>NW_026061141.1:0-749500 GCF_929443795.1 Astur gentilis
TTTTGTTCTCCTGTAGAGAAATCTCTCAACTCCGACAGCCACCTGAGACTCCTCCCAGGCATCTCCCACAGTCTTCTGTCTTCTGCTTTACCTACCTAAGGGGTCAGGTAGAAGCCCCAGACTCCTCCAAGGAAGCTACCGTTGAGGTTTTTTTCTTTTTTGGAGGAACCTCTGCCCTCCTGGATTCCCTGTGATTCCTTCCAGACGTCTCCTAGCGTCTTTTGGCCTTTTCTTATAAGGACCGGAGATCCCAGGTAGCAGCCCCAGACTTGTCTAATGAGGCTACCCTAGATGATTCTTCTCTTTTGCAGGAAGCTCTCTTCTCTGGGATCAACCCAAGAGTCCTCCCAGGCGTCATCCCAGAATGTTTTGACCTCTGCGTTCAGGACCGGAGATCCCAGCTACCTGCCCCAGACTCCTCCAAGTAAGTAGCTCGAGACATTTTTGTTCTCCTGTAGAGAAATCTCTCAACTCCGACAGGCACCTGAGACTCCTCCCAGGCATCTCCCACAGTCTTCTGTCTTCTGCTTTACCTACCTAAGGGGTCAGGTAGAAGCCCCAGACTCCTCCAAGGAAGCTACCGTTGAGGTTTTTTTCTTTTTTGGAGGAACCTCTGCCCTCCTGGATTCCCTGTGATTCCTTCCAGACGTCTCCTAGCGTCTTTTGGCCTTTTCTTATAAGGACCGGAGATCCCAGGTAGCAGCCCCAGACTTGTCTAATGAGGCTACCCTAGATGATTCTTCTCTTTTACAGGAAGCTCTCTTCTCTGGGATCAACCCAAGAGTCCTCCCAGGCGTCATCCCAGAATGTTTTGACCTCTGCGTTCAGGACCGGAGATCCCAGCTACCTGCCCCAGACTCCTCCAAGTAAGTAGCTCGAGACATTTTTGTTCTCCTGTAGAGAAATCTCTCAACTCCGACAGCCACCTGAGACTCCTCCCAGGCATCTCCCACAGTCTTCTGTCCTCTGCTTTACCTACCTAAGGGGTCAGGTAGAAGCCCCAGACTCCTCTTAGGAAGCTACCGTTGAGGTTTTTTCTGTTTTGGCGGAGCCTGTGCCCTCTGGGATCCCCTGTGATTCCTTCCAGACGTCTCCTAGAGTCTTTTGGGCTTTTCTTATAAGGACCGGAGATCGCAGGTAGCAGCCCCAGACTTGTCTAATGAGGCTACCCTAGATGATTCTTCTGTTTTGCAGGAAGCTCTCTTCTCCAGGATTGACCCAAGACTCCTCCCAGGCGTCATCCCAGAACATTTTGACCTCTGCATTCGGGACCGGAGATCCCAGCTACCTGCCCCAGACTCCTCCAAGTAAGTTGCTCGAGACATTTTTGTTCTCCTGTAGAGAAATCTCTCAACTCCGACAGCCACCTGAGACTCCTCCCAGGCATCTCCCACAGTCTTCTGTCCTCTGCTTTACCTACCTAAGGGGTCAGGTAGAAGCCCTAGACTCCTCCAAGGAAGCTACCGTTGACGTTTTTTTCTTTTTTGGAGGAACCTCTGCCCTCCGGGATCCCCTGTGATTCCTTCCAGACGTCTCCTAGAGTCTTTTGGGCATTTCTTATAAGGACCCGAGATCGCAGGTAGCAGCCCCAGAGTTGTCTAATGAGGCTACCCTAGATGATTCTTCTCTCTTGCAGGAAGCTCTCTTCTCCGGGATCGACCCAAGACTCCTCCCAGGCGTCATCCCAGAACATTTTTACCTCTGCGTTCGGGACCGGAGATCCCAGCTACCTGCCCCAGACTCCTCCAGGTAAGTAGCTCGAGACATTTTTGTTCTCCTGTAGAGAAATCTCTCAACTCCCACAGCCACCTGAGACTCCTCCCAGGCATCTCCCACAGTCTTCTGTCCTCTGCTTTACCTACCTAAGGGGTCAGGTAGAAGCCCCAGACTCCTCCAAGGAAGCTACCGTTGAGGTTTTTTTCTTTTTTTCGAGGAGCCTCTGACCTCCGGGATTCCCTGTGATTCCTTCCAGACGTCTCCTAGCGTCTTTTGGCCTTTTCTTATAAGGACCGGAGATCCCAGGTAGCAGCCCCAGACTTGTCTAATGAGGCTACCCTAGATGATTCTTCTCTTTTGCAGGAAGCTCTCTTCTCTGGGATCGACCCAAGACTCCTCCCAGGCGTCATCCCAGAACGTTTTGACATCTGCGTTCGGGACCGGAGATCCCATCTACCTGCCCCAGACTCCTCCAAGTAAGTAGCTCGAGACATTTTTGTTCTCCTGTAGAGAAATCCCTCAACTCCGACAGGCACCTGAGACTCCTCCCAGGCATCTCCCACAGTCTTCTGTCCTCTGCTTTACCTACCTAAGGGGTCAGGTAGAAGCCCCAGACTCCTCCAAGGAAGCTACCGTTGAGGCTTTTTTCTTTTTTGGAGGAAACACTGCCCTCCGGGATCCCCTTTGATTCCTTCCAGACGTCTCCTAGAGTCTTTTGGCCTTTTCTTATAAGGACCCGAGATCGCAGGTAGCAGCCCCAGACTTGTTTAATGAGGCTACCCTAGATGATTCTTCTCTTTTGCAGGAAGCTCTCTTCTCCGGAATCAACCCAAGACTCCTCCCAGGCGTCATCCCAGAACGTTTTGACCTCTGCGTTCGGGACCGGAGATCCCAGCTACCTGCCCCAGACTCCTCCAAGTAAGTAGCTCGAGACATTTTTGTTCTCCTGTAGAGAAATCTCTCAACTCCGACAGCCACCTGAGACTCCTCCCAGGCATCTCCCACAGTCTTCTGTCCTCTGCTTTACCTACCTAAGGGGTCAGGTAGAAGCCCCAGACTCCTCTTAGGAAGCTACTGTTGAGGCTTTTTTCTGTTTTGGAGGAGCCTGTGCCCTCTGGGATCCCCTGTGATTCCTTCCAGACGTCTCCTAGAGTCTTTTGGCCTTTTCTTATAAGGACCCGAGATCGCAGGTAGCAGACCCAGATTTGTCTAATGAGGCTACCCTAGATGATTCTTCTCTTTTGCAGGAAGCTCTCTTCTCCGGGATCGACCCAAGACTCCTCCCAGGCGTCATCCCAGAACATTTTGACCTCTGCGTTCGGGACCGGAGATCCCAGCTACCTGCCCCAGACTCCTCCAAGTAAGTAGCTCGAGACATTTTTGTTCTCCTGTAGAGAAATCTCTCAACTCCGACAGGCACCTGAGACTCCTCCCAGGCATCTCCCACAGTCTTCTGTCCTCTGCTTTACCTACCTAAGGGGTCAGGTAGAAGCCCCAGACTCCTCCAAGGAAGCTACCATTGAGGTTTTTTCTTTTTTGGAGGAGCCTGTGCCCTCTGGGATCCCCTGTGATTCCTTCCAGACGTCTCCTAGAGTCTTTTGGCCTTTTCTTATAAGGACCGGAGATCTCAGGTAGCAGCCCCAGATTTGTCTAATGAGGCTACCCTAGATGATTCTTCTCTTTTGCAGGAAGCTCTCTTCTCCGGGATCGACCCAAGACTCCTCCCAGGCGTCATCCCAGAACGTTTTGACCTCTGCGTTCGAGACCGGAGATCCCAGCTACCTGCCCCAGACTCCTCCAAGTAAGTAGCTCGAGACATTTTTGTTCTCCTGTAGAGAAATCTCTCAACTCCGACAGCCACCTGAGACTCCTCCCAGGCATCTCCCACAGTCTTCTGTCTTCTGCTTTACCTACCTAAGGGGTCAGGTAGAAGCCCCAGACTCCTCCAAGGAAGCTACCGTTGAGGTTTTTTTCTTTTTTGGAGGAACCTCTGCCCTCCTGGATTCCCTGTGATTCCTTCCAGACGTCTCCTAGCGTCTTTTGGCCTTTTCTTATAAGGACCGGAGATCCCAGGTAGCAGCCCCAGACTTGTCTAATGAGGCTACCCTAGATGATTCTTCTCTTTTGCAGGAAGCTCTCTTCTCCGGGATCGACCCAAGACTCCTCCCAGGCGTCATCCCAGAACGTTTTGACATCTGTGTTCGGGACCGGAGATCCCATCTACCTGCCCCAGACTCCTCCAAGTAAGTAGCTCGAGACATTTTTGTTCTCCTGTAGAGAAATCTCTCAACTCCGACAGCCACCTGAGACTCCTCCCAGGCATCTCCCACAGTCTTCTGTCCTCTGCTTTACCTACCTAAGGGGTCAGGTAGAAGCCCCAGACTCCTCTTAGGAAGCTACTGTTGAGGCTTTTTTCTGTTTTGGCGGAGCCTGTGCCCTCCGGGATCCCCTGTGATTCCTTCCAGACGTCTCCTAGAGTCTTTTGGCCTTTTCTTATAAGGACCGGAGATCCCAGGTAGCAGCCCCAGACTTGTCTAATGAGGCTACCCTAGATGATTCTTTTCTTTTGCAGGAAGTTCTCTTCTCCGGGGTCGACCCAAGACTCCTCCCAGGCGTCATCCCAGAATGTTTTGACCTCTGCGTTCGGGACCGGAGATCCCATCTACCTGCCCCAGACTCCTCCAAGTAAGTAGCTCGAGACATTTTTGTTCTCCTGTAGAGAAATCTCTCAACTCCGTCAGCCACCTGAGACTCCTCCCAGGCATCTCCCACAGTCTTCTGTCCTCTGCTTTACCTACCTAAGGGGTCAGGTAGAAGCCCCAGACTCCTCTTAGGAAGCTACTGTTGAGGCTTTTTTCTGTTTTGGAGGAGCCTGTGCCCCCTGGGATCCCCTGTGATTCCTTCCAGACGTCTCCTAGAGTCTTTTGGCCTTTTCTTATAAGGACCGGAGATCTCAGGTAGCAGCCCCAGATTTGTCTAATGAGGCTACCCTAGATGATTCTTCTCTTTTGCAGGAAGCTCTCTTCTCTGGGATCGACCCAAGACTCCTCCCAGGCGTCATCCCAGAATGTTTTGACCTCTGCGTTCAGGACCGGAGATCCCAGCTACCTGCCCCAGACTCCTCCAAGTAAGTAGCTCGAGACATTTTTGTTCTCCTGTAGAGAAATCTCTCAACTCCGACAGCCACCTGAGACTCCTCCCAGGCATCTCCCACAGTCTTCTGTCCTCTGCTTTACCTACCTAAGGGGTCAGGTAGAAGCCCCAGACTCCTCTTAGGAAGCTACCGTTGAGGTTTTTTCTGTTTTGGCGGAGCCTGTGCCCTCTGGGATCCCCTGTGATTCCTTCCAGACGTCTCCTAGAGTCTTTTGGGCTTTTCTTATAAGGACCGGAGATCGCAGGTAGCAGCCCCAGACTTGTCTAATGAGGCTACCCTAGATGATTCTTCTGTTTTGCAGGAAGCTCTCTTCTCCAGGATTGACCCAAGACTCCTCCCAGGCGTCATCCCAGAACGTTTTGACCTCTGCATTCGGGACCGGAGATCCCAGCTACCTGCCCCAGACTCCTCCAAGTAAGTAGCTCGACGCATTTTTGTTCTCCTGTAGAGAAATCTCTCAACTCCGACAGCCACCTGAGACTCCTCCCAGGCATCTCCCACAGTCTTCTGTCCTCTGCTTTACCTACCTAAGGGGTCAGGTAGAAGCCCTAGACTCCTCCAAGGAAGCTACCGTTGATGTTTTTTTCTTTTTTGGAGGAACCTCTGCCCTCCGGGATCCCCTGTGATTCCTTCCAGACGTCTCCTAGAGTCTTTTGGGCATTTCTTATAAGGACCCGAGATCGCAGGTAGCAGCCCCAGACTTGTCTAATGAGGCTACCCTAGATGATTCTTCTCTTTTGCAGGAAGCTCTCTTCTCTGGGATCGACCCAAGACTCCTCCCAGGCGTCATCCCAGAACATTTTTACCTCTGCGTTCGGGACCGGAGATCCCAGCTACCTGCCCCAGACTCCTCCAGGTAAGTAGCTCGAGACATTTTTGTTCTCCTGCAGAGAAATCTCTCAACTCCGACAGCCACCTGAGACTCCTCCCAGGCATCTCCCACAGTCTTCTGTCCTCTGCTTTACCTACCTAAGGGGTCAGGTAGAAGCCCCAGACTCCTCCAAGGAAGCTACCGTTGAGGTTTTTTTCTTTTTTTCGAGGAGCCTCTGACCTCCGGGATTCCCTGTGATTCCTTCCAGACGTCTCCTAGCGTCTTTTGGCCTTTTCTTATAAGGACCGGAGATCCCAGGTAGCAGCCCCAGACTTGTCTAATGAGGCTACCCTAGATGATTCTTCTCTTTTGCAGGAAGCTCTCTTCTCTGGGATCGACCCAAGACTCCTCCCAGGCGTCTTCCCAGAACGTTTTGACATCTGCGTTCGGGACCGGAGATCCCATCTACCTGCCCCAGACTCCTCCAAGTAAGTAGCTCGAGACATTTTTGTTCTCCTGTAGAGAAATCCCTCAACTCCGACAGGCACCTGAGACTCCTCCCAGGCATCTCCCACAGTCTTCTGTCCTCTGCTTTACCTACCTAAGGGGTCAGGTAGAAACCCCAGACTCCTCCAAGGAAGCTACCGTTGAGGCTTTTTTCTTTTTTGGAGGAAACACTGCCCTCCGGGATCCCCTTTGATTCCTTCCAGACGTCTCCTAGAGTCTTTTGGCCTTTTCTTATAAGGACCCGAGATCGCAGGTAGCAGCCCCAGACTTGTTTAATGAGGCTACCCTAGATGATTCTTCTCTTTTGCAGGAAGCTCTCTTCTCCGGAATCAACCCAAGACTCCTCCCAGGCGTCATCCCAGAACATTTTGACCTCTGCGTTCGGGACCGGAGATCCCAGCTACCTGCCCCAGACTCCTCCAAGTAAGTAGCTCGAGACATTTTTGTTCTCCTGTAGAGAAATCTCTCAACTCCGACAGCCACCTGAGACTCCTCCCAGGCATCTCCCACAGTCTTCTGTCCTCTGCTTTACCTACCTAAGGGGTCAGGTAGAAGCCCCAGACTCCTCTTAGGAAGCTACTGTTGAGGCTTTTTTCTGTTTTGGAGGAGCCTGTGCCCTCCGGGATCCCCTGTGATTCCTTCCAGACGTCTCCTAGAGTCTTTTGGCCTTTTCTTATAAGGACCGGAGATCCCAGGTAGCAGCCCCAGACTTGTCTAATGAGGCTACCCTAGATGATTCTTTTCTTTTGCAGGAAGTTCTCTTCTCCGGGGTCGACCCAAGACTCCTCCCAGGCGTCATCCCAGAATGTTTTGACCTCTGCGTTCGGGACCGGAGATCCCATCTACCTGCCCCAGACTCCTCCAAGTAAGTAGCTCCAGACATTTTTGTTCTCCTGTAGAGAAATCTCTCAACTCCGTCAGCCACCTGAGACTCCTCCCATGCATCTCCCACAGTCTTCTGTCCTCTGCTTTACCTACCTAAGGGGTCAGGTAGAAGCCCCAGACTCCTCTTAGGAAGCTACTGTTGAGGCTTTTTTCTGTTTTGGAGGAGCCTGTGCCCTCTGGGATCCCCTGTGATTCCTTCCAGACGTCTCCTAGAGTCTTTTGGCCTTTTCTTATAAGGACCGGAGATCTCAGGTAGCAGCCCCAGATTTGTCTAATGAGGCTACCCTAGATGATTCTTCTCTTTTGCAGGAAGCTCTCTTCTCTGGGATCGACCCAAGACTCCTCCCAGGCGTCATCCCAGAATGTTTTGACCTCTGCGTTCAGGACCGGAGATCCCAGCTACCTGCCCCAGACTCCTCCAAGTAAGTAGCTCGAGACATTTTTGTTCTCCTGTAGAGAAATCTCTCAACTCCGACAGGCACCTGAGACTCCTCCCAGGCATCTCCCACAGTCTTCTGTCCTCTGCTTTACCTACCTAAGGGGTCAGGTAGAAGCCCCAGACTCCTCCAAGGAAGCTACCATTGAGGCTTTTTTCTTTTTTGGAGGAACCTCTGCCCTCCTGGATTCCCTGTGATTCCTTCCAGACGTCTCCTAGCGTCTTTTGGCCTTTTCTTATAAGGACCGGAGATCTCAGGTAGCAGCCCCAGACTTGTCTAATGAGGCTACCCTAGATGATTCTTCTCTTTTGCAGGAAGCTCTCTTCTCCGGGATCGACCCAAGACTCCTCCCAGGCGTCATCCCAGAACGTTTTGACATCTGTGTTCGGGACCGGAGATCCCATCTACCTGCCCCAGACTCCTCCAAGTAAGTAGCTCCAGACATTTTTGTTCTCCTGTAGAGAAATCTCTCAACTCCGACAGCCACCTGAGACTCCTCCCAGGCATCTCCCACAGTCTTCTGTCCTCTGCTTTACCTACCTAAGGGGTCAGGTAGAAGCCCCAGACTCCTCCAAGGAAGCTACCATTGAGGTTTTTTCTTTTTTGGAGGAGCCTGTGCCCTCTGGGATCCCCTGTGATTCCTTCCAGACGTCTCCTAGAGTCTTTTGGCCTTTTCTTATAAGGACCGGAGATCCCAGGTAGCAGCCCCAGACTTGTCTAATGAGGCTACCCTAGATGATTCTTCTCTTTTGCAGGAAGCTCTCTTCTCTGGGATCAACCCAAGAGTCCTCCCAGGCGTCATCCCAGAATGTTTTGACCTCTGCGTTCAGGACCGGAGATCCCAGCTACCTGCCCCAGACTCCTCCAAGTAAGTAGCTCGAGACATTTTTGTTCTCCTGTAGAGAAATCTCTCAACTCCGACAGCCACCTGAGACTCCTCCCAGGCATCTCCCACAGTCTTCTGTCCTCTGCTTTACCTACCTAAGGGGTCAGGTAGAAGCCCCAGACTCCTCTTAGGAAGCTACCGTTGAGGTTTTTTCTGGTTTGGCGGAGCCTGTGCCCTCTGGGATCCCCTGTGATTCCTTCCAGACGTCTCCTAGAGTCTTTTGGGCTTTTCTTATAAGGACCGGAGATCCCAGGTAGCAGCCCCAGACTTGTCTAATGAGGCTACCCTAGATGATTCTTCTGTTTTGCAGGAAGCTCTCTTCTCCAGGATTGACCCAAGACTCCTCCCAGGCGTCATCCCAGAACGTTTTGACCTCTGCATTCGGGACCGGAGATCCCAGCTACCTGCCCCAGACTCCTCCAAGTAAGTAGCTCGAGACATTTTTGTTCTCCTGTAGAGAAATCTCTCAACTCCGACAGCCACCTGAGACTCCTCCCAGGCATCTCCCACAGTCTTCTGTCCTCTGCTTTACCTACCTAAGGGGTCAGGTAGAAGCCCTAGACTCCTCCAAGGAAGCTACCGTTGTCGTTTTTTTCTTTTTTGGAGGAACCTCTGCCCTCCGGGATCCCCTGTGATTCCTTCCAGACGTCTCCTAGAGTCTTTTGGGCATTTCTTATAAGGAACCGAGATCGCAGGTAGCAGCCCCAGACTTGTCTAATGAGGCTACCCTAGATGATACTTCTCTTTTGCAGGAAGCTCTCTTCTCCGGGATCGACCCAAGACTCCTCCCAGGCGTCATCCCAGAACATTTTTACCTCTGCGTTTGGGACCGGAGATCCCAGCTACCTGCCCCAGACTCCTCCAGGTAAGTAGCTCGAGACATTTTTGTTCTCCTGTAGAGAAATCTCTCAACTCCGACAGCCACCTGAGACTCCTCCCAGGCATCTCCCACAGTCTTCTGTCCTCTGCTTTACCTACCTAAGGGGTCAGGTAGAAGCCCCAGACTCCTCCAAGGAAGCTACCGTTGAGGTTTTTTTCTTTTTTTCGAGGAGCCTCTGACCTCCGGGATTCCCTCTGATTCCTTCCAGACGTCTCCTAGCGTCTTTTGACCTTTTCTTATAAGGACCGGAGATCCCAGGTAGCAGCCCCAGACTTGTCTAATGAGGCTACCCTATATGATTCTTCTCTTTTGCAGGAAGCTCTCTTCTCTGGGATCGACCCAAGACTCCTCCCAGGCGTCATCCCAGAACGTTTTGACATCTGCGTTCGGGACTGGAGATCCCATCTACCTGCCCCAGACTCCTCCAAGTAAGTAGCTCGAGACATTTTTGTTCTCCTGTAGAGAAATCCCTCAACTCCGACAGGCACCTGAGACTCCTCCCAGGCATCTCCCACAGTCTTCTGTCCTCTGCTTTACCTACCTAAGGGGTCAGGTAGAAACCCCAGACTCCTCCAAGGAAGCTACCGTTGAGGCTTTTTTCTTTTTTGGAGGAAACACTGCCCTGCGGGATCCCCTTTGATTCCTTCCAGACGTCTCCTAGCGTCTTTTGGCCTTTTCTTATAAGGACCCGAGATCGCAGGTAGCAGCCCCAGACTTGTTTAATGAGGCTACCCTAGATGATTCTTCTCTTTTGCAGGAAGCTCTCTTCTCCGGAATCAACCCAAGACTCCTCCCAGGCGTCATCCTAGAACATTTTGACCTCTGCGTTCAGGACCGGAGATCCCAGCTACCTGCCCCAGACTCCTCCAAGTAAGTAGCTCGAGACATTTTTGTTCTCCTGTAGAGAAATCTCTCAACTCCGACAGCCACCTGAGACTCCTCCCAGGCATCTCCCACAGTCTTCTGTCCTCTGCTTTACCTACCTAAGGGGTCAGGTAGAAGCCCCAGACTCCTCTTAGGAAGCTACTGTTGAGGCTTTTTTCTGTTTTGGAGGAGCCTGTGCCCTCTGGGATCCCCTGTGATTCCTTCCAGACGTCTCCTAGAGTCTTTTGGCCTTTTCTTATAAGGACCGGAGATCTCAGGTAGCAGCCCCAGATTTGTCTAATGAGGCTACCCTAGATGATTCTTCTCTTTTGCAGGAAGCTCTCTTCTCCGGGATCGACCCAAGACTCCTCCCAGGCGTCATCCCAGAACATTTTGACCTCTGCGTTCGGGACCGGAGATCCCAGCTACCTGCCCCAGACTCCTCCAAGTAAGTAGCTCGAGACATTTTTGTTCTCCTGTAGAGAAATCTCTCAACTCCGACAGGCACCTGAGACTCCTCCCAGGCATCTCCCACAGTCTTCTGTCCTCTGCTTTACCTACCTAAGGGGTCAGGTAGAAGCCCCAGACTCCTCCAAGGAAGCTACCATTGAGGTTTTTTCTTTTTTGGAGGAGCCTGTGCCCTCCGGGATCCCCTGTGATTCCTTCCAGACGTCTCCTAGAGTCTTTTGGCCTTTTCTTATAAGGACCGGAGATCCCAGGTAGCAGCCCCAGACTTGTCTAATGAGGCTACCCTAGATGATTCTTTTCTTTTGCAGGAAGTTGTCTTCTCCGGGGTCGACCCAAGACTCCTCCCAGGCGTCATCCCAGAATGTTTTGACCTCTGCGTTCGGGACCGGAGATCCCATCTACCTGCCCCAGACTCCTCCAAGTAAGTAGCTCGAGACATTTTTGTTCTCCTGTAGAGAAATCTCTCAACTCCGTCAGCCACCTGAGACTCCTCCCAGGCATCTCCCACAGTCTTCTGTCCTCTGCTTTACCTACCTAAGGGGTCAGGTAGAAGCCCCAGACTCCTCTTAGGAAGCTACTGTTGAGGCTTTTTTCTGTTTTGGAGGAGCCTGTGCCCTCTGGGATCCCCTGTGATTCCTTCCAGACGTCTCCTAGAGTCTTTTGGCCTTTTCTTATAAGGACCGGAGATCTCAGGTAGCAGCCCCAGATTTGTCTAATGAGGCTACCCTAGATGATTCTTCTCTTTTGCAGGAAGCTCTCTTCTCTGGGATCGACCCAAGACTCCTCCCAGGCGTCATCCCAGAATGTTTTGACCTCTGCGTTCAGGACCGGAGATCCCAGCTACCTGCCCCAGACTCCTCCAAGTAAGTAGCTCGAGACATTTTTGTTCTCCTGTAGAGAAATCTCTCAACTCCGACAGCCAGCTGAGACTCCTCCCAGGCATCTCCCACAGTCTTCTGTCCTCTGCTTTACCTACCTAAGGGGTCAGGTAGAAGCCCCAGACTCCTCCAAGGAAGCTACCATTGAGGCTTTTTTCTTTTTTGGAGGAACCTCTGCCCTCCTGGATTCCCTGTGATTCCTTCCAGACGTCTCCTAGCGTCTTTTGGCCTTTTCTTATAAGGACCGGAGATCTCAGGTAGCAGCCCCAGACTTGTCTAATGAGGCTACCCTAGATGATTCTTCTCTTTTGCAGGAAGCTCTCTTCTCCGGGATCGACCCAAGACTCCTCCCAGGCGTCATCCCAGAACGTTTTGACATCTGTGTTCGGGACCGGAGATCCCATCTACCTGCCCCAGACTCCTCCAAGTAAGTAGCTCCAGACATTTTTGTTCTCCTGTAGAGAAATCTCTCAACTCCGACAGCCACCTGAGACTCCTCCCAGGCATCTCCCACAGTCTTCTGTCCTCTGCTTTACCTACCTAAGGGGTCAGGTAGAAGCCCCAGACTCCTCCAAGGAAGCTACCATTGAGGTTTTTTCTTTTTTGGAGGAGCCTGTGCCCTCTGGGATCCCCTGTGATTCCTTCCAGACGTCTCCTAGCGTCTTTTGGCCTTTTCTTATAAGGACCGGAGATCCCAGGTAGCAGCCCCAGACTTGTCTAATGAGGCTACCCTAGATGATTCTTCTCTTTTGCAGGAAGCTCTCTTCTCTGGGATCAACCCAAGAGTCCTCCCAGGCGTCATCCCAGAATGTTTTGACCTCTGCGTTCAGGACCGGAGATCCCAGCTACCTGCCCCAGACTCCTCCAAGTAAGTAGCTCGAGACATTTTTGTTCTCCTGTAGAGAAATCTCTCAACTCCGACAGCCACCTGAGACTCCTCCCAGGCATCTCCCACAGTCTTCTGTCCTCTGCTTTACCTACCTAAGGGGTCAGGTAGAAGCCCCAGACTCCTCTTAGGAAGCTACCGTTGAGGTTTTTTCTGTTTTGGCGGAGCCTGTGCCCTCTGGGATCCCCTGTGATTCCTTCCAGACGTCTCCTAGAGTCTTTTGGGCTTTTCTTATAAGGACCGGAGATCGCAGGTAGCAGCCCCAGACTTGTCTAATGAGGCTACCCTAGATGATTCTTCTGTTTTGCAGGAAGCTCTCTTCTCCAGGATTGACCCAAGACTCCTCCCAGGCGTCATCCCAGAACGTTTTGACCTCTGCATTCGGGACCGGAGATCCCAGCTACCTGCCCCAGACTCCTCCAAGTAAGTAGCTCGAGACATTTTTGTTCTCCTGTAGAGAAATCTCTCAACTCCGACAGCCACCTGAGACTCCTCCCAGGCATCTCCCACAGTCTTCTGTCCTCTGCTTTACCTACCTAAGGGGTCAGGTAGAAGCCCTAGACTCCTCCAAGGAAGCTACCGTTGTCGTTTTTTTCTTTTTTGGAGGAACCTCTGCCCTCCGGGATCCCCTGTGATTCCTTCCAGACGTCTCCTAGAGTCTTTTGGGCATTTCTTATAAGGACCCGAGATCGCAGGTAGCAGCCCCAGACTTGTCTAATGAGGCTACCCTAGATGATACTTCTCTTTTGCAGGAAGCTCTCTTCTCCGGGATCGACCCAAGACTCCTCCCAGGCGTCATCCCAGAACATTTTTACCTCTGCGTTCGGGACCGGAGATCCCAGCTACCTGCCCCAGACTCCTCCAGGTAAGTAGCTCGAGACATTTTTGTTCTCCTGTAGAGAAATCTCTCAACTCCGACAGCCACCTGAGACTCCTCCCAGGCATCTCCCACAGTCTTCTGTCCTCTGCTTTACCTACCTAAGGGGTCAGGTAGAAGCCCCAGACTCCTCCAAGGAAGCTACCGTTGAGGTTTTTTTCTTTTTTTCGAGGAGCCTCTGACCTCCGGGATTCCCTCTGATTCCTTCCAGACGTCTCCTAGCGTCTTTTGACCTTTTCTTATAAGGACCGGAGATCCCAGGTAGCAGCCCCAGACTTGTCTAATGAGGCTACCCTATATGATTCTTCTCTTTTGCAGGAAGCTCTCTTCTCTGGGATCGACCCAAGACTCCTCCCAGGCGTCATCCCAGAACGTTTTGACATCTGCGTTCGGGACCGGAGATCCCATCTACCTGCCCCAGACTCCTCCAAGTAAGTAGCTCGAGACATTTTTGTTCTCCTGTAGAGAAATCCCTCAACTCCGACAGGCACCTGAGACTCCTCCCAGGCATCTCCCACAGTCTTCTGTCCTCTGCTTTACCTACCTAAGGGGTCAGGTAGAAACCCCAGACTCCTCCAAGGAAGCTACCGTTGAGGCTTTTTTCTTTTTTGGAGGAAACACTGCCCTGCGGGATCCCCTTTGATTCCTTCCAGACGTCTCCTAGAGTCTTTTGGCCTTTTCTTATAAGGACCCGAGATCGCAGGTAGCAGCCCCAGACTTGTTTAATGAGGCTACCCTAGATGATTCTTCTCTTTTGCAGGAAGCTCTCTTCTCCGGAATCAACCCAAGACTCCTCCCAGGCGTCATCCCAGAACATTTTGACCTCTGCGTTCAGGACCGGAGATCCCATCTACCTGCCCCAGACTCCTCCAAGTAAGTAGCTCCAGACATTTTTGTTCTCCTGTAGAGAAATCTCTCAACTCCGACAGCCACCTGAGACTCCTCCCAGGCATCTCCCACAGTCTTCTGTCCTCTGCTTTACCTACCTAAGGGGTCAGGTAGAAGCCCCAGACTCCTCCAAGGAAGCTACCATTGAGGTTTTTTCTTTTTTGGAGGAGCCTGTGCCCTCTGGGATCCCCTGTGATTCCTTCCAGACGTCTCCTAGAGTCTTTTGGCCTTTTCTTATAAGGACCGGAGATCCCAGGTAGCAGCCCCAGACTTGTCTAATGAGGCTACCCTAGATGATTCTTCTCTTTTGCAGGAAGCTCTCTTCTCTGGGATCAACCCAAGAGTCCTCCCAGGCGTCATCCCAGAATGTTTTGACCTCTGCGTTCAGGACCGGAGATCCCAGCTACCTGCCCCAGACTCCTCCAAGTAAGTAGCTCGAGACATTTTTGTTCTCCTGTAGAGAAATCTCTCAACTCCGACAGCCACCTGAGACTCCTCCCAGGCATCTCCCACAGTCTTCTGTCCTCTGCTTTACCTACCTAAGGGGTCAGGTAGAAGCCCCAGACTCCTCTTAGGAAGCTACCGTTGAGGTTTTTTCTGTTTTGGCGGAGCCTGTGCCCTCTGGGATCCCCTGTGATTCCTTCCAGACGTCTCCTAGAGTCTTTTGGGCTTTTCTTATAAGGACCGGAGATCGCAGGTAGCAGCCCCAGACTTGTCTAATGAGGCTACCCTAGATGATTCTTCTGTTTTGCAGGAAGCTCTCTTCTCCAGGATTGACCCAAGACTCCTCCCAGGCGTCATCCCAGAACGTTTTGACCTCTGCATTCGGGACCGGAGATCCCAGCTACCTGCCCCAGACTCCTCCAAGTAAGTAGCTCGAGACATTTTTGTTCTCCTGTAGAGAAATCTCTCAACTCCGACAGCCACCTGAGACTCCTCCCAGGCATCTCCCACAGTCTTCTGTCCTCTGCTTTACCTACCTAAGGGGTCAGGTAGAAGCCCTAGACTCCTCCAAGGAAGCTACCGTTGTCGTTTTTTTCTTTTTTGGAGGAACCTCTGCCCTCCGGGATCCCCTGTGATTCCTTCCAGACGTCTCCTAGAGTCTTTTGGGCATTTCTTATAAGGAACCGAGATCGCAGGTAGCAGCCCCAGACTTGTCTAATGAGGCTACCCTAGATGATACTTCTCTTTTGCAGGAAGCTCTCTTCTCCGGGATCGACCCAAGACTCCTCCCAGGCGTCATCCCAGAACATTTTTACCTCTGCGTTCGGGACCGGAGATCCCAGCTACCTGCCCCAGACTCCTCCAGGTAAGTAGCTCGAGACATTTTTGTTCTCCTGTAGAGAAATCTCTCAACTCCGACAGCCACCTGAGACTCCTCCCAGGCATCTCCCACAGTCTTCTGTCCTCTGCTTTACCTACCTAAGGGGTCAGGTAGAAGCCCCAGACTCCTCCAAGGAAGCTACCGTTGAGGTTTTTTTCTTTTTTTCGAGGAGCCTCTGACCTCCGGGATTCCCTCTGATTCCTTCCAGACGTCTCCTAGCGTCTTTTGACCTTTTCTTATAAGGACCGGAGATCTCAGGTAGCAGCCCCAGACTTGTCTAATGAGGCTACCCTATATGATTCTTCTCTTTTGCAGGAAGCTCTCTTCTCTGGGATCGACCCAAGACTCCTCCCAGGCGTCATCCCAGAACGTTTTGACATCTGCGTTCGGGACCGGAGATCCCATCTACCTGCCCCAGACTCCTCCAAGTAAGTAGCTCGAGACATTTTTGTTCTCCTGTAGAGAAATCCCTCAACTCCGACAGGCACCTGAGACTCCTCCCAGGCATCTCCCACAGTCTTCTGTCCTCTGCTTTACCTACCTAAGGGGTCAGGTAGAAACCCCAGACTCCTCCAAGGAAGCTACCGTTGAGGCTTTTTTCTTTTTTGGAGGAAACACTGCCCTGCGGGATCCCCTTTGATTCCTTCCAGACGTCTCCTAGAGTCTTTTGGCCTTTTCTTATAAGGACCCGAGATCGCAGGTAGCAGCCCCAGACTTGTTTAATGAGGCTACCCTAGATGATTCTTCTCTTTTGCAGGAAGCTCTCTTCTCCGGAATCAACCCAAGACTCCTCCCAGGCGTCATCCCAGAACATTTTGACCTCTGCGTTCAGGACCGGAGATCCCAGCTACCTGCCCCAGACTCCTCCAAGTAAGTAGCTCGAGACATTTTTGTTCTCCTGTAGAGAAATCTCTCAACTCCGACAGCCACCTGAGACTCCTCCCAGGCATCTCCCACAGTCTTCTGTCCTCTGCTTTACCTACCTAAGGGGTCAGGTAGAAGCCCCAGACTCCTCTTAGGAAGCTACTGTTGAGGCTTTTTTCTGTTTTGGAGGAGCCTGTGCCCTCTGGGATCCCCTGTGATTCCTTCCAGACGTCTCCTAGAGTCTTTTGGCCTTTTCTTATAAGGACCGGAGATCTCAGGTAGCAGCCCCAGATTTGTCTAATGAGGCTACCCTAGATGATTCTTCTCTTTTGCAGGAAGCTCTCTTCTCCGGGATCGACCCAAGACTCCTCCCAGGCGTCATCCCAGAACATTTTGACCTCTGCGTTCGGGACCGGAGATCCCAGCTACCTGCCCCAGACTCCTCCAAGTAAGTAGCTCGAGACATTTTTGTTCTCCTGTAGAGAAATCTCTCAACTCCGACAGGCACCTGAGACTCCTCCCAGGCATCTCCCACAGTCTTCTGTCCTCTGCTTTACCTACCTAAGGGGTCAGGTAGAAGCCCCAGACTCCTCCAAGGAAGCTACCATTGAGGTTTTTTCTTTTTTGGAGGAGCCTGTGCCCTCCGGGATCCCCTGTGATTCCTTCCAGACGTCTCCTAGAGTCTTTTGGCCTTTTCTTATAAGGACCGGAGATCCCAGGTAGCAGCCCCAGACTTGTCTAATGAGGCTACCCTAGATGATTCTTTTCTTTTGCAGGAAGTTGTCTTCTCCGGGGTCGACCCAAGACTCCTCCCAGGCGTCATCCCAGAATGTTTTGACCTCTGCGTTCGGGACCGGAGATCCCATCTACCTGCCCCAGACTCCTCCAAGTAAGTAGCTCGAGACATTTTTGTTCTCCTGTAGAGAAATCTCTCAACTCCGTCAGCCACCTGAGACTCCTCCCAGGCATCTCCCACAGTCTTCTGTCCTCTGCTTTACCTACCTAAGGGGTCAGGTAGAAGCCCCAGACTCCTCTTAGGAAGCTACTGTTGAGGCTTTTTTCTGTTTTGGAGGAGCCTGTGCCCTCTGGGATCCCCTGTGATTCCTTCCAGACGTCTCCTAGAGTCTTTTGGCCTTTTCTTATAAGGACCGGAGATCTCAGGTAGCAGCCCCAGATTTGTCTAATGAGGCTACCCTAGATGATTCTTCTCTTTTGCAGGAAGCTCTCTTCTCCGGGATCGACCCAAGACTCCTCCCAGGCGTCATCCCAGAACGTTTTGACCTCTGCGTTCGAGACCGGAGATCCCAGCTACCTGCCCCAGACTCCTCCAAGTAAGTAGCTCGAGACATTTTTGTTCTCCTGTAGAGAAATCTCTCAACTCCGACAGCCACCTGAGACTCCTCCCAGGCATCTCCCACAGTCTTCTGTCCTCTGCTTTACCTACCTAAGGGGTCAGGTAGAAGCCCTAGACTCCTCCAAGGAAGCTACCGTTGACGTTTTTTTCTTTTTTGGAGGAACCTCTGCCCTCCGGGATCCCCTGTGATTCCTTCCAGACGTCTCCTAGAGTCTTTTGGGCATTTCTTATAAGGACCCGAGATCGCAGGTAGCAGCCCCAGACTTGTCTAATGAGGCTACCCTAGATGATTCTTCTCTTTTGCAGGAAGCTCTCTTCTCCGGGATCGACCCAAGACTCCTCCCAGGCGTCATCCCAGAACATTTTTACCTCTGCGTTCGGGACCGGAGATCCCAGCTACCTGCCCCAGACTCCTCCAGGTAAGTAGCTCGAGACATTTTTGTTCTCCTGTAGAGAAATCTCTCAACTCCGACAGCCACCTGAGACTCCTCCCAGGCATCTCCCACAGTCTTCTGTCCTCTGCTTTACCTACCTAAGGGGTCAGGTAGAAGCCCCAGACTCCTCCAAGGAAGCTACCGTTGAGGTTTTTTTCTTTTTTTCGAGGAGCCTCTGACCTCCGGGATTCCCTGTGATTCCTTCCAGACGTCTCCTAGCGTCTTTTGACCTTTTCTTATAAGGACCGGAGATCCCAGGTAGCAGCCCCAGACTTGTCTAATGAGGCTACCCTATATGATTCTTCTCTTTTGCAGGAAGCTCTCTTCTCTGGGATCGACCCAAGACTCCTCCCAGGCGTCATCCCAGAACGTTTTGACATCTGCGTTCGGGACCGGAGATCCCATCTACCTGCCCCAGACTCCTCCAAGTAAGTAGCTCGAGACATTTTTGTTCTCCTGTAGAGAAATCCCTCAACTCCGACAGGCACCTGAGACTCCTCCCAGGCATCTCCCACAGTCTTCTGTCCTCTGCTTTACCTACCTAAGGGGTCAGGTAGAAACCCCAGACTCCTCCAAGGAAGCTACCGTTGAGGCTTTTTTCTTTTTTGGAGGAAACACTGCCCTCCGGGATCCCCTTTGATTCCTTCCAGACGTCTCCTAGAGTCTTTTGGCCTTTTCTTATAAGGACCCGAGATCGCAGGTAGCAGCCCCAGACTTGTTTAATGAGGCTACCCTAGATGATTCTTCTCTTTTGCAGGAAGCTCTCTTCTCCGGAATCAACCCAAGACTCCTCCCAGGCGTCATCCCAGAACATTTTGACCTCTGCGTTCGGGACCGGAGATCCCAGCTACCTGCCCCAGACTCCTCCAAGTAAGTAGCTCGAGACATTTTTGTTCTCCTGTAGAGAAATCTCTCAACTCCGACAGCCACCTGAGACTCCTCCCAGGCATCTCCCACAGTCTTCTGTCCTCTGCTTTACCTACCTAAGGGGTCAGGTAGAAGCCCCAGACTCCTCTTAGGAAGCTACTGTTGAGGCTTTTTTCTGTTTTGGAGGAGCCTGTGCCCTCTGGGATCCCCTGTGATTCCTTCCAGACGTCTCCTAGAGTCTTTTGGCCTTTTCTTATAAGGACCGGAGATCTCAGGTAGCAGCCCCAGATTTGTCTAATGAGGCTACCCTAGATGATTCTTCTCTTTTGCAGGAAGCTCTCTTCTCCGGGATCGACCCAAGACTCCTCCCAGGCGTCATCCCAGAACATTTTTACCTCTGCGTTCGGGACCGGAGATCCCAGCTACCTGCCCCAGACTCCTCCAGGTAAGTAGCTCGAGACATTTTTGTTCTCCTGTAGAGAAATCTCTCAACTCCGACAGCCACCTGAGACTCCTCCCAGGCATCTCCCACAGTCTTCTGTCCTCTGCTTTACCTACCTAAGGGGTCAGGTAGAAGCCCCAGACTCCTCCAAGGAAGCTACCGTTGAGGTTTTTTTCTTTTTTTCGAGGAGCCTCTGACCTCCGGGATTCCCACTGATTCCTTCCAGACGTCTCCTAGCGTCTTTTGACCTTTTCTTATAAGGACCGGAGATCCCAGGTAGCAGCCCCAGACTTGTCTAATGAGGCTACCCTATATGATTCTTCTCTTTTGCAGGAAGCTCTCTTCTCTGGGATCGACCCAAGACTCCTCCCAGGCGTCATCCCAGAACGTTTTGACATCTGCGTTCGGGACCGGAGATCCCATCTACCTGCCCCAGACTCCTCCAAGTAAGTAGCTCGAGACATTTTTGTTCTCCTGTAGAGAAATCCCTCAACTCCGACAGGCACCTGAGACTCCTCCCAGGCATCTCCCACAGTCTTCTGTCCTCTGCTTTACCTACCTAAGGGGTCAGGTAGAAACCCCAGACTCCTCCAAGGAAGCTACCGTTGAGGCTTTTTTCTTTTTTGGAGGAAACACTGCCCTGCGGGATCCCCTTTGATTCCTTCCAGACGTCTCCTAGAGTCTTTTGGCCTTTTCTTATAAGGACCCGAGATCGCAGGTAGCAGCCCCAGACTTGTTTAATGAGGCTACCCTAGATGATTCTTCTCTTTTGCAGGAAGCTCTCTTCTCCGGAATCAACCCAAGACTCCTCCCAGGCGTCATCCCAGAACATTTTGACCTCTGCGTTCAGGACCGGAGATCCCAGCTACCTGCCCCAGACTCCTCCAAGTAAGTAGCTCGAGACATTTTTGTTCTCCTGTAGAGAAATCTCTCAACTCCGACAGCCACCTGAGACTCCTCCCAGGCATCTCCCACAGTCTTCTGTCCTCTGCTTTACCTACCTAAGGGGTCAGGTAGAAGCCCCAGACTCCTCTTAGGAAGCTACTGTTGAGGCTTTTTTCTGTTTTGGAGGAGCCTGTGCCCTCTGGGATCCCCTGTGATTCCTTCCAGACGTCTCCTAGAGTCTTTTGGCCTTTTCTTATAAGGACCGGAGATCTCAGGTAGCAGCCCCAGATTTGTCTAATGAGGCTACCCTAGATGATTCTTCTCTTTTGCAGGAAGCTCTCTTCTCCGGGATCGACCCAAGACTCCTCCCAGGCGTCATCCCAGAACATTTTGACCTCTGCGTTCGGGACCGGAGATCCCAGCTACCTGCCCCAGACTCCTCCAAGTAAGTAGCTCGAGACATTTTTGTTCTCCTGTAGAGAAATCTCTCAACTCCGACAGCCACCTGAGACTCCTCCCAGGCATCTCCCACAGTCTTCTGTCCTCTGCTTTACCTACCTAAGGGGTCAGGTAGAAGCCCCAGACTCCTCCAAGGAAGCTACCGTTGAGGTTTTTTCTTTTTTGGAGGAGCCTGTGCCCTCCGGGATCCCCTGTGATTCCTTCCAGACGTCTCCTGGAGTCTTTTGGCCTTTTCTTATAAGGACCGGAGATCCCAGGTAGCAGCCCCAGACTTGTCTAATGAGGCTACCCTAGATGATTCTTTTCTTTTGCAGGAAGTTGTCTTCTCCGGGGTCGACCCAAGACTCCTCCCAGGCGTCATCCCAGAATGTTTTGACCTCTGCGTTCGGGACCGGAGATCCCATCTACCTGCCCCAGACTCCTCCAAGTAAGTAGCTCGAGACATTTTTGTTCTCCTGTAGAGAAATCTCTCAACTCCGTCAGCCACCTGAGACTCCTCCCAGGCATCTCCCACAGTCTTCTGTCCTCTGCTTTACCTACCTAAGGGGTCAGGTAGAAGCCCCAGACTCCTCTTAGGAAGCTACTGTTGAGGCTTTTTTCTGTTTTGGAGGAGCCTGTGCCCTCTGGGATCCCCTGTGATTCCTTCCAGACGTCTCCTAGAGTCTTTTGGCCTTTTCTTATAAGGACCGGAGATCTCAGGTAGCAGCCCCAGATTTGTCTAATGAGGCTACCCTAGATGATTCTTCTCTTTTGCAGGAAGCTCTCTTCTCCGGGTTCGACCCAAGACTCCTCCCAGGCGTCATCCCAGAACGTTTTGACCTCTGCGTTCGAGACCGGAGATCCCAGCTACCTGCCCCAGACTCCTCCAAGTAAGTAGCTCGAGACATTTTTGTTCTCCTGTAGAGAAATCTCTCAACTCCGACAGCCACCTGAGACTCCTCCCAGGCATCTCCCACAGTCTTCTGTCCTCTGCTTTACCTACCTAAGGGGTCAGGTAGAAGCCCTAGACTCCTCCAAGGAAGCTACCGTTGACGTTTTTTTCTTTTTTGGAGGAACCTCTGCCCTCCGGGATCCCCTGTGATTCCTTCCAGACGTCTCCTAGAGTCTTTTGGGCATTTCTTATAAGGACCCGAGATCGCAGGTAGCAGCCCCAGACTTGTCTAATGAGGCTACCCTAGATGATTCTTCTCTTTTGCAGGAAGCTCTCTTCTCCGGGATCGACCCAAGACTCCTCCCAGGCGTCATCCCAGAACATTTTTACCTCTGCGTTCGGGACCGGAGATCCCAGCTACCTGCCCCAGACTCCTCCAGGTAAGTAGCTCGAGACATTTTTGTTCTCCTGTAGAGAAATCTCTCAACTCCGACAGCCACCTGAGACTCCTCCCAGGCATCTCCCACAGTCTTCTGTCCTCTGCTTTACCTACCTAAGGGGTCAGGTAGAAGCCCCAGACTCCTCCAAGGAAGCTACCGTTGAGGTTTTTTTCTTTTTTTCGAGGAGCCTCTGACCTCCGGGATTCCCTGTGATTCCTTCCAGACGTCTCCTAGCGTCTTTTGACCTTTTCTTATAAGGACCGGAGATCCCAGGTAGCAGCCCCAGACTTGTCTAATGAGGCTACCCTATATGATTCTTCTCTTTTGCAGGAAGCTCTCTTCTCTGGGATCGACCCAAGTCTCCTCCCAGGCGTCATCCCAGAACGTTTTGACATCTGCGTTAGGGACCGGAGATCCCATCTACCTGCCCCAGACTCCTCCAAGTAAGTAGCTCGAGACATTTTAGTTCTCCTGTAGAGAAATCCCTCAACTCCGACAGGCACCTGAGACTCCTCCCAGGCATCTCCCACAGTCTTCTGTCCTCTGCTTTACCTACCTAAGGGGTCAGGTAGAAACCCCAGACTCCTCCAAGGAAGCTACCGTTGAGGCTTTTTTCTTTTTTGGAGGAAACACTGCCCTCCGGGATCCCCTTTGATTCCTTCCAGACGTCTCCTAGAGTCTTTTGGCCTTTTCTTATAAGGACCCGAGATCGCAGGTAGCAGCCCCAGACTTGTTTAATGAGGCTACCCTAGATGATTCTTCTCTTTTGCAGGAAGCTCTCTTCTCCGGAATCAACCCAAGACTCCTCCCAGGCGTCATCCCAGAACATTTTGACCTCTGCGTTCGGGACCGGAGATCCCAGCTACCTGCCCCAGACTCCTCCAAGTAAGTAGCTCGAGACATTTTTGTTCTCCTGTAGAGAAATCTCTCAACTCCGACAGCCACCTGAGACTCCTCCCAGGCATCTCCCACAGTCTTCTGTCCTCTGCTTTACCTACCTAAGGGGTCAGGTAGAAGCCCCAGACTCCTCTTAGGAAGCTACTGTTGAGGCTTTTTTCTGTTTTGGAGGAGCCTGTGCCCTCTGGGATCCCCTGTGATTCCTTCCAGACGTCTCCTAGAGTCTTTTGGCCTTTTCTTATAAGGACCGGAGATCTCAGGTAGCAGCCCCAGATTTGTCTAATGAGGCTACCCTAGATGATTCTTCTCTTTTGCAGGAAGCTCTCTTCTCCGGGATCGACCCAAGACTCCTCCCAGGCGTCATCCCAGAACATTTTGACCTCTGCGTTCGGGACCGGAGATCCCAGCTACCTGCCCCAGACTCCTCCAAGTAAGTAGCTCGAGACATTTTTGTTCTCCTGTAGAGAAATCTCTCAACTCCGACAGGCACCTGAGACTCCTCCCAGGCATCTCCCACAGTCTTCTGTCCTCTGCTTTACCTACCTAAGGGGTCAGGTAGAAGCCCCAGACTCCTCCAAGGAAGCTACCATTGAGGTTTTTTCTTTTTTGGAGGAGCCTGTGCCCTCCGGGATCCCCTGTGATTCCTTCCAGACGTCTCCTAGAGTCTTTTGGCCTTTTCTTATAAGGACCGGAGATCCCAGGTAGCAGCCCCAGACTTGTCTAATGAGGCTACCCTAGATGATTCTTTTCTTTTGCAGGAAGTTGTCTTCTCCGGGGTCGACCCAAGACTCCTCCCAGGCGTCATCCCAGAATGTTTTGACCTCTGCGTTCGGGACCGGAGATCCCATCTACCTGCCCCAGACTCCTCCAAGTAAGTAGCTCGAGACATTTTTGTTCTCCTGTAGAGAAATCTCTCAACTCCGTCAGCCACCTGAGACTCCTCCCAGGCATCTCCCACAGTCTTCTGTCCTCTGCTTTACCTACCTAAGGGGTCAGGTAGAAGCCCCAGACTCCTCTTAGGAAGCTACTGTTGAGGCTTTTTTCTGTTTTGGAGGAGCCTGTGCCCTCTGGGATCCCCTGTGATTCCTTCCAGACGTCTCCTAGAGTCTTTTGGCCTTTTCTTATAAGGACCGGAGATCTCAGGTAGCAGCCCCAGATTTGTCTAATGAGGCTACCCTAGATGATTCTTCTCTTTTGCAGGAAGCTCTCTTCTCCGGGATCGACCCAAGACTCCTCCCAGGCGTCATCCCAGAACGTTTTGACCTCTGCGTTCGAGACCGGAGATCCCAGCTACCTGCCCCAGACTCCTCCAAGTAAGTAGCTCGAGACATTTTTGTTCTCCTGTAGAGAAATCTCTCAACTCCGACAGCCACCTGAGACTCCTCCCAGGCATCTCCCACAGTCTTCTGTCCTCTGCTTTACCTACCTAAGGGGTCAGGTAGAAGCCCTAGACTCCTCCAAGGAAGCTACCGTTGACGTTTTTTTCTTTTTTGGAGGAACCTCTGCCCTCCGGGATCCCCTGTGATTCCTTCCAGACGTCTCCTAGAGTCTTTTGGGCATTTCTTATAAGGACCCGAGATCGCAGGTAGCAGCCCCAGACTTGTCTAATGAGGCTACCCTAGATGATTCTTCTCTTTTGCAGGAAGCTCTCTTCTCCGGGATCGACCCAAGACTCCTCCCAGGCGTCATCCCAGAACATTTTTACCTCTGCGTTCGGGACCGGAGATCCCAGCTACCTGCCCCAGACTCCTCCAGGTAAGTAGCTCGAGACATTTTTGTTCTCCTGTAGAGAAATCTCTCAACTCCGACAGCCACCTGAGACTCCTCCCAGGCATCTCCCACAGTCTTCTGTCCTCTGCTTTACCTACCTAAGGGGTCAGGTAGAAGCCCCAGACTCCTCCAAGGAAGCTACCGTTGAGGTTTTTTTCTTTTTTTCGAGGAGCCTCTGACCTCCGGGATTCCCTGTGATTCCTTCCAGACGTCTCCTAGCGTCTTTTGACCTTTTCTTATAAGGACCGGAGATCCCAGGTAGCAGCCCCAGACTTGTCTAATGAGGCTACCCTATATGATTCTTCTCTTTTGCAGGAAGCTCTCTTCTCTGGGATCGACCCAAGACTCCTCCCAGGCGTCATCCCAGAACGTTTTGACATCTGCGTTCGGGACCGGAGATCCCATCTACCTGCCCCAGACTCCTCCAAGTAAGTAGCTCGAGACATTTTTGTTCTCCTGTAGAGAAATCCCTCAACTCCGACAGGCACCTGAGACTCCTCCCAGGCATCTCCCACAGTCTTCTGTCCTCTGCTTTACCTACCTAAGGGGTCAGGTAGAAACCCCAGACTCCTCCAAGGAAGCTACCGTTGAGGCTTTTTTCTTTTTTGGAGGAAACACTGCCCTCCGGGATCCCCTTTGATTCCTTCCAGACGTCTCCTAGAGTCTTTTGGCCTTTTCTTATAAGGACCCGAGATCGCAGGTAGCAGCCCCAGACTTGTTTAATGAGGCTACCCTAGATGATTCTTCTCTTTTGCAGGAAGCTCTCTTCTCCGGAATCAACCCAAGACTCCTCCCAGGCGTCATCCCAGAACATTTTGACCTCTGCGTTCGGGACCGGAGATCCCAGCTACCTGCCCCAGACTCCTCCAAGTAAGTAGCTCGAGACATTTTTGTTCTCCTGTAGAGAAATCTCTCAACTCCGTCAGCCACCTGAGACTCCTCCCAGGCATCTCCCACAGTCTTCTGTCCTCTGCTTTACCTACCTAAGGGGTCAGGTAGAAGCCCCAGACTCCTCTTAGGAAGCTACTGTTGAGGCTTTTTTCTTTTTTGGAGGAGCCTGTGCCCTCTGGGATCCCCTGTGATTCCTTCCAGACGTCTCCTAGAGTCTTTTGGCCTTTTCTTATAAGGACCGGAGATCTCAGGTAGCAGCCCCAGATTTGTCTAATGAGGCTACCCTAGATGATTCTTCTCTTTTGCAGGAAGCTCTCTTCTCCGGGATCGACCCAAGACTCCTCCCAGGCGTCATCCCAGAACGTTTTGACCTCTGCGTTCGAGACCGGAGATCCCAGCTACCTGCCCCAGACTCCTCCAAGTAAGTAGCTCGAGACATTTTTGTTCTCCTGTAGAGAAATCTCTCAACTCCGACAGCCACCTGAGACTCCTCCCAGGCATCTCCCACAGTCTTCTGTCTTCTGCTTTACCTACCTAAGGGGTCAGGTAGAAGCCCCAGACTCCTCCAAGGAAGCTACCGTTGAGGTTTTTTTCTTTTTTGGAGGAACCTCTGCCCTCCTGGATTCCCTGTGATTCCTTCCAGACGTCTCCTAGCGTCTTTTGGCCTTTTCTTATAAGGACCGGAGATCCCAGGTAGCAGCCCCAGACTTGTCTAATGAGGCTACCCTAGATGATTCTTCTCTTTTGCAGGAAGCTCTCTTCTCTGGGATCAACCCAAGAGTCCTCCCAGGCGTCATCCCAGAATGTTTTGACCTCTGCGTTCAGGACCGGAGATCCCAGCTACCTGCCCCAGACTCCTCCAAGTAAGTAGCTCGAGACATTTTTGTTCTCCTGTAGAGAAATCTCTCAACTCCGACAGCCACCTGAGACTCCTCCCAGGCATCTCCCACAGTCTTCTGTCCTCTGCTTTACCTACCTAAGGGGTCAGGTAGAAGCCCCAGACTCCTCTTAGGAAGCTACCGTTGAGGTTTTTTCTGTTTTGGCGGAGCCTGTGCCCTCTGGGATCCCCTGTGATTCCTTCCAGACGTCTCCTAGAGTCTTTTGGGCTTTTCTTATAAGGACCGGAGATCGCAGGTAGCAGCCCCAGACTTGTCTAATGAGGCTACCCTAGATGATTCTTCTGTTTTGCAGGAAGCTCTCTTCTCCAGGATTGACCCAAGACTCCTCCCAGGCGTCATCCCAGAACGTTTTGACCTCTGCATTCGGGACCGGAGATCCCAGCTACCTGCCCCAGACTCCTCCAAGTAAGTAGCTCGAGACATTTTTGTTCTCCTGTAGAGAAATCTCTCAACTCCGACAGCCACCTGAGACTCCTCCCAGGCATCTCCCACAGTCTTCTGTCCTCTGCTTTACCTACCTAAGGGGTCAGGTAGAAGCCCTAGACTCCTCCAAGGAAGCTACCGTTGACGTTTTTTTCTTTTTTGGAGGAACCTCTGCCCTCCGGGATCCCCTGTGATTCCTTCCAGACGTCTCCTAGAGTCTTTTGGGCATTTCTTATAAGGACCCGAGATCGCAGGTAGCAGCCCCAGACTTGTCTAATGAGGCTACCCTAGATGATTCTTCTCTTTTGCAGGAAGCTCTCTTCTCCGGGATCGACCCAAGACTCCTCCCAGGCGTCATCCCAGAACATTTTTACCTCTGCGTTCGGGACCGGAGATCCCAGCTACCTGCCCCAGACTCCTCCAGGTAAGTCGCTCGAGACATTTTTGTTCTCCTGCAGAGAAATCTCTCAACTCCGACAGCCACCTGAGACTCCTCCCAGGCATCTCCCACAGTCTTCTGTCCTCTGCTTTACCTACCTAAGGGGTCAGGTAGAAGCCCCAGACTCCTCCAAGGAAGCTACCGTTGAGGTTTTTTTCTTTTTTTCGAGGAGCCTCTGACCTCCTGGATTCCCTGTGATTCCTTCCAGACATCTCCTAGAGTCTTTTGGCCTTTTCTTATAAGGACCGGAGATCCCAGGTAGCAGCCCCAGACTTGTCTAATGAGGCTACCCTATATGATTCTTCTCTTTTGCAGGAAGCTCTCTTCTCTGGGATCGACCCAAGACTCCTCCCAGGCGTCATCCCAGAACGTTTTGACATCTGCGTTCGGGACCGGAGATCCCATCTACCTGCCCCAGACTCCTCCAAGTAAGTAGCTCGAGACATTTTTGTTCTCCTGTAGAGAAATCCCTCAACTCCAACAGGCACCTGAGACTCCTCCCAGGCATCTCCCACAGTCTTCTGTCCTCTGCTTTACCTACCTAAGGGGTCAGGTAGAAACCCCAGACTCCTCCAAGGAAGCTACCGTTGAGGCTTTTTTCTTTTTTGGAGGAAACACTGCCCTCCGGGATCCCCTTTGATTCCTTCCAGACGTCTCCTAGAGTCTTTTGGCCTTTTCTTATAAGGACCCGAGATCGCAGGTAGCAGCCCCAGACTTGTTTAATGAGGCTACCCTAGATGATTCTTCTCTTTTGCAGGAAGCTCTCTTCTCCGGAATCAACCCAAGACTCCTCCCAGGCGTCATCCCAGAACATTTTGACCTCTGCGTTCGGGACCGGAGATCCCAGCTACCTGCCCCAGACTCCTCCAAGTAAGTAGCTCGAGACATTTTTGTTCTCCTGTAGAGAAATCTCTCAACTCCGACAGGCACCTGAGACTCCTCCCAGGCATCTCCCACAGTCTTCTGTCCTCTGCTTTACCTACCTAAGGGGTCAGGTAGAAGCCCCAGACTCCTCTTAGGAAGCTACTGTTGAGGCTTTTTTCTGTTTTGGAGGAGCCTGTGCCCTCCGGGATCCCCTGTGATTCCTTCCAGACGTCTCCTAGAGTCTTTTGGCCTTTTCTTATAAGGACCGGAGATCCCAGGTAGCAGCCCCAGACTTGTCTAATGAGGCTACCCTAGATGAATCTTTTCTTTTGCAGGAAGTTCTCTTCTCCGGGGTCGACCCAAGACTCCTCCCAGGCGTCATCCCAGAATGTTTTGACCTCTGCGTTCGGGACCGGAGATCCCATCTACCTGCCCCAGACTCCTCCAAGTAAGTAGCTCGAGACATTTTTGTTCTCCTGTAGAGAAATCTCTCAACTCCGTCAGCCACCTGAGACTCCTCCCAGGCATCTCCCACAGTCTTCTGTCCTCTGCTTTACCTACCTAAGGGGTCAGGTAGAAGCCCCAGACTCCTCTTAGGAAGCTACTGTTGAGGCTTTTTTCTGTTTTGGAGGAGCCTGTGCCCTCTGGGATCCCCTGTGATTCCTTCCAGACGTCTCCTAGAGTCTTTTGGCCTTTTCTTATAAGGACCGGAGATCTCAGGTAGCAGCCCCAGATTTGTCTAATGAGGCTACCCTAGATGATTCTTCTCTTTTGCAGGAAGCTCTCTTCTCTGGGATCGACCCAAGACTCCTCCCAGGCGTCATCCCAGAATGTTTAGACCTCTGCGTTCAGGACCGGAGATCCCAGCTACCTGCCCCAGACTCCTCCAAGTAAGTAGCTCGAGACATTTTTGTTCTCCTGTAGAGAAATCTCTCAACTCCGACAGGCACCTGAGACTCCTCCCAGGCATCTCCCACAGTCTTCTGTCCTCTGCTTTACCTACCTAAGGGGTCAGGTAGAAGCCCCAGACTCCTCCAAGGAAGCTACCATTGAGGCTTTTTTCTTTTTTGGAGGAACCTCTGCCCTCCTGGATTCCCTGTGATTCCTTCCAGACGTCTCCTAGCGTCTTTTGGCCTTTTCTTATAAGGACCGGAGATCGCAGGTAGCAGCCCCAGACTTGTCTAATGAGGCTACCCTAGATGATTCTTCTCTTTTGCAGGAAGCTCTCTTCTCCGGGATCGACCCAAGACTCCTCCCAGGCGTCATCCCAGAACGTTTTGACATCTGTGTTCGGGACCGGAGATCCCATCTACCTGCCCCAGACTCCTCCAAGTAAGTAGCTTGAGACATTTTTGTTCTCCTGTAGAGAAATCTCTCAACTCCGACAGCCACCTGAGACTCCTCCCAGGCATCTCCCACAGTCTTCTGTCCTCTGCTTTACCTACCTAAGGGCTCAGGTAGAAGCCCCAGACTCCTCTTAGGAAGCTACTGTTGAGGCTTTTTCTTTTTTGGAGGAGCCTGTGCCCTCTGGGATCCCCTGTGATTCCTTCCAGACGTCTCCTAGAGTCTTTTGGCCTTTTCTTATAAGGACCGGAGATCCCAGGTAGCAGCCCCAGACTTGTCTAATGAGGCTACCCTAGATGATTCTTCTCTTTTGCAGGAAGCTCTCTTCTCTGGGATCAACCCAAGAGTCCTCCCAGGCGTCATCCCAGAATGTTTTGACCTCTGCGTTCAGGACCGGAGATCCCAGCTACCTGCCCCAGACTCCTCCAAGTAAGTAGCTCGAGACATTTTTGTTCTCCTGTAGAGAAATCTCTCAACTCCGACAGCCACCTGAGACTCCTCCCAGGCATCTCCCACAGTCTTCTGTCCTCTGCTTTACCTACCTAAGGGGTCAGGTAGAAGCCCCAGACTCCTCTTAGGAAGCTACCGTTGAGGTTTTTTCTGGTTTGGCGGAGCCTGTGCCCTCTGGGATCCCCTGTGATTCCTTCCAGACGTCTCCTAGAGTCTTTTGGGCTTTTCTTATAAGGACCGGAGATCGCAGGTAGCAGCCCCAGACTTGTCTAATGAGGCTACCCTAGATGATTCTTCTCTTTTGCAGGAAGCTCTCTTCTCCGGGATCGACCCAAGACTCCTCCCAGGCGTCATCCCAGAACATTTTTACCTCTGCGTTCGGGACCGGAGATCCCAGCTACCTGCCCCAGACTCCTCCAGGTAAGTAGCTCGAGACATTTTTGTTCTCCTGTAGAGAAATCTCTCAACTCCGACAGCCACCTGAGACTCCTCCCAGGCATCTCCCACAGTCTTCTGTCCTCTGCTTTACCTACCTAAGGGGTCAGGTAGAAGCCCCAGACTCCTCCAAGGAAGCTACCGTTGAGGTTTTTTCTTTTTTGGAGGAGCCTGTGCCCTCCGGGATCCCCTGTGATTCCTTCCAGACGTCTCCTAGAGTCTTTTGGCCTTTTCTTATAAGGACCGGAGATCTCAGGTAGCAGCCCCAGATTTGTCTAATGAGGCTACCCTAGATGATTCTTCTCTTTTGCAGGAAGCTCTCTTCTCTGGGATCGACCCAAGACTCCTCCCAGGCGTCATCCCAGAATGTTTTGACCTCTGCGTTCAGGACCGGAGATCCCAGCTACCTGCCCCAGACTCCTCCAAGTAAGTAGCTCGAGACATTTTTGTTCTCCTGTAGAGAAATCTCTCAACTCCGACAGGCACCTGAGACTCCTCCCAGGCATCTCCCACAGTCTTCTGTCCTCTGCTTTACCTACCTAAGGGGTCAGGTAGAAGCCCCAGACTCCTCCAAGGAAGCTACCATTGAGGCTTTTTTCTTTTTTGGAGGAACCTCTGCCCTCCTGGATTCCCTGTGATTCCTTCCAGACGTCTCCTAGCGTCTTTTGGCCTTTTCTTATAAGGACCGGAGATCGCAGGTAGCAGCCCCAGACTTGTCTAATGAGGCTACCCTAGATGATTCTTCTCTTTTGCAGGAAGCTCTCTTCTCCGGGATCGACCCAAGACTCCTCCCAGGCGTCATCCCAGAACGTTTTGACATCTGTGTTCGGGACCGGAGATCCCATCTACCTGCCCCAGACTCCTCCAAGTAAGTAGCTTGAGACATTTTTGTTCTCCTGTAGAGAAATCTCTCAACTCCGACAGCCACCTGAGACTCCTCCCAGGCATCTCCCACAGTCTTCTGTCCTCTGCTTTACCTACCTAAGGGCTCAGGTAGAAGCCCCAGACTCCTCCAAGGAAGCTACCGTTGAGGTTTTTTCTTTTTTGGAGGAGCCTGTGCCCTCCGGGATCCCCTGTGATTCCTTCCAGACGTCTCCTAGAGTCTTTTGGCCTTTTCTTATAAGGACCGGAGATCCCAGGTAGCAGCCCCAGACTTGTCTAATGAGGCTACCCTAGATGATTCTTTTCTTTTGCAGGAAGTTCTCTTCTCCGGGGTCGACCCAAGACTCCTCCCAGGCGTCATCCCAGAATGTTTTGACCTCTGCGTTCGGGACCGGAGATCCCATCTACCTGCCCCAGACTCCTCCAAGTAAGTAGCTCGAGACACTTTTGTTCTCCTATAGAGAAATCTCTCAACTCCGTCAGCCACCTGAGACTCCTCCCAGGCATCTCCCACAGTCTTCTGTCCTCTGCTTTACCTACCTAAGGGGTCAGGTAGAAGCCCCAGACTCCTCTTAGGAAGCTACTGTTGAGGCTTTTTTCTGTTTTGGAGGAGCCTGTGCCCTCTGGGATCCCCTGTGATTCCTTCCAGACGTCTCCTAGAGTCTTTTGGCCTTTTCTTATAAGGACCGGAGATCTCAGGTAGCAGCCCCAGACTTGTCTAATGAGGCTACCCTAGATGATTCTTCTCTTTTGCAGGAAGCTCTCTTCTCCGGGATCGACCCAAGACTCCTCCCAGGCGTCATCCCAGAACGTTTTGACCTCTGCGTTCGAGACCGGAGATCCCAGCTACCTGCCCCAGACTCCTCCAAGTAAGTAGCTCGAGACATTTTTGTTCTCCTGTAGAGAAATCTCTCAACTCCGACAGCCACCTGAGACTCCTCCCAGGCATCTCCCACAGTCTTCTGTCTTCTGCTTTACCTACCTAAGGGGTCAGGTAGAAGCCCCAGACTCCTCCAAGGAAGCTACCGTTGAGGTTTTTTTCTTTTTTGGAGGAACCTCTGCCCTCCTGGATTCCCTGTGATTCCTTCCAGACGTCTCCTAGCGTCTTTTGGCCTTTTCTTATAAGGACCGGAGATCCCAGGTAGCAGCCCCAGACTTGTCTAATGAGGCTACCCTAGATGATTCTTCTCTTTTGCAGGAAGCTCTCTTCTCTGGGATCAACCCAAGAGTCCTCCCAGGCGTCATCCCATAATGTTTTGACCTCTGCGTTCGGGACCGGAGATCCCAGCTACCTGCCCCAGACTCCTCCAAGTAAGTAGCTCGACACATTTTTGTTCTCCTGTAGAGAAATCTCTCAACTCCGACAGCCACCTGAGACTCCTCCCAGGCATCTCCCACAGTCTTCTGTCTTCTGCTTTACCTACCTAAGGGGTCAGGTAGAAGCCCCAGACTCCTCCAAGGAAGCTACCGTTGAGGTTTTTTTCTTTTTTGGAGGAACCTCTGCCCTCCTGGATTCCCTGTGATTCCTTCCAGACGTCTCCTAGCGTCTTCTGGCCTTTTCTTATAAGGACCGGAGATCCCAGGTAGCAGCCCCAGACTTGTCTAATGAGGCTACCCTAGATGATTCTTCTCTTTTGCAGGAAGCTCTCTTCTCTGGGATCGACCCAAGACTCCTCCCAGGCGTCATCCCAGAACGTTTTGACATCTGCGTTCGGGACCGGAGATCCCATCTACCTGCCCCAGACTCCTCCAAGTAAGTAGCTCGAGACATTTTTGTTCTCCTGTAGAGAAATCCCTCAACTCCGACAGGCACCTGAGACTCCTCCCAGGCATCTCCCACAGTCTTCTGTCCTCTGCTTTACCTACCTAAGGGGTCAGGTAGAAACCCCAGACTCCTCCAAGGAAGCTACCGTTGAGGCTTTTTTCTTTTTTGGAGGAAACACTGCCCTCCGGGATCCCCTTTGATTCCTTCCAGACGTCTCCTAGAGTCTTTTGGCCTTTTCTTATAAGGACCCGAGATCGCAGGTAGCAGCCCCAGACTTGTTTAATGAGGCTACCCTAGATGATTCTTCTCTTTTGCAGGAAGCTCTCTTCTCCGGAATCAACCCAAGACTCCTCCCAGGCGTCATCCCAGAACATTTTGACCTCTGCGTTCGGGACCGGAGATCCCAGCTACCTGCCCCAGACTCCTCCAAGTAAGTAGCTCGAGACATTTTTGTTCTCCTGTAGAGAAATCTCTCAACTCCGACAGCCACCTGAGACTCCTCCCAGGCATCTCCCACAGTCTTCTGTCCTCTGCTTTACCTACCTAAGGGGTCAGGTAGAAGCCCCAGACTCCTCTTAGGAAGCTACTGTTGAGGCTTTTTTCTGTTTTGGAGGAGCCTGTGCCCTCTGGGATCCCCTGTGATTCCTTCCAGACGTCTCCTAGAGTCTTTTGGCCTTTTCTTATAAGGACCGGAGATCTCAGGTAGCAGCCCCAGATTTGTCTAATGAGGCTACCCTAGATGATTCTTCTCTTTTGCAGGAAGCTCTCTTCTCCGGGATCGACCCAAGACTCCTCCCAGGCGTCATCCCAGAACGTTTTGACCTCTGCGTTCGAAACCGGAGATCCCAGTTACCTGCCCCAGACTCCTCCAAGTAAGTAGCTCGAGACATTTTTGTTCTCCTGTAGAGAAATCTCTCAACTCCGACAGCCACCTGAGACTCCTCCCAGGCATCTCCCACAGTCTTCTGTCTTCTGCTTTACCTACCTAAGGGGTCAGGTAGAAGCCCCAGACTCCTCCAAGGAAGCTACCGTTGAGGTTTTTTTCTTTTTTTCGAGGAGCCTCTGACCTCCGGGATTCCCTGTGATTCCTTCCAGACGTCTCCTAGCGTCTTTTGGCCTTTTCTTATAAGGACCGGAGATCCCAGGTAGCAGCCCCAGACTTGTCTAATGAGGCTACCCTAGATGATTCTTCTCTTTTGCAGGAAGCTCTCTTCTCTGGGATCGACCAAAGACTCCTCCCAGGCGTCATCCCAGAACGTTTTGACATCTGCGTTCGGGACCTGAGATCCCATCTACCCGCCCCAGACTCCTCCAAGTAAGTAGCTCGAGACATTTTTGTTCTCCTGTAGAGAAATCCCTCAACTCCGACAGGCACCTGAGACTCCTCCCAGGCATCTCCCACAGTCTTCTGTCCTCTGCTTTACCTACCTAAGGGGTCAGGTAGAAACCCCAGACTCCTCCAAGGAAGCTACCGTTGAGGCTTTTTTCTTTTTTGGAGGAAACACTGCCCTCCGGGATCCCCTTTGATTCCTTCCAGACGTCTCCTAGAGTCTTTTGGCCTTTTCTTATAAGGACCCGAGATCGCAGGTAGCAGCCCCAGACTTGTTTAATGAGGCTACCCTAGATGATTCTTCTCTTTTGCAGGAAGCTCTCTTCTCCGGAATCAACCCAAGACTCCTCCCAGGCGTCATCCCAGAACATTTTGACCTCTGCGTTCGGGACCGGAGATCCCAGCTACCTGCCCCAGACTCCTCCAAGTAAGTAGCTTGAGACATTTTTGTTCTCCTGTAGAGAAATCTCTCAACTCCGACAGCCACCTGAGACTCCTCCCAGGCATCTCCCACAGTCTTCTGTCCTCTGCTTTACCTACCTAAGGGGTCAGGTAGAAGCCCCAGACTCCTCTTAGGAAGCTACTGTTGAGGCTTTTTTCTGTTTTGGAGGAGCCTGTGCCCTCTGGGATCCCCTGTGATTCCTTCCAGACGTCTCCTAGAGTCTTTTGGCCTTTTCTTATAAGGACCGGAGATCTCAGGTAGCAGCCCCAGATTTGTCTAATGAGGCTACCCTAGATGATTCTTCTCTTTTGCAGGAAGCTCTCTTCTCCGGGATCGACCCAAGACTCCTCCCAGGCGTCATCCCAGAACGTTTTGACCTCTGCGTTCGAGACCGGAGATCCCAGCTACCTGCCCCAGACTCCTCCAAGTAAGTAGCTCGAGACATTTTTGTTCTCCTGTAGAGAAATCTCTCAACTCCGACAGCCACCTGAGACTCCTCCCAGGCATCTCCCACAGTCTTCTGTCTTCTGCTTTACCTACCTAAGGGGTCAGGTAGAAGCCCCAGACTCCTCCAAGGAAGCTACCGTTGAGGTTTTTTTCTTTTTTGGAGGAACCTCTGCCCTCCTGGATTCCCTGTGATTCCTTCCAGACGTCTCCTAGCGTCTTTTGGCCTTTTCTTATAAGGACCGGAGATCCCAGGTAGCAGCCCCAGACTTGTCTAATGAGGCTACCCTAGATGATTCTTCTCTTTTGCAGGAAGCTCTCTTCTCTGGGATCAACCCAAGAGTCCTCCCAGGCGTCATCCCAGAATGTTTTGACCTCTGCGTTCAGGACCGGAGATCCCAGCTACCTGCCCCAGACTCCTCCAAGTAAGTAGCTCGACACATTTTTGTTCTCCTGTAGAGAAATCTCTCAACTCCGACAGCCAGCTGAGACTCCTCCCAGGCATCTCCCACAGTCTTCTGTCTTCTGCTTTACCTACCTAAGGGGTCAGGTAGAAGCCCCAGACTCCTCCAAGGAAGCTACCGTTGAGGTTTTTTTCTTTTTTGGAGGAACCTCTGCCCTCCTGGATTCCCTGTGATTCCTTCCAGACGTCTCCTAGCGTCTTCTGGCCTTTTCTTATAAGGACCGGAGATCCCAGGTAGCAGCCCCAGACTTGTCTAATGAGGCTACCCTAGATGATTCTTCTCTTTTGCAGGAAGCTCTCTTCTCTGGGATCGACCCAAGACTCCTCCCAGGCGTCATCCCAGAATGTTTTGACCTCTGCGTTCAGGACCGGAGATCCCAGCTACCTGCCCCAGACTCCTCCAAGTAAGTAGCTCGAGACATTTTTGTTCTCCTGTAGAGAAATCTCTCAACTCCGACAGGCACCTGAGACTCCTCCCAGGCATCTCCCACAGTCTTCTGTCCTCTGCTTTACCTACCTAAGGGGTCAGGTAGAAGCCCCAGACTCCTCCAAGGAAGCTACCGTTGAGGCTTTTTTCTTTTTTGGAGGAACCTCTGCCCTCCTGGATTCCCTGTGATTCCTTCCAGACGTCTCCTAGCGTCTTCTGGCCTTTTCTTATAAGGACCGGAGATCCCAGGTAGCAGCCCCAGACTTGTCTAATGAGGCTACCCTAGATGATTCTTCTCTTTTGCAGGAAGCTCTCTTCTCTGGGATCGACCCAAGACTCCTCCCAGGCGTCATCCCAGAATGTTTTGACCTCTGCGTTCAGGACCGGAGATCCCAGCTACCTGCCCCAGACTCCTCCAAGTAAGTAGCTCGAGACATTTTTGTTCTCCTGTAGAGAAATCTCTCAACTCCGACAGGCACCTGAGACTCCTCCCAGGCATCTCCCACAGTCTTCTGTCCTCTGCTTTACCTACCTAAGGGCTCAGGTAGAAGCCCCAGACTCCTCCAAGGAAGCTACCATTGAGGTTTTTTCTTTTTTGGAGGAGCCTGTGCCCTCTGGGATCCCCTGTGATTCCTTCCAGACGTCTCCTAGAGTCTTTTGGCCTTTTCTTATAAGGACCGGAGATCCCAGGTAGCAGCCCCAGACTTGTCTAATGAGGCTACCCTAGATGATTCTTCTCTTTTGCAGGAAGCTCTCTTCTCTGGGATCGACCAAAGACTCCTCCCAGGCGTCATCCCAGAACGTTTTGACCTCTGCATTCGGGACCGGAGATCCCATCTACCTGCCCCAGACTCCTCCAAGTAAGTAGCTCGAGACATTTTTGTTCTCCTGTAGAGAAATCTCTCAACTCCGACAGGCACCTGAGACTCCTCCCAGGCATCTCCCACAGTCTTCTGTCCTCTGCTTTACCTACCTAAGGGGTCAGGTAGAAGCCCCAGACTCCTCCAAGGAAGCTACCGTTGAGGTTTTTTTCTTTTTTTCGAGGAGCCTCTGACCTCCGGGATTCCCTGTGATTCCTTCCAGACGTCTCCTAGCGTCTTTTGGCCTTTTCTTATAAGGACCGGAGATCCCAGGTAGCAGCCCCAGACTTGTCTAATGAGGCTACCCTAGATGATTCTTCTCTTTTGCAGGAAGCTCTCTTCTCTGGGATCGACCAAAGACTCCTCCCAGGCGTCATCCCAGAACGTTTTGACATCTGCGTTCGGGACCGGAGATCCCATCTACCTGCCCCAGACTCCTCCAAGTAAGTAGCTCGAGACATTTTTGTTCTCCTGTAGAGAAATCCCTCAACTCCGACAGGCACCTGAGACTCCTCCCAGGCATCTCCCACAGTCTTCTGTCCTCTGCTTTACCTACCTAAGGGGTCAGGTAGAAACCCCAGACTCCTCCAAGGAAGCTACCGTTGAGGCTTTTTTCTTTTTTGGAGGACACACTGCCCTCCGGGATCCCCTTTGATTCCTTCCAGACGTCTCCTAGAGTCTTTTGGCCTTTTCTTATAAGGACCCGAGATCGCAGGTAGCAGCCCCAGACTTGTTTAATGAGGCTACCCTAGATGATTCTTCTCTTTTGCAGGAAGCTCTCTTCTCCGGAATCAACCCAAGACTCCTCCCAGGCGTCATCCCAGAACATTTTGACCTCTGCGTTCGGGACCGGAGATCCCAGCTACCTGCCCCAGACTCCTCCAAGTAAGTAGCTCGAGACATTTTTGTTCTCCTGTAGAGAAATCTCTCAACTCCGACAGCCACCTGAGACTCCTCCCAGGCATCTCCCACAGTCTTCTGTCCTCTGCTTTACCTACCTAAGGGGTCAGGTAGAAGCCCCAGACTCCTCCAAGGAAGCTACCATTGAGGTTTTTTCTTTTTTGGAGGAGCCTGTGCCCTCCGGGATCCCCTGTGATTCCTTCCAGACGTCTCCTAGAGTCTTTTGGCCTTTTCTTATAAGGACCGGAGATCCCAGGTAGCAGCCCCAGACTTGTCTAATGAGGCTACCCTAGATGATTCTTCTCTTTTGCAGGAAGTTCTCTTCTCCGGGGTCGACCCAAGACTCCTCCCAGGCGTCATCCCAGAATGTTTTGACCTCTGCGTTCGGGACCGGAGATCCCATCTACCTGCCCCAGACTCCTCCAAGTAAGTAGCTCGAGACACTTTTGTTCTCCTGTAGAGAAATCTCTCAACTCCGTCAGCCACCTGAGACTCCTCCCAGGCATCTCCCACAGTCTTCTGTCCTCTGCTTTACCTACCTAAGGGGTCAGGTAGAAGCCCCAGACTCCTCTTAGGAAGCTACCGTTGAGGTTTTTTTCTTTTTTGGAGGAACCTCTGCCCTCCTGGATTCCCTGTGATTCCTTCCAGACGTCTCCTAGCGTCTTTTGGCCTTTTCTTATAAGGACCGGAGATCCCAGGTAGCAGCCCCAGACTTGTCTAATGAGGCTACCCTAGATGATTCTTCTCTTTTGCAGGAAGCTCTCTTCTCTGGGATCGACCCAAGACTCCTCCCAGGCGTCATCCCAGAATGTTTTGACCTCTGCGTTCAGGACCGGAGATCCCAGCTACCTGCCCCAGACTCCTCCAAGTAAGTAGCTCGAGACATTTTTGTTCTCCTGTAGAGAAATCTCTCAACTCCAACAGGCACCTGAGACTCCTCCCAGGCATCTCCCACAGTCTTCTGTCTTCTGCTTTACCTACCTAAGGGGTCAGGTAGAAGCCCCAGACTCCTCCAAGGAAGCTACCGTTGAGGTTTTTTTCTTTTTTGGAGGAACCTCTGCCCTCCTGGATTCCCTGTGATTCCTTCCAGACGTCTCCTAGCGTCTTCTGGCCTTTTCTTATAAGGACCGGAGATCCCAGGTAGCAGCCCCAGACTTGTCTAATGAGGCTACCCTAGATGATTCTTCTCTTTTGCAGGAAGCTCTCTTCTCTGGGATCGACCCAAGACTCCTCCCAGGCGTCATCCCAGAATGTTTTGACCTCTGCGTTCAGGACCGGAGATCCCAGCTACCTGCCCCAGACTCCTCCAAGTAAGTAGCTCGAGACATTTTTGTTCTCCTGTAGAGAAATCTCTCAACTCCGACAGGCACCTGAGACTCCTCCCAGGCATCTCCCACAGTCTTCTGTCCTCTGCTTTACCTACCTAAGGGGTCAGGTAGAAGCCCCAGACTCCTCCAAGGAAGCTACCGTTGAGGCTTTTTTCTTTTTTGGAGGAACCTCTGCCCTCCTGGATTCCCTGTGATTCCTTCCAGACGTCTCCTAGCGTCTTCTGGCCTTTTCTTATAAGGACCGGAGATCCCAGGTAGCAGCCCCAGACTTGTCTAATGAGGCTACCCTAGATGATTCTTCTCTTTTGCAGGAAGCTCTCTTCTCTGGGATCGACCCAAGACTCCTCCCAGGCGTCATCCCAGAATGTTTTGTCCTCTGCGTTCAGGACCGGAGATCCCAGCTACCTGCCCCAGACTCCTCCAAGTAAGTAGCTCGACACATTTTTGTTCTCCTGTAGAGAAATCTCTCAACTCCGACAGGCACCTGAGACTCCTCCCAGGCATCTCCCACAGTCTTCTGTCCTCTGCTTTACCTACCTAAGGGCTCAGGTAGAAGCCCCAGACTCCTCCAAGGAAGCTACCATTGAGGTTTTTTCTTTTTTGGAGGAGCCTGTGCCCTCTGGGATCCCCTGTGATTCCTTCCAGACGTCTCCTAGAGTCTTTTGGCCTTTTCTTATAAGGACCGGAGATCCCAGGTAGCAGCCCCAGACTTGTCTAATGAGGCTACCCTAGATGATTCTTCTCTTTTGCAGGAAGCTCTCTTCTCCGGGATCGACCCAAGACTCCTCCCAGGCGTCATCCTAGAACATTTTTACCTCTGCGTTCGGGACGGGAGATCCCAGCTACCTGCCCCAGACTCCTCCAAGTAAGTAGCTCGAGACATTTTTGTTCTCCTGTAGAGAAATCTCTCAACTCCGACAGGCACCTGAGACTCCTCCCAGGCATCTCCCACAGTCTTCTGTCCTCTGCTTTACCTACCTAAGGGCTCAGGTAGAAGCCCCAGACTCCTCCAAGGAAGCTACCATTGAGGTTTTTTCTTTTTTGGAGGAGCCTGTGCCCTCTGGGATCCCCTGTGATTCCTTCCAGACGTCTCCTAGAGTCTTTTGGCCTTTTCTTATAAGGACCGGAGATCCCAGGTAGCAGCCCCAGACTTGTCTAATGAGGCTACCCTAGATGATTCTTCTCTTTTGCAGGAAGCTCTCTTCTCCGGGATCGACCCAAGACTCCTCCCAGGCGTCATCCTAGAACATTTTTACCTCTGCGTTCGGGACGGGAGATCCCAGCTACCTGCCCCAGACTCCTCCAAGTAAGTAGCTCGAGACATTTTTGTTCTCCTGTAGAGAAATCTCTCAACTCCGACAGCCACCTGAGACTCCTCCCAGGCATCTCCCACAGTCTTCTGTCCTCTGCTTTACCTACCTAAGGGGTCAGGTAGAAGCCCCAGACTCCTCTTAGGAAGCTACCGTTGAGGTTTTTTTCTTTTTTGGAGGAACCTCTGCCCTCCTGGATTCCCTGTGATTCCTTCCAGACGTCTCCTAGCGTCTTTTGGCCTTTTCTTATAAGGACCGGAGATCCCAGGTAGCAGCCCCAGACTTGTCTAATGAGGCTACCCTAGATGATTCTTCTCTTTTGCAGGAAGCTCTCTTCTCTGGGATTGACCCAAGACTCCTCCCAGGCGTCATCCCAGAATGTTTTGACCTCTGCGTTCAGGACCGGAGATCCCAGCTACCTGCCCCAGACTCCTCCAAGTAAGTAGCTCGAGACATTTTTGTTCTCCTGTAGAGAAATCTCTCAACTCCGACAGGCACCTGAGACTCCTCCCAGGCATCTCCCACAGTCTTCTGTCCTCTGCTTTACCTACCTAAGGGGTCAGGTAGAAGCCCCAGACTCCTCCAAGGAAGCTACCGTTGAGGCTTTTTTCTTTTTTGGAGGAACCTCTGCCCTCCTGGATTCCCTGTGATTCCTTCCAGACGTCTCCTAGCGTCTTCTGGCCTTTTCTTATAAGGACCGGAGATCCCAGGTAGCAGCCCCAGACTTGTCTAATGAGGCTACCCTAGATGATTCTTCTCTTTTGCAGGAAGCTCTCTTCTCCGGGATCGACCCAAGACTCCTCCCAGGCGTCATCCCAGAACATTTTTACCTCTGCGTTCGGGACCGGAGATCCCAGCTACCTGCCCCAGACTCCTCCAGGTAAGTAGCTCGAGACATTTTTGTTCTCCTGTAGAGAAATCTCTCAACTCCGACAGCCAGCTGAGACTCCTCCCAGGCATCTCCCACAGTCTTCTGTCCTCTGCTTTACCTACCTAAGGGGTCAGGTAGAAGCCCCAGACTCCTCCAAGGAAGCTACCGTTGAGGCTTTTTTCTTTTTTTCGAGGAGCCTCTGACCTCCGGGATTCCCTGTGATTCCTTCCAGACGTCTCCTAGCGTCTTTTGGCCTTTTCTTATAAGGACCGGAGATCCCAGGTAGCAGCCCCAGACTTGTCTAATGAGGCTACCCTAGATGATTCTTCTCTTTTGCAGGAAGCTCTCTTCTCCGGGATCGACCCAAGACTCCTCCCAGGCGTCATCCCAGAACGTTTTGACCTCTGCGTTCGGGACCGGAGATCCCAGCTACCTGCCCCAGACTCCTCCAAGTAAGTAGCTAAGAGACATTTTTGTTCTCCTGTAGAGAAATCTCTCAACTCCGACAGCCACCTGAGACTCCTCCCAGGCATCTCCCACAGTCTTCTGTCCTCTGCTTTACCAACCTAAGGGCTCAGGTAGAAGCCCTAGACTCCTCCAAGGAAGCTACCGTTGAGGTTTTTTTCTTTTTTTCGAGGAGCCTCTGACCTCCGGGATTCCCTGTGATTCCTTCCAGACGTCTCCTAGCGTCTTTTGGCCTTTTCTTATAAGGACCGGAGATCCCAGGTAGCAGCCCCAGACTTGTCTAATGAGGCTACCCTAGATGATTCTTTTCTTTTGCAGGAAGTTCTCTTCTCCGGGATCGACCCAAGACTCCTCCCAGGCGTCATCCCAGAATGTTTTGACCTCTGCGTTCAGGACCGGAGATCCCAGCTACCTGCCCCAGACTCCTCCAAGTAAGTAGCTCGAGACATTTTTGTTCTCCTGTAGAGAAATCTCTCAACTCCGACAGGCACCTGAGACTCCTCCCAGGCATCTCCCACAGTCTTCTGTCCTCTGCTTTACCTACCTAAGGGGTCAGGTAGAAGCCCCAGACTCCTCCAAGGAAGCTACCGTTGAGGTTTTTTTCTGTTTTGGCGGAGCCTGTGCCCTCAGGGATCCCCTTTGATTCCTTCCAGACGTCTCCTAGAGTCTTTTGGGCTTTTCTTATGAGGACCGGAGATCCCAGGTAGCAGCCCCAGACTTGTCTAACGAGGCTACCCTAGATCATTCTTCTCTTTTGCAGGAAGCTCTCCTCCAGGATCGACCTGAGAGTCCTCCCAGGCATCTCCCAGAATCTTTTCGCGTCTGCTTTTCAGACCTTAGATCCTAAGAAAAGATACCTATGAAGAGGCCAAAAGGCTCTGGAGATGCCTGGGAGGAGACACAGGTGGATCCCAAAGGGGCGAGCTTGCTCCAAAAGAGAAAAATCTCAAGGGTAGTTTCCTTTTAGGAGTCTGGGGCTGCTACCTGAGATCTTGCACGAGCAGCAGGCAGTAACCTAGCCAAAACGGAGCGGAGGAGGCCTGACAAGTGGTCCTGCTCAGTGCTGCAGAGGAAGGCAAAAACTCCTGGGGCCCAGTGCCAATCTGCGCCAGGGTAAAATTCCTTCTTGACCCCAGAGCTGGCAATCGGCTATTCCCTGAGCACGTGTGAGCAAGACCTGCCTCCTGGTCCCGCAGGCCGGTCAGGCCCCCCAGAGGATGCCCAAGCCCTGTTCTCCCTGAACCTGGAGCCATCTTGGGGCTTCCAAGAGTGGCCAAGTGCCCCCGGCCTGATTGACCTTGGGGGCAAGAATCCTTCCCGCGCCTTTGGGCCACCAGCGGGTGCTCCAAAGCACTGGGAGCCCTGGCAACATCTCTGCATCCCACTTCTTACGGCTGCTGCCACTGGTTCCGCAGGGAGTGAGGACGGCGAGCTCTGCAGTGCTCCTCAAGAAGACATTCCCTTGGTCTTGCCACAGCTCTCCATGCAAACAAGCCTGATGGCCTCGGGCACCTCCAGGGCTTGGTGGTTCTTCATGTCTCTAGCAGCCTGGTCCAGCCTCTGGTCTTCCTCCCTCAGCACTGGGCAAGGAATTCCAGCGGCTCCTCACGGACTTCCTCTGGGATGTGTCTGGGCCGCCTGCCAGGCAGACTGGCAGTGGGACAGGGGAGGCTGCCCCTTTTATAGTGCCCCGGGGCATTGTGACTGCTGCGTTGCCGGGTGGTGGCATTGTGACATGGGGTGGGGGGTGAGGGGGCCCCCTGTGCGCAGCGCTGCCTGCCGCCCCTCGGCCCAGCATCCTTGGGAGGAAGGCCTTTGGGGTGCCAGCCCCGCGGGCTGTGTGGCGTTACTGAGTCCAGAAGTTTGGCAGAAAATAAACTGCCTTGCATTCCAGCTTATCCTCAGATGTCAGAGGGGCTGGGGACGGCTAGGTTTAATTTCTTTCTGAGCGATGTCCAATTCGACGCTCTAAGGGCGGTCGCGTTCAATATGCTGAGCTATCACAATGAGGGATGCCCTTAATAGCGCACTGTACTCTCGGCTTAGCTGTCTTCAATGCACGAGAATGACCAGACTTAGGGAGTTTGGTTGCACGAACGAACTATCACGACTAGATTAATGAGCGGCGCACTTTATTAAAGCAACGGTACAGGTGCTTTTGGATTGCCTGTGATAAATAGACTGTCTGCAAAGCACGTGCAGGTGGCATTACAGTCGCTTATAAGCGCATGAAATGATGAAAGAAAAGAGCTCTGAAGAATTCTAAGTTAGAATTATAATTCTAATTAGAATTCTAATTCTAATTCATTTCTGTTGTAGGTACCCGTTGCTTTGGCTCCAACCACCCCTGAGAGCGCGGCAGAGCCCCTGGTGCGCCCAGAAGAGCTGGCAAACCTGTCAGAGGAAAGATGGTAAAACGAGCTCGCTTTGGTTAAAATCAGAACCGACTCCAGTGGGTCGTGCCTTTCCCTACCTCATACCGCTGTGGGATGAAAAGGTTTGCAGGCTCTCCCCAGGACAAGGAGAAAAAGAAAAAACGAAAGAGAAAACAGGTCTGGGGAGAGAAGAGTGACAGACACGCAGAAAAGAGGAGGAGGAAGAGAGAAAACGTTTTTGGGGACGGACCGGTGAAAAGATGCAGGAAGGTCCAGCAGTTCAGGAAGCCCAGGTGTGTACCAGGCTCTGCTGCCCATCTTTCCCAACTCTCAGCGCTGCTGCAAGTCAGTCCGACCTGCTGGCAAGGGACGGTGCTGCGCGGGGCTTGGAAATAACTCCATGGCCGCTCCCCAGGGGCTCCCCATCGAGCCCTGCTGCGTGGCACAGGGGCCCTGTGCATCTGTGCATGCATGCAGGTCTCTAAGGGCATTTCCCGTGGGCATAAGGCGCCAGAGCTGTGCCCTGGTTGATGCCAGCCATAGCTCTCTCTTCTGGGCTATGAACAATTCCTCGTCAACGGTGTTCCCTAAAGAAAGGGGAAGCGAGTCATGCCTATTCCTGCCTTCATGGGTTTATCAGTGCTCTCTGACTCTGTCGTTGTAGGTGCCGTTACCCTGTTACTGGCTGAAGCCCTGTGACTCCCAGGCCCGTCCCCCGCCGCAGTTGATGTTTGCAATAAAAGGATCTTTTCTCTCTTCTGAGTGTGTCTGCCATACGATATTCTGGAGTAGGTAGATGGGTTTTTGTGATGAGTCCTCGGGGAGGAGTCTGGGATCTTGCCTTGTCCCAGCATCCTTTCCCGCAGGCATCAGGGCTGAGTTCAGGTGCTTTAGGAGTGAAACCAAAGCACGGACTCACACAGGAGGGTGGAGGTTGGAAGGGACCTGTAGAGTTCCTCTGGTCCAACCTGCCTGCTCAAGCAGGCTCACCTAGAGCAGGTTGCCCGGGACAATGTGCCCTTGGGTTTTGAACATCGCCAAGGACGGAGACTCTGCAAACTCCCTGGGCAACCTGTGCCAGTGTTTGACCACGTTGACAGGAAAAAGTTGTTTTCTCATGTGCAGCTGGAGCATATCATGTGTTTTAATTTGTGCCTGTTGCCGCTGGTGCTCTCACTGGGCACTCTTGAGAAGAGCCTGGCTCCCTCATCTTCATTCCCTCCCAGCAGGGATAGATAGATGATAGATTGATAGATAGATAGATAGATAAGAAACCCCCCGGCTTTCTCTTCTCCCCACGGCAGTGTGCCAGCTTAAAAGCACCAGGGCAAAGTTGGCTTCCTTGAGGCTCCTTGTTTTGCAGGTGACTTGGAGACGTGGAGGTGCGTGAGGTTCCCCTGCCAAGAGAGGCAGAGGGCTGGAGGGCACAGCTGGACTCCTGCTCCTGCAACAGCAGGGACTCGCTGGCCAGAAATGGCCCCGAGGACCCCGGCAAGGGGCTGTGCTCAGTGCTGCAGAGGAAGGGGAAACTCCCCCCGGGAGCTGTGCCAATCTGCCCGGGGGAAAAAAACTCCTTCCTGAGCCCAGCCCTGGTGCCCCGAGCAGGGTCCGGGGAGCTCCTGCGGGGGAGCGCGTTTGGGGTCGGCAGCCAGGGACCTTTTCCAGCCTGTTTGGTGCAAAGGCACGGGTGGGCATGGGGCATCAGTCCCGGGAGAGCCGTGGCTGACTCCTCTTTCCCGGGAAGGGCAGGTCGCTCTCGCCGTGTCTCTGTCCTGCGCCCACCCGGGTTTCTTTGTCCTGCCAGCTGCTGCCCAGCGAGGAGGATTCGGCTGAGCTCAGCAGGGATGTCCCGGGACCCGCTGAAGGAGAGCTCCTGCTTGGTCAGCATCCTGACCGCTAGCCCCGCTCTCGGGACGGCATGTCCCGTCCCACGCGTGAAGCGGTGCCTGGGCTTGCCCTGGGAGCGGCACGACTCGGGAGCGTTCTCCGGCTGCTGCGGCTCCCGTCCGTGCGATGGACGGAGGCGGCGGTTTCCCTGGCGGCTCTCCGCTGGTCTCGGCCCGCGACCCCTCGGGCTCCCTTTGGGCAGCCCTGCCCCGCACCCTGGGGATGGAAAGCGGCGCGATCCTGCTGCAGCTGCAGCTGCTGCGGGGACAAAGCCACGGGGGAGTGAGCGAGCGAGCAGCCTCGTGGTGCTTGGTCGCCAGCTGGGCTGAAACCACCACAGTCCTTTTTTGCTGACATCATCGCAACTGGGGAGAGAAAGGGCTGAGCTACCAGGGCCACTGCCAGCAGACTGTCATTAAGCACCAGAGTCAACGTTGACTCGAGAGGCCTGGGCAGAGCCCAGACCCCCCTGAAAGCAGCTGCAAGACCTGCCACGAGGTACAGGCCAACTCCTCTGATGCTTCGGGCTCACGCTGGAACCCCAAGCGCTCCAAGCCCCAAAATGCAGCTGCCTCTGCAGCGCAGCAGCAGCAGCAGCAGGAGCCAGTGCCGAGCAGCGTGGGGAGATGGAGCAGAGAGGGGGGGCGCCCGGGCCGGGCTCGGCTCCGTTCGGCTCATCTCGTTTCTGTTCGGCTCCCTTCGGCTGAGCTCGACTCCCTTCGGCTGGGCTCGGCTCATCTCTTCGTCTGGGCTCGGCTCCTCTCGGCTGGGTTCGTCTCCTCTCGTTTGCGCTCGGCTGCCCTCGGTTCCGCTCCGGCCGCAGCCCCGGCCCGGCCCCGCCTGAGGCAAGGGCGGGCGGCGGGCGCGGCGGGGCCGGTGGCCGTGGCGGGGGCTCCTCCCCGTCCGTGGAGCGGTGGGCTGCCCGGCGGTCGCCAGCGCCGGGGCTGCCCGGGGGCCTCGCAGGCCGGCAGCGGGGCTGAGGCGGCGGCGGCGGCGGTGGCGGCATCTCCCCTCGCGGCAGGCCGGGGCGCCGGGTCCCGGCCTTCCCCCCGCAGGCCCGGCCGGTCCCGGCCCCTCCCTGCCGCCCCCGGGGCTGCGGGGGCAGCAGGGGACTGCCTGCCGCTGGTGGCTGTCCGGCGGAGGCCGGCGGGCACCGCGGAGACGTGCGGCTGTGTGTGGAGAGAAAGGAGTTTCTGCCGGCTGTCCCCGCAGGGAAGGGACCCGCAGCCGCCGGGGGTCTCCCTCCCTCCCTCCCTCCCTCCCAGCCTGGCGTGGGTGGCGGGCTGCGACACAGTCCTGCCCGGGCGTTCTTGGCAGCCCCCGGGGCAAGAGGCCCTGGAGGGAGCTTCAGGGAGGTCGGCAGTGGCGTTTCCAGAGCAGTCGCGTCCCGTTGGCTCTGCTGCTTCCTTCCCTCGGCTGGGAGAACGGAGGACGTCCTCGACAGCAGGTACCTACCTGTCGGTTGCCTGAAACCAGGAGGTTCCTAGGTTCCTAGGAGACCCTCAGTTCGGACGGGACTGGGGGGGCTGCTCTTTTCCTGCCCTCTTTCACTGACCGTGAAAGCGGTCGCTTCCGAGGGGCTACTGCGCTTGCACGGGAGTGTAATGGGAGTAATGGGAGCTGTAAAAAGCGCTCCTGTTCCAGTGCCGTGCGTGGGTTTCGTGCTTCAGTGGGAAAAGAGGCTGGTTTTACTGACGGTGTTTTGAAATGTTGTTTAAAGCGTTCAGCTGAGAAGCTCTCGAGCCTCTGTAGTGGTTTAACCCCAGCCGGCAGCTAAGCCCTGCACGGCCGCTCGCTCGCTGCCCCGCAGTGGGAGGAGGGAGAGGATCGGAAGGGTGAATCAACTCGCGTGTTGGGATAAAGATGGTTTAACAAGTAAAAGCTGTGCACGCGAGCAAAGCCAAGTCAGGAATTCAGTCACTGCTTCCCATTGTCTGGCAGGTGTTTAGTTTGCAGGAAAGCAGGGTTCCATCACGCCTAACAGTTACTTGGGCATGTCCCCCCTTCCTCCTTCTTCCCCCAGTTATATTGCTGAGCGTGACATCCTGTGGTCTGGAATATCCCTTGGGTCAGTTGGGGTCAGCTGTCCCAGTTTTGTGCCCCCCCCAGCTTCTTGTGCACCCGCAGCCGACTCCCTGGTGGGGTGGGGTGAGGGGCAGAAAAGGCCTTGATGCTGTGTAAGCACTGCTTTCAGCACAAATCCAAAACGTAGCCCCGTGCAAGCTACTGTGGGGAAAATTAACTCTCTGCCAGTCAAAACCAGCACAGCCGTGGAGCTCTGTACGCAAAGTATGTCCTTCTTTCTTGGGCTGTCTGCTGGTAGCAATGTGCCTTTTGCTGGCCTGGCAATCTGGCGCTCAAGTGTGGATGTGGAAAGAGTCTTTGGAAACTCTCAGTGGCAGCAGTTGTTTGTTGTGCTCTTGGGATTTTTTCTTTCACGAGGTTCCCCTTGCGCTGCCACTCCTCTTTCCGACGTCTTTGTGACAAACCTGTCCTGTTGTTTGGAAAGAAGAGCGTGCCTCTGCTGCAGGCAGAGGGGCTGAGCAGGCCTTTTAGGATAACTGCTGCTCTCAGTTTCTAGAAGGCACTGTAGTGTCAAGCCTGAGAAAGGAGAGTGAAGGGAGAGTGTTTTAGTCTGTGGTACTGCTGGCATGCAAGGCAGAGAAAGGAAAGCGGCCTTTGGGTGTGCAGGGGACAATGAATAGGAAGGTTGTGGGAGGTAACAGTTGTGTGGTAAGGCTGCAATGGGAAGTTTGAGTTAGCAGCCAGCAAAGTAACTAAAGCACAGGGTGCTGAGCAGCCTGGTCAGCTGGGGAAGATGTAAAACAAGTGAGGAGGATGGTCCTTTAGAAGTGAAAAAGAGACTTTCCCTGAGGGTATTGCCCTGGAGGAATCTGCTTGTGTCTGCTAGTCAGGCAGGCAGACAGAGATGATGGGCAAGTGCTTCTGTGAGTGGGCAAAACCTTGACCAGCTCAGTCGAGGAGCTCTGGAGCTTTTAGTTTGAGAGGGGACTGGGAATTGCTGGAGGCTGCGATCTGTAATAATTCCAGAAGTTTGAGGTGCTCTGAAAAAGGAGCTGGAGCTGCTTAGGTTTAAGGGTTGTATTTTTAAGCAGGTGCCTCTAGATTGGGTCCTGCTGAAGGAGTGTTCTGTAGGGCTCAAACTTGGTCTGAAACTTTATGAGTTGTTGTTGGTGTCTCAGCCTCTGATAAAAAATGAATAATGATAGTATTCATGAGTATTAATAAAAAAGCCGTGGCTCAGCATAATCTGGCTCCCTGTGTATGTTGTTGCAAGGCTGTGATCATCATCGGACAGCAGTTCAAGGTTGATGCCCTCAGAGGCTTTTGGAAAATGTTCTGAACTGTTGAGGTTAAGTCTCTTTTCAGGTGGTGGCACCCGTGCAGAAACTAGGACTGAGATCCTTTTGAGCCAGGAAAGTATCCCTGCATCAGAGGAACAGAACAGTGTCGTGGCATCCCGAAAGGGCTGTTTTCATGCCAGTGAGGTTGCAGCAGGGCTAAAATGCCATAGGCAATGACTCAAGCCTCTGCCTAGAGAGTGGTTTTATGAGTGTGAGTGAATTTGCTTTGGCAATGAGATGTGCACAGGCATTGCCAGGGCCTGGCTTTACTCTGGAAGTGACTGTTGTTAGCTGCTGCAGAATTGAAGAGACTGTGCTATGAACACCACGCCAATTAGGCTGTCTCCAGACCTGAAGCTGCATTAAATCTCGTGCCACACTAGTCTCCTTTTTCCTTTGGAGAAGTAGGCCGAGTCTTTGAAATTCTGCTGCATGACTTTATTTTGGGATGAATTGAAACGCAGTTGTTTCTTTAGCTTTGCTTATTAGCATTCTGCTGGAATAGCGTCAGATCTAGGAGGATTAACCTTCCTCCTTGTTTTGTTCTCTGTGTTGATTTTGGAGAGGAAGGTGTGTTGTCTGTCTTGTGGTGTCGTGTGGTGTTCAGAAGATGCTTGAAATGTTGCTCTTGTCTGTGACCAAGCTCTTTCCCTCAGCGTAATCCCTTTGGACAGTGCTGCCAGTAGTGTGCGTACGTTTCTGAGCAGCCTGCAGGTGTTTGATCTCCTGATGGTACAGAGAGCACTGCATTTGTTTGAGTTTGGCAGCCTGTCATCGCCCCTTGCTTTCTTCCATTCTTTCCACCCTCTTCAGCGTCCCTTCCTGAATCGTACTTTTGTGTCCCTGGTGATTCATGAAGGCTTCATGACCACAGCGTGAGTCTTGGGTGGGTGATATCTGTCCTTCTGCTGTGGCGCGCTGTGTAACTCCTTTCATTAACTTGTTCCATATTAAGCGAGGAGAGGGCCTTTCTGAAGAGGAAGGAGAGTTCTCATCTCTGACCGAGTTCTGGCTGGGGCCCCTGAATGTGGAGGATATGAGAATGGCTGCCTGCCAGACCATATACCAGAGAACACTTGCATGCCGTAATTCCTTACACTCCACCCTATTTCCTTATTTCCAAGTGACACTTGTGCGACATTTGTTTACTTCTGAATGGGTTCAGCTTTCCTTTGAGACTTTCTCTCCCTGTGCATTTTATTGTTGGCCGATACCTGGCAGTGAACAACTTTGAGAAGCTGGCTTACAAAAGATGTAGTTAATAGTTGGGAAGCTGTGGAAGCCAGGGGACGTTCTTTTAATGACGCCATTACTTTGTGGCCAAGCTTGGTGACAGCTGATGAGTTCTGTTGTTGTCATCTTCTTCCTGAGACAGAAGAAAGCCCCTGCCGTTCCTGAGGAAATGAGACCAATATACTGCCTGTTTAAAAATGCTCCTGTTAGTTAAGTTGAAACAAATCTTCAGAGTACAGTAGTAGCATTGCAAATATTATTGAAGAAAATGTGCTGATCGTAACTGATACAGAAAATTATTGGTTAATTTCTTTTTCTTTTTCAATTTTGAAAATACTGAAAGGTATTCCTAGAAAAAGTTTCCCGTTTATAAAGCAGGAGTTTGTTGGGGCTGAATTACAGTTCCTTTGTAACTGAATTGGGTCAATATTCCGAAAAAGGGGAATATGTTTATTTTTGAAACAGGTCAATACTTGCATGTGTTGTGCTGGCAAGGAGGAGGCTTCTTAAATGTAGAACTTGTTAAATTTAAAAGCACACCTCCACTCTCCATAGTATAGTATTGCTTCTATGTTAATTCAGGGTTAAGATATTCGTTCACTTCAGTTTCTGTGAATCTGTTAGGGCAGCGTGCTCTAAGGTGATGGGAGGGAGCAGGGGGAAGAAGGGGAGGAGGAAAAGCAAAATATCTGCAACCTGCTCTTCCATGACTCCTGCAAACTGTAATGTTATTTTTTTTTGTTATTTTTTCCCCTACCTTCTGCGCATTATGTGCTCGAGCAGAAAGTAGATTCAAGTGAGGAACTTCCTTTTGAGGACTAAAGGATGCCTCAGTGCCTTGTTGCCATTGTAGCTGTGAGTGTAGCTGTAGTGGCAGACATGTGTTTTCTTATTTTTAATATTATTTTTAGGTTTTGACTTAAACCAACCCTTGTCGGCCTAGTTAAGCTTTTTTTATTGTCTGACCCCAGATCTCACAGGGACAAACACAGCAGCAGTATCTAAGCAAGGGATCAGGCTGCATGTGCTCAGAGGGGTGGTGGGATGTGGTTAAGCAGCCTTAACGTTGTGCATGTCTGCAACTCTTGCATCTCACGTTACGGCCCTGTTTGCCATGCCCCTCTCACCTCTGGTTTCTCGCCCCAGGTACGGTCCACAGTGAGCGACTTTGCTGTTTTCCTCACCATCGTCATCATGGTGCTCCTTGACTTTGTGGTTGGGATCCCATTGCCGAAGCTCCAGGTCCCCCATGCGTTCAAGGTAACGGGGTGTTTTGGCACGTGGGGGTGCCACAAGGTGATGCTGGGGCAGGGCAGGGCTGAGTCTGGAGGAGATGCTGGTGGTGTGACCATCTCCTCTTCCACCTCCAAGTGCCTTGCTTCCTCCTGGAAATGAGAAGATGGCCCCAAAACTAGATACCTACAGGGGAACTATCTAGAGCTGCTTGCTAGGAGGAGACTGGCACTGCTGAAGCCCATGGGAGAGGGGGACATGAAGCCAGGGCTGGGAGGTGCTCTGACACAAGGAGGGAGGGGAAAATGAAAGCCAGTGGAGTGCCTGGGCTGGGAGACGATGCTGATGTGTGGGCTTTGTTGCAGCCTACCAGAGACGACCGCGGGTGGTTCATCAACCCCATAGGACCCAACCCTTGGTGGACGGTGTTGGCTGCGCTCGTCCCAGCTCTGCTCTGCACCATCTTGATATTCATGGACCATCAGATCAGTGCCGTTATTGTGAACAGGAAGGAGCACAAGCTGAAGGTAAGGGCCTGTGAGAGATGACTCCAGCCCGTTCTGGGCTGCAGGTCTGGGGAGAAGCTCTTATTCCCGATGCTTTCTGAAGGCATTGGTTTGGGACAAGGTCAGGCTGCGTGGCAGGATGCTCTCCTGGATTAACGATGATGCAGGGAGCAAGTGACAGGGCAGTATAGATGAGCAACCTTTTGGAGGAGCAAATTAATCTTGGAGCAATAGAGAAGTGCGTTTTTGTTTTAAAATGGCAGCAGCAGCAGGTGCGGGGAATGAATTGTTTTGATGCGCTGCCAGGGATAACTCAGAGTCACACCTTCCTCGCAAGTGGTAGAATTTTCTTTGTAAGTGGAAAAAATGGTTTGGTGCTTTTGGGTTGTGGGTTGGTTTTTTTTTTGGAGAAGTATGTATCGCACAAGCTCTGCGTATCCCTTGTGTCTGAACTCCTGCCAGATTTTCATGCCAGGTGCTTGTGCAAAGCCTGCATACACCCTTGCTTGTTTCCATTTCTTGTTTTGAATTCTGAAGAAGTTGACTTGTGCTCGAGCAGGGTTTGAGTCTGACTTGCGACGTTATCCTTGCTCTTGTGCTATGGGATGCTCTGTTTCTTGTTTTCCTGCCTGCAGAAAGGATGCGGGTACCACCTGGACCTTTTTGTGGTGGCCGTGATGCTCGGGGTGTGCTCTGTGATGGGGCTGCCCTGGTTTGTGGCTGCGACCGTCCTGTCCATCACCCACGTGAATAGCCTCAAAGTAGAGTCTGACTGCTCAGCTCCAGGAGAACAACCCAAGTTTCTGGGGATACGAGAGCAGAGAGTCACTGGCTTGCTGATCTTTGTGTTCATGGGCTGCTCCGTCTTCTTCACTTCTGTGTTAAAGGTGAGAGGAAAATGCAAACCACCCAACAACCGCGAGCTTGTTGGAGGTTACAGAAAAACAGTCCCTTCTCTGCAGGCCTGAGTAGTTAGTTGTGGAGCGGAGGAGGAGGAGGTGATCCCAACCCTTGGGGCTTGACCCACGGTGGGAACCAGCCTCGGTTAGGCTTTGCAGCCCTTCAGGCCCCCGTTTGGTGTGCTCGAGATGAGCGAGCAATGCAACTGCTTGAATTTTTGGGTGTCTTTCAGGCCCGCCCATGTTTATGGGTTACAGTTGAGCATATTCAGACCAGCACATCTGCTGTCTTTCAAACAGGCAGCCCTTTAGTGGCTGCAATTTGCTCCCCAAATGCCCCGGAGCAGCCGTTCCCAGGAGCTAAACACACTGAGGTCATCCCCGTGGGCTTCCTTGCACGTTCCTCCCACAAAGTAATCTCGTCTCTAGGCTAAAAGGAGGCCTGTGGCCTTTGCCTGTTGCCCCAAGAATAGGCAGAAGTGTTTCTTCTACCGCCAGAGAATGCGGCATAGGGTAGCACGGGTGAAATCGCCTATTTTCCTCCAACCTTTCTGGAAAATAGGATTATTCTGAGGAGAGGTAACTCCCAAGTTCAGCCTAAAGCAGAGCCTTAGCTCACTCGTGCGCACAAAATGGCAAAACAATGGTTAAAATCTGACCCATCTCTAAGCCTGAATGGAAAAAGCTTCAAGCAATTTTAGGCAGTGCCTGTGGAAGAGGGTGGTAATACTGAAAATGCAATACAGAAAAAGAAACGATTGCATTCTTTCTTTTTTTTTTTCTTTCCCCCCCCAGTTTATACCAATGCCTGTGCTTTATGGCGTCTTTCTCTACATGGGTGTGTCGTCGCTCAGAGGAATTCAGGTACGGACTCTTTTACAGCGTGCAGCATGTCGGCTCCCTGGTATTTTGTCTCCGTAGCAGCAGGGAAAAAAGCAGTGGCATGGGAAAAACTTCTCGCAGAGCAAGCAATGAAACTCTTTTGTGTAAGAAAGAGATTGGTGGAGGCACAGGAGGTATAGAGGGCTGGGAGGACCAGGCAAGTTCAGCGCTCTCTGTTGCAGGGTTTAGGGCAGGTCAGTGTTTGGTTACGTGAAAAGCGGGGGAATTTGGTGCAAAGGGAAGGCAGTTTCTACCACTGGTGGAAATCCTTGCGGGGGGATTCAGTGGGCTGAGAAATGCTAATAATGGAATGGCATGAAATAGTTGCCGTTTGGTGGGCAGCTCTCAGGGGCAAGCCGGTTGCTAGATGGAGCGAAGGGAAAATGGGTGCTGCTCCCAGGAGGAACGCGGTGGGATCCAGGATTTCTGACGGCAAGCGAGATGCTGCAAAGTGCCTCCACGTCTCGAGAGGGCCAGCAACTTGCCGCAGTCCCAAGGTGGCAACCTTTCCCTTTTATTTCGCAGTTCTTTGATCGCTTGAAGCTGTTTTGGATGCCGGCGAAACACCAGCCGGATTTCATCTAACTGCGGCACGTGCCCTTGCGAAAGGTGCATTTCTTCACGGCGATCCAGCTGACCTGCCTCGTCCTGCTCTGGACCATCAAGGTGTCCCGTGCCGCCATCATCTTTCCCATGATGGTAAGAGCTGCCACCGCTCGGCAGCGGGGTGTTTGCAGCGTTGGAGTGAGAGGTGGCATCGTCTCTGAGCTCACTGCATCTTCCCTCTTATTCGTGAAGGTTTTGGCTCTCGTCTTTGTCCGGAAAGCGATGGATTTCTGCTTCTCAAAGCGAGAGCTCAGCTCTCTGGATGACCTTATGCCAGAAAGGAAGAAGAAGTTGGACGATGCCAGAAATGAAGCTGGAGAAGAAGACGAGGTAAGGCTTGCTGTGTCCTCGGGGCTGGACATCTCCGTGTGTCTGTGAGATTGCCTGTTTCTCTTACAGCTTGTCTGGAAACGTTGGGGGAAGATCAGCACTCAATCGAAATAGATCCCAATAGCCTGTAACTTTTGTAACCTTTGTTTCCTCAAGTAGCAGTGAGCTGAGCGCTTGAATACAGGTGTAATTTTTAAAACGAGTCGTTTTTCACAAAGGTCATTATCATTATGATGATTATTATTAGATGCTGCTGCTGCTGCTGCTGGCAAGACTTGCTCATAATCGTGTTTTGAACACACAATCCCCCTGCCCCGAAATCTTTGGAGTGAACGGTTTCTCCCCTGCTGCACTAATACCTATAGCTGCCAAGGGGCAGAAGGGGAGGGCAGACTGCTAAGTTTGTGCTGGGCATTCAGCTTATCTCCACTTTGATCAAAGACAGAGAACGTGATTTGTCCCTTTTTTACATCAGGAGTCCAGGAGCGTGATGGAAGCTGCTGCTGCTGCAAGTTCAGTTCAGCTGAACGTGGGGAAGACCAGTGACGTGGATATCCCAAAACAAAGCAGTGACAGGTAAAGCCCCACCAAGCGCCAGGAACCCCGGCAAGATTAGCTTGAAGGTGTTTGGCAGAGTTTTCTCCACTTGCCTCTTTGTGGGGCATCCCACAGAAACCAGCAGGCAGCTTGGTGGGAAAATCAAATTTGGGGGCAGGGCTGCAGGAGGCAATTGCAGGGCTCTGACCCCAAGCAGAGTGGCTGCAGCACTCGCGTTTGACCCCCAAACCTTGCCTCATCAGTGCCTTTACGGTAGCTGGAGATCCTCATACTTACACATGAGGAGTTGCAGGCGTGATCTGTACCAGCAGTGGCTTAGGAACCCGGACCGGGGCTAAGCCCCAGCAAGAGCCTTTGCACAGAGCTGTTGCTCTGCAGCTCCCCGGCTTGCCTCCCAAAACTCCTCATCCAGCAAAACCTCCCACGCTTATGCAGAGCTTTGATTCTCAGGGCTCCGCTGTTCCTCTTGCTGATGCTAATGCCCTTGGTGGCATCAGTTCCCATAATCACGGATTGCTATGTAAAATATTTATTGCAGGACTGATCCTTCTGAGATTGTTATCCTGGATGAAATGTCACAAATGACCGTATGGAAGGCTCTCACTTTGAAGACAGAAACCCTTTGAATCCAGGGAGGAAAAAGGTAAAGGATTGCACGTGAACGTGACCGTGCTCCTCTGCAAGCGACGGCGCACGCCTACACTTTTCCCACGCTTTGGCCGGCAAGGCTGAGCAAATGGCCTGTCCCTGGGAACAGGCAGTGAGGACCGTGGCATGCAAACCAGCTCCTCTCTGCTGTGGTGGTGCCCCGAACAGGGCTGAATCAGCAGCAGCTGGCAGGTCTTCCACTGATGATGCTCTCCCTCTTTTTCTCTTCCCTTCGCCTTTCCCCACTCCCGCTTTTCACGTTTAGGAATCTTGACTTTGAAGGAGAGGAGTGAGAGCGTGACTCGGGGATGTGCCAACGCAGACAGAGGGAGAAGGCGCTTTGTTTCAGTTGGAGGATTCCCATTAAAGCCATGCAGATGTTTTCAGTTATCCTTGGTGTGCTTCAGGCATTCAGTATCTCTAGACCAGCAAGCTGAGGGGAACGTCACAGTCAAGGGGAGTTTGGTGGTGTACAGTCTGTGTGCGTACGTGCGTGTGGGGGTGTGGGTTTGTAGTGGTAGAGGGACTGCTACTGCTTTATCATTCAGTGCTCTTCTTTTAATACCTAATTCCTCCTCTTTGTTTTCCTTCTCTTTTTTCCAAATGTAAACTGGGAATGTCCAAAATAATTTTCTGTTATATTTGATGCATTCTCCACTTTCTTCTTGATCACGACTGGGTTTTTAGTCTGGTTTGGAGTTCTGGCTTTAATTCACTCTTATGTCTCTTACTGGTACGAGAGGGATGCCCTCTGCAGCAGGGCAGCATAGAGAGCGTCCGAGCAGTTGGCCTAAGGTGAAAGAAAAGCATTTGCTCCCTGCGCTCCAGTTTTACCTTTCTTGGTTGGTTTGGCAAGTATCACAATAATGTGTGATGAACTGACTGTAAACCCCATTAACCGTCTTCCCGTGCCACTGGGGGGGGTTGGTAGGGAATCCGGGAGTGAAGTTGTGCCGGGAAGAAGGGAGGGGTGGAGGGAAGGTGCTCTGAGATTTGGTTGTATTTCTCATTACCCTGCTCTGGTTGATTTGTAATAAATTGAGTTAATTTTCCCCAAGCGGAGTCTCTTTTGCCTGTGACGGTAATTGGTGAGTGATCTCTCCTGTCCTTATCTCGACCCACAAGCTCTTTGTTATATTTTCTCTCCCCTGTCCAGCTGAGGAGGGGGAGTGATAGAACGGCTTTGGTGGGCACCTGGCATCCAGCCAGGGTCAACCCACCACAGGGGGAAATGATGTACTTAAGAAATGATGTACTTAAGCCACACGAAAAAGGCCACAAAGCTCTTGTGAAACAAGATCCCCTTTGTATGATCAACGCATGCCTTGCTAACAACTGTGCCCCTGAAGAAGAACTAAAAAACTGAGAAGAAGGGAACATCCTACCCCAGGAGGCGCCAAAAAGTTGAATAATTGCTAATAGGCATGAAGTCAGAAGCATCTTTGAATACTGGAGGAAAGGTGAAGAAAGGTGGCAGGGGGAGATCATGACCACCAACTCAATTCCACACCAAAAAGACTTACCCCCCCACTCTCCTTGAGCATGTGCTGTAGAAGAAAAGAACACTGGACCTTTAATTCCAAGCAGGGAAACTGTAGCCCAATAGAAACTGTGCAAGATAAGCTACTCCCGGCAATAGTTTTGGGAAGAACTTTGGAAATCGAATATGTATAACTGAACTGTATAAATTGCTTGCCCCTTTAGGCATGAGGGGTGCTAGTGTTGCGGATTACCACCTAGCCCCCATCTTTGCGTAAACATGAACCGGAATAAAATACCTCTGCTCTGCTGTGTTTATATTGGCATTTTGCACCCCGGGTAAACGACCCCACTTTTGGGACAACAGTGGGGCAGGCAAAGCACCGCATCCCGCAGGCCGAGGGGCTCAGGCACCCACGCCGCTGCCGGAGGACTGCCGGCAAGAGGTTTGGCATCTGGCGAGGGGCTGCTGGGCCAGGGTGCCCAGGCACCCACCCCACTCCCCCAGCCGCAGCCACGAGTGCTCTCAGTGCTGGGGCAGAGGCCGTAGCAGCTGCCTGTGCCCAAGCCTGTCCCGAGCGGAGGGAAGACTTTGCTGGCGAGGAGCAATCCAGTGAAGGCATTGCTGAAATTGCTGGGCTTGAAGTTGCTGCCGGGCCAGGAGGGGGCCGAGGGGTCCTTGTGCAGCACGTCCTGCTCCAGGGGCAGCAGCTCTCAGGCCAGCAGCAGTCTGCTGGGGGGGACGCTCAGCAGGGACTCGGGGATGGGGACCCATGATACCGAAAAGCCGGTCGAAGAAACTCTCTAAGACTCATTTTGGAGTTTTAGAAAGTAGGCATTCCTACCCCTACTTCCCACCCCGGCTGGCCAACGCAACGCGCTGCCTACCTTCTTGAAGAACAGCAGTGGTCTGATGCTGACGAAGCCCATCTTGTTCTTCTGGACATGTTTCAGGAGGAAAGCATCCTTGGCCAGGTTCTCGTCAGAGAGGTGGAATTCCACCTGGGACACAACCCTCCTGGCCAGCGGCCGGTCAGGGACGGAGTAGCTGCAGTCCAAGAGATCACCCCCCAGAACATCGCTCACATCGCAGAAGCTCCCGGCAAAGCAGCAGGGACACGGGTGTGACTTGGTGGCCTTTGGGATGTGCAGCACTGCCCAGTCCCAGCCACAGCGGTGCAGATGGCAGAGTCTTGAGGAGCAGGGGGGCTCAGCTGCGCTCTGAAATGAAACGGAGTTTTACGCTTTTAGAAGCGCGCTTGCCTTCACGCCCCCAGCATCGGTCCCTGCCACAAGTTACGCAGCACATGGCCTTGCACAATCTTGCAGCCAGAGGTGCCTCACGAACAGAGCGCAATCTCTTTGATTACCAGGATACAGGCCAGGAGAGATCTTTGGCCTCCGGTTCACGGCAGTTGTCCCGACTCCCCCAGGCCACACACTGTTCACACAGCGGGAGCGAGAGGCCTGTGTCCTTGGTACCCTTGGGGTGTCCTTGCTAGCGCCGAATCCTCCAAGCACGAGGAGGGGATGTACTAACCCCATCCCTGGGATCCCGTAGAGCGCAAACAGCCCCAGCACCCCGACACCGGACGTTGGGCAGAATCCAGTCCTTTTCTGGGAGCACGCGGCGGCGGGTACCGTCTCCTCCGGGGTGTCACGCACCCAGGGAAAGGGCCGCCCCCTCCCAGGGGGATCCAGAGCTGCTGCTTTTCCCAGCAGGAGACTGAAAGACCTGACAGCACTACTGGAGCGAGGGCTGGGGGAAAGCATGCCACCGAGCGACACCGCGTGACCTTCCTTCGTGCCCTCGAGGTCCTTTTTCCTATTTCTGCCTCGCTCCGGTCAACGCAGCGAACAGAAGCGTGGGCAACCATCACAAACGCATTTGCCATCTGGCGCAAGGAGGCTGCGGCTGCAGCTTGGTCCCCGCTTGGCTCAGCTGAATCAACTTGTTGTTCTTCCCCCACCGGAAAAATACTGTTGAAAGCCAAGAGCATTTGCACCCGCAGACCCCGAGAGCCGCCTGTAGGCCCCGGGGCCACCCCAGCCTCCCTTAACCCTTTCCCTCCCCAGGAGGAGCTGGGGAGGCTCTTGGGGGTGGGGCGGAACACAGGGAGCCCCCACATTCCTTCCGGGGAGACGCCAAAGAGTCCTTGGCAGCCAACAGCCAGAAGGGACCATGGCGCGGCCACCAACGCAGCTCCCACTGCCTGGGCCATGGGGCCCCCCGGCGCCCCAGCTTTTCCAGCCATTCGTGCTCCCCAAAACCTTCTACCCTCGAGGTAGGGACCGACCCCAACCCCTGCAGCCCAGGGACGCTCTTGGGGGGCAAGAGCAGAGGTGACCGCCGGCCATCGCTCCTGTCTCATTCTCTTAGGCTCAGCCAACCCGTGCCGCCTGCCCACGCGGGAGCAGCCCTTCCCTGCAGCCCGGGCCCCCCGGGCCCCCCAGGCACCACCAGCAGGTATGGCACCCCAGTCTGCTCTGGCACCTTCGCCATCCCCATCACACCCGTTCCCCCGGCACTTTTCGCATGGGGGTTCAGCAAGCCCCGGTGAGCATCCTTGCCCTCGCCCGGGCGGCGCGTGCCCAGTAAAGCCCATCTGCAGAGAATTCCCCAAATATTTGGGGCCACCTCTCCCCTTTCACCTCCTAGATGCCAGTCTCCTCCCCGATTTGCAACCCTGTCCCACCGGCACAGCGGCTCACCCCGTGGGGATCACCCCGGCCACAAGCTCCCCACACCCCTGGCCCAGAGCTGGGGGATGTCGGCCATCAGGGCCGGCTCAGCGGGTGCCCCTGGACAGCCACCCCGGCCCAGCACGGTTCCCCCTCACCCACACAGGTCTGCAGAGGGCTCCATGTGGCTGCCTCTTCGACCCCCGAGTCTTCCGCATCCAGTGGACAACCACCGACCTGCCTCCACCGGCCAGCGCCACGCTCGGCCAAGGCGCCACTTCTCTGCCAGGTGCTGCCCTGTGGGGTCCCGGGGGCTGCGGGGCCCCCCAGGGCCAACCATGATACCTCACACACTACAAAAATCAGAGGAGTGGGGTGACCCCAGACCCTCTGGAACTGCCAGTGTCCATCCCTGGCTACCAGCACAGCGAGGGGCAGCTGGCACAGATCAACATCCCCAGCACGGCCACCCCTGTGGGGGCACCCCTGGGCAGCGATGTCCACACCAGCCCCTGCGCTGCCACCAACAACGAAGCCCTTGGGGACACTGCAGGCGACCTTGCAGTGTCCGAGGAGATGGTCCTGGAAGAGGCCCTAAGGCTCTTCGGTTGCTCCCTGGATGGAGTGGGGGTCAGCCAGGATGCTCCCAGCAGGAGCTCCGTGCCCGAGGACGCTGGTGGCACCAGCGCAGACACCCCAGACCGTGACTTCAGCTCGCTCTTGCTGCCTGAGGAGATGCTCACCCCCGACTACTGCATCCCCAAGCTCAGCGACGCCATGCTGAGCCTCAAAATAGTCAACGGCGGCGGGATGGAGCCCCAGGAGCCGTGGCAGGATGCGGGGATGGACCTGCCACCGTCCCCACCTGCCACGGCCGGCAAGCGGAGGAAGAGGCAGGCGCAGAGCTCCTTGCCAATGGCACCCAGCAAGCGCAGGGCTCTGGCAGCCAACGTGAGGGTGTGTGTGGGGGTGGGGATTAGACAGGGGTGAGAGGGATGGAGATGGGGGGAGTGGGGGGGGTGGGAGAGGAGGGGTGGGGTATATGGCAGGGGGGGTGGGCGGGGGTGGCTAGGGAGGGGTTAGACCAGCTTGGATGGGACCTTTTCTCTTGTCTTTTCAATTAAAAGCTGTTTCTCTAGAACCGCTCGGTGCCTATGTGGGAGGGGGAGGGAGCACAGGGGGCACCAAGAAACAGCCCCCAAGAGGTGCAAAAGCCGCACTGAGCCCCAAATCCGAGCCAGCAAGCCACGAGGGGAACCCAGCCACCCCCAGGGCCCAGTCACCACCAGCGGGGCAGGCGATGGTGGGGGGGGGACGGGAACGGGAACAACTCCCCTCTCCCCTTCCCCAGGGGAAGCAGCCCTTTGGTGGGGAAGCCAGGACAGACAGGTCCCTGCAGGACTCACGGACACGGCCCCACGCAGAAAGCAGCACAGAGCCCCTGCGACAACGACAGACCTTGGGGGCCGGGGGGGACACGGGCACACACGACAACAAGGGCTGCAAGGCCTTCGTCTTGAACACCACCAGCGTCCCCTCCAGCGGGGACAGGGCTCGGTGCACAGCCCTTCAAAGCCTCAAGACCATCACGGCCTTCCTCGGGTCCCACTGACCTCAGCCCCCAAGAGCCCAGCTTTGCCTCACTGACACAGCAAAATAATGCCAAATCACCCTAAGAATGGCGAGGGAGGGAGCTGCAGGCCAGGCAGGGACCCTCCTCCACTTGTCTGGCTGCGCCTTGGGCAGCCGCAAGACCAGGAAGGGGGGAGAAAAAATCAGAAGGAAAAAAAAAAATAAATCACTGCACCAGCCAGAAAGTGCCTGGAAACTTCATCCCTCTTCATTGCCCATTTCCCATGCGAGCTCCACAACCTGGGAGCAACGCAGCCAATAGAACCTTGGAGAAGCAGACTCACAGCCTGCTGCAGCTGGCCCTGCTCGAGCAGCCAAGGTGGGCTGGATGATCTCTAGAGGTCTTTTTCAGCATCCATTCTGTGCTGCTGTGACTCTGTCTCTATCATGGTTTAAGCTACAAAAATGAGAGCTATAAAAATGGAACGCTGTGTTAAGAGCACAAGGCTCTGCTAGCAACGACCTTGCTGTGGCTCCTTGCTGTGCTGAGCCCAACCGCGTTTTTAAGAGTAGATTCTTAGTGTGAGCAAAAGTGTGATTATTTTATTTTGTAATTTATGTAAATAAAGTGGGTTTGGTTTGTTTTTTTTTTTAAATAAGACTCTTCCAGAGCTCAGGTCAGGCTGAACCTGAGGGAAAGGGGCAGAGCCTCGCAGAGGGCAGAGCCACATCATGATAGGGGGGCCAGCAGGATCAGGGGGCCATGCGACACCCCCTGCTCACGTCCTGCCGGCTCCAGGAAGATGGTTGCACAAAGGACTCGGGGCGCAGCTCCAGGGACAGGGGTTTGGTGACCTGGCTCCAGCGCCTCTGGGGCCAGGGGCTAGGAGCTGTCGGGGGCTTCAGGGCTGTCAGGGGCTTCGGGACTGGGGGCTGCAGCCCTCTGCTTCAGAGGGACGATGCAGATGCTGTTCTTGGCCTCTTTGACTCTCCACCACGAGCCAAGCCTGCAGATGAGAGAGATGGGGGCTACCCTCCGCCAAGCCCTTGGAGGAGCAGGGGGGGGCTGTGCCCCTGGGCAGCACCAGGGAGGGGGGACAGTACCGGTGCTGCTGTCCAAGGCCAGCCACCAGGAAGTCACCGGCTGCAGAGAACTTGAGGCTGTTAACAAAACCCACCTGGAGGGGACAGGGCAGGGTGAGGGGCTCTGGCAGCCTCCTCCTGCCGCCCAGGGAGGGGAGCCCCCGCCCAGAGATGCCCCAAGCCCAGCTCCAATCCCCCACCTCCCCATCCATACCAACGGGATGTCCCAGAGGGGCTCCAGCTTCCGAAATCCCTCACCGCACTTCCAGAGCTTCACGCTGGCGCTGTGGGAGCCTGGGGCAGAGAGAGAAGACTGCCGTGCACTCCCACCCAGGTAAGGGAGCAGGACGCCCCCCTCTCCACACCCCCACTCCAAAGCAGCTGCCACACACCTGTAGCCAGGAGGTCCCTGTTGCGCAGGGCGGCCACTGCTGAGATCCAGTATGGCTGCTGCAGGCCCTGGGCATCCTGCATGCCATGTGCCTGCCGGGCCAGTGCCAGCGGCTTCTTTTTCGTTAGCCCCCACAGGGCTAGGGACCTGCCAGGGAGGGAAGGGGCGAGGGGGCCGAGGGGGGCACCGCCTGCGCACCCCAGGCACCACCCCGGCCCTGTGCTCACCCGTCATCGGCGCCTGACACCATGTGCTCCTCACTGATGAGCTGGATACAATCGATGGAGCCCCTGTGAAGAGAAGGGGCAACTGCCATCAGTTATGAGCATGCTTTGGGATCCTATTTAGGAGACAAGGGCTCACCGGGGCATCAGCATCCCCACAGTGCCGGCAGGCTCCTAGTGATGCTTGGCACCTGCACACCGCTGCCCCAGCCTGACGCCCCTGCCTGCAGCCCCCTCTCCCGCCCCAGACCTACTGGTGCCCGTAAAACACAAGCTGCGACTCCTCCGGGATCTTCCAGAGCCGCACGGTACCGTCCCGGCCCCCTGCCGTCACACAGCACTCCCGGCTCAGGCTGTCCAGCCCCGTGATGACATCCTGGTGCCCGAACCTGGAGAAGGAGATGGCAAAGTGCTGTGGCAAGCAGGGCCCTCTGCTACCACAACTCCCCCGGGCCTGCTGGCTCTTGTGACTTCTGACATCCCCAGGCAGGAGTGGCTGCGCAGCTGGCGGTGCGGGCAGGAGGCAGAGCTGCCCTTCCTGCTGGGGACGTGGAGGGGAGGATGCTGCTGGAGTCAGAGCATTGGTGGCTTTGTAGCTCCCGAGCTCGGCCACGTCAGCCCAAAGCAGCACAGGATCCTTGGACGGTGGGAGGCAGAAAAAGGGATTCGCCCCGGCGTGGCCCCGCAGAGGGGAGGGAAGGCTTCAGTTTCAACTTTGGCTTCAGCTTTGGCGTGGCCTTCTCCTTCCCTCTGTTTCAACAGCCCAGCAGAGCAGCTGGTGCTTTGTGGCAAAGATGAAGCGCGTGGACAGGCGTTGTCCTAGACCACTGGAAAGAGTGGCTGTCCTGCCACTCTCCGGAGGCTGCCGTGTCCTCCTCCAGCTGAGGTGTCTCCTTTCCTGTTAGACCTCAGGAAGAGGAGATACCCCAGCCTGCAGAGCATCCTAGGGCTGGGGCTCCAGCGTTGTCTCTGCCTGAGCAGAGTCCTCGCTGGGGACTGAGTGTGACCTCATCCGTGCCCTCGTCATCTGTAAACTCAGCCGTGGTAGGTTAAACCTCGACTTCAGCCTTCCTCGTCCCAGGATGAGGAGTGTCTGAGTTGCCAGGGAGGAGACCAAGGGGCTGGTGTCTTTGCTTGGGCCTTGAAGGACTGTGGGGACAAAGCAGCAGAGGTGAGGTGACAGCCCCATATCCCTTCCAGGCAGGGCACATTGCACCTCACGATTCCCAGGGCCAGGAGGGAACCAGGGGGCAGATGGCTCAGCTGGAAGCTGCTGGTTAGGAATACGCCCCTCCCGAAACACCCCTCTTCCCACAGATGTGCTGGGAGCAGAGCCCCCCTTGCCCAGGCTGGGGGGGGAGCTCCATGCCAAGGTCCTTCCTCCTCCCCGCTGCCTTCACTCACTCTCTCTGATGTACTTGTGCTCGTTCTTGTGCTCATCCACATCCCGTCCAAGGAGTCCTGGGGGGACACAGCATGCCAGGGACCCACTGGCCATCAGGGACCCACCAGCCAGCCTGTCTGGCCACACAGTTCCCTGGGGAGGGCTGACCCCAGGGTGCAGCATCGGGGAGGGGATGGATGAGCCTCCTGCCAGCCCTACCTGTGCAGGCAGGAGTGGGAGAGAGTGAAGGGGTGCCCCACAGGTCCTGCACTGGGACACAGGGACCCTGGGAGAGAAAGGGACCCTGGGGCTAGGGGCTCACCGATGAACCTGACAGCCTCCAGCCGCAGGGACTCCTGCGGGCTCCGCAGGTAGGTCTGGCTCTTCCACAGGTAGTACGTGGCCCTGCTCCTCTTCCTGGCCAGCTGGAGAGAAGGGTGCAGAGTTGGCACAGAGATGGCCCCCCCGTTGGGCCATCCCTCCACCAAGGACCACCCTTCTTCTCCCCAGCAGGACATTCCCAGCTCTCCGCTCTCCGCATTGGGGTTCGGAGGGAGCAGAGGGCTCCCAGGCAATGCTAGGGTGCCATCCTGGTGGCGGGGTCCCCTTTGGGACCCCGGAGGTGAGGACAGCCTGGAGCAGAGCCTGTTCCAGGAGGGTGCATGCAGCTGTGGGGACACTGCCCTTGGTCCCCTCTGCTGGGCACGGGCAGGGCTTACCCAGGGCAGATCCCAGGGGTGTTTGGGCTATGCTTACCAAGCACTCGCAGATCCTCCATGCCTGCGCCGTCTCGGCCAGTCGCACCAGCTGCCTCCACTTCAGGAACTGGCCAGCGCTGCGGAGGGCTTCCTGGGAGGCCTGGTGAGCAGCACAGATGCTACCACCACCATGGGGGGCACAGGACCCTGTGTCCTCCCTCCTGGTGGGGCTCAGAGCCTGTCCTGGCCCATGCAGGGAAGACGCACCAGCTGGGGACTGATGCTGCCAGCAGGTTCAGCACCCCAGGGGAAGAGGAGGGCAGCCACCCTCTCTGGCTGGAAGCCTGTCGGGGCTTCAGCGTTTCAGCTTTGGTGGCCCCAGGCTGCTGCGGAGCCGTAGTCCAGTCTCTGGGGCTGCAGGGACCCATGCCAGGGGCTGTGTGGAGGGAGCCGGGTGGGAAAGGGACCCACCTCCCCATCCACCAGGCAGCAGGAGGAAAAAGGCAGCAGTGGGCAGGGAGGGGGGCTCTGCCTGTTCCTAGGGACTCAACAAGCTAGACCTCACAGTGCAGTGTCAGCATTGCCCTCCCCAAAGGACCAGTCAGGTTGGGAATCCCACCTTGGCCACACTCTCGTCCTGGTCATGCAGGTGAAAGAGCAGCGGCAGCAGGCTGTCCCACACCACCTTCTTCATCTTCTTCTTTTCAGCACCCACCACGAGCCCCATTGCAATTTGGAAGAGATGGATGGAGAGCTCCCGCACCGTGTCCAGCTCCTGGGGGAAGAGGGGAGGAGGACCTCAGCCACAAGCCCATGGCAAGCAAGGGGCTGACATGGAGACAGACATCCCCAAAATGGCTGCAGGCAGCCCTGCTGCAAAAGGCAGCGAGCTGCGGCATGCAGATGGTCTGCCCAGGGAGACTGGGGTCTCCGGGGCTGAGGGCCAGAGAGGGAGGCCCTGCAGAAGGCTGGAGGATGCTGCCAGAGCAGGGTGTGCATTGGTGGGGCTCAGCACGCCTGCTGCCATCCTGCCACCACTGTCCCCCGCTGCGGCAGGGAGGCCGAGCCGGAGTGAGTCCTTGGTGGGGGGTTTGTGACACAGCACGGAGCCACCAAGGGCAGCAACGGGGTCTGGGGACTGCAGGGCAAAGCATCCCCCTGCAGAGCACAGGGGCTGCAGTGGGAGGCATGAATGGAGGTGCCCAGGAAGGGGGACATGGGGCTCTCCCCCAGCCTTACATTGTTGAAAAGCAGCAGGAGCTTTCCAGCCAGTGCCAGGGCAGTGAGGCTGAGTCTCTTCCCCTCCAGCAGCCAGAGCATGTTGCCAAGCACGGGCAGGGCCGCGGCGCTGGCATCACTGTCATCATCCAGCAGCTGGTCCATAACGTACGGCAGCAGGATAAGGGCTTTCCTTTCCTGTGTGAGACATGCCACCTCCTTTTTGTAAAGGAGCCACCGATCACAGGGGTGAAAACCCTCTCCACGAACACCGGCCTGCCCACTGGGTTCTCTGCAGGCAGTGCAGGTTACGAGGGCAAGGTCCCGGCAGACAGGGCTCACCAGCATGCCCATGGGAAGAGCAGGGCACAGAGGGGGAGGACAGACAGCACTGGCTCCTTGCCAGCCCTTCGGCTGCCCCCTTCTCCACCAGACCCCCCTGGATAGGCTGGTGGGTGACTGGCGCTGCCTGGAAAGCTGCCCAAGCTGCCAGCAGCCCCTGCCATGGCTGCTGTGTTTCACCCTGGGGCTCAACACCTCACGGCCAGGCCCTGCAGACCCCACACTCAGGCCGGTTGCTCTGCCGCCAGCATCCCTGCTGGGACGTGCTGGCAGTGGGAGCCCGTTCCCGTCAGCACTGCTGCTTCTCTCCTTGGCATGGCACAGCCATGGGGCAGAGGGCCGGGGAGGCAGGAGAGCTGGCAGCAGCCAGCACAGCCCACAATGCCCAGGAAAGCCTGAGCTGCCACGTTACCCACTGTTCCACCCTGGGCTGCTGTCCCGGCTGCCCCCTACTCACTGTGTCAGGCCTCTCGGTGAGCCTGAGGATGGCCCTGAGCACCAGGCTGGGCATCCCCAGGCACTGGCTCTGCAGATAAATGGGGAAGATTTCCAGGGCACGGACCAGCTCTTCACTGATGTTGGTAAAGTCCAGCATCTGAAACACAGGCAGTGGGAGCTGGTGAGGTGTGGTGCTGGCTCCAACCATCAGCTCAGGACAAGGACGCAGGGCAAGACCAAGCCCAGACGGAGAGAGGCAGCAGGGATTGCAGAGAGTCCCCGTGCCCCACACCACAGCACATTGCTTGCTCATCTGCTCCTCCATGGTACCAACCAGAGCCCACCCACTGCCCCAGCTTTCCCCACAGTGGTGGGCATGGGAGAACCGAGCATCGGGGGGAGCTTGGAGTGGTGCCATCAGGCTCACCTCAATGAAGAAGACCATAGCGACCATCTGCCAGGTGGGGTCCTCTGTCCTGAGGAGCTCTACCAGATGGCAGAAGATGGCGGAGCGCAGGCGCCTTGGCATCTTCATCATCTCCCTGACGGGGAAGGAGGCACTGTCAGGCCTGAGCCAGGCAGGCACATCTTTTGGGGGTTTGCACCAGCCTGGACATCGCCAGTCTGTACCACTTTCTCCAAGTAATGGGGACCCCACTGCCATCAGCCCCAAGGGAGGGGGTGGCATGGGGTACCCTGTCCCCAAGGAGCAGGGAGAAGGGGCTCTCACCTGGCGATAATGCGCACTCCCATGAGGTGGGTCTGGGAGCTGAGCAGGGTGTCCCAGCCACCCTGCGCCTCGATGGCCAGTACCTGGTTCTCAAAACCCATGCTGCAGAGCAGCACTTTCAGGGACTGCACCGCAGACCTGCACAAGGAGAAATGCTTAGCTCCCACCCTGGCTTGGCTCCGGGTGGTTGGCAGGGATGAGAGGAAAGGGATGGAGCACCTGATGGGAGTGAGCTGATCCTGTCGGTGCTCCGTCCAGAAGATGTGCACTTCCTGCAGCGTCAGCTCCGTGGTGAATGACGCTTGGAAAAGCAGCGCCAGGAAAAGCTGGGGGAAAATTGCCTCCACCTGCCAGAGGCAGACAGACTGCAGGAGGATCTCGCTTATCGCCCTGGTTGCCTGCAGAAGACACCCGGACGCTGAGATGTCCCCTCATCCCTGGGGAGGTAAAGCCTTGGGGCGGGCAGGGAAGGGGAGCAGGGGCCCCGGACAGCTGAGATCAGCCCCGGAGGTCAGCAAGGCTTCGTCCAGCAACTCACAGCCAGGGAGAGGATGCGCGGGTTGTCCTTGGTGGAGGTGGAGGTCTTGCGCAGTGACTGGTTCACCAGCAAGCTGAGCAGCTCCCTCAGCACCTTGTCCGCAGCCCGGAGGTCAGACATCATCGTCCTCCACATGGCCCTGGCGACACTGCAGGGACACGGGGCTCTGTCAGCAGGGACACCCCAGAGGATGGCCGGGCTGAAATCCCTCGGGAGGGTCTTGGGGCCCCTCTCCTAGTGTGAGAGGAGCCCCCAAAGGCTGGTGGTCCCCTTACCGGGTGCACGTCGGGGAGCACTGCAGCAGGCTGGCCACCAACTCCCTGGGGTGTTTGCGCACAAGCACCACCAGGGCCCTGTCCAGGCTTTTGCGGGCTACCACCGCCCTGACGGAGGGCCGGCTTCTGTAGATGGCCCACACGACGTTCAGCACCTGGAGGGGAGACACGGGTGGGAGTGGGGATGTCAGCATGGTGAGCGCGGCCATTTCCCCAGCTCCTACTGGGAGCTGCTTCCGTTCCTAGTGCGGTATGCCAGCTCGAGACGGCGTCAGTGCTAGCCAGGCACAGAGCCAGGGGAGGAACAGTCCCCCAGTGGGCTGGAGCATCAGCTGTGCCACCCATGGGCTATTCACCTGCCCCGGCTGGAAGGCACGGTCCGCCACAAGGACATCCACCATGTGGGCAGCCAGCCTGATGCTGTAGGCGCTTGGGTGTCTCAAGCTCTTGATAGCCATGAGGATGATGTCTGCCTGGTCGGAGGACTGGAGGTATTTTGTGAACATCTGCAGGATGAAGGAGAGGAGGGGAGATTTATTGCCTCACCCAGAGCATCTTGACTGTGCAGTGAGAGCGGGGCACGGAGCCAGGCTGCGCTGGGGAGGAGACTGATGGTGGGCATCAGGGTCCCGCAGGGGACTGAAGCTCCCTGAGGGCCTTTGCCTAGGGAACAGCGTGAGCCCCTGTCATTCCCACGCATCGGGTGTCCCTTCACTCACACTGAGCCAAAGGCACTTCTTACCAAGAAGATTTTGCGGGTGTGGCTGATTTTCAAAAGCTGCCAGGGCTTCATTGCTTGCCAGTCCTCCTGGAGCTGCAGCTGCTCTGTGCCATGCAGCCAGGGCCACCTGCCTGGGGGGGAGCAAAAACGGGGTGCTTAGAGAGAGGGTGCAGAAGTGGAAGTGCAGTCTGAGAGCATTGGGCAGAAAAGTTGCTGGCAAAGAAAAAGGGCACCAGACAGGTCCAGGGAGCAGATACCCAGGGAGGGTCCAGGGCTATTGTGAGCGGGGGCAAGGCAAAATGACTTTTCAGACTGCAGGCAGGCAGGCAGGTTGGATAAGGCTTTCTCTCGTCAAGGAGAGTGGCCCCTGACTGCCCATGCCTGGGGGATCCAGCCCGACACAGCTTGTCTTACTTCTCTGCTGCAGGACAAACGTGTGCAGGTGATAGAGAGCTTCTGCAGCCTCAGGACGCATCCCCTTGTCCTTGCAGGTGCAACAGAGGGTGAGGTGCCCCACCAGCTTCCCCAGCATTACAAACTGATGTGTCTTGGAGCGCTGATGCCTGCGGACTGTGGCTTGGGCAAAGCAGGGGCAGACCTGGGGGAAGAGAGGCAGTGTGAGCACAACGGGAGCCCCAGCTGCTCCCAGAGCAGCTAGGCAGCAGCCAAGAGCAGGGCAGGGCTGCCGGACCCAGGTTCCTGCCTGTGCCCGGGGCAGCCCTGCCCTGCCCTGCCCTGCCCTGGGAGAGAGCATCGACAGGACAGGGGCAGGGCAAAGACCCCTGCTCCCGACCTGCTGGCTGGGTGCCCAGCTTCCCTGGGAGGTGCCGGGGCTCAGGGGCACAGGGACAGGGCACTGGGGCTGCCCAGACCAGGAGCTCGGTACCTGCGGCAGGGAGTAGGTGGTGATGAAGTTCACCAGCCTGGCGATCCGTGCCATGGCCCTCTCCTGCACCTCTGCCAGCTGGGAATCGGTGAAGGGCAGCAGCAGCTGGGAGGAGAAAAGCTGCTGGTGTGCCAGGGAGGTGGCATGGCACAGCATGGCACAGCCAGGCTTGCTCTGGGGCAGTGCCTGGGATGGGGCATGTGTCCTTCTCGCCCCTCACAGCAACCTGCTGCGGGCAGGCAGGTCACTGCATCCCGCTTCTGCTGCTGCCTCTGCTGCCTTCCATTCACTCCCCACCAAAAAACATCCCTCTGCCTCCCACCCAAGGACTCCAAGGCTTTGGGGTGACCACCTCACTGGGGACCTGTGGTGGGGGCTCTGGGATATGGCCCATGGTGAAGCTGGAGGGGGAAAGCCCCAGGGCTGGGCTCCCCTTGCCAGACAGGCAGGTCCATCTGGGAGGCAGTGTTGGGGAGGACGGGCAGCGGGCAAGGCTGCAGAGGTGGCGTGGGCTGGGGCAGGAGAAGGGGCTCTGGCGGGAGCCAGGAGGCAGGGGGGTGGGGGGGGGGCATGGCTGGTAAGGAGAGACATTCCCTGCCCCCCTCCTTGCACCAGGTGCTGGGGGTGGGCACCGCTCAAGCCAGGGGTCACTGCCCATGGGGACCCTGTGCCAAGGTCAGACCTCCAAGATGTTCTGCAGCTCCACGATGCCAAGGGTGCCGGCACTGCGTACCAGCACCTGCAGCATGCTGTCCATCGTGGCCAGGGTCTGTGAGGGGGACAGAGTCTTGGGGGCAGCCCTGGAAGCCTGGCAGGGGACGGCCATGGCCCTGCGGTGCCCAGGAAGGGGCCTCGCAGCCAGGGAACTCCCCATGGTTCACCCCCTGGCACACCTTGGAGCAGAGTGAAGCATCAGGGCCCTGAGTGTCCTCCTGAGGAGGCAGGTGGAAGATGTTGCAGAAGCAGGCATACAGGAGGCTGTTCTTCTTCTCCTGCAGAAGCAGCCCCGCTCTGCTGCGGGGACAGAGGAGGAGGCAGACCCTGGGCTTAGAGACCTGAGCTGAGCCCCATGCCATGGGGGACCCCTCAACCCTCCATCACACTGGCACTTGCCTTTGCGGGGAAAACCCTGTGGCACCCCCTGCCCTGTTCTCTGCCTCCCTCTCAGACCCACGACTGGGGATGCCCCCCACCTGGGACCGGTGCCATCGGGGCCACCAAGCTGGGGGCTGGGGCAGGTACCTCATGGAGATGATGGCCAGCATGGCTTGCTGCTGCACCATAATGCCCTGGGGGCCAGCGGGCTCCTCTTGCAGCAGCACCTGGGGAGCACAGCAGCGTGGGACAGCTCAGGATGGGGCAGTTTCCTTCGCCCAGCAAGAGCCTGTGGGGCTGGCAGAGCCCAGGTGCCCCCATCCTGGCACCCAGTGGTCCCAAGCCCCATGGCTGGAAGGGCTGTGCCCGTCACAGAGCCACAGGCTGGCCAAGGGACCTGCAAACATCCAGCCAGGCCGCCCAGGTGGCTTTGGAGCATCTCCAAGGATGGAGACCTGGAGCAGTGCTCATCCGCAACCCCCCTGCCTGGCCAAGCTCTCATCTGCCCCCGGGGCTGTGTCGCTGCCTGCTGCCCCTGCCCCTGCCCCTGCCCCTGCCTCAGCCTGACTGGCCGTCCCCTCACCTCGATGGTCTCCACCACCTCCGGCTGGCAGAAGTAAAGCATGTCCCACGCAGCGGTGTCCACGCTGGTGGTGCTGCAGACGGTGCAGATGGAGGCCAGAAACCTCAGCTTCTGGGCCTCTTGCTGCCAGCCAGGGAGGAGACAGACAGACAGACAGTGTCAGGGGGGAGAGACAGCCAGGTGGGGGGCCCAGCACAGCCCCCAGCACCTCCTGAGCACGGGACAGGGGCCGAAAGACAGGCTGGGAGACACGGGCACAGCCTCATAGAAGTGGCCACGGATACCTTTGGTCTGCTCCTGAGGAAGGCTCGAATGATGTCCAGGGTATTGTCTTCCTCCCTGGGCAAAGCCAAGGCAGAGCAGCACAGATCTGGCCAAGAGAGAGCAGGAAGGGCTGGGGGGCAAGCAGCAGGGAAAACCCGAGCCCTCTGCCCAGCTCCCAGGGATGCCACAAGCCCTTGCTCAAGGCTGGGACACCGGTGTCCCCTGTGTGCCCCAGGAGAGAGGGTGTGATGCTGGAGGGCAGCACAGGGAGGGGGCCCTGCTGTGGTCTGGTAAGGGATGCGCTGGCACCAGGGCACAGGGAGAGTCCCTGTCCCAGAACGCCAGAACAGAGCTCCCTTCCCGGCCACTGCGCTGTGGGAGCTCTGATGCCAGCCTGGCTGGGGGATGTGAGCCTGGCCCAGGACAAGGCAGGGCAGGCTGGGGAGCCCCCTGCTCCACAGCACCCGCACACTCACCTGCCCGCAGCAGCTGGACCTCGGACATCTCATGGGGCTTTGGCCTGGATCTGGGAGCCGGGGCAGCTCCAGCCTTCTCCACCCAGGCCTGCCTAACGTGGCCAGGGGGTCTCTCCACCATCCTGCAGGAGGGAGGGAGGAAAGGGGTGAGGAGGACCCCCTGCCACCCCAGGGGTGGTGGGGGCAGAGGTGGCTGTGCTCAGGGGCTCCTCGCTCCCATCCTGTCCCAACACTGTCCTCCCAGACACTGCGGGAGCAGGGCTGGCTGCCACAGGGTGTCGCAAAGTACCCCAATGTCACTCCCCTAAGCCCCCTGATCCCCCCTCCCCAGAAGCCCTCTGGCTGCCCCAGAGCACATGGACCCCTCCTCGCCCTGGGGGGACGGGACTGGCTCCCTCTTCCTCCTCCTCCCGCTATGGGGCTGGGGTTTGTCTGTATGGGGGCATCCCCCTTGTCGCAGACACCCCTCTGTCCTCTGTCCCTTCCCTCCCAGGGCCTGGTGCCACCCCCACCTATGGCCAGGCCGAGCCGGGGAGCAGCCCCCAGCCCCTCAGGCACGCCGAGGCTCTTCCCTCGTCCTCAGGAGGCGCAGGACAAGGCCCGCCGGGCTCCCCTCGCTCGAAGGCAGGTGGGCACACCGGGACACCAGAGGCCTTCCTGTGCGCTCAGCCACAGTGATCTGCGACCGTTGGGGTCTGCTGGCTTGCCCTGGTTACGGCTGCCGCGGCAGGCGGCAGGGTTCCATCGGCCGTTCGCTGGCACGAGGGAGGGGGGGAGTCCCCCCTCCCCCCCTCCCCAGGGCCTACGCCCCCGCTGGGCTCAGCCCGGGCCTGCTGGGTCGTCTGAGCGGGCGCGGGGGCCCGGGCCGGGGTGCTGGGGGACGCGCTACGCCCGGGGTGGTGGGGCCGGGAGCGAGGTGGCGTGGGCACAGAGGGGTCGGTGCGTGGGGACGGGCGGGAGGTGAGGCGAGAGGCCGGTGGGCAGCGGGAGGCTGCGGGTCGGGCCGTTGCGGCGAGCTCGGCCCAGCAGCGGGGAGCAAGGCGGACGGCAGCGGCGGCGGGGCCGGCAGGTGGGTACGGGCGGGAAGGGGACGGGAACGGGGGAGCGGGGGAAGAAGGAAGGAAGGAAGGAAGGAAGGAAGGAAGGAAGGGGGAAAGGGGAGGGGGAGAGGGGTCTGGTGATGGGTCAGGGATGGGGTCGATGAGGGGGTCAGGGATGGGGTCGATGAGGGGGTCAGGGATGGGGTCAGGGATGGGTCAGGGATGGTCAGTGAGGGGCTGGGGGCCACTTGTCTGGGAGGTCCAGCCGTGGGGTGGGCGCAGTGATCAGCTGGGTGGTGCCGTTCAGGTTTGTGCAGCCTGTGCGGGTGTAGCGTGGTTTGGAGTGATGGGGGGGTGCAGGCAGGGTGGGCTGCGCTGTGCAGGGGTGCAGTCTGTTTTGGGTGCTGGGGGAGGTGCCCTGGACAGACGTGTCATTCATGCTGGGGAAGCAGAACCAGGCGCTGGTGAGCCGGTGCAGCGGTTCCTCCTGCGCAACATTCTTAGGAAAACTCTCCTTTTTCTTTCCTTTTCCTTGCTCCTTCGCTTCCAGATCTCCGTGGTCGCAGTTTGTGCTGCCTCACCTCCAGCACAGCGTGCAGAATGAAACGACGGTCACAGAATTCGTCCTCCTGGGGTTCTGCAGCACCCCAGCCCTGCAGCGCTGCCTCTTTGGCCTTTTCTCTGCCCTCTGCTCTGCCACTCTGATGGGAAACGCACTTGTCTTTCTGCTTATCTGCCTGGACTACTGCCTCCCCATGTACTTCTTCCTCTGCCACCTCTCCATCGCGGACATCTGCTACGCCTCCAGCAATGTCCCCCGTATGCTAAGGAGCCTCCTTGGACAAGGCAGAACCCCCTCCTTTGCTGGGTGTGGGGCACAGAGCCATCTTTATTTAATCTTTGCACTTACGGCGTGCGTGCTGCTGGCCATCATGTCTCACGTTCGCTATGTGGCAATCTGCCGTCCCCTGTGCTATGCCCTCATCGTGATCTGGAGGCTGCGCCTCACCCTTGCCACGGTTTTGTGGGCTTTGGTGTTTGTATTTGGTACACTGCAAGCCTCTCTGGCTTTACACCTGCCTTTCTGTGGCCCCTGCGAGGTTGTCCACTTCTCCTGTGAAATTCTTGCTGTCTCAAAGCTGGCCTGCCCTGCCGCTCCTGCCAATAAAGTCCTGATCTTTGCTGTTTGTGTGTGCTTCTTCCTCTTCCCTTTAGCCCTAATCCCGATTTGCTCCCTGGACAGCCTGGCCACCGATCTGCGCATCCGCTCTGTGCCAGGATGGCACGAAACCACCTCCACCTGTGGCTCCCACCCGACCGTGGTGGGTGTCTTTTATGGAAACGCCATCTTCGTGTACGCGGGGCCCAGGAGCGGTAACTCCTCTGGGAGGGAGAAAGTTCTTTCCCTTTTCTACAGTCTCGTCAGCCCCAGTTTGAACCCCGTCATTGACAGTCGGAGGAACAAGCAGGTGAAGGAAGCCTTGCTGAAGCTTCAGAGAAGGAAGAGGGTCTTTCATTCCGTCTAGCTGGCGCTCTAGGCTTTCACCTGTCTCCTGTCTTTCTGCTCTTTCTTCTTGAGCTCTTGCAGTATTTCTCACGGAATGTTAAGTGGTTAAAAGTGTCCTGGTTTCAGCTTGGATAGAGTTAACTGTCTTCCTAGTAGCTGGTACAGTGCTATGTTTTGAGTTCAGTATGCAAAGAACCTTGATAACACTGATGTTTGCAGTTGTTGCCGAGGAGTGTTTAGACTAAAGTCAAGGATTTTTCAGCTTCTCATGCCCAGCCAGCGAGAAAGCTGGAGGGGCAGAAGAAGTTGGCACAGGACACAGCCAGGGCACCTGACCCAAACTGGCCAACAGGGTATTCCATACCATGCGACATCCCATCTAGTATAGGAACTGGGGAGTGGGGGGGGAATCGCTGCTCGGGGACGAGCTGGGTGTGAATGGTGGGTGGTGAGCGATTGCACTGCGCATCATTTGTACATTCCGATCCTTTTATTATTGCTGTTGTCATTTTATTAGTATTATCATTATTAGTTTCTTCCTTTCTGTTCTATTAAACCGTGCTTATCTCAACCCACGAGTTTTACTTCTTTTTCCGGATTTTCTCCCCCAACCCACTGGGTGGGGGGGGAGTGAGTGAGCGGCTGGGTGGTGCTTAGTTGCTGGCTGGGGTTAAACCACGACAGAGACAGAGTCACAGCAGCACAGAATGGATGCTGAAAGAGACCTCTAGAGATCATCCAGCCCACCTCGGCTGCTCGAGCAGGGCCAGCTGCAGCAGGCTGTGAGTCTGCTTCTCGAAGGTTCTATTGGCTGCGTTGCTCCCAGGTTGTGGAGCTCGCATGGGAAATGGGCAATGAAGAGGGATGAAGTTTTCAGGCACTTTCTGGCCGGTGCAGTGATTTTTTTTTTTTTTTTCCCTTCTGATTTTTTCTCCCCGCTTCCTGGTCTTGCGGCTGCCCAAGGCACAGCCAGACAAGCGGAGGAGGGTCCCTGCCTGGCCTGCAGCTCCCTCCCTCGCCATTCTTGGGGTGATTTGGGGTTATGTTGCTGTGTCAGTGAGGCAAAGCTGGGCTCTTGGGGGCTGAGGTCAGTGCGACCCGAGGAAGGCCGTGATGGTCTTGAGGCTTTGAAGGGCTGTGCACCGAGCCCTGTCCCCGCTGGAGGGGACGCTGGTGGTGTTCAAGACGAAGGCCTTGCAGCCCTTGTTGTCGTGTGTGCCCGTGTCCCCCCCGGCCCCCAAGGTCTGTCGTTGTCGCAGGGGCTCTGTGCTGCTTTCTGCGTGGGGCCGTGTCCGTGAGTCCTGCAGGGACCTGTCTGTCCTGGCTTCCCCACCAAAGGGCTGCTTCCCCTGGGGAAGGGGAGAGGGGAGTTGTTCCCGTTCCCACCCCCCCACCATCGCCTGCCCAGCTGGTGGAGACTGGGCCCTGGGGGTGGCTGGGTTCCCCTCGTGGCTTGCTGGCTCAGATTTGGGGCTCAGTGGGGCTTTTGCACCTCTTGGGGGCTGTTTCTTGGGGTCCCCTGTGCTCCCTCCCCGTCCCACACAGGCACCGAGCAGTTCTGGAGAAGGAGCTTTTAATTAAAAAGACAAGAGAAAAGGTCCCATCCAAGCTGGTCTAACCCCTCCCTAGCCACCCCCGCCCACCCCCCCTGCCATATACCCCACCCCTCCTCTCCCACCCCCCACTCCCGCCATCTCCATCCCTCTCACCCCTGTCTAATCCCCCCCACACACACACACCCTCACGTTGGCTGCCAGAGCCCTGCGCTTGCTGGGTGCCATTGGCAAGGAGCTCTGCGCCTGCCTCTTCCTCCGCTTGCCTGCCGTGGCAGGTGGGGACGGTGGCAGGTCCATCCCCGCACCCTGCCACGGCTCCTGGGGCTCCATCCCGCCGCCGTTGACTAGTTTGAGGCTCAGCATGGCGTCGCTGAGCTCGGGGATGCAGTAGTCGGGGGTGAGCATCTCCTCAGGCAGCGAGAGCGAGCTGAAGTCGTGGTCGGGGGTGTCTGTGCTGGTGCCAGCAGCATCCTCAGGCACGGAACCTCTGCTGGGAGCATCCTGGCTGACCCCCACTCTATCCAGGGCGCAACCGAAGAGCCTTAGGGTCTCTTCCAGGAGCATCTCCTCGGACACTGCAAGGTTGCCAGCAGTGTCCCCAAGGGCTTCGTTGTTGGCGGCAGCGCAGGGGCTGGTGTGGACATCGCTGCCCGGGGGTGCCCCCACAGGGGTGGCTGTGCTGGCGATGTTGATCTGTGCCAGCTGCCCCTTGATGTGCTGGTAGCCAGGGATGGACACTGGCAGCTCCAGAGGGTCTGGGGCCACCCCACTCCTCTGGTTTTTGTAGGGTGTGAGGTATCGTGGTTGGCCCTGGGGGGCCCCGCAGCCCCCGGGACCCCACAGGGCAGCACCCGGCAGAGAAGCGGCGCCTTGGCCAAGCATGGCGGTGGCCGGTGGAGGCAGGTCGGTGGTTGTCCACTGGATGCGGAAGACCCGGGGGTCGAAGAGGCAGCCACATGGAGCCCTCTGCAGACCTGTGTGGGTGAGGGGGAGCTGTGCTGGGCCGGGGGAACTGTCCAGGGGCACCCGCCGAGCCGGCCCCGATGGCCGACATCCCCCAGCTCTGGGCCAGAGGCGTGGGGAGCTTGTGGCCGGGGTGATCCCCACGGGGTGAGCCGCTGTGCCGGTGGGACAGGGTTGCAAATCGGGGAGGAGACTGGCATCTAGGAGGTGAAAGGGGAGAGGTGGCCCCAAATATTTGGGGAATTCTCTGCAGATGGGCTTTACTGGGCACGCGCCGCCCGGGCGAGGGCAAGGATGCTCACCGGGGCTTGCTGAACCCCCACGCGAAAAGTGCCGGGGGAACGGGTGTGATGGGGATGGCGAAGGGGCCAGAGCAGACTGGGGTGCCATACCTGCTGGTGGTGCCTGGGGGGCCCGGGCTGCAGGGAAGGGCTGCTCCCGTGTGGGCAGGCGGCATGGGTTGGCTGAGCCTGAGAGAATGAGACAGGAGCGATGGCCGGCGGTCACCTCTGCTCTTGTCCTCCAAGAGCATCCCTGGGCTGCAGGGGTTGGGGTCGGTCCCTACCTCAAGGGTAGAAGGTTTTGGGGAGCACGAATGGCTGGAAAAGCTGGAGCGCTGGGGGGCCCCAGGGCCCAGGCAGTGGGAGCTGCTTTGGTGGCCGTGCCATGGTCCCTTCTGGCTGTTAGCTACCAAGGACTCTTTGGTGTCTCCCCGGAAGGAATGCGGGGGCTCCCTGTGTTCCGCCCCACCCCCAAGAGCCTCCCCAGCTCCTCCTGGGGAGGGAAAGGGTTAAGGGAGGCTGGGGTGGCCCCGGGGCCTACAGGCGGCTCTCGGGGTCTGCGGGTGCAAATGCTCTTGGCTTTCAACAGTATTTTTCCGGTGGGGGAAGAAGAACAAGTTGATTCAGCCGAGCCGAGTGGGCACCAAGCTGCAGCCACAGCCTCCTTGCGCCAGATGGCAAATGCGTTTGTGACCGTTGCCCGCGCTTCTGTTCGCTGCGTTGACCGGAGCGAGGCAGAAATAGGAAAAAGGACGTCGAGGGCATGAAGGAAGGTCATGCAATGTTGCTTGGTGGCACGCTTTCCCCCAGCCCTCGCTCCAGTAGTGCTGTCAGGTCTTTCAGTCTCCTGCTGGGAAAAGCAGCAGCTCTGGATCCCCCTGGGAGGGGGTGGCCCTTTCCCTGGGTGCGTGACACCCCGGAGGAGACAGTACCCGCTGCCGCGTGCTCCCAGAAAAGGACTGGATTCTGCCCAACGTCCGGTGTCAGGGCGCTGGGGCTGTTTGCGCTCTACGGGATCCCAGGGATGGGGTTAGTACATCCCCTCCTCGTGCTTGGAGGATTCGGCACTAGCAAGGACACCCCAAGGGTACCAAGGACACAGGCCTCTCGCTCCCGCTGTGTGAACAGTGTGTGGCCTGGGGGAGTCGGGACAACTGCCGTGAACCGGAGGCCAAAGATCTCTCCTGGCCTGTATCCTGGTAATCAAAGAGATTGCGCTCTGTTCGTGAGGCACCTCTGGCTGCAAGATTGTGCAATGCCATGTGCTGCGTAACTTGTGGCAGGGACCGATGCTGGGGGCATGAAGGCAAGCGCGCTTCTAAAAGCATAAAACTCCATTTCATTTCAGAGCGCAGCTGAGCCACCCCGCTCCTCAAGACTCTGCCATCTGCACTGCTGTGGCTGGGACCGGGCAGTGCTGCACATCCCAAAGGCCACCAAGTCACACCCGTGTCCCTGCTTTTCCGGGAGCTTCTGCGATGCGAGCGATGTTCTGGGGGCTGATCTCTTGGACTACAGCTACCCCGTCCCTGACCGGCAGCTGGCCAGGAGGGTTGTGTCCAGGGTGGAATTCCACCTCTCTGACAAGAACCTGGCCAAGGATGCTTTCTTCCTGAAACATGTCCAGAAGAACAAGATGGGCTTCGTCAGCATCAAACTGCTGACGTCCTTGAAGAAGGTAGGCAGCGTGTTGCGTTGGCCAGCCGAGGTGGGAAGTGGCCTCCATGTGGAAGACGCCTGGATGTCTGGGTGTGTGGGTGTGCTCTGGCTGTCTGCCATGGCCAAAACACTGCTGTGTTATCAACAGCTTTCTAGCTACCAGTACAGAGCACAGCACTACGAGGGCTGCTGTGGGGTAAAGGAACTCCAACTCAGCCAGATCCAATACAGAAGGAAAGTGGAGAAACAACAGAGGGAGCAGCCCAGGGACACAGAGCCCCAGGTCTCATCTGGCCGCTCCTGTGACCATATGGTGTATTCAAAATCAAATACCTGAAGTGCTCCCTTAGATGCAGTTTACAGCCAGGGGACAAGAAGGTGGCAGTTCTGCATTTTGCAGCTCCCAGGCTGATGGCAGAGCCAAAGCAAAAAAAACAAACCCCAAACCAAACCAACCAAGAGAGGTAAAACTGGAGCGCAGGGAGCAAATGCTTTTCTTTCACCTTAGGCCAACTGCTTGGACGCTCTCTATGCTGCCCTGCCACAGAGGGCATCCCTCTCGTACCAGTAAGAGACATAAGAATGAATTAAAGCCAGGACCCCAAACCAGACCAAAAACCCGGTTGTGATCAAGAAGAAAGTGGAGAATGCATCAAATATAACAGAAAATTATTTTGGACATTCCCAGTTTACATTTGGAAAAAAGAGAAGGAAAACAAAGAGGAGGAATTAGGTATTAAAAGAAGAGCACTGAATGATAAAGCCATAGCAGTCCCTCTACCACTACAAACCCACACCCCCACACGCACGTACGCACACAGACTGAACACCACCAAACTCCCCTTGACTGTGACGTTCCCCTCAGCTTGCTGGTCTAGAGATACTGAATGCCTGAAGCACACCAAGGATAACTGAAAACATCTGCATGGCTTTAATGGGAATCCTCCAACTGAAACAAAGCGCTTTCTCCCTCTGTCTGCGTTGGCACATCCCCGAGTCATGCTCTCACTCCTCTCCTTCAAAGTCAAGATTCCTAAACGTGAAAAGCGGGAGTGGGGAAAGGCGAAGGGAAGAGAAAAAGAGGGAGAGCATCATCAGTGGAAGACCTGCCAGCTGCTGCTGATTCAGCCCTGTTTGGGAGACCACCCCAGCAGAGAGGAGTTGGTTTGCATGCCACGGTCCTCACTGCCTGTTCCCAGGGACAGGCCGTTTGCTCAGCCTTGCTGGCCAAAGCATGGGAAAAGCGTAGGCGTGCGCCGTCGCTTGCAGAGGAGCACGGTCACGATCACATGCAATCCTTTACCTTTTTCCTCCCTGGATTCAAAGGGTTTCTGTCTTCAAAGTGAGAGCCTTCCATATGGTCGTTTGTGACATTTCATCCAGGATAACAATTTCAGAAGGATCAGTCCTGCAATAAATATTTTACATAGCAATCCGTGATTATGGGAACTGATGCCACCAAGGGCATTAGCATCAGCAAGAGGAGCAGCGGAGCCCCGAGAATCAAAGCTCTGCATAACCGTGGGAGGTTTTGCTGGATGAGGAGTTTTGGGAGGCAAGCCGGGGAGCTGCAGAGCAACAGCTCTGTGCAAAGGCTCTTGCTGGGGCTTAGCCCCGGTCCGGGTTCCTAAGCCACTGCTGGTACAGATCACGCCTGCAACTCCTCATGTGTTAAGTATGAGGATCTCCAGCTACCGTAAAAGCACTGATGAGGCAAGGTTTGGGGGTCAAACGCGAGTGCTGCAGCCACTCTGCTTGCGGTCAGAGCCTTGCAATCACTTCCTGCAGCCCTGCCCCCGAATTCGATTTTCCCACCAAGCTGCCTGCTGGTTTCTGTGGGATGCCCCACAAAGAGGCAAGTGGAGAAAACTCTGCCAAACACCATCAAGCTAATCTTGCCGGGGGTCCTGGCGCTTGGTGGGGCTTTACCCGTCACTGCTTTGCTTTGGGATATCCACGTCACTGGTCTTCCCCACGTTCAGCTGAACTGAACTTGCAGCAGCAGCAGCTTCCATGGCCCTCCTGGACTCCTGATGTAAAAAAGGGACAAATCACGTTCTCTGTCTCTGATCAAAGTGGAGATAAGCTGAATGCCCAGCACAAACTTAGCAGTCTGCCCTCCGCTTCTGCCCCTTGGCAGCTATAGGTATTAGTGCAGCAGGGGAGAAACCGTTCACTCCAAAGATTTCGGGGCAGGGGGACTGTGTGTTCAAAACATGATTATGAGCAAGTCTTGCCAGCAGCAGCAGCCGCAGCAGCATCTAATAATAATCATCATAATGATAATGACCTTTGTGAAAAACGACTCGTTTTAAAAATTACACCTGTATTCAAGCGTTCAGCTCACTGCTACTTGAGGAAACAAAGGTTACAAAAGTTACAGGCTATTGGGATCTATTTCGATTGAGTGCTGATCTTCCCCCAACATTTCCAGACAAGCTGTAAGAGAAACAGGCAATCTCACAGACACACGGAGATGTCCAGCCCCGAGGACACAGCAAGCCTTACCTCTTCTTCTTCTCCAGCTTCATTTCTGGCATCGTCCAACTTCTTCTTCCTTTCTGGCATAAGGTCATCCAGAAAGCTGAGCTCTCGCTTTGAGAAGCAGAAATCCATCGCTTTCCGGACAAATACGAGAGCCAAAACCTTCATGAATAAGAGGGAAGATGCGGTGAGCTCAGAGACGATGCCACCTCTCACAACAACGCTGCAAACACCCCGCTGCCGAGCGGTGGCAGCTCTTACCATCATGGGAAAGATGATGGCGGCACGGGACACCTTGATGGTCCAGAGCAGGATGAGGCAGGTCAGCTGGATCGCCATGAAGAAATGCACCTTTCGCAAGGGCACGTGCCGCAGGTAGATGAAATCCGGCTGGTGTTTCGCTGGCATCCAAAACAGCTTCAAGCGATCAAAGAACTGCGAAATAAAAGGGAAAGGTTGCCACCTTGGGACTGCGGCAAGTTGCTGGCCCTCTCGAGACGTGGAGGCACTTTGCAGCATCTCGCTTGCCGTCAGAACTCCTGGATCCCACCGCATTCCTCCTGGGAGCAGCACCCATTTTCCCTTCGCTCCATCTAGCAACCGGCTTGCCCCTGAGAGCTGCCCACCAAACAGCAACTATTCCATGCCATTCCATTATTAGCATTTCTCGGCCCACTGAATCCCCCCGCGAGGATTTCCACCAGTGGTAGAAACTGCCTTCCCTTTGCACCAAATTCCCCCGCTTTTCACGTAACTAAACACTGACCTGCCCTAAACCCTGCAACAGAGAGCGCTGAACTTGCCTGGTCCTCCCAGCCCTCTATACCTCCTGTGCCTCCACCAATCTCTTTCTTACACAAAAGAGTTTCATTGCTTGCTCTGCGAGAAGTTTTTCCCATGCCACTGCTTTTTTCCCTGCTGCTACAGAGACAAAATACCAGGGAGCCGACATGCTGCATGCTGTAAAAGAGTCCGTACCTGAATTCTTCTGAGCGACAACACACCCATGTAGAGAAAGACGCCATAAAGCACAGGCATTGGTATAAACTGGGGGGGGGGGGGGGGGGGGGAAGAAAAAAAAAAAGAAAGAATGCAATCGTTTCTTTTTCTGTATTGCATTTTCAGTATTACCACCCTCTTCCACAGGCACTGCCTAAAATTGCTTGAAGCTTTCCAGCTTCCATTCAGGCTTAGAGATGGGTCAGATATTAACCATTGTTTTGCCATTTTGTGCGCACGAGTGAGCTAAGGCTCTGCTTTAGGCTGAACTTGGGAGTTATCTCTCCTCAGAATAATCCTATTTTCCAGAAAGGTTGGAGGAAAATAGGCAATTTCACCCGTGCTACCCTATGCCGCATTCTCTGGCGGTAGAAGAAACACTTCTGCCTATTCTTGGGGCAACAGGCAAAGGCCACAGGCCTCCTTTTAGCTTAGAGACGAGATTACTTTGTGGGAGGAACGTGCAAGGAAGCCCACGGGGATGACCTCAGTGTGTTTAGCTCCTGGGAACGGCTGCTACGCGGCATTTGGGGAGCAAATTGCAGCCACTAAAGGGCTGCCTGTTTGAAAGACAGCAGATGTGCTGGTCTGAATATGCTCAACTGTAACCCATAAACATGGGCGGGCCTGAAAGACACCCAAAAATTCAAGCAGTTGCGTTGCTTGCTCGCCTCGAGCACACCAAATGGGGGCCTGAAGGGCTGCAAAACCTAACCGAGGCTGGTTCCCACCGTTGGTCAAGCCCCAAGGGTTGGGACCACCTCCTCCTCCTCCGCTCCACAACTAACTACTCAGGCCTGCAGAGAGGGGACATTTTTCTGTAACCTCCAACAAGCTCACGGTTGTTGGGTGGTTTGCATTTTCCTCTCACCTTTAACACGGAAGTGAAGAAGACAGAGCAGCCCATGAGCACAAAGATCAGCAAGCCAGTGACTCTCTGCTCTCGTATCCCCAGAAACTTGGGTTGTTCTCCTGGAGCTGAGCAGTCAGACTCTACTTTGAGGCTATTCACGTGGGTGATGGACAGGACGGTCGCAGCCACAAACCAGGGCAGCCCCATCACAGAGCACACCCCGAGCATCACGGCCACCACAAAAAGGTCCAGGTGGTACCCGCATCCTTTCTGCAGGCAGGAAAACAAGAAACAGAGCATCCCATAGCACAAGAGCAAGGATAACGTCGCAAGTCAGACTCAAACCCTGCTCGAGCACAAGTCAACTTCTTCAGAATTCAAAACAAGAAATGGAAACAAGCAAGGGTGTATGCAGGCTTTGCACAAGCACCTGGCATGAAAATCTGGCAGGAGTTCAGACACAATGGATATGCAGAGCTTGTGCATTAAATACTTCTCCAAAAAACAACAAGCCACAACCCAAAAGCACCAAACCATTTTTTCCACTTACAAAGAAAACTGTACCACTTGCAAGGAAGGTGTGACTCTGAGTTATCCCTGGCAGCGCATCAAAACAATTCATTCCCCACACCTGCTGCTGCTGCCATTTTAAAACAAAAATGCAGTTCTCTATTGCTCCAAGATTAATTAGCTCCTCCAAAAGGTTGCTCATCTGAACTGCCCTGTCACTTGCTCCCTGCATCATCGTTAATCCAGGAGAGCATCCTGCCACGCAGCCTGACCTTGTCCCAAACCAATGCCTTCAGAAAGCATCGGGAATAAGAGCTTCCCCCCAGACCTGCAGCCCAGAAGGGGCTGGAGTCATCTCTCACAGGCCCTTACCTTCAGCTTGTGCTCCTTCCTGTTCACAATAACGGCACTGATCTGCTGGTCCATGAATATCAAGATGGTGCAGAGCAGAGCTGGGACGAGCGCAGCCAACACCGTCCACCAAGGGTTGGGTCCTATGGGGTTGATGAACCACCCGCGGTCGTCTCTGGTAGGCTGCAACAAAGCCCACACATCAGCATCGTCTCCCAGCCCAGGCACTCCACTGGCTTTCATTTTCCCCTCCCTCCTTGCGTCAGAGCACCTCCCAGCCCTGGCTTCATGTCCCCCTCTCCCGGGGGCTTCAGCAGTGCCAGTCTCCTCCTTGCAAGCAGCTCTAGATAGTTCCCCTGTAGGTATCTAGTTTTGGGGCCATCTTCTCATTTCCAGGAGGAAGCAAGGCACTTGGAGGTGGAAGAGGAGATGGTCACACCACCAGCATCTCCTCCAGACTCAGCCCTGCCCTGCCCCGGCATCACCTTGTGGCACCCCCACGTGCCAAAACACCCCGTTACCTTGAACGCATGGGGGACCTGGAGCTTCGGCAATGGGATCCCAACCACAAAGTCAAGGAGCACCATGATGACGATGGTGAGGAAAACAGCAAAGTCGCTCACTGTGGACCGTACCTGGGGCGAGAAACCAGAGGTGAGAGGGGCATGGCAAACAGGGCCGTAAGGTGAGATGCAAGAGTTGCAGACATCCACAACATTAAGGCTGCTTAACCAAATCCCACCACCCCTCTGAGCACATGCAGCCTGATCCCTTGCTTAGATACTGCTGCTGTGTTTGTCCCTGTGAGATCTGGGGTCAGACAATAAAAAAAAGCTTAACTAGGCCAACAAGGGTTGGTTTAAGTCAAAATCTAAAAATAATAATAATAATATTAAAAATAAGAAAACACATGTCTGCCACTACAGCTACACTCACAGCTACAATGGCAACAAGGCACTGAGGCATCCTTTAGTCCTCAAAAGGAAGCTCCTCATTCGAATCTACTTTCCACTCGAGCACATAATGCGCAGAAGGTAGGGGAAAAAAAACAAACCGAAAACCCCAACCCCCAAAACTTTGGGAAACCTGACTTCCTACTACCTGAGGAGAAGAAAAAAAATAAAAAAAAATCAAACCCCAAAAATCTTCAATCTGGGGCAGGTCACGAGGCAGGTGGGAAACGCTACGATGATTTTGCACTCATGGAAATGAGTGTGGGACATCCAAGCTCTTGGAGAGCTTGGCCTGCAAGGCCAACGTTTCCCAGCTTGACCAAGGCAGGGCAAATACTGCTTAGTGCTCCAGGAAAGCCATTTTGGGAAACGAGTGTGGAGGATGGACGCTGGCCACCTCCTTCTACTTACTCTGGTTGGAAAGTAGCGGCTGGTTTTAAACTTCTTCAAGAAGCTTGACAGGGCAAAGGTGGCGAAGAAGAGGATGCAGCACCAGAAGAATACATCAGGGGTGTAGGGGCCGTCGCGTCCACAGGCAGGTCCTTGAAACTCCCCACGCAAATACTGACATTTCTGGAGAAACAGAGCGTCAGGACACAAAGGCAGTGCGCGTGCGGCAGGGAAACCTCGCATAGCTAGGGGGTTTTGAGGATCTTGGTCCAAGATCCACGACCCTGTAACTGCTCCTGCCAATGGAGATTTATATTTAATGAGCAGCAGCAGCTGAACAAGTGACACATCGAACTACACAGCGGAGAAGTGAGATGTGAGGAGACACCATACGCTAGTAACACATTACAAGAAACACTCATCCAGGTGACACTCTTCCATCAGTTGCTTGCATTCATAGCATTGTGTTTCCTTAACTGCCTCTGGCTTCAGTCCTGACATCTTCCCGCAAAAAACAACATGCCAGGCTCTCCCAACCCTGTGAAGAAAACCTCATCAGCTTTCCTAACTAAAAAGTAATTCTTTTAAAAATTATTTTTAAACCTGAAAAGGACTAGGATTCACAGGACTAGCGTCATTACATTCACTTCACAGTCCTCCTCAAAATGGGAGAACAAAAGATAACTGGCATGACAAAGGCCACAGTTACAGACGTTCCTTCCTGGGGGTGCAGTTCGCACACCTAGGAGCTCATGCCTGCAAGAACGGGTGACGCCAGGCAGCAGCCTCCTTACGTGCCTCTGATCTCAGGAAGAAACAGGTAACATGAATACTTTTACTCCATTTGCATCCTGAGGACCAGAGATGAAGCCCAAGATTTGCCTAGATGACACAGTCAGTTCCTTTAAGGGATGAAATTGTTCGTTTGAGTTTGGCTTCAAGGACTCCCACAGCTGGCGATTAACTAAGAGGTATGCTACAGTGAGGAGCCCGACACACAGACTGCAGGACAACTCATCACGCCAGGCCTCTGAGCTTGCAGTTCTCCGCAGGGCCCGGTGCTGCCTGAGCAGGTGGATGGACTTCCCAGTTCCAGAAATACAAGCTCGTGAATCAAACCCTCCTCAAGCACGCAGGCAAAACTGGCTGCGCTTTAGCGAAGCAAACCAACAACGAGGCTTCCTTTGTTTGGGTGCCTCCTGTCTGACGATGCTCTGGGCTACTTTCTCTTCCTGGCAGCAACAGGAATAAGTTGCTCTCATACCTACCAGCTTCTGACAGAGAAAGAGGATGATCTCGTTCTTGCCTGCTAGGACCAGGGGTGGCAATAACGCAGTCTGCCGAGACTGGAAGGGGATGCCTTGGAGGCGGAAACACGCGGGTGTTCATTACTCCTGGGCACTCGGAATCACGGGAGGAGATGATGCCGAAGGGCCTGATCCGATTCACAAACTGACGCACCTTAGGACTGAAAAGGCTTCTCCTTCCACTAACTTACTTTTCTCTGCAACAACAGCCTCAGGAGAGTAACTTCTCCGTAACCCTTTACACTACAGCAACTACAATACTTAATCCTAATGTACCTTACAAGAAAACTACTGCGGTCTTCTCTACTAGAGGGCCAACGCTGCTGCGCCTGTAAGGAGCGCTTTACATTTTATTAACCTTTTGAAACAACGCACTAGCTTTCCTTGCAATCGCATTACGTGGGCTTCCTGGGACTTTATATATGCACGTTCGTTTTCTCTGGCTAAATCAGATTTGGAACGCAGGGGTGGCCATCTGAAAACACTGCAAAACATTCTTTTTACATACATCAGTTCTCTGGTGAAGGCAACAACTGAGGAGGATCTTCAGCTAATGTAAAACTGCGAAGCTCAGAGGAGTCGTACTCCAGCTAAAGATCTGCGCACTACTAGGCAGGAATGTCAAATTAAGCAATGCCCAACAGATACAAGTCATTGGACCTTTTCTTTTACAAGTAGGAAAGAAAGGGTACACAGAAAGATAGTGGTCTGTAGAAAATGCATGTAAATCATCAAGATTTCCAAGGATTACTCGAATCGCTTCCTGGAGAGGCCAAAACAAGAAAGGAAGGAAGAATATTAACAAGATAGCCACAATCCCACTGCCAAGTACAGTTTTCAGGCTTGGGAAAAAAAAAATAACATTACAGTTTGCAGGAGTCATGGAAGAGCAGGTTCCAGATATTTTGCTTTTCCTCCTCCCCTTCTTCCCCCTGCTCCCTCCCATCACCTTAGAGCACGCTGCCCTAACAGATTCACAGAAACTGAAGTGAACGAATATCTTAACCCTGAATTAACATAGAAGCAATACTATGGAGAGTGGAGGTGTGCTTTTAAATTTAACAAGTTCTACATTTAAGAAGCCTCCTCCTTGCCAGCACAACACATGCAAGTATTGACCTGTTTCAAAAATAAACATATTCCCCTTTTTCGGAATATTGACCCAATTCAGTTACAAAGGAACTGTAATTCAGCCCCAACAAACTCCTGCTTTATAAATGGGAAACTTTTTCTAGGAATACCTTTTGTTGGGAAGTGGCTTGCTGAAAAAGGACATGGGCCTGTGGAAAAATTGTGCGAGCAGAGTTCTGTGTGAAAGAATGTCAGTTTGAGCAACAAGACTAGGCCTTGGCTGAAAATAGCTGGCTTTACTGATATTGGGAGGAAAACAACAGCTGGTCTCGCTGTTATCAGGAGAAAGACAGGGACGGTGTGACCTTGGCATAACTTCACAAGTAACTTTTGAAGAAGTTCTCATGAGAAAGTTACTGAACACGCGTAGCTGCCAACCACAAGTGGGTGTGTTTTAGTAATGAATAAACATTAGCAATGTACCAATCATATTAGGACTAGTAGGCATAATTATCGCAAACTGTATAAATATGAGCTATCCATGCAAATAAAGTTGAATCACTTCTATCACTCATATTGGGTCGACTTATGTGCATTCCTCCGCCGCTCCAACAAATGGCGCCCGAACGGGGACCGAAGAAAGGGGAATTGGAGCGACGGACACTGAGAAGCACCGGTAGCAGCGACCGGGGGGCAAAAGATTAACCGAACGCTGATCGTCTTGGTTGGTGTGTTAACTCTCGTGCCTGGACCGTCCAAAAGGGGTTTGCCGTCACTAAGGGCTACTGGAAAAAGGCTGCAAAGACTTTTTAACCGAGGTGCCTTAATCAAGGTAGCACCCAGGAGTATCAAGAAGCCGGCCGGCAATGGATCAAGAGGTAGCCCTAAAATTATTACAGTGCTTTTTAGAAAAGTGGGGAGTAAACTGCATTAAGCAAATTTCGGGGTTAGTCACGCTGGGTCGCGTTAAGGGATGCTTTAAGAATCCGGATTTATTATTTAAGGAGAGTGAATGGCGTAGATTAGGAGACGTATTATGGGATATGGTAACTGATGATGATAAATCAGCTAAAAAACTAATGAAGCAAGGACAGAAACCTTTCAATTAGTGTGGGTACAGCTTTTGAGCTTAGTACCTGGAATGCTATCGGAACCTCCCTATGGGATGAAATTAGTGACGGGTCTAAAGAAGTTAAAGATCTTGTAACTTTATGGAAATTGATTAAGACAACTCTGTAAGAAATGAAAGCAGATCGTAAAGCGTCTGCGTCTGCTTTTGCTGCTCTCTCTCTCCAACCGCAAGCGAAAGGGAAAAGCGGGGAGAAAAACATAATGCAGCGAGAGAGACTTTTTGGAGCTTGTTCGCCTACTCTCGTGCCCTTGACTTCTGCTCCACTCCCTGGGACTGCCGATATTAATCAGCCATCCGACAGTTCCCAAGCCTCCCTAACCGTACGATTAAAGGAAACCCTACAGAATCAGGGAGTGAGTAAAAATCTGCCTACGAAAAACCAGCCCTCAGATACCACCGTTCAACATGAACAAATTATACCTAGCATACACCCTGATTCAAATAATGCAAACAAGGACTTGGCTACTCTAATAATAGAACAAAAAGAGACAATGTTAGAATTGTTAAAGGAAATGGGGAAAAGAGACGGGGAAACCAACCGCACCCGTGACAGACGCGGAGCTGCCTGTAATAGCCGCTGCAGAAGAAAGGCAGAGACATTGGAGGGGTGTAATAACAGATGCCATTATAGAAGGGACTATGCTCTAAGCATTCCCAGTTATTGCATCAAATGGACAGAAAAAATGGGAGGTGTTTGACTGGAAGGTCATTGAGAAATTAAGGAATGCTGTGAGTCAGTACGGAATCAAATCTGCGTTAACTCACCAAATACTGCAATTCATTTTTTCTGCTGATACGCTGATACCTCAAGATATTAAACAGCTAGCACAGTTGATTTTGACACCCGCCCGAATGTTAGTGTTTTTCTGGCAGTGGGAGAAGCTCTGTGATAGGGAACAAGCAACATCACGACAACAAACAGATCCCCTATGGGGAGTAACCATGCAGATGCCGATGGGTGCTGGACCCTTCGCATCAGGGAACGCTCAGTTACAATGTGTCACTGAGGTTCATCATCTATCACAGATCTTGGCGTATCAAGCTTTTCTTACCGTACCAGACAATATGTACAGCCATGCTTTTACCCAGGTGAAACAGGAGAATACAATTTATGACCACCCTGACATGAACGAGGGCATGAAAGAAAACATGTTCAAAATACTCGCTTTTGAAAATGCTACTGAAAAGACACGCAAAGCATTGTGTAATTTGCCGAAAAATGCAGACATCGTTGATATGATAGAATACACGGATCGATCAGTGGACTCACAGAAAGTAGCCTATGCTGCCACAGCTCTCCAAGGAGCTACAAAGAAACACAAGGCCAGTAAGACACCCTTGGTCAAGTGTTCTAACTGTGGCAAACGTGGACACATTAGGAGCAAATGTACAGGTACTGTTAACAGTAAGTGCTGCAACAAGTGTAAGAAAGATAACCATACCACCAAGAATACAGGAAGAAGGGAAACTTTACACCGACTGCGAAGGCCCCTCGCGCGGCGACACGAATGCAAGGGGCTTGAGCTGCCAGCCCTCTGGCAGCCTCGCAACCACCAGATCCGCCACCGCAGGAAGCTCCAGAGTGGATGTGGAAACCGCAGTCAACATAAAGGGACCATTGGGGTTTGGACTTAGTGCATTTTTAATGGGGCAATCTTCAACAGCTCTAGAAGGAATTCTGGTGCTCCCAGGGCTTATTGATGCAGATTATTGTGGGACTGTGAAAATTATGATTCATGTTTTAATCCCTCCTGTTTCTATTCCTAAAGGTACCAGAATAGCACAATTAGTTCCATTCAGGTCATGTGTTCCGAACCCAGGTGAAGTACAACGTGGAGATGGTGGATTCGGCTCCCCAGGGAAACCGCAGGTATACTTTGCCATGGACACAACAAGAGGTAAACCAGAAAAGGTAGTGCAATTGGAAGGGCCCGATGGAGTTGTTGTCAAGAAACATATGACAATCAATACAGGTGCTGATGTTATGATTATTTCACAATGCATTTGGCCTCCATCATGGCCATCGATCAATCCAAACTTTGGTATTGCAGGGATAGGGGGCACACAAGCCACCTTAGTAAGTCAGCTACCGATTACATTTGTGTTCCCCGATGGTGAACACATTACGACGTGTCCGTATGTCATGACTACCCCAACTGAATTGTTTGGCCTCGTAGGCCATGATTTATTGAGCCAAATGAAGGCAATGTTAGTGACGCATCCTTTTTAGGAGCGGTCACTGAGGGGTAGCCGATTCTGAAAATTAACTGGAAAACAGATGAACCTGTTTGGATTGATCAGTAGCTGCTAAATTCTGAAAGGCTACTAAAAATACAAGGGTTAGTTGAGGACCAGTTGAGAGCGGGACAAGTTGTTCCTTCTACTAGTCCATGGAATACATCAATATTTACCATTCCCAAGAAAAGTGGGAAGCGGAGACTGTTACATGATCTCAGAGCTGTGAATGTGGTGATGCACAGTATGGGAGCCCTGCAGCCAGGTTTGCCATCTCCAGTTATGCTTCCAGAAGAATGGGATTTGTTAATTATAAATCTAAAAGATTGCACCCAGATGGCGCTGAACGGTTCGCCTTTTCGGTACCATCGATTAACAAGGCAGAACCCTATAAGAGATACCATTGGGTCGTGTTACCGCAATGAACGCGCAATTCCCCCACGATGCGTCAGGTGTATGTGGCCTGGGCATCAGAGCCTGTAAGAAAGCAGTTACCTCAGTAACTTGCCACAGGATGAGATTTGAACTCAATTGCAGGACATCTTAAGCCATCACGGAGTAATAATCACTCCTGAAAAGGTGCAAAAGGCAGCACCTTGGAAGTATTTGGGGTGGCACATAAATGCTAGCAATGTTAAACCTCAGAAGGTTCAAATAACATGAGAAATTTCAATGTTACATGATGTCCAGAAGCTTGTGGGAGATATCCAGTGGGTGCGGAATCTTTGCGGTATCACTAATGGCAATATGACCCCTCTGGTAGAACTCTTGGGTATGAGAACACTGTGCAGATGAGAAACGGGAAATGACAGAGCTGACCAATTGGTTGCAGCGCCACGGGAGCCTCCTCCAGGGAATCGTTTTCAACAAAGCACGGCAATCGCATGCGTTCTTGCACCAACCCGCTAGGATGTTAGCAAAGCAATTTGACTTACCACTTACTGATGCCCAAGGTATCGTTAAAGCATGCCCTGATTGTCAAAAGGAAGGGCTCGGCTTGGGCTGTGGGGTTAACCGACGAGGTCTTTTGCCATTGCAGTTGTGGCAAATGGATTTCACCCATGTCATGTGGTTTGGTGCAAAGCGTTCTGTGCATGTGTGTATTGATACCTATCCTGCTGCCATGTGGGCCACGGCACGAACTGGAGAAAAGGCCTTATATATTGAATGACATCTTCACGCTTCTTTTGCAGTACTGGGTGTGCCTCAAGAAATTAAGATGGACAACGGCCCAGCCTATGGTTCTACACGATTTGCTCGATTTTGTAATTTGTGGGGAATTCACCACGGTACCGGTATTCCACATCTTCCCACAGGACAGGCTATTGTCGAATGGGCCAACCAAACCCTAAAAGAACATGCTGCAAAAACAAAAGGGGGGAACCCAGGGCTTACTCCCAGAGGAACGATTGGCCAAAGCCTTATTTGTGCTAAATTATCTTAGATTGACAGGTGATCACAAAGACCCACCAATGGTAGTGCATCATGTTCTTTTACAGGCAGAAAGGACGCAACAAAGTACAGGAATCATGGTAATGTATAAGGACCCAGAATCCAGGAAATGGTGCAGATCAGCAGAAGTAAAACTTACTGGGAGATCCTGGCTAAGTGGGACAAGCCATGGCTTCGCACTGATGCTGGACCCGGAATTGTTCCAATGGCGACTGGCACGGCACCGGCGGGTGCTGGAGCCACTGATCTGACAGATTCTAACTAATAGAGTATTACTAGTGGACACGGAGTCCTTCAGAGAGGTTTTCAGAACAGCGTGCCTTATTGTATATAGAACCTGCTTTAGGTAAAAAGTGTGTAAAGCATAATTTGATTAAACATAGTGTGATTACGGGAAGACAGTGTGGGGTAAAAGTTAGTTAAAGCCAAAATTAGGGGTAAGGTCTATTTCCATTAATAACCTGGGAACGAGGTTGATTGTGTTTCCACAGATACAGGCCCACGATGGACTCCTGTTCGATTTGCATGACCATCATCATCTGGAGCATCATAGATGATGTGGCAATATGAATACTACCTCAGCCAAAAACTAATGTATAGGTCACCTTGGCTAACATAACAGGTCAAGATTCTCTGTGCATCGCAACTGTATCGTAAAGCCCATGAACCAATAGACAAGATGGCTATGACTCGTGCAGCGCGCCTGGCCAGCGAGCGCATGCGTCATAGATTGCAACCGAGGCGGACTTTTGGCACCCGCTGGCCACGTGTGCTAAAACCCGTTCCTCTGCAAATGTATAAATACTGGGATTTTCCAAAGAGCATCGGGCTGGTGTACAGTGAGGCCATCGTTGCCTCTGTGGGGACGCCCACGGAAAGCTGGCACCTACCGATTGCTGGGCTGAGTTCGTGGAGCAAGATGGCACAAGAATGTATAGATGGTTCATTTTCCTCATGGTCTGGGTCATTAGGGGTAACAGGTTGGCTCAAAGAATTATGGGCATTATTGTAGTTACTGTGATTTTAGCTATTGTAATAGTTTTACCTTGTTCAGCTTATTAAGGAAAATGGCATCCCAAGTTATTAAGCAAGCCTGGATTGCTCAAAAACAAAAAGAGGGAGAAAGATTTAAACGGAGACCTACAGTGGATTCAACCTTGTAGTGGTATTACAAATACAGACTTACAGCCGCTGCTGGATTTATTGTGGGGCAGCGGTACCTTAACTTCTACAAGACAACTAAGTGCACCGGGATGGCAAGCCTTGGCAGCAATTGGACAAAAAAAAAAAAAACAAAAAAAACCCCACAACAAAAAAACCCCATCACATCATCCATGTCTGGCAGATACGTTCCTGATTTACCCATAAATTTGAAACCTTATGCTGAGATTGATATGGAACACACTGACTGTAGTAAGCAGCATGACAGTGACACCGGTGATTGATCCACATCGGTTAACACCATGGGACAGTAAGAATGTTTGGGTGCCACTAGCTAAAGCTATTAATCAAACCTCTTTTTGTGTGCTTATGTATTTTATTAGGTATAATGTTGTTTTTACTGTGTTTAATTAATTGTGTTCACAGATCTTTGCAAAGGGCAATACAGCAGGTGTTAAAATTTTACCTCAATCTATATACAAACAAATAGATTGGCTGAAGAAACATACACAAAGATCCAGCAAGAAACTAGTTGGTTTGATGGAGTGTTACAATCAATATTCGGCGGGATAACACTATGGGTAATGTCATTGATTAAGGAAGCCTTATGATGGTTGGGTATATTGATATTAATCTGTGTAATAGTTAGAATTCCGTATGGGTGCATGATAAAAGGAGTCTCAAAGCTGACACACCAAGCTCTACTCGCACAAAAAGAAAAAGGGGGAATTGTTGGGAATTGGCTTCATGAAAAAGGACATGGGTCTATAGAAAAGCTGTGCGAGCAGAGTTCTGTGTGAAAGAATGTCAGTTTGAGCAGCAAGACTAGGCCTTGGCCGAAAATAGCTGGCTTTGCTGATATCAGGAGAAAAACAGGGACAGTGTGACCTTGGCATAACTTCATAAGTAACTTTTGAAGAAGTTCCCATGAGAAAGCTACGGAACATGCATAGCTGCAAATCACAAGTGGGTGTGTTTTAGTAATGAATAAACATTAGCAATTTGCCATTGTTGTCCAGGCCCATTGCCTTTTCCAGTCTGGCCCATTTCCAGCTTGGAGGTGCTCTTAGGATTAGTCTGGAGGCAAAGATCACACTGTTGTGCGATCACACTGCCTCACCGTGGCGTATAAATTCCTAGCCACAATTTCTCCTATCAGATGATTATACAGGGCTTCTGTTCCCCAATGTCTTTTCCTATGTTCCTCCCCTATCAAATGCCATAATAAGCAAGAGGGAACGATTAGCTTTCCCTGTGGGGTATGAGCCCACCCCTCTTCATTATATGACCCTTCTAAACCTGTAATGAGCTTTTGATCTTCCTTAGTGTATTCTGGCTTACCTTCTAGGGAAATCCACCTATCAGGAATTAAGGCCCCTTCTGTTTTTACCTGTGTTTTGGCCACTTGTTTTGCCTCTCTGTCCGCCAGCTCGTTCCCTTTTTCCAAATCTGAGCTCGCTTTCTGGTGTGCCTTAATATGCATAATTGCTACTTTCTTAGGGAGCTGGACAGCTTCCAGTAACTTCAGAATTTCTTCTGCGTGTTTGATATTTTTCCCTTGAGAACTCACTAGTCCTCTCTCCTTCCAAATTGCTCCACGTGCGTGTACAACTCCAAAGGCATATTTTGAGTCTGTATAAATGTTCACAACTTTGCCCTGGGCCAATTCCAGGGCGCGGGTTAGAGCAATTATTTCTGCCTTCTGTGCGGAGGTGTTCCTGGGCAAAGCCCCCGATTCTATTACCTCTTGGCTGGCAGTGACGGCGTATCCCGCGTGTCGATTACTGTTTAGGACGTAACTGCTTCCGTCTGTGAAGCGAGTTTCCCCGTTTTCCATGGGGCCGTCTTTCACGTCTGGGCAACTGGCGTACGTTGCTTCGATGGTTTCCAAACGGTCACGATGTACCGGTTCTCCTGTGTTCCTGCTGAGAAAAGAAGCTGGGTTGACAATGTTAGCGACTACAATCTCCACGTCATCCCGCGCTACCAATATAGCTTGATATCTCAGGAATCTTTGTGGAGAGAGCCAGTGTCCGCCTTTTGCTTCCGGTACTGCTGATACTGCGTGAGACACCAGAACAGTCATCTTCTGGCCCAGAGTAAACTTTCGGGCTTCCTGTGTATTTAGTATCACAGCCGCAACCGCCCGCAGGCATCCAGGCCAACCTTTTGCAGTCGTGCCTAACTGCTTAGAGAGGTAGGCAACTGCCCATCGATACGGGCCCAGGTTTTGTGCTAATATTCCCAGAGCAATGCCCTGCTTCTCATGGGAGTAAAGAAGAAACAGCTTACTCGCATCTGGGAGTCCTAAGGCCAGGGCCGACATCAAAGCCTTTTTCGGTAGCTCAAAGGCTCGTTCGGTCTCCTTATTCCACTCAAGGTGTTTCTGCTTAGTGGCTGTCAACGCATACAGTGGTTTAACAAGCAATCCGTAATTATAGATCCACAATCGGCACCACCCTGTCATTCCCAGAAAAGTCCATAACTCTTCTACTGTCTGAGGTCTCCCAGTTTGACATATTGCCTCTTTACAGGCCTGTCCCAAAGGTCTTTGTCCCGCACTAATTTCATAGCCCAAATAATTCACTTTGCCTTGCATTACCTGTGCCTTTCTCTTGGATACCCAGTACCCCTGAAGTCCCAGGAAATTCAACAGACTCGCCACCCACGTCGTACAATCTTTCTCTGTTTTGGTGGCGATCGGGATATCATCCACATACTGCAACAGCTTCCCCTCCTCAGACGGGGTTTCCCAGGATTCCAAGTCTTTCGCAAACCGATTGCCAAAAATGGTAGGCCTATTCTTAAATCCTTGTGGCAAGGCCGTCCAAGTGAGCTGGGTCTTTCGACCGCTCTTGGGCTTTTCCCATTCAAATGTGAGTAAGTTTTGCCTGGCTTCATGGAGAGGGAGGCAAACGAAAGCATCCTTCAAATCTAAAACACTAAACCAAGTCAATTCAGGTGTTAGTACGGTAAACAGGGTCTATGGGTTCGCCGCTACCGGGTAAAGATCTTCAGTTATCTTATTCACCGCCCATAAGTCTTGGACCACCCAATATGACCCATCGGGCTTCCGAACAGGTAATATAGGGGGATTGAATTCAGACTCACACTCTTTTAATAGTCCCAACTGCAAAAATTTTTCTATCACCGGCCGGATTCCTTCTCTGTCTTTCTTCTTTAGGGGATATTGTTTAATTCTTACCAGCTTTTGGCCTTCCTTGATCCTAACTTCAACAGGTGGAGCACTTTTCGCTCTTCCAGGTGCATCGGTAGCCCATACCCCCGGGTACACTTGCTTTAAGATGTCCTCATTAATGATTCCTTCTAGGGGGAGACTGGTTAAGGTTAGGCTCAATATTTGAATATTTTGCTGATCTTTTACCTCCAGAGTAATTTCTCCCTTCTTGAATACAATTTTTGCTCCCAATGGTTCCAACAAGTCCCTTCCCAAAAGGGCCTTTGGGGAGTTCGGCATATATAAAAATTTATGAATGCCCCACTGTTTTCCTAATTTATATTCTAAAGGTTTACAAAACTATGCCTTTTCACTTTGGCCAGTCGCTCCTTTCACCGTGACATAATCATTCCCCGGGGCATCAAAGCCTGATTCAAAACCGAGTATGTTGCTCCTGTATCTACCAAAAATTCTACCTCTTGTTCTGTTTTCCCTAGCTTAATTATAACCAGTGGATCCGCTAGGGTAGATTCCCCAGGTTCTCGTCAGTCTCCCTTCACAGAGGCTACTGTTCTTCCTGTTTGAGCCCTCTGATGCTCCTTGTTCCCTGGGCATTCCCTCTACCAATGACTGAATTTCTTACACAAAGCGCATTGATCCTTGCCCAGTCGGGGCAAGTCTCGTCTAGGCCCTCTTCCCCTTTCTTCCCGAATAACAGCCATTAATTTCCTTTGTCCTTGCCTATATCCTTCTTCTCTGTTACTAAACACCCTCCGTGCTTTTGTGGTACAGAACAGAGATGTAGCAAGAAAGGAAAAAAAAGAAGGGAGGGAGAACAAAGGGAGAGAGACACAAAGACTGAAAGAAGGACAAAGGGATGGCAGAAGAAAAAAATAGTGATAGGCTACAGGACAGAGATGGAGGAGTTCCAAAAAGACACAGGGAGCATGACAGAACGAGAGTGAGAAACAAGGGACAGAGCAGGACAGCACTGGAGGAAAAAACAACTGTCATTGATAGGCTGTGAGAGAGACATGGAGGAAGAGAGAAAAGAGAAGGGACAGCTAGCTGGAGAGGGGGATACAGTTAGAAAGGATGGAAGAGGGAAGGGAACAGAGAGAAATACAGAAAAGATGGCAAGAGGAAGCAAGGCAGAGGGACAGCAATAGAAGAAACAAGGGACAGGGATCTGGACAGATGAAGAAAAAAGCAGGAGAAAAATACAACATGATACGATGGGACAGAAAGTAACACAGAGCGTCAGATGATAATAATGACAAGAGATAGAGAGAGACTATGAAAAGCACAGGAGGTTGGAGAGAGAGAGAAGACATGAATGAAAAGAGTAGAGAGCACCACAAAGGGTCAGGGAAAGAGAAGGACAACAGAATAAAAAAACCCCTCACATATTACACACATGTTATCCACTCATCAAGCCCATTTCAGAGTTACACAGTACCTCAGCCCCTTTAAGAAAAGTAACACATGTGCCCGAGCCCATTTCGGCGCCGCACCACGCCCGAGCCCATTTCACGGTTCTCTACCTACAGCTCCAATTTCAAAGTTCTGCAATCACTAGAGGAAGGAATGCACCCCCTTTCCATTAACCCAGCAGCAGCTACATTTACCTCAAGGTATCTACAACTCGCCCTTGGATGCCTAATTCCAACAGACACTTTCACTTACTTCAACAGCTAAGTTTACCTATGGGCACTAAACGCCCATGCTTCCCTCTACGCTTCCCTTTGTGATTGCCATTAGTACTGTAATTCCCACAAGGACACATAATTACCTGTCTTTTTTACATTTTATTTTCAGTGCTTCATTTGGTCCATTACTCATTCCACATAGATTCAGCTATGTCAGTATTTCAATCCAATTCTACAATGTACTTTTTCTACAATATATAGAAAAGACTTATGGCCTCACTCGTCAAATATTTGACACTATTAGATTTAGTCCTCTTTTAATCACTATTTTTACAAATACATGTAAACTCCAAAAATTTAGCATTACCTGAAGAAGAAATGCCACTATTTAGTACCTGCAATGCTCTACGGAGTGGTCTTTTCCACATTCCTCGCTCCCATTACATACATCGCTGCACATCCAGAAGTTTTACTCCCTGAGGTGACATTACCGCCATGATCCCTGTTCCCGGGCACCAAACGAGTGACCTCCAATCATCTTGACAGACCGTCCACTTCCACACCTCGACACAAAACCAGAAATTGAAAAATATCATTACATCACAAGCTACAAAGAGCAACCAAATATTTTACAAACCCACCACAGACAAATACAGTTACACTCACGCACTTCACAACCCTGGCCTACTCCATGCTGGCCATCTAGTCCAACTCCCCCCACAAAATCCTCAACTGTCTTCCAAAGACCATCCACCGAACAACATATCTCTCTGTGCTGACTGGCAATTACCAGGTTCCAGGGGAGCGCTCCACAGGAACACCGTTCCCGGGAGCCTTGGGAAAAAAAAAAAAAAACAAACAAACAAACAAACAAAAAAATCGCCCTTCCTTTGAAAACCCAGGCCCGAGGCAGACCCCAGTCCAAACATTGGCGATCAACATTGCCTCATGGAGCAGCTGGGACCAGGGAAAAGAAAAAATAAATGGGGCAGGGGAGGACACACCAAAAACCAACCCATATCCCAGCTGGGGTTTTTTATTCTAAGTTTGGGGTTTTTTTCCTAATTCCCTGAAAAACATCTCAACTCTACATCCAACCTGAAAGGAAAAAAAAACCAAAAAGGCTTAACCACAGAACCCTACAAGGTTAGAGACATTCACAACACACCACTCGTTCAGATCACATGCACGCCAGCCCTCACTCTCAACTCATCCATCATACCGTCCACAGGCCTCAAGAGGCCGTCACCCCGTCTGCAGCAGCAGGGGCCTCAAAAAAGCACCCTACCTGCAAAAACCCAGGCCCCAGCCCAACCTCCTTCCAACCAACCTCCCCACAAACTGCCCTTCCGTTACACCAACATTTCAACACGCACCATCATCTCCACCATCCGTGCATTTTCAACCCGATAATTAGCTTTCACAGTGCCACGTGTCACAGTCCAACCTCCGTAGCGCCATGTCACCTAAACGCAAGGTTCTTTCAAGCACCTCTCGTGCCCTGTCATCACCTGCAAAAACAACACACAAAGCTTGTCAACAGACACTTCATCCTCGAGAGAGAAGTCCTCCACCACTCCCCTACCCTGCTTCCCACCTATTCCAAAAATAACACATCCTCACAGCCAGTGTCCTCCATGACACTTGAAAAAACCAGAGCATCACAAACACAGAGCTGTCCCAAAGTTACCGATCGCTCCAAGACCCATCACGCTGCTACTTAGACCTCAAGGCCTTGACCATTTCTAGAGACTTGCCACAAAGCATCTGCATAAACAAGATGAACACCATTGCCCAGTTCCTGCCTTACTCAATGCTAGTTCACAGTCCAATTGCGATCCCCTCAACTCTGCATGCAAAGAGCCCGAAGTCATTAAACCTTCTACGCTGCCTCTACAATGCCATACAAGACACACACAAACATAGAGCCATGTAATTCACATGCAAATGTAATGCCATACAAGGCAGTACTCTTACCTCAGTCAAGGCAAAACAACTCAGAGCCTTGCCATACCAGACAAAACAGAACAGGGCCAATGCAAGAGACTCTCACGTGACAGTCAATACAAGTACAGACCAAAACAATACAAAACCAATACAGAACCATAGAAGGCAAGGCAGTCTCAGGTGGCAATCCATACAAGTACAGAGCACTGCAATACAAAACACAATGCAGGGCCAGGCAATGCGAGACAGTCTCACATGACAGTCGATACAAATACACAACAAAACACCACAGGGCAAAGGCAAATACAGACCAATACAATGCAAGAAAACTGCAAAACACAGCAAAGCAAAGCAGTCTCATAGAGCCACCGGATGCATCTTCCTTCAGAGTCCACTCACGGACTCAACTCCTTACAGTGCTCTGCTGCCTTCCCCCATCGCTCTGTGGGACACATCCTGTCCCTCCACATCTGAAAAAAAAAAACCCCAAACATATTGAATGAGTCACCTGGATGCAGAGCAAGAGCTTCACAACTCCAGAGGTCTTGATTCCATCTACAAAGACCATCTGGAATGCAGCTACAGCCTGTCATTTTAAAAACAACAACAACAAAAAACAACACACAACCAAAAAACAAACAAAAAAACAACAAAAAAACCCAACACACACACCCCCCTGCCCACTGTAGGGTTCAATTATATGGAACTTAGTTACTGGGCCTGAAAGTAGCTCATGGTCGCAAAAGAGTTCCAGACACCTTTGAAGGCTCTGAACAGAACAAACAAGAAGATAGAAGAAGAAAGATCCCAATTAGAAAAACACAGGTGCACATTCCACGATAAAGGGAACTTGGCACAACCGACCTCAATTCAGGGGCTTATCTCGACCAGTTGGACTAAGACAAGTTTTGCATGCTCTAACATAGCCAATTATATCCTGTGTGTATGCACGTGTACAGAGCGAGTATAACTAACTGTATCTTATGTTTCTACGCGTGGACAGTATCGATGTAACCAATCACCGCTTACGCTTGTGCGCGTGGACACCACATGCTTGCGTGCAGCAGCCAATCAAAGCTTCTAAACAACTTAGAGAATTGTGTAAGAATGATCAGCTAAGCTCAATAAAGGGGCGACTTTGATCATCATACTGGTGTTCTATCATCCGGGCCCCGCACGGAGTAACCCTAAACCCTACACCCCACCAACCAAAAAAACCCAGGGCCAAACTTGGAGCCCATCACGTGCAAGTCTTAACACCTTAGAGACTCAAATCCGCTTCACTGCCCCTCAACAACCCCTGCCACACGGCTCCAATTGTCTCCGTGAAACACTATCGGCATGGCTGTCCGCGCAGGCCGCTGATGGCTACTCGAGCCAAGATGACTGTACAACCCTCGCCTAAACGGTCTAGGCACATCAACGTTTCACCCGTAGACTCTTATCGCTGTTCCACCTACCCCTGACTCCACACCCTCCCAGGCAGAGCAGCTCCAAGCCAAGCACACCGTGTGCAGAACGTCACCACGTGGAACGCCACCAACGAGGTGATTCAACGAGAGAGAAAACTCTCAGCAAGAAGAATGACCCCCGGACGGGAGGCGCCGTCGGGCAAGATGACCTACGGGGCCGCAACCGCGAGGCCAGGAGGCTCCACAGCAGACCCAGAGGAGTCAAACGGAGCGGCCCGTTACAAGACAGCACTGTCAAAACCCAGACGACAGATGCGCCAGAAGCCTGGCATCGAGACCTAAGGATGTCAGGATGCGGGGAAGAAGTCCCACTCCGAGAAAACGGACGGCTAGAGAGCAGAGCTGCCGATGCAGGCTGAAAAAATGCTGCCATAGAGCACTGACCGGAACCCGCCAAGACCGATCCATGCTTTAGAGCTCCGAGCGCAAGAAAAGAAGCACCCGATTGGCACCGGGCCAATGAGTAAGAGCATTCAAAACCCTAGGGACAGCACCCGAAGCGCATGCCTCGCTCCTCTGGCGCAAAGCGCGACAAGGACATCGAGACCCGAGGAAGGTCTAAGCGCACAAGACAGACTACACAAACTACACGCCACCGCGGACACGGGCTGGAACTGCCCTGCCCGGCACACACGGGTCTCGTGCTGAAAAGCAACCCGCTCCCTTCTCCTGCGCAAAGGCGACTGCTTTGGGACAGCCCTCTCTCCTGCGCTAACTTTAAAACTCCTCCCTGCTATTCCCAGCTTTGTCCCTTCCTCTCAGCCTGGTCCCTCAACTTAGCTTTCAGAGGGCTGAGGGTCCAAATCCATCCTCCACAAAACCACACGGGCTAACTGGGATGTTCCTCAAGGGGAACATTGCTCTTCAACATCTGCAATGAAAAAAACAAACACAAACAAATCAGAAAAGGGAGTAAGCATCCCGCTGGCCAACGCCAACTACTTCCCCAACTCCCCCCTCCTCACAAGTGCCACCGTGTTCACTTCCCCACTCATTCCAGACTCAGACCCTGCAGCCATCATCACTCGTAGTATCTAAGGTACCGAGAGAAACCACATTAGCGTGGCACTCGTGAGAAGCCATCGGCCCCACGCTCCTCCTCGCTAATCCACAGCTCACCTGAAACGCTCATCCAATTCAAAGATAGCCCACACAGCACCTCCACAACAGAAGGTAAAGGCTGAACCGAGCAGCCCCATAATACTTTGCTATTCAACACCGACCCGGCCGACGACCGCCTCACCTTCTCGGACCGCTCACCGGCATGCAGCTTTTCGGGAGACCTTATAGCAGACTTCACGGTACGTAAAGGGTGCCTATAAGAAACCTGCAGAGGGACTTTTTACAAGGGAGTACAGCCATAGGACAAGGCGGTAACGGCTTTAGTCCTAAGGAGGGTACATTTAGTTTAGGCGTTAGGAAGACGTTTCTCACTAGGGGTGGCGAGGCACTGGAACGCGTTGCCCAGAGAACCTGCGGATGCTCCCTCCCTGGAAGCATTCAAGGCCAAGTCAGATGGGGCTTTCAGCAACCTGGTCTTGCGGACGGCGTCCATGGGGGAGGGTTGGAACTAGAGGATCTTTATGGTGCCTTCCAACCCAAACCATTCTACGATTCTATGACATTCAAATCCAACTGCAAAACTCCTCTGAGAAGGGCTGGTGAACCCTCCTCCCTTTCCCCAGCAGTCCCAAAACTTAAGAAACCCCTTTTCTTCTCCTCAACTGTCAGGAAAGGAACCCCACTGCTTCCTGACACCTCCTGCCCTCAATCTGCACTCCTGAACCCCCTTCAGTGGCTACTCCTCAAGAGCCGCTCTTCTGAGCAACATCCCAAATTCTGGGGGCACCCCCTAACCTACAGCTCCCCAGAGACTCTGAGCTCTGCTACATGCCCACAAAAGAAAGTCAAGTCCCAAGCCTTGTAATCTACGAGGGGCCTGCCACCAGCTGCAAAGATTCTAAGGACAACGTGGCATTCTGTGGGCAATGAGGAAAGGCACCCCAAACCCTGAAGGGCACTGTGCCTCACGGCCCTTCTGCTTTCATCAGTAGTACTAAAACTCCATATACAAATACATACAAGATGCTCACCCTAACCCCTGCTAAACAATGTCACCATCAGTCCCGTTAAGAGACATAACAACTTACACAGCAGAACTGTTAAAAACCCAACGTTCCTTCTTCAATAAAGTTGGGAATTGCAGGAAAACACAATGCATGAAGAATAAAAAAAAAACCAAACAACAAAAAAAACCCCCAAACAATGCATACTATTAAACCATCTTTCTACCCCTGAACTGATGCAGAACCTGACACTAGGCCTAGTAGATGTAGAAATAGAACGTATGTTTAGACTCAGTGTATTGCTAAATAAAAGACTCAGGAATTTGTTAGAAGGTTAACAACTGCCTCTGTAAGTTGATTTACGTAGACAAGCCAAGGACATAAAGCACAAGATTCCTGTGTCTGTAATATAAGACAAAATAACATGCCCTCTTTGAGGAGGTATTCTGTTTGATAAGAAAATATGTTCTGTCTCTTGTGGTGACTGAGCCAAAAGCTAGGTGATAAGCAGAGAAGTTGTTTGTGGGGCCCAGAAGGGGATCGTACTGCGCAAACTCGTACAACAAAGTTCAAACAGCGGACAAGTGAGGAAGACTATGGAAGACCAGCAGAGGACTCCAGAAGACCACCGAAGACCTTCAACACGCATGCATAAAGGACATTTACATATGCTAATGACTTCTCGGAAAATCAATGAATATGTATATTATTTCTCAGAAATTTTATGAATATGTATGTAAGGCAGGTATTTAACCTATACAATTAGTCCCAGCCAGAAAGCACATTTGGAGGAGAGATCCTCCGTTCTTCCAGCGCTGCAATAAAGAATACTTAACTCCATCACTGAATGCTCATTTCGAGAAACAGAACACTCGAAACAAAATTACTGACCTGAAAAAAAGAAAAGGGGAAAAAAAAAAGCTGCATACAAGTGTGTCGGGGTTTCAGCCCAGCCGGTAACAAAGGACCACGCAGCCGCATATCATGTCTGAATAAATGTGAGTTTAGTAGGTGTATAGGTAGATACACATTCAGAAATGCACAAGAACTGAAAGGAGTAATCTGTAACTGGTAGACTAAGAACGCTGCAATAGCATGCAATGTAAATCAACATGCACCTATAGGGAAGGGAAGGGAAGTACAGAAACATTCTTCTGGATTTAAAAAAAACCAAAACGCAGCAATGGTAGGAAAAGGTACTTGGAAAGTGCCACTTTCAATCCACTGAAACGACGTCTGCAACAGCAGTAAGAACACTGGCAAACTACCTTCTCTGTTCCACAGGGCCTTGAAACCCATACGCATTGTCTGTTGCCAGTTGCCATTAGGAAACAAAGATATTAAATAGGGCAAATCAGAAGTAACTTGAACCAATCCCTCCCACCCAGCTATAAACCAGGACCATATACAGCCCTTGCAGACTACACAAGATCCTGTCTCATTTCAGCCACATCATTAGCATAAGCTGTGCAAACCCATGCAAATCAACAGGTTTTTCAGGCATAAAAGCAGACTCCAACAGCAGTTAAGCCACTTCTTACAACTGACAATGTCATACTTCCATCACTGATTATAGCACAAGAACAAGAAAGAATGGGTCTTTATTGTCCTTCATGAACTTGAGGGGCTGCAAGAAACCAGTGAAGTTACAAGCCTGGATTCTGTAACGTCGCTACCAGCATAATTTCCAGATCAAAGATCCGGCCTCCTGTTAAGATCATCAAACATAATTTTGAGTTCGGAGGACAGGTCATCACAACACTATGTTAGGTAGAGTATAAAACCTTATCATCAGATTCTCAGCTAGTTTAAGTCAATGTATTCTGTGTGTTCCGCTGAAGTCAATGAAACTAAACACACTATCATAGGAAAGAGATATTTCAGCACGCCTCAGACCTGGAAAACTATCTTGAAAAATGCCCGTAACTTTTAAACACAAATTCTCTGCACTTCCCACGATCTCTCAACAGCGAGCAGTAGTAAGACCCTAACAGTTACTTGCAACCTATTTCTTGCATAGCATTCATTTTTATTTTAATTTTAAAAGGGGCAACTAATAAATAAGATTTTTGCAGCTACTCACAAAAATCAATAAGCAAAGACATTTGTTCCAAGACTTAAATTTCTTGTATAATTTAAAAAACTATCAAAACTCTGTAAAGTAACATAGATACATTTGCCTACTAATGTAGGAAACTACAGACAAACTTCAGGAAATGACCAAAGGTGCAGAGGATAGGCTAATGCCTATTAGCATTAGGTAGAAAAACAAGGTAGAAAAGGTAGAAATGCCTATTAGCATTAAGGTAGAAGAAGAAGAAGAACAACAAAAAACCCCCAGAAGTTCTACAGAAAAATGAGTGAGCAGCCCACAGCACTGGCAGACAACAGATTTTTTTATCCCTGCTTCCTCCACCCCTTCTTCTTATCCCCCCACCCCCGTTTTTTTTTAAAGGAAATAATTATTCTATTCTGAAACATATTGCCAGTGATGCAGTTGAAGCCAAAAGTTTAAATGAGTTCAGGAGAGGATTAACCAAATTCTAAGACATGTGCCAACACAACTCCTATAAAAAGCATCTGCATCATGGTGAAATACAAACAGCTGCTCTGAGAACGACACATTATTCTTCACTAAATTTGCCTTTTACCCTGTTGTATAGTTACTAATGTTGAAAAGAGTCACTGCTGTGCAAGAAACTACAACTTACAGCGCTTTATGCTCGGAGAGAACTGTGGCCCATCAGCTCGTGGCTGTGAAGTCTTACAACTTAACACGTTGCAGTTGCGCACCAGCAAGTTCTGAGGTGGACTGCCGACTGTATTCAATAGTCACAGCTTATGTAGGAGGATATGATAAACTTGACTTATTTGCCTTTAACCGATGCTCCAAATATGTTAAAGTCGTTCTTAAAGCAGGTTACTGGTTTGATTACCCTTCATACAAAATCCTCCTTCAAATGGAGGTTTCTCTTCTCTTCTTTTCAGATTTAAGGCATGAACAGAAACCACACCTGCATCACCACTGAAATCAGTGCCTATTTTTCAATAAACTTTAGCAGCAGCATCAGAATTCGTCCTCAAGTACCGTTCATAAAGCAAATGCTTCATTCTTCAAAACTTTTTTTAGCAAAGGTTAGTAATGCTGTACCACAGACTCTCACGCCCAGTCACACGTGTTCTTCCCGAGACTGTTACGCAGCTTAGTATTTTAAAAATCGCCATCCTAACTGCGTACCTGATACTACTGGTTCTCCCCTTTTTAAAGTCTGATGTTAAGGAAAAGCTGCAAGTCCTACAAAACCAGGCAGACTTGCTTGTTCATGCCAAAGAGAAAAAGGTTAAGCATTATTAAAAAATAAGACTATTGCCTACCTTTAAGTATCCATAAGGCTATCAACATGAACCGTATGGTGGCCTGTTAGCATCGCTATTTGAACACGGGCATGCAAAATGTCCTTCAGTTAAATTCCAAACTCTATGAAGTAATTGGTGGGCAATTCCCCAAGGATAAAACGTCTATCAAAAGCCAACAGTAAGCCAGAAATCTCTTTCCATTTCATAGGGTAAAAAAAAATAAATACAGTGAATCCTGAAAAAAGAAATAGATATTAGACAGGGAACGCCTATATACTTATAGGGCAAGTAATAAAACATTTAGTGTTTTGATTTTATTTTTTTTTTCTGTCATCACAATAGTTAGACAAACATGGAAACATTTGCAACAGCAATACTTGGGTCACTTTAATATCTTGGTAACACTGAAATACAGGGCAGCGAAAGCTAATGATGTGGGGAGGGGACTTTAGGTCTTATTATTTTCATACACATTCACACACACACACACACATATATCTATATACACACGCGCACTCCACAACTCCAAAGAGCTATCTTAACTATGTCTGCCAGTAAACTGAAATAGTAGGCAGAAAGGAACCATATCTATACTAAGACAGTTAGCTGTGCCGTAAAACTGAAGATCACTGCAACCAGTGCCATCTTAAAGAAGAAAAAACAACCACCACCACCAACAACCAAAAAACCTGAAAGGAACCATCACTGTGCATGTCATAAGCATGAAGTTATTTTAACCTGATGACTACTCTGCTCTATACTTTAAGCATCATGAAGTTTTTATGTATTTTTAAAGTCTAAGGTTATTGTTTTAAATGGCCTACTTGTAGTGGCAGCCCAAGTAGCATTCTGGAGAACACCACAGTGCCCACAACTTCTACAGGTCAGTGCAGTCTGATCAAGCACTACATTTCTAGGGGAGGAAAACAAAAAACCACTACCGCTCATTTATTCGATTGAAAAGCTTATTACCTGTACCTTCCAAAGCAACAGGCTACAGGAACACTGAATGCAAAGTAAACCAGACCCATCTGGAATACTCTGACTCAGTCTCAGCTCCAAGTTACACATCTTTCATTTCGTATTTTAAGGGATTAACAGCATTTGGATGCACAGAAACTGTCTTTACAGTGAAGTCTGCAGACCTCCGAGTCAAAAGTTAAAATGTCTTCCTAAATTATAACAGTATTAGCACTTCCTCTGAAAGGAGTGAAAAAAACACAACCAGGGAAGGAGGAAGTGACACAACACCAAGGGTTTTTTTCCCCAGAGATAACAAAATCCTGAGAGAACAAGATGCTTGTGCTATCAGAATAAAAATCCCCAAAGAAACAAAAGAGTTTACCTTTCCCTTGGAAAAGTTACTTTTGAGTCAAGATCTGCCCTTTTTCTCTCCCAAGCATGAAATCTCTCTTCAGCTTAAGACTCTCTTCTACTGCAGTAGAAATTTAGTGCACATGCTGGAACCTGGACAGAATCTTATTTAAAAAAACAAACAATACAATAGTACTACAGTGGCTAGAAATCTTTTACATATTCTGATGAAAAGAATCAACTTATTTCTAGGAAATAAAGTGTTTGGGGCCAAAGCCAACAGATGATGTTCATGTAAGGTTAAATTTTTATTAATTTTTTTTTTTTTTTTTAAATTGATATATTGAAAAAAGCTGGAGAAGGAAGCGGGGACAGAAATGAAAAACCACTCAGGGAGTCAGTGGTATAGACTGTCACCATGCAATCTCAATATTGTAATTGCAGATCACATAGTCAGAACAAGCCAGTCAAAAGTAGCACACTCCCTGGGAGAGGGGCGGAAGTCTCTCTCCCCTTGTCTTTCAAGCCAAGACCCAACTAGCAGAAGGCAGCTTTTCTGTCAGATAAAGCAAGGCAAAAGGATCACGTACAGCAACTTCCTTGCAGCCTCTTGCTCCTGAGCACCCTTCTTCACCTCTTTCTTTCTTTCTTTCTGTCTTTCTTCTGGTGATGGGAAGGCAAAGCATGTTCTGTTCCTGTGAGCCCATACTGCTTGTCCCTATAGTCACAGCAGGCACCTGTGATTCCTCTCCGAAGACATTTACGCATAGAAATCAGTTGAGTGGTGTGTTACGGAAGCATAAGCTGCAGTGGACGTGGTTTTGAATCAGTTAATTTTGTGCCCACCGTGACAAAATAAAACCAGCAATTTCTTACTTTATCGAAATTCTCCTAAAGTAGTAGTTGCCCCCAACAGCTGTCAAGTTTTTGTATCACAGGAGAACAAATGCAGCCAAAAGAACATTTTCTCTAAAAGGACCACTCCGAACTACACAAGCAGGCAGGCACAGGCAGCTCCCGATTTAATAAAGCGTATGTACACAGCACCACTTAGTGGTGCAAGCGGAGTCACCGCTGACAGGAATGAGAAGCTTGAACACCAACCTTCCCGCCCCGGCTCCCTGGACATGAACGATGTCTGGTCTGTCTGTCCTCACTCGCAAAATACCACTACAATGCCTTTATTACAAGAGAGTACATCTGCCAAGAAAAACAAGTCCAAGAGTGCTGAACCTCAAGGCCAGCAGAACCAACGGCTGCTGAGCATCAAACAGATGCATCCACTCTGAAGAGCTTTCAGAATTCTGCAGCACTCTACCACACGGTTTCTGGCGACACAGCCTGAAGCAGGGTTTAAACAAATGATCCAGCTTAGTATCTGCCTGTAGTGCAAAGAATAGCAATCTCTTGGCCCACGATTTGGGTTTTATATAGACTTGGGCCATAAACAAATGCAACAGATGTAGAAAAACTGAAGACCGACAGCAACTGGAACGTAACTATTCTTTTTCCACTCCATCAACCCGTTGGAAAACTCACTCACTCGTGCACTTACGTAACTGAGCACAAAGAGAACAAAAAGAAAGGCTTTTATTCAGAACAAATTAGTGTGTCTTTACAGGAAAGTAACGGTTTCAACTTACAAAACCAGCATCATCATTAGTGATGCACCTTTCCTGAATAAGGGATAAAAGAAGAGGATAACCATTGCTTTTACTGATACGTTCTTAATAATTAGCTGAGCACTTCTAAAGAGGAAGAACTTTGCTGCTTTCAGGACCGAAGTAAGAAAAAGTCTAAAGCATAGTCTTCCTGACGTGTCCGCAAGAGAGGCACAAGATCCGATACAGAAACGTATCTACGTCTCGCTGAAAATTTGCACTCTAAGCATCACCAGCTTCTGCTTCCAGGGCAGTATACCACCAGCTTAACCGGAGGGTAGTAATTTTACCCCACACAAGAAGTCAGAACACGCACTATCCTTTAAGGAGGCAGAACAATAACCAAAGCAGGAAGAGGCTTAGAAATTAAGGCAAGATGGCACTTGCTCAGACACACAGTGAGGAGGTGCAAGCTGGGTAAGACAGCAAAATGGAGATTGTTCCTCATTCACACAGAGCTCATTTCGACTCGAGTTGGTCATCCTCTCCTCTTCCCACAAAATTAGGAATGCTTTTACGTAGGAAGTCCTGACTTTGTAGCCATCTATGCCGACAAACAACAAACTATTCTAGGTCTGCTCTTGTGGTATTTAGGAAGTCGCAGAATTCAGCTTAGGGATGCATAATCACAGTATTTAATTACTGTTGCAGTACTGACCTACCTACAGCAGCAGATAATAAACTAAAAATCATAGTGCTTCTGATTTGGTATAAGCCAACAGACCTCCAGATTTTTTTCAGAGCACGTAAAGGTACAGCTCTCTGGGCATCACATGGTAATCATAACTGCCAAATGACTTGACAAGCTTGTAAACATCCAAACTGCTGCAAACACATCTATACATACAATAATGGATAAAACGTAGATGCATTCCACCTACACGCTTATGCAGGCAAACACTCGTGAGTTAAAAGCCACTGTATGAACCAGCTTACGGAGCGCTTAACAAAGCCAGTGATTCCCTGGCACACCTGAAGACCAGAAAAACATTCACCAAATAAAGTTAGGGACATGCTCTTTTTTTTTTTTTTTTTTTTTTTTTTAGACTGTAACGTGTACTAAGACAGCAAGGTCACTTTTCCAGCATCATTCATACACACATATGCCCCAGAAGCTACTTGAAATTACCTTGTGTAATGGAATTGTCTGGAAAGCTCAGCTTAAAGTAGCTGAGCTCAGTGACTGATTGATTTACAGGTACAGAAAATAAATGCATGCAGCATTTTAACAATGCTGACTTACCAGTGTTATGTTATTTCCATTTAGCAAAATCTGGTCTAGCTTTGTGATTCTTCTGCCCTCAGACGGAGTCTCACTGAAGCAGCGTTAAAAACAAATAAGTAAGCACACATAACCAGGGACAACAGTTCCAGTTTTGATTACAGAATAAATCTCTACATTAAGATGGCAGTTGTTGGAACTAAGAAATGAATTGGCCACGCTGCAGCCTGATCTTGACAAATTGACCGCCTGGATAAAGCAAGCTATCTGGCAACTAAAAAGATCCATTGTACTTTTCTGCTCAGTACACCTAAAGATACAGATTTCACCCTCGAAATCTCGGCAATTTCTTGAATACCACCAACACTCAGAACAGGTTTCAAATAGCAACGTGGCAGGACAAAGTAATAAATGCTTATCCTTAAGTCTGCTAACTCTCTAAGCCTTTGCCTAGACCTTAAGGAAATGTAAAAACAAACAAACTACTGGAAAGTTCAATACACAATCCACGCAAAGTTAAGGCTATCAAGTAGGAACCAGATTACAAGTATAAGTCATGCAACAGCTACTCTATAACATGGATGTCCTGAACAGATCCTCCTCTACAGTTTAAGTCCAAGGTACAAACCATTCTGCTGGCAAGTATTCCAAAAATATAAAACCTCTTTGCTTACAGAGCTTACACAGTATTTTTCCCCAGGAAACCAAATGTTCAAGAGGAACAGGAGGCAGAAACAACATTTACAATTCTGTAACGTCTTCTAGCACCGTATCTGAAAATCCAGTTTCAAGGAAAATAAGGCCCCGAATTTAAAAATAAAACTATTTCCAGTTATTTCCATGTCACACTGAGCTGTGATTTTACCTGTAAAACAAAAAAATCAGAACAAGACAACTGATCCATACAAAAAAGGCTCTCCTATCCGGCTCTCTTTCAAATGCTGGCATTTTCTGTGACTTGGATTTTGCCTGTTATTATGAGATCATTACATCACCTATCACACAAGTGTAGCTTTGTTATCTTTGAAAGAAAAGCTGCTAGACAATATACAACACAAAGTTAGACAAGCGAGGGCAGTACACAGGGATTTCACAGGCACTCTGGAATTGGGCACCCGACTTGAATTCCTGGCTTTGAAAACCTCTCTCCAAATGACTTACCGTCTTTCACTAAGATCCAGCAGCAGTTCTCTCCTGTGCCTCATGCTCTTCTGTAGCCAGCCAAAGCCCACGGAGCTGCACTGTAAGCTTGAAGGCCAGTGTGCCAGCTGCGTGTCCTATTTCTGTCACCTAGTTCTTATGTCCCGTTTCTTGCTAATCAAAAGGCCCAGTGAATCCTCCTCACACATCACACTTGAGGTAGTACATCCAAGCATTATTTCTGCCGCGCTACATTTGCACGGATTAGCTGCTGAACCCTCCAGATGATGTACTGCTTTTCAAGAAGGGTGTAGTATAACTGGTGAGGGTCTACAGTAAGTCCAAGAGGGTGCTCAACGATGTACAGGAGTCTGAATTCAAAGCATAAATTGAAAAACAGCCTCTTAACCTAGAAAGGGCAATACTGAAGAGAAAGAACAATGTTTAAACTCTAAAAGGTAGCTATAAGGAAGAACTTTTCTGTGCATCCACGGCACACAGTTACACGGAATCATGGGGCTTAAATTACAACCTGAAAAACTTAGGGTATGTGGCAATCTTTGCAACAGTAGTAATAATTACAGGAAATGTTTAAGAATAAATTAGGCAAGCGTTTGTCAAGAATGGTACAGAACGTTGATCATTCACCTCTAGAATGAGAGCAACACTAGACTATCTTCAAAGGTTCTTCTTTCCCCACTGCTGTCCCTCTCCGTATTTCTACCCTCAAACACAAGCATCATCCCCAGCTCTGCACTTACAATTCTATCTGCATATGCACATGTCTAGAGATGCACATTTATTTCTACGTTACACACAGCTGAAGGAGACTACTCAGAGGTAAGCCAATTTACATAAACAGCTTTTGAAAGTTAAACACCTCAGCTTCTTGCAAAACGTCAGCCCAACAGAACACCGTCAGCCCAACAGAACACCGGGAGCGGTATGTAAATCCTTATGCCAAAACTGCATTCTCTTAAATCTTATGAAAACCATCTCTAATATAAAGCCTGACTTGTCCATTTTCTGACACTCCCCTTCTCTGTCATCAAGGTACTTATTAGACAGTAAAACAACTGACGGGGTAAACACCATAACTAGCACAATAGCTGACTTCCGTAGCAGTTGCATATCAGGTCTGAAGAAATGTGAGTTTAGTAGGTAGATACACATTCAGAAATGCACAAGAACTGAAAGGAGTAATCTGTAACTGGTAGACTAAGAACACTGCAATAGCATGCAATGTAAATCAACATGCACCTATAGGGAAGGGAAGTACAGAAACATTCTTCTGGATTGAAAAAAAAAAAACATACGCAGCAATGGTAGGAAAAGGTACTTGGAACGTGCCACTTTCAATCCACTGAAACAATGTCTGCAACAGCAGTAAGAACACTGGCAAACTACCTTCTCTGTTCCACAGGGCCTTGAAACCCATACGCATTGTCTGTTGCCAGGTGCCCTTAGGAAACAAAGGCGCTGCGATCAGTAGAAGCGTGTAGAACACCGAAAATGAAACTTTTGAGTATGTCACATGCAAGATCCTCATTCTCCGTACAGTCTACAAGGTTACACAATTGTAAAATACTTTGTAAGAATGAGAATCCTGACGTTTGCCTTGGATTAAAAAAGTTTTAAAACTCCGTTTTGAGTTTTTTTTCCAAGGGTTTTAGAAATAAAAGCATCTTGGTAAAGTGATTTTCACACACTGCACAGACACAAGCAGTGTTTCTCCCACTGCGAGAGGAGTATCAAAATACTCTTATCTAATATGTTATAGACAAAAGTGACCAAGGTCACAGGAGAATCTGTACTTTCCCACTGATTACAAGGAACGGGCCAGCTGCTTTGTGCCTCCTATGCAGCTGGAGCATGCAGTTGCCTGGTAACTCGTTCCGACCTGTTGCATCTTAATCACATATACATGGAGGAATACCAAGCTGACCGCTTAGGTTTATCAGCCAAAACAGTTTACAGCAACGCAATAGTTTAGAGCAATTCAGGAAGTTTAACACTGAATTTAGGTATGCGCTTATATGGTTTGACGAACAGAACTTTTATAAATGAAAGGGAAACAACAGGTGACTTTAGAGCATACAAAAGGTATAGTCTACAAACCAAATATCAATTATTAGCAATGTTTCCCTGTTCAAAGGGCATCACTTAATGTCTCAGACTCAACAAGCATGAACTGACAGACTGTTATGATTTGAAAATTTTAAAAAAGTTCTAATAGTGTGCCCAAAACAGAGCTGTTTCAGTGTTCAGGCTAGACTCGTTGTCTCCAGTAAATACATATCTTAATTCTAACACAGGATAAAAACCGATTTATAAATTTCCTCTTGTAAAAATGAAACTGTTCCAATCACCCTGTTCACTCCTATTTAAGATATTAAATAGGGCAAATCAGAAGTAACTTGAACCAATCCCTCCCACCCAGCTATAAACCAGGACCATATACAGCCCTTGCAGACTACACAAGACCCTGTCTCATTCCAGCCATATCATTAGCACAAGCTGTGCAAACCCATGCAAATCAACAGGTTTTCCAGGCATAAAAGCAGACTCCAACAGCAGTTAAGCCACTTCTTACAACTGACAATGTCATACTTCCATCACTGATTATAGCACAAGAACAAAAGAGAATGGGTCTTTATTGTCCTTCATGAACTTGAGGGGCTGCAAGAAACCAGTGAAGTTACAAGCCTGGATTCTGTAATGTCGCTATCAGCATAATTTCCAGATCAAAGATCCGGCCTCCTGTTACGATCATCAAACATAATTTTGAGTTCAGGGGACAGGTCATCACAACACTATGTTAGGTAGAGTATAAAACCTTATCATCAGATTCTCAGCTAGTTTAAGTCAATGTATTCTGTGTGTTCCGCTGAAGTCAATGAAACTAAACACACTATCATAGGAAAAAGATATTTCAGCACGCCTCAGACCTGGAAAACTATCTTGAAAAATGCCCGTAACTTTTAACACAAATTCTCTGCACTTCCCACGATCTCTCAACAGCGAGCAGTAGTAAGACCCTAACAGTTACTTGCAACCTATTTCTTGCATAGCATTCATTTTTATTTTAATTTTAAAAGGGGCAACTAATACATAAGATTTTTGCAGCTACTCACAAAAATCAATAAGCAAAGACATTTGTTCCAAGACTTAAATTTCTTGTATAATTTAAAAAACTATCAAAACTCTGTGAAGTAAAATAGATACATTTACCTACTAATGTAGGAAACTACAGACAAACTTCAGGAAATGACCAAAGGTGCAGAGGATAGGCTAATGCCTATTAGCATTAGGTAGAAAAACAAGGTAGAAAAGGTAGAAATGCCTATTAGCATTAAGGTAGAAGAAGAAGAACAACAACAACAACAAAAAACCCCCAGAAGTTCTACAGAAAAATGAGTGAGCAGCCCACAGCACTGGCAGACAACAGATTTTTTTATCCCCGCTTCCTCCACCCCTTCTTCTTACCCCCCCACCCCCGTTTTTTTTTAAAGGAAATAATTATTCTATTCTGAAACATATTGCCAGTGATGCAGTTGAAGCCAAAAGTTTAAATGAGTTCAGGAGAGGATTAACCAAATTCTAAGACATGTGCCAACACAACTCCTATAAAAAGCATCTGCATCATGGTGAAATACAAACAGCTGCTCTGAGAACGACACATTATTCTTCACTAAATTTGCCTTTTACCCTGTTGTATAGTTACTAATGTTGAAAAGAGTCACTGCTGTGCAAGAAACTACAACTTACAGCGCTTTATGCTCGGAGAGAACTGTGGCCCATCAGCTCGTGGCTGTGAAGTCTTACAACTTAACACGTTGCAGTTGCACACCAACAAGTTCTGAGGCGGACTGCCGACTGTATTCAATAGTCACAGCTTATGTAGGAGGATATGATAAACTTTACTTATTTGCCTTTAACCGATGCTCCAAATATTTTAAAGTCGTTCTTAAAGCAGGTTACTGGTTTGATTACCCTTCATACAAAACCCTCCTTCAAATGGAGGTTTCTCTTCTCTTCTTTTCAGGTTTAAGGCATGAACAGAAATCACACCTGCATCATCACTGAAATCAGTGCCTATTTTTCAATAAACTTTAGCAGCATCAGAATTCGTCCTCAAGTACCGTTCATAAAGCAAATGCTTCATTCTTCAAAACTTTTTTTAGCAAAGGTTAGTAATGCTGTACCACAGACTCTCATGCCCAGTCACACATGTTCTTCCCGAGACTGTTACGCAGCTTAGTATTTTAAAAATCGCCATCCTAACTGCGTACCTGATACTACTGGTTCTCCCCTTTTTAAAGTCTGATGTTAAGGAAAAGCTGCAAGTCCTACAAAACCAGGCAGACTTGCTTGTTCATGCCAAAGAGAAAAAGGTTAAGCATTATTAAAAAATAAGACTATTGCCTACCTTTAAGTATCCATAAGGCTATCAACATGAACCGTATGGTGGCCTGTTAGCATCGCTATTTGAACACGGGCATGCAAAATGTCCTTCAGTTAAATTCCAAACTCTATGAAGTAATTGGTGGGCAATTCCCCAAGGATAAAACGTCTATCAAAAGCCAACAGTAAGCCAGAAATCTCTTTCCGTTTCATAGGGTAAAAAAAAATAAATACAGTGAATCCTGAAAAAAGAAATAGATATTAGACAGGGAACGCCTATATACTTATAGGGCAAGTAATAAAACATTTAGTGTTTTGATTTTATTTTTTTTTTCTGTCATCACAATAGTTAGACAAACATGGAAACATTTGCAACAGCAATACTTGGGTCACTTTAAAATCTTGGTAACACTGAAATACAGGGCAGCGAAAGCTAATGATGTGGGGAGGGGACTTTAGGTCTTCTTATTTTCATACACATTCACACACACACACACACATATATCTATATACACACGCGCACTCCACAACTCCAAAGAGCTATCTTAACTATGTCTGCCAGTAAACTGAAATAGTAGGCAGAAAGGAACCATATCTATACTAAGACAGTTAGCTGTGCCGTAAAACTGAAGATCACTGCAACCAGTGCCATCTTAAAGAAGAAAAAACAACCACCACCACCAACAACCAAAAAACCTGAAAGGAACCATCACTGTGCATGTCATAAGCATGAAGTTATTTTAACCTGATGACTACTCTGCTCTATACTTTAAGCATCATGAAGTTTTTATGTATTTTTAAAGTCTAAGGTTATTGTTTTAAATGGCCTACTTGTAGTGGCAGCCCAAGTAGCATTCTGGAGAACACCACAGTGCCCACAACTTCTACAGGTCAGTGCAGTCTGATCAAGCACTACATTTCTAGGGGAGGAAAACAAAAAACCACTACCGCTCATTTATTCGATTGAAAAGCTTATTACCTGTACCTTCCAAAGCAACAGGCTACAGGAACACTGAATGCAAAGTAAACCAGACCCATCTGGAATACTCTGACTCAGTCTCAGCTCCAAGTTACACATCTTTCATTTCGTATTTTAAGGGATTAACAGCATTTGGATGCACAGAAACTGTCTTTACAGTGAAGTCTGCAGACCTCCGAGTCAAAAGTTAAAATGTCTTCCTAAATTATAACAGTATTAGCACTTCCTCTGAAAGGAGTGAAAAAAACACAACCAGGGAAGGAGGAAGTGACACAACACCAAGGGTTTTTTTCCCCAGAGATAACAAAATCCTGAGAGAACAAGATGCTTGTGCTATCAGAATAAAAATCCCCAAAGAAACAAAAGAGTTTACCTTTCCCTTGGAAAAGTTACTTTTGAGTCAAGATCTGCCCTTTTTCTCTCCCAAGCATGAAATCTCTCTTCAGCTTAAGACTCTCTTCTACTGCAGTAGAAATTTAGTGCACATGCTGGAACCTGGACAGAATCTTATTTAAAAAAACAAACAATACAATAGTACTACAGTGGCTAGAAATCTTTTACATATTCTGATGAAAAGAATCAACTTATTTCTAGGAAATAAAGTGTTTGGGGCCAAAGCCAACAGATGATGTTCATGTAAGGTTAAATTTTTATTAATTTTTTTTTTTTTTTTAAATTGATATATTGAAAAAAGCTGGAGAAGGAAGCGGGGACAGAAATGAAAAACCACTCAGGGAGTCAGTGGTATAGACTGTCACCATGCAATCTCAATATTGTAATTGCAGATCACATAGTCAGAACAAGCCAGTCAAAAGTAGCACACTCCCTGGGAGAGGGGCGGAAGTCTCTCTCCCCTTGTCTTTCAAGCCAAGACCCAACTAGCAGAAGGCAGCTTTTCTGTCAGATAAAGCAAGGCAAAAGGATCACGTACAGCAACTTCCTTGCAGCCTCTTGCTCCTGAGCACCCTTCTTCACCTCTTTCTTTCTTTCTTTCTGTCTTTCTTCTGGTGATGGGAAGGCAAAGCATGTTCTGTTCCTGTGAGCCCATACTGCTTGTCCCTATAGTCACAGCAGGCACCTGTGATTCCTCTCCGAAGACATTTACGCATAGAAATCAGTTGAGTGGTGTGTTACGGAAGCATAAGCTGCAGTGGACGTGATTTTGAATCAGTTAATTTTGTGCCCACCGTGACAAAATAAAACCAGCAATTTCTTACTTTATAGAAATTCTCCTAAAGTAGTAGTTGCCCCCAACAGCTGTCAAGTTTTTGTATCACAGGAGAACAAATGCAGCCAAAAGAACATTTTCTCTAAAAGGACCACTCCGAACTACACAAGCAGGCAGGCACAGGCAGCTCCCGATTTAATAAAGCGTATGTACACAGCACCACTTAGTGGTGCAAGCGGGGTCACCGCTGACAGGAATGAGAAGCTTGAACACCAACCTTCCCTCCCCGGCCCCCTGGACACTGCAGCCTGATCTTGACAAATTGACCGCCTGGATAAAGAAAGCTATCTGGCAACTAAAAAGATCCATTGTACTTTTCTGCTCAGTACAACTAAAGATACAGATTCACCCTCGAAATCTCGGACAATTTCTTGAATACCACCAACACTCAGAACAGGTTTCAAATGGCAACGTGGCAGGACAAAGTAATAAATGCTTATCCTTAAGTCTGCTAACTTTCTAAACCTTTGCCTAGACCTTAAGGAAATGTAAAAACAAACAAACTACTGCAAAGTTCAACACGCAATCCACGCAAAGTTAAGGCTATCAAGTAGGAACCTGATTACGAGTATAAATCATGCAATAGCTACTCTATGACATGGATGTCCTGAACAGATCATCCTCTACAGTGTAAGTCCAAGGTACAAACCCATCAGCACCTCCTTCCCTCTCTGTATCGCTGTGGTTACCTTCTCTGTGCCCAGAGCCAAAAAGAATCCCGACATTGGAGTTACTGTTCCTTTTATGCCCAGCCCCATACTTCTTTCCCGACGGAGAGGTGACGCACCTGATTTGAGGTGGAGTGCAGACAACCTTCTCATCTAGTGCTGGGCAGTTTATTTGTCCCACAAACAAACCCCAGGAAAGAGAATGCACAGTTGGACGGGTGCACTTGAGATTTTGACCACGCGGTAGCACCGTTAACTGCTGAAAGAGCAGGACTCTCTGCCGCTCCGTGTCCATGTCACGACTGCCCTCACGTCCCCAGTCTGCACCCAGCTCCTCCAGGGTGTGCAGAGGAGCTTCCAGCCCTGGCTCAGCAGGCGTCCACATAAGATCCCCCAGCCAAGAGGGGGGTGTATGCTCACCTGCCACATCGATACCGTGGGTACATTAAAAGCCACCCCCCAACTCTTTCCCCAGGAGTGATTGGGGGAGGCTCTTCAGTCATCTGGCTGTAAACCCCCTCCCCCTCAGGGAGACCAACATCCAGGCATGCCTTGCTCTAACTCCCCAAATCCACTGCCCTCCGAGGAATAAAAGGCGTCTGGGCCACTCCCCCGGCTCTAATCTGCAGATATGCCTGGCTTCCCAGAAGCAGGCTGAGAAAGCCAGCATTAAGGCACTCCTTCCCACGCCCAGATCCACAAAATCCTCAGAGAAAAGAAGAAAAATAGCCACTTCACTGCAGCAGGAAGTAAATAAACTTGGGGGACACAGGAGGCCAGTTCTCCTGGGGTCAATGGAAAGGAGGGCTAGATGCAACGTATCTGAGGATTTTCCATGTGCACAGCTGAAACAGCCATGCCTCAAGCAGGGATACGTCCCATTTATGGCAGTTCCTCCCCACTTCTCATCCCCAAAAGACAAACTCGGGCCTCTGCCTTCTCCGTGTGTAGCTCCCCACTCCCTTCAGCATGGAGCTGCGAGGCTCGGGGTTTGTGGAGAACCACAGGTGGGAAACCGAGGCTACTAATGGTGACCACAGAGAACAGACCAGCTCGGAGGGGGCGAGGAGGGCTGATGCACAATTTCTACGTTTGAATTTGTTGGGAACTTGGTGGGAGTCACAAGCTTGCAAGCCACAACCCCAGCTATCCAGGACATGGGCTTCCCAAGATCACAAACCTCCGGGGACGGGGACGGCGCCTGCGCCGGCGAGCGAACGCCGGGCTGCCCCAACGCGAAGCACGGCGCATGCGCCCGGGAGGCGCGTCCGCACGGCTGGTCGGGGAGCGGGCGCAGCGGGAAGCCCGCGGAAAACCACGCGAAACCGGCAACGCTCCCGAGTCTGACCTGGTCGGACTCCGGGGGCCGCGAGGACTACGCCGCGCCCGAGAGCCACGCTGCTGCCCGGCCGCCGAGTCCGCGAAAACTACAGCTCCCGGCATGCCCCGGGAGGCAGCCTGCCCTGCTGCCTGACGCCGAGGGGACGCCGCTTCCGTTCCCCCCCCCCCCTCCCCACGCCGGCGCAGCAGCAGTTCCCGCCGAGCCCCCAGCGCCGCTCCGGGTAGCTCCGGCACGGCGCGGCCCCGCTGCCGCTCCGTGCGTGCAACACGGACCCCGCCGTCCTCCTCGGGGCTTTCCCCGGGACCCGCCGGCCGACTGCGCAGCCCCGCCACGGGGCCCGGTGAGCCCCCACCCCGCGCGCACGTTCTCTCAGCCGCCCTGTCAGCGCCCCACCCCCGCGCGCACGTTCTCTCAGCCGCCCTGTGAGCCCCCAGGGCTCCCCCCCGGCCTCGGCACCCCCACCTCCCCCGGGGCACCCCCACCTCCCCCGGGCCACCCCCGCCTCCGACGTTCGCGCTCCGAGGGGCGCCCGGCCCCGCTCACCTTCTCCCTCGGGGCAGCCGCAGCCCGGTCACTGCTCAGCTCCGCTCCTGCCTGGGCTCCCGGCGGCCCCTCCCCCGGCAGCCCCTCCCCTTGCCAGGGAGGGGGCGTCGCCATCAGCCTCTCACTGCCCGCACCTGCGGCTCCTCCAGCCCCGGCCCGCAGCTGTGGTACCGAAACCCGGAACCAAACCCCTCACCACCAAGGTGAAGTGAAGCAGCAGGCACTGCCTTGACTGAGTGACAGATGTCAAGAGTCATCTGATGTGGAAGAGGTGTTAACTGGGGTCAAAATACAGATTTTAATACCCATCTTATTTTAGTTCTAAGACTTGGCTATTGCCAGGTATCATCTTTTCGATTTCCCCAGGTCCACCCGCGAGCGAGGCCACAAGGGAGATTTCTTCCAGAGAGAGGATAGAGTTATTAAGTCTCAAGACCACGATTTGCTTTTCTCCTTCATGAAGAGGTGAGTGGATCATATAGCATCACTAGTCACCCAAGCAGTTAAGCCTGAACTTTTCACCTGTCCTTTAATGCCGTCAACTCCAAGCTAAATTTTTCCCGTTATTAAGAGGGGACCAAAGATCATGTGAAGTATTATTATCCTTTCTACAAATACACCCCCATCTTGGAGCTTTAGCTACTAGAGAAGGTCTTGGGAGTTTGGGGTCAGAGGAGCTAGCTGCAAGTACAAACTTTCATACAGCTCTGTTTAGGATGTGTGATGTTTCTCTGGTTGTCTAAACCGGTCTAAATTTCCACAGATGGTCCCGACTCTGGGTGGCTCTAACAAGGATCCTGGAACTCCAGTAAGTTCTAAACATCGTTTTATATTTTAAACATGATCCCAAGTTCCTTTTTGCACTTGTCTCTACGGTTTTGGCAGCTGACAGCCCCGAGGGGTGCTTGTACAAGTTTCTCCCGAAGGGCGAGTAAATTAATTCTTTTGTCCGTGAGGTGGATGGTTTGGTAACGTTATAATTCACAACGCTATAATTCCTTCTTTCAAATTTAAAAAAAATAATTGCCTTTTAAATCCATCCAATTTAATCTGCTAAAATGATTCTTGTTGTTCTACCTCTTTTCTCAAGTTTTGGTTAAATTCAATGTCAGTTTCTCCACGGAACTAGATTTTCATCTGACTTTGGAATCGGAAAGGCAGGCTGTTACCGAGGTTAAATTCTGTGTCTTTACAAAACTTTGAATCAGTTACAAAACTAGATTATTTTTTTTAATTCAAATTACAAAACCGGTTAATATCAAGATGAATAGTTCAAACAATAATTGTTTCATTTTGTTTATCTCATGTTTAGAACCCCTCAAAAAAAACACATACACCCTCTAAACACACAAAAAGATTATTGCCCTCGACAATATTCCTAATAGCAACCCCAACATTATAAACTTTACACAACTGTTTTCCCAAATAGATAACGTGAAACTTACTTATAGATTTTCCGTTTTAAAGGGACAGTTTCTTTAGACTTCCAGTTTCTTGTTGGGTGCTTTCTTTATTCTCGAATAATGAAGCCAAGGTTCTTCTCCCAGACCTTTACTGCTACAAGTGTTGTTAAAATGACTCGATACGGTCCTTTCCACTTCTCGGTGATTTTATATATATTCAGTCTCCTGGTCGGAAGGGATGCGCTGCTACGTCCAGTTCTAAGGGTCCAGCTGTGGAGACATACTGACAAAGTTCTTGAAAAGAATTGCTTAAAGAAATCATAACACCTTTTAAAAACATATCTCCAAAGGCACTCAAGATACTCAGAACACAGGACTCTTGATATGGTCTTTCATACATTTCCTAAAGACTTGGCTTTTCTTTCTCTTCTGGCTATACTCCGATTCTTAATAGAGCCACGGGTAACGCTTTAACCCATGTGAGGAGTGAGGTTTCCTGACAAATTTTACTCGACTGTTGCTTAAGGATATAGTTCATTCTCTCTCTCTCTCTCTCTCTCCCCCCCCCGCCACACTTGCCTGTGGTCTATGTGGGGTGTGATAGTCTCAATCCATAGATAATACTTGGCTCAACTTGTCTCATAATCTTTGCTATAAAATGAGGGCCATTGTCAGATGACATTCTTACAGGCACCCCATATTTTGGTATTATCTCTTTGAGCAAGACTTTGACTACTTCCCTTGCTTTGTTGGTGCGACATGGGAAAGCCTTGGGCCACCCAGTAAAGATATCAACTAAAACTAGGACATATCCTTATTTTCAAGGCAATTCTATAAAATCAATTTGCTAATATTCTTCTAAAAAATTTCCTTATTTAATAATCCCAAGGATGATCTTATTACTGGTTCGGGGATAAATTTACATATACATTTCACGTCCACTTATAATTGTTTAAACAATCTTTGTCATATTTCGCTTTCTGTTTCCCAGTATACTCTGTGATGTTCAATGGGGCATTTTCTCTTATTATTGTGGGTGGGACTATTATTCGACCTGTCGGTGTTACAGCCTATCCTGTTTCATTTTGTTAGCCTGCAATCTAATAATTAATTCTTCATCTTTTTCATTATAATTTGGAGTTTCTTTAGGCAATTTTATACCTTTCTCTGGAACTAGTGCTAGGATGCCTTTTTCTGCAGCCTCTTCAGCAGCTTTATCAGCCAGTCGGTTACCTGCGTTAGGACCGGTCTTACCTAACGGATGTGCTTTACAGTGCATCATCGTGACTGCTGTTGGTTTTTGAATGCTTTCTAACAATTTCAGTATTTGTTCTGCGTGCTGAACGGCGGTTCCTGGTGCAGATAACAGTCCTCTTTCTCCCCGTATCGCTCCATGCGCACGTACCACTCCAAAAGCATACTTTGAGTCTGTCCAAGTGTTGACTCGCTTTCCTTGACTTAGTTCCAGAGCTCGAGTAAGAGTTATCAGTTCAGCCTTTTGGGCAGAGATCATCGAAGGCAAAGTTGGCAACGCAAGTACCTCCTCAGTAGTTATTGTCTATCTCGATAAAACGTTTTCCTTCACAGATGGAACCGCTTCCGTCGGCATATAGTTCCCAATCTGTTTCTTCTAGTGGCACATCTCAGAGATCCAGTCAGCTGGAGTAAACTCTTTCGATTGCCTGCAAGCAGTCACGTTCCAGTTCTCCTTTAACTCGGTCAGTTGTTGAAAACGCAACAGGGTTAACGGCGGTAGTAGTTTTTAGGTAAACATCATCTTGTTCCAGCAACAACACCACTTGGTATTTCAGCATTCTGCTAGAGGATAACCAGTGCCCCCCTTTCCGTTTTAGCACAACAGTTATCATGTGGGAAACGTACAGTAATCCTTTCTCCTCAGGCGAACTTACGAGCTTCCTGGATCAGTAGCACAGTTGCACCGTTGACGTTTTTTCTTTTTTGGAGGAACCTCTGTCCTCCGGGATCCCCTGTGATTCCTTCCGGACGTCTCCTAGAGTCTTTAGGCCTTTTCTTATAAGGACTGGAGATCCCAGGTAGCAGCCCCAGACTTGTTTAATGAGGCTACCCTAGATGATTCTTCTCTTTTGCAGGAAGCTCTCTTCTCCGGGATCGACCCAAGACTCCTCCCAGGCGTCATCCCAGAACGTTTTGACCTCTGAGTTCGGGACCGGAGATCCCAGCTACCTGCCCCAGACTCCTCCAGGTAAGTAGCTCGAGACATTTTTGTTCTCCTGTAGAGAAATCTCTCAACTCCAACAGGCACCTGAGACTCCTCCCAGGCATCTCCCACAGTCTTCTGTCCTCTGCTTTACCTACCTAAGGGGTCAGGTAGAAGCCCTAGACTCCTCCAAGGAAGCTACCGTTGAGGTTTTTTTCTTTTTTGGAGGAACCTCTGCCCTCCGGGATCCCCTGTGATTCCTTCCAGACGTCTCCTAGAGTCTTTTGGGCATTTCTTATAAGGACCCGAGATCGCAGGTAGCAGCCCCAGACTTGTCTAATGAGGCTACCCTAGATGATTCTTCTCTTTTGCAGGAAGCTCTGTTCTCCGGGATCGACCCAAGACTCCTCCCAGGCGTCATCCCAGAATATTTTTACCTCTGCGTTCGGGACCGGAGATCCCAGCTACCTGCCCCAGACTCCTCCAGGTAAGTAGCTCGAGACATTTTTGTTCTCCTGTAGAGAAATCTCTCAACTCCGACAGCCACCTGAGACTCCTCCCAGGCATCTCCCACAGTCTTCTGTCCTCTGCTTTACCTACCTAAGGGGTCAGGTAGAAGCCCCAGACTCCTCCAAGGAAGCTACCGTTGAGGTTTTTTTCTTTTTTTCGAGGAGCCTCTGACCTCCGGGATTCCCTGTGATTCCTTCCAGACGTCTCCTAGCGTCTTTTGGCCTTTTCTTATAAGGACCGGAGATCGCAGGTAGCAGCTCCAGACTTGTTTAATGAGGCTACCCTAGATGATTCTTCTCTTTTGCAGGAAGCTCTCTTCTCTGGGATCGACCCAAGACTCCTCCCAGGCGTCATCCCAGAACGTTTTGACATCTGTGTTCGGGACCGGAGATCCCATCTACCTGCCCCAGACTCCTCCAAGTAAGTAGCTCGAGACATTTTTGTTCTCCTGTAGAGAAATCTCTCAACTCCGACAGCCACCTGAGACTCCTCCCAGGCATCTCCCACAGTCTTCTGTCCTCTGCTTTACGTACCTAAGGGGTCAGGTAGAAGCCCCAGACTCCTCCAAGGAAGCTACCGTTGAGGTTTTTTCTTTTTTGGAGGAGCCTGTGCCCTCTGGGATCCCCTGTGATTCCTTACAGACGTCTCCTAGAGTCTTTTGGCCTTTTCTTATAAGGACCGGAGATCCCAGGTAGCAGCCCCAGACTTGTCTAATGAGGCTACCCTAGATGATTCTTCTCTTTTGCAGGAAGCTCTCTTCTCTGGGATCAACCCAAGAGTCCTCCCAGGCGTCATCCCAGAATGTTTTGACCTCTGCGTTCAGGACCGGAGATCCCAGCTACCTGCCCCAGACTCCTCCAAGTAAGTAGCTCGAGACATTTTTGTTCTCCTGTAGAGAAATCTCTCAACTCCGACAGCCACCTGAGACTCCTCCCAGGCATCTCCCACAGTCTTCTGTCCTCTGCTTTACCTACCTAAGGGGTCAGGTAGAAGCCCCAGACTCCTCCAAGGAAGCTACCATTGAGGTTTTTTCTTTTTTGGAGGAGCCTGTGCCCTCTGGGATCCCCTGTGATTCCTTCCAGACGTCTCCTAGAGTCTTTTGGCCTTTTCTTATAAGGACCGGAGATCCCAGGTAGCAGCCCCAGACTTGTTTAATGAGGCTACCCTAGATGATTCTTCTCTTTTGCAGGAAGGTATCTTCTCCGGGATCGACCCAAGAGTCCTCCCAGGCGTCATCCCAGAATGTTTTGATCTCTGCGTTCGGGACCGGAGATCCCATCTACCTGCCCCAACCTCCTCCAAGTAAGTAGCTCGAGACATTTTTGTTCTCCTGTAGAGAAATCTCTCAACTCCGACAGGCACCTGAGACTCCTCCCAGGCATCTCCCACAGTCTTCTGTCCTCTGCTTTACCTACCTAAGGGGTCAGGTAGAAGCCCCAGACTCCTCCAAGGAAGCTACCGTTGAGGCTTTTTTCTTTTTTGGAGGAAACACTGCCCTCCGGGATCCCCTTTGATTCCTTCCAGACGTCTCCTAGAGTCTTTTGGGCTTTTCTTATAAGGACCGGAGATCGCAGGTAGCAGCTCCAGACTTGTTTAATGAGGCTACCCTAGATGATTCTTCTCTTTTGCAGGAAGCTCTCTTCTCTGGGATCAACCCAAGAGTCCTCCCAGGCGTCATCCCAGAACATTTTGACCTCTGCGTTCGGGACCGGAGATCCCAGCTACCTGCCCCAGACTCCTCCAAGTAAGTAGCTCGAGACATTTTTGTTCTCCTGTAGAGAAATCTCTCAACTCCGACAGCCACCTGAGACTCCTCCCAGGCATCTCCCACAGTCTTCTGTCCTCTGCTTTACCTACCTAAGGGGTCAGGTAGAAGCCCCAGACTCCTCCAAGGAAGCTACTGTTGAGGCTTTTTTCTGTTTTGGCGGAGCCTGTGCCCTCTGGGATCCCCTGTGATTCCTTCCAGACGTCTCCTAGCGTCTTTTGGCCTTTTCTTATAAGGACCGGAGATCCCAGGTAGCAGCCCCAGACTTGTCTAATGAGGCTACCCTAGATGATTCTTCTCTTTTGCAGGAAGCTCTCTTCTCTGGGATCAACCCAAGAGTCCTCCCAGGCGTCATCCCAGAATGTTTTGACCTCTGCGTTCAGGACCGGAGATCCCAGCTACCTGCCCCAGACTCCTCCAAGTAAGTAGCTCGAGACATTTTTGTTCTCCTGTAGAGAAATCTCTCAACTCCGACAGCCACCTGAGACTCCTCCCAGGCATCTCCCACAGTCTTCTGTCCTCTGCTTTACCTACCTAAGGGGTCAGGTAGAAACCCCAGACTCCTCCAAGGAAGCTACCGTTGAGGCTTTTTTCCTTTTTGGAGGAAACACTGCCCTCCGGGATCCCCTTTGATTCCTTCCAGACGTCTCCTAGAGTCTTTTGGCCTTTTCTTATAAGGACCCGAGATCGCAGGTAGCAGCCCCAGACTTGTTTAATGAGGCTACCCTAGATGATTCTTCCCTTTTGCAGGAAGCTCTCTTCTCCGGAATCAACCCAAGACTCCTCCCAGGCGTCATCCCAGAACATTTTGACCTCTGCGTTCGGGACCGGAGATCCCAGCTACCTGCCCCAGACTCCTCCAAGTAAGTAGCTCGAGACATTTTTGTTCTCCTGTAGAGAAATCTCTCAACTCCGACAGCCACCTGAGACTCCTCCCAGGCATCTCCCACAGTCTTCTGTCCTCTGCTTTACCTACCTAAGGGGTCAGGTAGAAGCCCCAGACTCCTCCAAGGAAGCTACCATTGAGGTTTTTTCTTTTTTGGAGGAGCCTGTGCCCTCTGGGATCCCCTGTGATTCCTTCCAGACGTCTCCTAGAGTCTTTTGGCCTTTTCTTATAAGGACCGGAGATCCCAGGTAGCAGCCCCAGACTTGTCTAATGAGGCTACCCTAGATGATTCTTTTCTTTTGCAGGAAGCTCTCTTCTCCGGGATCGACCCAAGACTCCTCCCAGGCGTCATCCCAGAATGTTTTGACCTCTGCGTTCGGGACCGGAGATCCCATCTACCTGCCCCAGACTCCTCCAAGTAAGTAGCTCGAGACATTTTTGTTCTCCTGTAGAGAAATCTCTCAACTCCGACAGGCACCTGAGACTCCTCCCAGGCATCTCCCACAGTCTTCTGTCCTCTGCTTTACCTACCTAAGGGGTCAGGTAGAAGCCCCAGACTCCTCCAAGGAAGCTACCGTTGAGGCTTTTTTCTTTTTTGGAGGAAACACTGCCCTCCGGGATCCCCTTTGATTCCTTCCAGACGTCTCCTAGAGTCTTTTGGGCTTTTCTTATAAGGACCGGAGATCGCAGGTAGCAGCTCCAGACTTGTTTAATGAGGCTACCCTAGATGATTCTTCTCTTTTGCAGGAAGCTCTCTTCTCTGGGATCAACCCAAGAGTCCTCCCAGGCGTCATCCCAGAACATTTTGACCTCTGCGTTCGGGACCGGAGATCCCAGCTACCTGCCCCAGACTCCTCCAAGTAAGTAGCTCGAGACATTTTTGTTCTCCTGTAGAGAAATCTCTCAACTCCGACAGCCACCTGAGACTCCTCCCAGGCATCTCCCACAGTCTTCTGTCCTCTGCTTTACCTACCTAAGGGGTCAGGTAGAAGCCCCAGACTCCTCCAAGGAAGCTACTGTTGAGGCTTTTTTCTGTTTTGGAGGAGCCTGTGCCCTCTGGGATCCCCTGTGATTCCTTCCAGACGTCTCCTAGCGTCTTTTGGCCTTTTCTTATAAGGACCGGAGATCCCAGGTAGCAGCCCCAGACTTGTCTAATGAGGCTACCCTAGATGATTCTTCTCTTTTGCAGGAAGCTCTCTTCTCTGGGATCAACCCAAGAGTCCTCCCAGGCGTCATCCCAGAATGTTTTGACCTCTGCGTTCAGGACCGGAGATCCCAGCTACCTGCCCCAGACTCCTCCAAGTAAGTAGCTCGAGACATTTTTGTTCTCCTGTAGAGAAATCTCTCAACTCCGACAGCCACCTGAGACTCCTCCCAGGCATCTCCCACAGTCTTCTGTCCTCTGCTTTACCTACCTAAGGGGTCAGGTAGAAACCCCAGACTCCTCCAAGGAAGCTACCGTTGAGGCTTTTTTCCTTTTTGGAGGAAACACTGCCCTCCGGGATCCCCTTTGATTCCTTCCAGACGTCTCCTAGAGTCTTTTGGCCTTTTCTTATAAGGACCCGAGATCGCAGGTAGCAGCCCCAGACTTGTTTAATGAGGCTACCCTAGATGATTCTTCCCTTTTGCAGGAAGCTCTCTTCTCCGGAATCAACCCAAGACTCCTCCCAGGCGTCATCCCAGAACATTTTGACCTCTGCGTTCGGGACCGGAGATCCCAGCTACCTGCCCCAGACTCCTCCAAGTAAGTAGCTCGAGACATTTTTGTTCTCCTGTAGAGAAATCTCTCAACTCCGACAGCCACCTGAGACTCCTCCCAGGCATCTCCCACAGTCTTCTGTCCTCTGCTTTACCTACCTAAGGGGTCAGGTAGAAGCCCCAGACTCCTCCAAGGAAGCTACCATTGAGGTTTTTTCTTTTTTGGAGGAGCCTGTGCCCTCTGGGATCCCCTGTGATTCCTTCCAGACGTCTCCTAGAGTCTTTTGGCCTTTTCTTATAAGGACCGGAGATCCCAGGTAGCAGCCCCAGACTTGTCTAATGAGGCTACCCTAGATGATTCTTTTCTTTTGCAGGAAGCTCTCTTCTCCGGGATCGACCCAAGACTCCTCCCAGGCGTCATCCCAGAATGTTTTGACCTCTGCGTTCGGGACCGGAGATCCCATCTACCTGCCCCAGACTCCTCCAAGTAAGTAGCTCGAGACATTTTTGTTCTCCTGTAGAGAAATCTCTCAACTCCGTCAGCCACCTGAGACTCCTCCCAGGCATCTCCCACAGTCTTCTGTCTTCTGCTTTACCTACCTAAGGGGTCAGGTAGAAGCCCCAGACTCCTCCAAGGAAGCTACCGTTGAGGTTTTTTTCTTTTTTGGAGGAACCTCTGCCCTCCTGGATTCCCTGTGATTCCTTCCAGACGTCTCCTAGCGTCTTTTGGCCTTTTCTTATAAGGACCGGAGATCCCAGGTAGCAGCCCCAGACTTGTCTAATGAGGCTACCCTAGATGATTCTTCTCTTTTGCAGGAAGCTCTCTTCTCTGGGATCGACCCAAGAGTCCTCCCAGGCGTCATCCCAGAATGTTTTGACCTCTGCGTTCAGGACCGGAGATCCAAGCTACCTGCCCCAGACTCCTCCAAGTAAGTAGCTCGAGACATTTTTGTTCTCCTGTAGAGAAATCTCTCAACTCCGACAGCCACCTGAGACTCCTCCCAGGCATCTCCCACAGTCTTCTGTCTTCTGCTTTACCTACCTAAGGGGTCAGGTAGAAGCCCCAGACTCCTCCAAGGAAGCTACCGTTGAGGTTTTTTTCTTTTTTGGAGGAACCTCTGCCCTCCTGGATTCCCTGTGATTCCTTCCAGACGTCTCCTAGCGTCTTTTGGCCTTTTCTTATAAGGACCGGAGATCCCAGGTAGCAGCCCCAGACTTGTCTAATGAGGCTACCCTAGATGATTCTTCTCTTTTGCAGGAAGCTCTCTTCTCTGGGATCAACCCAAGAGTCCTCCCAGGCGTCATCCCAGAATGTTTTGACCTCTGCGTTCAGGACCGGAGATCCCAGCTACCTGCCCCAGACTCCTCCAAGTAAGTAGCTCGAGACATTTTTGTTCTCCTGTAGAGAAATCTCTCAACTCCGACAGCCACCCGAGACTCCTCCCAGGCATCTCCCACAGTCTTCTGTCCTCTGCTTTACCTACCTAAGGGGTCAGGTAGAAGCCCCAGACTCCTCCAAGGAAGCTACCATTGAGGTTTTTTCTTTTTTGGAGGAGCCTGTGCCCTCCGGAATCCCCTGTGATTCCTTCCAGACGTCTCCTAGAGTCTTTTGGCCTTTTCTTATAAGGACCGGAGATCCCAGGTAGCAGCCCCAGACTTGTCTAATGAGGCTACCCTAGATGATTCTTCTGTTTTGCAGGAAGCTCTCTTCTCCAGGATTGACCCAAGACTCCTCCCAGGCGTCATCCCAGAACGTTTTGACCTCTGCATTCGGGACCGGAGATCCCAGCTACCTGCCCCAGACTCCTCCAAGTAAGTAGCTCGAGACATTTTTGTTCTCCTGTAGAGAAATCTCTCAACTCCGACAGCCACCTGAGACTCCTCCCAGGCATCTCCCACAGTCTTCTGTCCTCTGCTTTACCTACCTAAGGGGTCAGGTAGAAGCCCTAGACTCCTCCAAGGAAGCTACCGTTGACGTTTTTTTCTTTTTTGGAGGAACCTCTGCCCTCCGGGATCCCCTGTGATTCCTTCCAGACGTCTCCTAGAGTCTTTTGGGCATTTCTTATAAGGACCCGAGATCGCAGGTAGCAGCCCCAGACTTGTCTAATGAGGCTACCCTAGATGATTCTTCTCTTTTGCAGGAAGCTCTCTTCTCCGGGATCGACCCAAGACTCCTCCCAGGCGTCATCCCAGAACATTTTGACCTCTGCGTTCGGGACCGGAGATCCCAGCTACCTGCCCCAGACTCCTCCAGGTAAGTAGCTCGAGACATTTTTGTTCTCCTGTAGAGAAATCTCTCAACTCCGACAGCCACCTGAGACTCCTCCCAGGCATCTCCCACAGTCTTCTGTCCTCTGCTTTACCTACCTAAGGGGTCAGGTAGAAGCCCCAGACTCCTCCAAGGAAGCTACCGTTGAGGTTTTTTTCTTTTTTTCGAGGAGCCTCTGCCCTCCTGGATTCCCTGTGATTCCTTCCAGACGTCTCCTAGCGTCTTTTGGCCTTTTCTTATAAGGACCGGAGATCCCAGGTAGCAGCGCCAGACTTGTCTAATGAGGCTACCCTAGATGATTCTTCTCTTTTGCAGGAAGCTCTCTTCTCTGGGATCGACCCAAGACTCCTCCCAGGCGTCATCCCAGAACTTTTTGACATCTGCGTTCGGGACCGGAGATCCCATCTACCTGCCCCAGACTCCTCCAAGTAAGTAGCTCGAGACATTTTTGTTCTCCTGTAGAGAAATCCGTCAACTCCGACAGGCACCTGAGACTCCTCCCAGGCATCTCCCACAGTCTTCTGTCCTCTGCTTTACCTACCTAAGGGGTCAGGTAGAAACCCCAGACTCCTCCAAGGAAGCTACCGTTGAGGCTTTTTTCCTTTTTGGAGGAAACACTGCCCTCCGGGATCCCCTTTGATTCCTTCCAGACGTCTCCTAGAGTCTTTTGGCCTTTTCTTATAAGGACCCGAGATCGCAGGTAGCAGCCCCAGACTTGTTTAATGAGGCTACCCTAGATGATTCTTCCCTTTTGCAGGAAGCTCTCTTCTCCGGAATCAACCCAAGACTCCTCCCAGGCGTCATCCCAGAACATTTTGACCTCTGCGTTCGGGACCGGAGATCCCAGCTACCTGCCCCAGACTCCTCCAAGTAAGTAGCTCGAGACATTTTTGTTCTCCTGTAGAGAAATCTCTCAACTCCGACAGCCACCTGAGACTCCTCCCAGGCATCTCCCACAGTCTTCTGTCCTCTGCTTTACCTACCTAAGGGCTCAGGTAGAAGCCCCAGACTCCTCCAAGGAAGCTACTGTTGAGGCTTTTTTCTGTTTTGGAGGAGCCTGTGCCCTCTGGGATCCCCTGTGATTCCTTCCAGACGTCTCCTAGCGTCTTTTGGCCTTTTCTTATAAGGACCGGAGATCCCAGGTAGCAGCCCCAGACTTGTCTAATGAGGCTACCCTAGATGATTCTTCTCTTTTGCAGGAAGCTCTCTTCTCTGGGATCGACCCAAGACTCCTCCCAGGCGTCATCCCAGAACGTTTTGACATCTGCGTTCGGGACCGGAGATCCCAGCTACCTGCCCCAGACTCCTCCAAGTAAGTAGCTCGAGACATTTTTGTTCTCCTGTAGAGAAATCCGTCAACTCCGACAGGCACCTGAGACTCCTCCCAGGCATCTCCCACAGTCTTCTGTCCTCTGCTTTACCTACCTAAGGGGTCAGGTAGAAACCCCAGACTCCTCCAAGGAAGCTACCGTTGAGGCTTTTTTCCTTTTTGGAGGAAACACTGCCCTCCGGGATCCCCTTTGATTCCTTCCAGACGTCTCCTAGAGTCTTTTGGGCATTTCTTATAAGGACCCGAGATCGCAGGTAGCAGCCCCAGACTTGTCTAATGAGGCTACCCTAGATGATTCTTCTCTTTTGCAGGAAGCTCTCTTCTCCGGGATCGACCCAAGACTCCTCCCAGGCGTCATCCCAGAACATTTTGACCTCTGCGTTCGGGACCGGAGATCCCAGCTACCTGCCCCAGACTCCTCCAGGTAAGTAGCTCGAGACATTTTTGTTCTCCTGTAGAGAAATCTCTCAACTCCGACAGCCACCTGAGACTCCTCCCAGGCATCTCCCACAGTCTTCTGTCCTCTGCTTTACCTACCTAAGGGGTCAGGTAGAAGCCCCAGACTCCTCCAAGGAAGCTACCATTGAGGTTTTTTCTTTTTTGGAGGAGCCTGTGCCCTCCGGGATCCCCTGTGATTCCTTCCAGACGTCTCCTAGAGTCTTTTGGCCTTTTCTTATAAGGACCGGAGATCCCAGGTAGCAGCCCCAGACTTGTCTAATGAGGCTACCCTAGATGATTCTTCTGTTTTGCAGGAAGCTCTCTTCTCCAGGATTGACCCAAGACTCCTCCCAGGCGTCATCCCAGAACGTTTTGACCTCTGCATTCGGGACCGGAGATCCCAGCTACCTGCCCCAGACTCCTCCAAGTAAGTAGCTCGAGACATTTTTGTTCTCCTGTAGAGAAATCTCTCAACTCCGACAGCCACCTGAGACTCCTCCCAGGCATCTCCCACAGTCTTCTGTCCTCTGCTTTACCTACCTAAGGGGTCAGGTAGAAGCCCTAGACTCCTCCAAGGAAGCTACCGTTGACGTTTTTTTCTTTTTTGGAGGAACCTCTGCCCTCCGGGATCCCCTGTGATTCCTTCCAGACGTCTCCTAGAGTCTTTTGGGCATTTCTTATAAGGACCCGAGATCGCAGGTAGCAGCCCCAGACTTGTCTAATGAGGCTACCCTAGATGATTCTTCTCTTTTGCAGGAAGCTCTCTTCTCCGGGATCGACCCAAGACTCCTCCCAGGCGTCATCCCAGAACATTTTTACCTCTGCGTTCGGGACCGGAGATCCCAGCTACCTGCCCCAGACTCCTCCAGGTAAGTAGCTCGAGACATTTTTGTTCTCCTGTAGAGAAATCTCTCAACTCCGACAGCCACCTGAGACTCCTCCCAGGCATCTCCCACAGTCTTCTGTCCTCTGCTTTACCTACCTAAGGGGTCAGGTAGAAGCCCCAGACTCCTCCAAGGAAGCTACCGTTGAGGTTTTTTTCTTTTTTTCGAGGAGCCTCTGCCCTCCTGGATTCCCTGTGATTCCTTCCAGACGTCTCCTAGCGTCTTTTGGCCTTTTCTTATAAGGACCGGAGATCCCAGGTAGCAGCCCCAGACTTGTCTAATGAGGCTACCCTAGATGATTCTTCTCTTTTGCAGGAAGCTCTCTTCTCTGGGATCGACCCAAGACTCCTCCCAGGCGTCATCCCAGAACATTTTGACCTCTGCGTTCGGGACCGGAGATCCCATCTACCTGCCCCAGACTCCTCCAAGTAAGTAGCTCGAGACATTTTTGTTCTCCTGTAGAGAAATCCGTCAACTCCGACAGGCACCTGAGACTCCTCCCAGGCATCTCCCACAGTCTTCTGTCCTCTGCTTTACCTACCTAAGGGGTCAGGTAGAAACCCCAGACTCCTCCAAGGAAGCTACCGTTGAGGCTTTTTTCCTTTTTGGAGGAAACACTGCCCTCCGGGATCCCCTTTGATTCCTTCCAGACGTCTCCTAGAGTCTTTTGGCCTTTTCTTATAAGGACCCGAGATCGCAGGTAGCAGCCCCAGACTTGTTTAATGAGGCTACCCTAGATGATTCTTCCCTTTTGCAGGAAGCTCTCTTCTCCGGAATCAACCCAAGACTCCTCCCAGGCGTCATCCCAGAACATTTTGACCTCTGCGTTCGGGACCGGAGATCCCAGCTACCTGCCCCAGACTCCTCCAAGTAAGTAGCTCGAGACATTTTTGTTCTCCTGTAGAGAAATCTCTCAACTCCGACAGCCACCTGAGACTCCTCCCAGGCATCTCCCACAGTCTTCTGTCCTCTGCTTTACCTACCTAAGGGGTCAGGTAGAAGCCCCAGACTCCTCCAAGGAAGCTACCATTGAGGTTTTTTCTTTTTTGGAGGAGCCTGTGCCCTCCGGGATCCCCTGTGATTCCTTCCAGACGTCTCCTAGAGTCTTTTGGCCTTTTCTTATAAGGACCGGAGATCCCAGGTAGCAGCCCCAGACTTGTCTAATGAGGCTACCCTAGATGATTCTTTTCTTTTGCAGGAAGCTCTCTTCTCCGGGATCGACCCAAGACTCCTCCCAGGCGTCATCCCAGAATGTTTTGACCTCTGCGTTCGGGACCGGAGATCCCATCTACCTGCCCCAGACTCCTCCAAGTAAGTAGCTCGAGACATTTTTGTTCTCCTGTAGAGAAATCTCTCAACTCCGTCAGCCACCTGAGACTCCTCCCAGGCATCTCCCACAGTCTTCTGTCTTCTGCTTTACCTACCTAAGGGGTCAGGTAGAAGCCCCAGACTCCTCCAAGGAAGCTACCGTTGAGGTTTTTTTCTTTTTTGGAGGAACCTCTGCCCTCCTGGATTCCCTGTGATTCCTTCCAGACGTCTCCTAGCGTCTTTTGGCCTTTTCTTATAAGGACCGGAGATCCCAGGTAGCAGCCCCAGACTTGTCTAATGAGGCTACCCTAGATGATTCTTCTCTTTTGCAGGAAGCTCTCTTCTCTGGGATCAACCCAAGAGTCCTCCCAGGCGTCATCCCAGAATGTTTTGACCTCTGCGTTCAGGACCGGAGATCCCAGCTACCTGCCCCAGACTCCTCCAAGTAAGTAGCTCGAGACATTTTTGTTCTCCTGTAGAGAAATCTCTCAACTCCGACAGCCACCTGAGACTCCTCCCAGGCATCTCCCACAGTCTTCTGTCTTCTGCTTTACCTACCTAAGGGGTCAGGTAGAAGCCCCAGACTCCTCCAAGGAAGCTACCGTTGAGGTTTTTTTCTTTTTTGGAGGAACCTCTGCCCTCCTGGATTCCCTGTGATTCCTTCCAGACGTCTCCTAGCGTCTTTTGGCCTTTTCTTATAAGGACCGGAGATCCCAGGTAGCAGCCCCAGACTTGTCTAATGAGGCTACCCTAGATGATTCTTCTCTTTTGCAGGAAGCTCTCTTCTCTGGGATCAACCCAAGAGTCCTCCCAGGCGTCATCCCAGAATGTTTTGACCTCTGCGTTCAGGACCGGAGATCCCAGCTACCTGCCCCAGACTCCTCCAAGTAAGTAGCTCGAGACATTTTTGTTCTCCTGTAGAGAAATCTCTCAACTCCGACAGCCACCCGAGACTCCTCCCAGGCATCTCCCACAGTCTTCTGTCCTCTGCTTTACCTACCTAAGGGGTCAGGTAGAAGCCCCAGACTCCTCCAAGGAAGCTACCATTGAGGTTTTTTCTTTTTTGGAGGAGCCTGTGCCCTCCGGGATCCCCTGTGATTCCTTCCAGACGTCTCCTAGAGTCTTTTGGCCTTTTCTTATAAGGACCGGAGATCCCAGGTAGCAGCCCCAGACTTGTCTAATGAGGCTACCCTAGATGATTCTTTTCTTTTGCAGGAAGCTCTCTTCTCCGGGATCGACCCAAGACTCCTCCCAGGCGTCATCCCAGAACATTTTGACCTCTGCGTTCGGGACCGGAGATCCCATCTACCTGCCCCAGACTCCTCCAAGTAAGTAGCTCGAGACATTTTTGTTCTCCTGTAGAGAAATCTCTCAACTCCGACAGCCACCTGAGACTCCTCCCAGGCATCTCCCACAGTCTTCTGTCTTCTGCTTTACCTACCTAAGGGGTCAGGTAGAAGCCCCAGACTCCTCCAAGGAAGCTACCGTTGAGGTTTTTTTCTTTTTTGGAGGAACCTCTGCCCTCCTGGATTCCCTGTGATTCCTTCCAGACGTCTCCTAGCGTCTTTTGGCCTTTTCTTATAAGGACCGGAGATCCCAGGTAGCAGCCCCAGACTTGTCTAATGAGGCTACCCTAGATGATTCTTCTCTTTTGCAGGAAGCTCTCTTCTCTGGGATCAACCCAAGAGTCCTCCCAGGCGTCATCCCAGAATGTTTTGACCTCTGCGTTCAGGACCGGAGATCCCAGCTACCTGCCCCAGACTCCTCCAAGTAAGTAGCTCGAGACATTTTTGTTCTCCTGTAGAGAAATCTCTCAACTCCGACAGCCACCTGAGACTCCTCCCAGGCATCTCCCACAGTCTTCTGTCTTCTGCTTTACCTACCTAAGGGGTCAGGTAGAAGCCCCAGACTCCTCCAAGGAAGCTACCGTTGAGGTTTTTTTCTTTTTTGGAGGAACCTCTGCCCTCCTGGATTCCCTGTGATTCCTTCCAGACGTCTCCTAGCGTCTTTTGGCCTTTTCTTATAAGGACCGGAGATCCCAGGTAGCAGCCCCAGACTTGTCTAATGAGGCTACCCTAGATGATTCTTCTCTTTTGCAGGAAGCTCTCTTCTCTGGGATCAACCCAAGAGTCCTCCCAGGCGTCATCCCAGAATGTTTTGACCTCTGCGTTCAGGACCGGAGATCCCAGCTACCTGCCCCAGACTCCTCCAAGTAAGTAGCTCGAGACATTTTTGTTCTCCTGTAGAGAAATCTCTCAACTCCGACAGCCACCCGAGACTCCTCCCAGGCATCTCCCACAGTCTTCTGTCCTCTGCTTTACCTACCTAAGGGGTCAGGTAGAAGCCCCAGACTCCTCCAAGGAAGCTACCATTGAGGTTTTTTCTTTTTTGGAGGAGCCTGTGCCCTCCGGGATCCCCTGTGATTCCTTCCAGACGTCTCCTAGAGTCTTTTGGCCTTTTCTTATAAGGACCGGAGATCCCAGGTAGCAGCCCCAGACTTGTCTAATGAGGCTACCCTATATGATTCTTCTGTTTTGCAGGTGTCGTGGTTTCAGCCCGGCCGGTAACAAAGGACCACGCAGCCGCTCGCTCACTCCTCCGCCCCCCTCCGGTGGGATGGGGAGGAGACGGAGGAGAGAAAAGGAAAAGAAACTGGAACCTCGAGGGTTGAGATAAAGGCAGTTTACTGGGACAAACACAAAAGAGATTACAACAACAACAACGGCACTAATGAAAAAAGGTATACAAAAAAGAGTGATGCACAGTGCAACTGCTCACCACCCGGGACCCGACGCTCCGCCACTTCCCCCACTGAAAAAAACAGAGACCACCCCCCGGCCCGCTCCCCATTTATATACTGGGCAGGATGTCACATGGTATGGAATAGCTCCTTGGCTAGTTCAGGTCAGCTGCCCCGGCTATGCCCCCACCTCCCAGGTTCCTGTAAAAATTAACTCTATCCCAGCTGAACCCAGGACATTATCCACCCCTTATTCTATACCATCTACATCATGCCCAGATCTTACTTTTTTTTATTTTTTTTCCAATCAACCACTACAACTTTCCTTGTCTTATATATAAGTATATGGACTCCACCCCCTGACCTCGCACACACACACACGGTGTTCCTTTAGCCTATGGGCTATCCCTCTAATGTGTCCATCAATTTTGGGGCTCTATCTGTTGTAACAGTTCTTCAGGATAAGAGAGAGATGGTGTGAGATGTTGGGTTGTTGTACGCTGCCTCTGGAACTTGTGGCTAGTACATTTGGTGCAACTCATGCCCCTGGTCTGCAGGTCGAAGATGTTGATCTTGAGGAAATTGGTGGGTGCCAGTTCAAGTTCTATCGCTGTTGTACTTGGCTCAGTTTCAAAAGTCCATCCTGTAGTCATTTGGATAATTCTCACAATAATACCCTTGATATGGCATATAGACACTATAGATACAATGACATGCATTGGCAGGTTATTTAGCAGTTAAATATCATACAGCCCAATTCACTGGCTATTCTCTCCCAAAATCAAATCTCCCTGAGGTACACATCGAACCTCCCCATCCTTCTGCATCACCCACCAGGTGTACCCAGGTCCTTGAGCAAAAACAACCCCTTGAATGGGTTTGCTTCTGCTTGAGGGAGGACTAACCCAGACTGTCTTTCCTAACATACTCCTCATGCGCACTACAGGGACTTTATCCCCTTCTACAGTATGTGGATCTCTTGGTTGGGCGGGGCCAGCCCGATTGGCGGATCCTCTAGTATTAACTAACCAGGTGGCTTTTGTTAAATGTGTATCCCAATGCTTGAAAGTTCCACCCCCCATCGCTCTCAATGTAGTTTTCAGCAGTCCATTGTACCGTTCAATTTTTCCGGAGGCTGGTGCGTGATAAGGGATGTGATACACCCACTCAATGCCATGTTCTTTGGCCCAGGTGTCTACGAGGTTGTTTCGGAAGTGAGTCCCGTTGTCCGACTCGATTCTTTCTGGGGTGCCGTGTTGCCATAAAATTTTCTCTTCAAGGCCCAGGATAGTGTTCTGGGCAGTGGCATGGGACACAGGGTATGTTTCCAGCCACCCAGTGGTTGCTTCCACCATTGTAAGCACATGGCACTTGCCTTGGCGTGTTCGTGGGAGTGTGATATAGTCAATCTGCCAGGCCTCCCACTGTTTATATTTCAGCCATCGTCCTCCATGCGACAGGGGTTTTTGCCGCTTGGCTTGCTTAATTGCAGCACATGTTTCACATTCATGGATGACCTGTGAGATAGTGTCCATGGTCAAGTCCACCCCTCGATCTCGAGCCCATCTATATGTTGCATCTCTTCCCTGATGGCCTGAGGTATCGTGGGCCCACTGAGCCATAAATAGCTCACCTCTACGTTGCCAGTCCAGGTCCACCTGAGACACTTCAATCTTGGCGGCCTGATCTGCCTGGTGGTTGTTTTGATGTTCTTCAGTGGCTCGACTCTTGGGTACATGAGCATCTACGTGACGTACTTTTACCACTAGCTTCTCTATCCGAACAGCGATATCTTGCCACAGTGCGGCAGCCCAGATGGGTTTACCTCTGCGCTGCCAGTTGCCCTTCTTCCATTGCTGTAGCCACCCCCATAGGGCATTTGCCACCATCCACGAGTCAGTATAGAGATAGAGCACTGGCCACTTTTCTCTTTCAGCAATGTCTAACGCTAGCTGGATGGCTTTCACCTCTGCAAACTGACTCGATTCACCTTCTCCTTCAGCAGTTTCTGCGACTAGTCGTGTAGGACTCCATACAGCAGCCTTCCACCTTCGATGTTTTCCCACAATGCGACAGGACCCATCAGTGAACAGGGCATATTGCCTCTCATTTTCTGGCAGTTTATTATACAGCGGGGCTTCTTCGGCCCGTGTCACCTCTTTCTCTGGCGACATTCCAAAATCTTTGCCTTCTGGCCAGTCCGTAATCACTTCTAACATTCCTGGGCGACCGGGGTTTCCTATGCGAGCTCGCTGTGTGATCAGTGCGATCCACTTACTCCACGTGGCGTCAGTCGCGTGATGCATAGAGGAAACTTTCCCTTTGAACATCCAGCCCAGCACTGGCAGTCGAGGTGCTAAGAAGAGCTGTGTTTCAGTACCAACCACTTCTGAGGCGGCTCGAACTCCTTCATATGCTGCCAAGATCTCTTTTTCAGTTGGAGTATAGCGAGCCTCGGATCCTCGATATCCCCGACTCCAAAACCCCAGAGGTCGGCCACGGGTCTCCCCAGGTGCTTTCTGCCAAAGGCTCCAGGTAGGGCCATTCTCCCCAGCTGCAGTGTAGAGCATATTTTTAATATCTTGTCCTGTCCGGACTGGCCCAAGAGCTACTGCGTGAACAATCTCCTGCTTAATCTGTTCAAAGGCTTGTCGTTGCTCAGGCCCCCATTTAAAATCGTTCTTCTTCCGAGTAACTTGGTAGAGAGGGCTTACAATTTGACTGTAATTTGGAATATGCATTCTCCAAAAACCCACAACACCTAAGAAAGCCTGTGTTTCCTTTTTATTAGTCGGTGAGGACATAGCTGCTATTTTGTTGATGACGTCCACAGGGATCTGACGACGCCCATCTTGCCATTTTACTCCTAAGAACTGGATCTCCTGCGCAGGTCCCTTGACCTTACTTTCTTTTATGGCAAAACCAGCCTTCAAAAGGATTTGGATTATTTTCTTCCCTTTCTCAAAAACTTCTTCTGCCGTGTTGCCCCATACGATGATGTCATCAATATATTGCAGGTGCTCTGGAGCTTCACCTTTTTCTAGTGCAGCCTGGATCAGTCCATGACAAATGGTGGGGCTGTGTTTCCACCCCTGGGGCAGTCGATTCCAGGTGTACTGGACGCCCCTCCAAGTGAAAGCAAACTGAGGCCTGCACTCCGCTGCCAAGGGAATGGAGAAAAATGCATTAGCAATGTCAATTGTGGCATACCACTTAGCTGCCTTTGATTCCAGTTCATATTGAAGCTCTAACATATCTGGCACAGCAGCGCTTAGCGGTGGCGTGACTTCATTCAGCCCACGATAATCTACTGTTAGTCGCCATTCCCCATTGGATTTCTGCACGGGCCATATGGGACTATTAAAGGGTGAGTGAGTCTTGCTGATCACTCCTTGGCTCTCCAGTTGGCAAATCAGCTTATGGATTGGGATCAGGGAGTCTCGGTTGGTGCGATATTGTCGCCGGTGCACCGTCGTGGTAGCAATTGGCACCTGTTGTTCTTCAACCTTCAGCAACCCCACAACCGAAGGGTCTTGGGAGAGACCCGGCAGGGTAGACAGCTGTTCAATCTCCTCCGTCTCCAATGCAGCTATACCAAAGGCCCAACGGTACCCTTTTGGGTCCTTGAAATACCCCCTCCTGAGATAATCTATACCAAGGATGCACGGGGCCTCTGGGCCAGTCGCAATGGGGTGTTTATGCCACTCATTCCCGGTTAGACTCATTTCAGCTTCCAATACGGTTAGCTCTTGGGATCCCCCTGTCACACCAGAGATACAGATGGGTTCTGCCCCTTTATAACTAGATGGCATTAGGGTACATTGTGCACCAGTGTCCACTAGAGCCTTATATTCCTGTGGGTCTGATGTGCCAGGCCATCGAATCCACACTGTCCAGTAGACTCGGTTGTCCCTCTCCTCCACCTGGCTGGAGGCAGGGCCCCTCTAATCCTGGTTAGAACATCCGTTACTCACTTTCTGCACACGTAAATCGGAAGTCCCTTCAAGGGGATCGGAAATGAGATCAGCCCATCTACTGCGTCTGGGGGACTGCTCACGGGAAACTGGAGCAGCAGTTTTCCAAGAATTCTCTTTTCTGGTTGCTTTTTCTCGCAACTCCTGTACCCGTGCATCCAAGACTGAAGTGGGTTTTCCATCCCACTTCCTCATGTCCTCTCCATGGTCACGCAGGTAAAACCACAGGTTAGCCCGTCGAGTGTACTTTCTCTCTCCTCTCTCTTGGGCAGAGGAACGCTTACTCCCAATAACTGCGATGCGGGCCTGTACAGGTGAGGAGGAGGACAGATCCACTTTGAATTGCTGGAACTCTCGGGACAACTCCTCCACAGCTGAGACACAGGCCCGTAGGGAGGAAGAGAGACTCCCTTCGTATTGCCGGAGTTGGACAGCCAATTCATCCACCGTTTGTCCATAGCCTTCTCTCCAGGACATTACTGCCAATGAGTTGGCATAGGTTGGTGGTGCACTTCGTAGAAACTTCCGCCACATGGGTTGTGTGCATTGGACTTCATCTGGATCTGTGGGTGACTGCGCATTTTCTGGATCATTGTAAATCACCTCCAGCACGGCTAATTCTCTCAGGTACTGAATACCTCTCTCCATGGTGGTCCACTTGCCTTGGTGACATGTAACTTCATCCCTGAAGGGGTATCTTTCCTTTACACCTAACAAAAGTCGCCTCCAGAGGCTGAGGACTTGTGTTTTTCTCCCAATCGCCTTGTCGATGCCCCCTTCCCTAGACAGAGATCCCAGCTGCTTGGCTTCCTTACCCTCTAATTCCACACTACTAGCCCCGCTATCCCAGCATCGGAGCAGCCAGGTAACAATGTGCTCACCTGGGTGGCGGCTAAAATCTTTTCGCATGTCACGCAACTCACTCATGGATAGAGATCGGGTAATTATTTCAGGTTCTGCCTCTACCTCCTGTTCTCGCGATGACCCTGGTTCATCTTCATCTCTCGCTAAGCGAACTGATTTCTTTGTGTGTTTCTTTTTCTGTACAGGGGCGACTGATACTGGCACAGGCTGGTTCTCTGGTTCAGCTGCAGTGTCTGTCACCGGGGTAGGGGTAGTCATGGTACCTGTTGTCGTGGTAGGGGCAGCCACGGTGCTTGTTGTCGGGGTAGGGGCAGCCACGGTGTCTGTTGTCAGGGTTTGGGTAGCCACGGTACATGTTGTCCTGTTTTCCATCTTTTCCCCCTTTTCCCCCCGAGGGTGCTGCATAATATCAAGCAGTGTTTGGTAGATATTGGCCAGAGCCCAGCACAGTGCAGCGAGTTGTATGTCTTTGGAATAGCCACAGCATTTTTCTTTCAAATATTCTGTCACTTCATAAGGGTTCTGTAGTTGTTCGGGAGTGAACTTCCAAGTCACTGGCGGTGAGAAGTTCTCTAGATACTTGCCCATATGCTCCCACATGCCGTGCCACCCATGAGTCTCCAGCTTTGGGGGAGATCTCTGAGTGGTACTCTTAAAGAGCGTTTTTGTAGCCCTAAACAAGACCTGAAACATATTCAGGAGGCATAGCACTAACAGCACACTGGCTTGCGCATCCCAAGGATATTCAAAATTCTCAAAAGCTGTTGTAATTAGTCGGAAGGAGAAGAGGGAGGTGAACGGACGGGGGGAGGTATCCCCCCCTAATTTCCCCATGGATTGGGTGTAATTACCAATAAAATCCGACAGAAGGCGCCCAAAGTATGGAAATGATATCACTGCCTCATACAGATACCAGCTTAACCTCATGACCAGTGATGTAATCATTTCATAAGTCGACATTGCCCAGTACAGCAAAATGATAATCCCAATCACTCTCCCAGAGATGAGATACGCAACTACAGGCAATACATAGAGCATATAAGAGCTTACAAAACGCCACCATGTAAACAAATGAAACAACATTGTGACTAACATCTATATATCTAAGAAATGCGTTTGGCAAATTTGTTTCAACACGCTCTGGCCAGATCTGTCGTTATCTCAACCCTTCTGCCCCACGTTGGGCGCCAAAAAGGACTGTCGTGGTTTCAGCCCGGCCGGTAACAAAGGACCACGCAGCCGCTCGCTCACTCCTCCGCCCCCCTCCGGTGGGATGGGGAGGAGACGGAGGAGAGAAAAGGAAAAGAAACTGGAACCTCGAGGGTTGAGATAAAGGCAGTTTACTGGGACAAACACAAAAGAGATTACAACAACAACAACGGCACTAATGAAAAAAGGTATACAAAAAAGAGTGATGCACAGTGCAACTGCTCACCACCCGGGACCCGACGCTCCGCCACTTCCCCCACCGAAAAAAACAGAGACCACCCCCCGGCCCGCTCCCCATTTATATACTGGGCAGGATGTCACATGGTATGGAATAGCTCCTTGGCTAGTTCAGGTCAGCTGCCCCAGCTATGCCCCCACCTCCCAGGTTCCTGTAAAAATTAACTCTATCCCAGCTGAACCCAGGACAGCAGGAAGCTCTCTTCTCCAGGATTGACCCAAGACTCCTCCCAGGCGTCATCCCAGAACGTTTTGACCTCTGCATTCGGGACCGGAGATCCCAGCTACCTGCCCCAGACTCCTCCAAGTAAGTAGCTCGAGACATTTTTGTTCTCCTGTAGAGAAATCTCTCAACTCCGACAGCCACCTGAGACTCCTCCCAGGCATCTCCCACAGTCTTCTGTCCTCTGCTTTACCTACCTAAGGGGTCAGGTAGAAGCCCTAGACTCCTCCAAGGAAGCTACCGTTGACGTTTTTTTCTTTTTTGGAGGAACCTCTGCCCTCCGGGATCCCCTGTGATTCCTTCCAGACGTCTCCTAGAGTCTTTTGGGCATTTCTTATAAGGACCCGAGATCGCAGGTAGCAGCCCCAGACTTGTCTAATGAGGCTACCCTAGATGATTCTTCTCTTTTGCAGGAAGCTCTCTTCTCCGGGATCGACCCAAGACTCCTCCCAGGCGTCATCCCAGAACATTTTGACCTCTGCGTTCGGGACCGGAGATCCCAGCTACCTGCCCCAGACTCCTCCAGGTAAGTAGCTCGAGACATTTTTGTTCTCCTGTAGAGAAATCTCTCAACTCCGACAGCCACCTGAGACTCCTCCCAGGCATCTCCCACAGTCTTCTGTCCTCTGCTTTACCTACCTAAGGGGTCAGGTAGAAGCCCCAGACTCCTCCAAGGAAGCTACCGTTGAGGTTTTTTTCTTTTTTTCGAGGAGCCTCTGCCCTCCTGGATTCCCTGTGATTCCTTCCAGACGTCTCCTAGCGTCTTTTGGCCTTTTCTTATAAGGACCGGAGATCCCAGGTAGCAGCCCCAGACTTGTCTAATGAGGCTACCCTATATGATTCTTCTCTTTTGCAGGAAGCTCTCTTCTCTGGGATCGACCCAAGACTCCTCCCAGGCGTCATCCCAGAACGTTTTGACATCTGCGTTCGGGACCGGAGATCCCATCTACCTGCCCCAGACTCCTCCAAGTAAGTAGCTCGAGACATTTTTGTTCTCCTGTAGAGAAATCCGTCAACTCCGACAGGCACCTGAGACTCCTCCCAGCAATCTCCCACAGTCTTCTGTCCTCTGCTTTACCTACCTAAGGGGTCAGGTAGAAACCCCAGACTCCTCCAAGGAAGCTACCGTTGAGGCTTTTTTCCTTTTTGGAGGAAACACTGCCCTCCGGGATCCCCTTTGATTCCTTCCAGACGTCTCCTAGAGTCTTTTGGCCTTTTCTTATAAGGACCGGAGATCCCAGGTAGCAGCCCCAGACTTGTCTAATGAGGCTACCCTAGATGATTCTTTTCTTTTGCAGGAAGCTCTCTTCTCCGGGATCGACCCAAGACTCCTCCCAGGCGTCATCCCAGAATGTTTTGACCTCTGCGTTCGGGACCGGAGATCCCATCTACCTGCCCCAGACTCCTCCAAGTAAGTAGCTCGAGACATTTTTGTTCTCCTGTAGAGAAATCTCTCAACTCCGTCAGCCACCTGAGACTCCTCCCAGGCATCTCCCACAGTCTTCTGTCTTCTGCTTTACCTACCTAAGGGGTCAGGTAGAAGCCCCAGACTCCTCCAAGGAAGCTACCGTTGAGGTTTTTTTCTTTTTTGGAGGAACTTCTGCCCTCCGGGATCCCCTGTGATTCCTTCCAGACGTCTCCTAGAGTCTTTTGGGCATTTCTTATAAGGACCCGAGATCGCAGGTAGCAGCCCCAGACTTGTCTAATGAGGCTACCCTAGATGATTCTTCTCTTTTGCAGGAAGCTCTCTTCTCCGGGATCGACCCAAGACTCCTCCCAGGCGTCATCCCAGAACATTTTGACCTCTGCGTTCGGGACCGGAGATCCCAGCTACCTGCCCCAGACTCCTCCAGGTAAGTAGCTCGAGACATTTTTGTTCTCCTGTAGAGAAATCTCTCAACTCCGACAGCCACCTGAGACTCCTCCCAGGCATCTCCCACAGTCTTCTGTCCTCTGCTTTACCTACCTAAGGGGTCAGGTAGAAGCCCCAGACTCCTCCAAGGAAGCTACCGTTGAGGTTTTTTTCTTTTTTTCGAGGAGTCTCTGCCCTCCTGGATTCCCTGTGATTCCTTCCAGACGTCTCCTAGCGTCTTTTGGCCTTTTCTTATAAGGACCGGAGATCCCAGGTAGCAGCCCCAGACTTGTCTAATGAGGCTACCCTAGATGATTCTTCTCTTTTGCAGGAAGCTCTCTTCTCTGGGATCGACCCAAGACTCCTCCCAGGCGTCATCCCAGAACGTTTTGACATCTGCGTTCGGGACCGGAGATCCCATCTACCTGCCCCAGACTCCTCCAAGTAAGTAGCTCGAGACATTTTTGTTCTCCTGTAGAGAAATCCGTCAACTCCGACAGGCACCTGAGACTCCTCCCAGGCATCTCCCACAGTCTTCTGTCCTCTGCTTTACCTACCTAAGGGGTCAGGTAGAAACCCCAGACTCCTCCAAGGAAGCTACCGTTGAGGCTTTTTTCCTTTTTGGAGGAAACACTGCCCTCCGGGATCCCCTTTGATTCCTTCCAGACGTCTCCTAGAGTCTTTTGGCCTTTTCTTATAAGGACCGGAGATCCCAGGTAGCAGCCCCAGACTTGTTTAATGAGGCTACCCTAGATGATTCTTCTCTTTTGCAGGAAGCTCTCTTCTCCGGAATCAACCCAAGACTCCTCCCAGGCGTCATCCCAGAACATTTTGACCTCTGCGTTCGGGACCGGAGATCCCAGCTACCTGCCCCAGACTCCTCCAAGTAAGTAGCTCGAGACATTTTTGTTCTCCTGTAGAGAAATCTCTCAACTCCGACAGCCACCTGAGACTCCTCCCAGGCATCTCCCACAGTCTTCTGTCCTCTGCTTTACCTACCTAAGGGGTCAGGTAGAAGCCCCAGACTCCTCCAAGGAAGCTACCGTTGAGGTTTTTTTCTTTTTTGGAGGAACCTCTGCCCTCCTGGATTCCCTGTGATTCCTTCCAGACGTCTCCTAGCGTCTTTTGGCCTTTTCTTATAAGGACCGGAGATCCCAGGTAGCAGCCCCAGACTTGTCTAATGAGGCTACCCTAGATGATTCTTCTCTTTTGCAGGAAGCTCTCTTCTCTGGGATCAACCCAAGAGTCCTCCCAGGCGTCATCCCAGAATGTTTTGACCTCTGCGTTCAGGACCGGAGATCCCATCTACCTGCCCCAGACTCCTCCAAGTAAGTAGCTCAAGACATTTTTGTTCTCCTGTAGAGAAATCTCTCAACTCCGACAGCCACCTGAGACTCCTCCCAGGCATCTCCCACAGTCTTCTGTCTTCTGCTTTACCTACCTAAGGGGTCAGGTAGAAGCCCCAGACTCCTCCAAGGAAGCTACCGTTGAGGTTTTTTTCTTTTTTGGAGGAACCTCTGCCCTCCTGGATTCCCTGTGATTCCTTCCAGACGTCTCCTAGCGTCTTTTGGCCTTTTCTTATAAGGACCGGAGATCCCAGGTAGCAGCCCCAGACTTGTCTAATGAGGCTACCCTAGATGATTCTTCTCTTTTGCAGGAAGCTCTCTTCTCCGGAATCAACCCAAGAGTCCTCCCAGGCGTCATCCCAGAATGTTTTGACCTCTGCGTTCAGGACCGGAGATCCCAGCTACCTGCCCCAGACTCCTCCAAGTAAGTAGCTCGAGACATTTTTGTTCTCCTGTAGAGAAATCTCTCAACTCCGACAGCCACCTGAGACTCCTCCCAGGCATCTCCCACAGTCTTCTGTCTTCTGCTTTACCTACCTAAGGGGTCAGGTAGAAGCCCCAGACTCCTCCAAGGAAGCTACCGTTGAGGTTTTTTTCTTTTTTGGAGGAACCTCTGCCCTCCTGGATTCCCTGTGATTCCTTCCAGACGTCTCCTAGCGTCTTTTGGCCTTTTCTTATAAGGACCGGAGATCCCAGGTAGCAGCCCCAGACTTGTCTAATGAGGCTACCCTAGATGATTCTTCTCTTTTGCAGGAAGCTCTCTTCTCTGGGATCAACCCAAGACTCCTCCCAGGCGTCATCCCAGAATGTTTTGACCTCTGCGTTCAGGACCGGAGATCCCAGCTACCTGCCCCAGACTCCTCCAAGTAAGTAGCTCGAGACATTTTTGTTCTCCTGTAGAGAAATCTCTCAACTCCGACAGCCACCTGAGACTCCTCCCAGGCATCTCCCACAGTCTTCTGTCCTCTGCTTTACCTACCTAAGGGGTCAGGTAGAAGCCCTAGACTCCTCCAAGGAAGCTACCGTTGACGTTTTTTTCTTTTTTGGAGGAACCTCTGCCCTCCGGGATCCCCTGTGATTCCTTCCAGACGTCTCCTAGAGTCTTTTGGGCATTTCTTATAAGGACCCGAGATCGCAGGTAGCAGCCCCAGACTTGTCTAATGAGGCTACCCTAGATGATTCTTCTCTTTTGCAGGAAGCTCTCTTCTCCGGGATCGACCCAAGACTCCTCCCAGGCGTCATCCCAGAACATTTTGACCTCTGCGTTCGGGACCGGAGATCCCAGCTACCTGCCCCAGACTCCTCCAGGTAAGTAGCTCGAGACATTTTTGTTCTCCTGTAGAGAAATCTCTCAACTCCGACAGCCACCTGAGACTCCTCCCAGGCATCTCCCACAGTCTTCTGTCCTCTGCTTTACCTACCTAAGGGGTCAGGTAGAAGCCCCAGACTCCTCCAAGGAAGCTACCGTTGAGGTTTTTTTCTTTTTTTCGAGGAGCCTCTGACCTCCGGGATTCCCTGTGATTCCTTCCAGACGTCTCCTAGCGTCTTTTGGCCTTTTCTTATAAGGACCGGAGATCCCAGGTAGCAGCCCCAGACTTGTCTAATGAGGCTACCCTATATGATTCTTCTCTTTTGCAGGAAGCTCTCTTCTCTGGGATCGACCCAAGACTCCTCCCAGGCGTCATCCCAGAACGTTTTGACATCTGCGTTCGGGACCGGAGATCCCATCTACCTGCCCCAGACTCCTCCAAGTAAGTAGCTCGAGACATTTTTGTTCTCCTGTAGAGACATCCCTCAACTCCGACAGCCACCTGAGACTCCTCCCAGGCATCTCCCACAGTCTTCTGTCCTCTGCTTTACCTACCTAAGGGGTCAGGTAGAAACCCCAGACTCCTCCAAGGAAGCTACCGTTGAGGCTTTTTTCCTTTTTGGAGGAAACACTGCCCTCCGGGATCCCCTTTGATTCCTTCCAGACGTCTCCTAGAGTCTTTTGGCCTTTTCTTATAAGGACCGGAGATCCCAGGTAGCAGCCCCAGACTTGTTTAATGAGGCTACCCTAGATGATTCTTCCCTTTTGCAGGAAGCTCTCTTCTCCGGAATCAACCCAAGACTCCTCCCAGGCGTCATCCCAGAACATTTTGACCTCTGCGTTCGGGACCGGAGATCCCAGCTACCTGCCCCAGACTCCTCCAAGTAAGTAGCTCGAGACATTTTTGTTCTCCTGTAGAGAAATCTCTCAACTCCGACAGCCACCTGAGACTCCTCCCAGGCATCTCCCACAGTCTTCTGTCCTCTGCTTTACCTACCTAAGGGGTCAGGTAGAAGCCCCAGACTCCTCCAAGGAAGCTACCATTGAGGTTTTTTCTTTTTTGGAGGAGCCTGTGCCCTCTGGGATCCCCTGTGATTCCTTCCAGACGTCTCCTAGAGTCTTTTGGCCTTTTCTTATAAGGACCGGAGATCCCAGGTAGCAGCCCCAGACTTGTCTAATGAGGCTACCCTAGATGATTCTTTTCTTTTGCAGGAAGCTCTCTTCTCCGGGATCGACCCAAGACTCCTCCCAGGCGTCATCCCAGAATGTTTTGACCTCTGCGTTCGGGACCGGAGATCCCATCTACCTGCCCCAGACTCCTCCAAGTAAGTAGCTCGAGACATTTTTGTTCTCCTGTAGAGAAATCTCTCAACTCCGTCAGCCACCTGAGACTCCTCCCAGGCATCTCCCACAGTCTTCTGTCTTCTGCTTTACCTACCTAAGGGGTCAGTTAGAAGCCCCAGACTCCTCCAAGGAAGCTACCGTTGAGGTTTTTTTCTTTTTTGGAGGAACCTCTGCCCTCCTGGATTCCCTGTGATTCCTTCCAGACGTCTCCTAGCGTCTTTTGGCCTTTTCTTATAAGGACCGGAGATCCCAGGTAGCAGCCCCAGACTTGTCTAATGAGGCTACCCTAGATGATTCTTCTCTTTTGCAGGAAGCTCTCTTCTCTGGGATCAACCCAAGAGTCCTCCCAGGCGTCATCCCAGAATGTTTTGACCTCTGCGTTCAGGACCGGAGATCCCAGCTACCTGCCCCAGACTCCTCCAAGTAAGTAGCTCAAGACATTTTTGTTCTCCTGTAGAGAAATCTCTCAACTCCGACAGCCACCTGAGACTCCTCCCAGGCATCTCCCACAGTCTTCTGTCTTCTGCTTTACCTACCTAAGGGGTCAGGTAGAAGCCCCAGACTCCTCCAAGGAAGCTACCGTTGAGGTTTTTTTCTTTTTTGGAGGAACCTCTGCCCTCCTGGATTCCCTGTGATTCCTTCCAGACGTCTCCGAGCGTCTTTTGGCCTTTTCTTATAAGGACCGGAGATCCCAGGTAGCAGCCCCAGACTTGTCTAATGAGGCTACCCTAGATGATTCTTCTCTTTTGCAGGAAGCTCTCTTCTCTGGGATCAACCCAAGAGTCCTCCCAGGCGTCATCCCAGAATGTTTTGACCTCTGCGTTCAGGACCGGAGATCCCAGCTACCTGCCCCAGACTCCTCCAAGTAAGTAGCTCGAGACATTTTTGTTCTCCTGTAGAGAAATCTCTCAACTCCGACAGCCACCCGAGACTCCTCCCAGGCATCTCCCACAGTCTTCTGTCCTCTGCTTTACCTACCTAAGGGGTCAGGTAGAAGCCCCAGACTCCTCTTAGGAAGCTACCGTTGAGGTTTTTTCTGTTTTGGCGGAGCCTGTGCCCTCTGGGATCCCCTGTGATTCCTTCCAGACGTCTCCTAGAGTCTTTTGGGCTTTTCTTATAAGGACCGGAGATCGCAGGTAGCAGCCCCAGACTTGTCTAATGAGGCTACCCTAGATGATTCTTCTGTTTTGCAGGAAGCTCTCTTCTCCAGGATTGACCCAAGACTCCTCCCAGGCGTCATCCCAGAACGTTTTGACCTCTGCATTCGGGACCGGAGATCCCAGCTACCTGCCCCAGACTCCTCCAAGTAAGTAGCTCGAGACATTTTTGTTCTCCTGTAGAGAAATCTCTCAACTCCGACAGCCACCTGAGACTCCTCCCAGGCATCTCCCACAGTCTTCTGTCCTCTGCTTTACCTACCTAAGGGGTCAGGTAGAAGCCCTAGACTCCTCCAAGGAAGCTACCGTTGACGTTTTTTTCTTTTTTGGAGGAACCTCTGCCCTCCGGGATCCCCTGTGATTCCTTCCAGACGTCTCCTAGAGTCTTTTGGGCATTTCTTATAAGGACCCGAGATCGCAGGTAGCAGCCCCAGACTTGTCTAATGAGGCTACCCTAGATGATTCTTCTCTTTTGCAGGAAGCTCTCTTCTCCGGGATCGACCCAAGACTCCTCCCAGGCGTCATCCCAGAACATTTTTACCTCTGCGTTCGGGACCGGAGATCCCAGCTACCTGCCCCAGACTCCTCCAGGTAAGTAGCTCGAGACATTTTTGTTCTCCTGTAGAGAAATCTCTCAACTCCGACAGCCACCTGAGACTCCTCCCAGGCATCTCCCACAGTCTTCTGTCTTCTGCTTTACCTACCTAAGGGGTCAGGTAGAAGCCCCAGACTCCTCCAAGGAAGCTACCGTTGAGGTTTTTTTCTTTTTTGGAGGAACCTCTGCCCTCCTGGATTCCCTGTGATTCCTTCCAGACGTCTCCTAGCGTCTTTTGGCCTTTTCTTATAAGGACCGGAGATCCCAGGTAGCAGCCCCAGACTTGTCTAATGAGGCTACCCTAGATGATTCTTCTCTTTTGCAGGAAGCTCTCTTCTCTGGGATCAACCCAAGAGTCCTCCCAGGCGTCATCCCAGAATGTTTTGACCTCTGCGTTCAGGACCGGAGATCCCAGCTACCTGCCCCAGACTCCTCCAAGTAAGTAGCTCGAGACATTTTTGTTCTCCTGTAGAGAAATCTCTCAACTCCGACAGCCACCTGAGACTCCTCCCAGGCATCTCCCACAGTCTTCTGTCTTCTGCTTTACCTACCTAAGGGGTCAGGTAGAAGCCCCAGACTCCTCCAAGGAAGCTACCGTTGAGGTTTTTTTCTTTTTTGGAGGAACCTCTGCCCTCCTGGATTCCCTGTGATTCCTTCCAGACGTCTCCTAGCGTCTTTTGGCCTTTTCTTATAAGGACCGGAGATCCCAGGTAGCAGCCCCAGACTTGTCTAATGAGGCTACCCTAGATGATTCTTCTCTTTTGCAGGAAGCTCTCTTCTCTGGGATCAACCCAAGAGTCCTCCCAGGCGTCATCCCAGAATGTTTTGACCTCTGCGTTCAGGACCGGAGATCCCAGCTACCTGCCCCAGACTCCTCCAAGTAAGTAGCTCGAGACATTTTTGTTCTCCTGTAGAGAAATCTCTCAACTCCGACAGCCACCTGAGACTCCTCCCAGGCATCTCCCACAGTCTTCTGTCCTCTGCTTTACCTACCTAAGGGGTCAGGTAGAAGCCCCAGACTCCTCTTAGGAAGCTACCGTTGAGGTTTTTTCTGTTTTGGCGGAGCCTGTGCCCTCTGGGATCCCCTGTGATTCCTTCCAGACGTCTCCTAGAGTCTTTTGGGCTTTTCTTATAAGGACCGGAGATCGCAGGTAGCAGCCCCAGACTTGTCTAATGAGGCTACCCTAGATGATTCTTCTGTTTTGCAGGAAGCTCTCTTCTCCAGGATTGACCCAAGACTCCTCCCAGGCGTCATCCCAGAACGTTTTGACCTCTGCATTCGGGACCAGAGATCCCAGCTACCTGCCCCAGACTCCTCCAAGTAAGTAGCTCGAGACATTTTTGTTCTCCTGTAGAGAAATCTCTCAACTCCGACAGCCACCTGAGACTCCTCCCAGGCATCTCCCACAGTCTTCTGTCCTCTGCTTTACCTACCTAAGGGGTCAGGTAGAAGCCCTAGACTCCTCCAAGGAAGCTACCGTTGACGTTTTTTTCTTTTTTGGAGGAACCTCTGCCCTCCGGGATCCCCTGTGATTCCTTCCAGACGTCTCCTAGAGTCTTTTGGGCATTTCTTATAAGGACCCGAGATCGCAGGTAGCAGCCCCAGACTTGTCTAATGAGGCTACCCTAGATGATTCTTCTCTTTTGCAGGAAGCTCTCTTCTCCGGGATCGACCCAAGACTCCTCCCAGGCGTCATCCCAGAACATTTTTACCTCTGCGTTCGGGACCGGAGATCCCAGCTACCTGCCCCAGACTCCTCCAGGTAAGTAGCTCGAGACATTTTTGTTCTCCTGTAGAGAAATCTCTCAACTCCGACAGCCACCTGAGACTCCTCCCAGGCATCTCCCACAGTCTTCTGTCCTCTGCTTTACCTACCTAAGGGGTCAGGTAGAAGCCCCAGACTCCTCCAAGGAAGCTACCGTTGAGGTTTTTTTCTTTTTTTCGAGGAGCCTCTGACCTCCGGGATTCCCTGTGATTCCTTCCAGACGTCTCCTAGCGTCTTTTGGCCTTTTCTTATAAGGACCGGAGATCCCAGGTAGCAGCCCCAGACTTGTCTAATGAGGCTACCCTATATGATTCTTCTCTTTTGCAGGAAGCTCTCTTCTCTGGGATCGACCCAAGACTCCTCCCAGGCGTCATCCCAGAACGTTTTGACATCTGCGTTCGGGACCGGAGATCCCATCTACCTGCCCCAGACTCCTCCAAGTAAGTAGCTCGAGACATTTTTGTTCTCCTGTAGAGACATCCCTCAACTCCGACAGGCACCTGAGACTCCTCCCAGGCATCTCCCACAGTCTTCTGTCTTCTGCTTTACCTACCTAAGGGGTCAGGTAGAAACCCCAGACTCCTCCAAGGAAGCTACCGTTGAGGCTTTCTTCCTTTTTGGAGGAAACACTGCCCTCCGGGATCCCCTTTGATTCCTTCCAGACGTCTCCTAGAGTCTTTTGGCCTTTTCTTACAAGGACCCGAGATCGCAGGTAGCAGCCCCAGACTTGTTTAATGAGGCTACCCTAGATGATTCTTCCCTTTTGCAGGAAGCTCTCTTCTCCGGAATCAACCCAAGACTCCTCCCAGGCGTCATCCCAGAACATTTTGACCTCTGCGTTCGGGACCGGAGATCCCAGCTACCTGCCCCAGACTCCTCCAAGTAAGTAGCTCGAGACATTTTTGTTCTCCTGTAGAGAAATCTCTCAACTCCGACAGCCACCTGAGACTCCTCCCAGGCATCTCCCACAGTCTTCTGTCCTCTGCTTTACCTACCTAAGGGGTCAGGTAGAAGCCCCAGACTCCTCCAAGGAAGCTACCATTGAGGTTTTTTCTGTTTTGGAGGAGCCTGTGCCCTCCGGGATCCCCTGTGAATCCTTCCAGACGTCTCCTAGAGTCTTTTGGCCTTTTCTTATAAGGACCGGAGATCGCAGGTAGCAGCCCCAGACTTGTCTAATGAGGCTACCCTAGATGATTCTTTTCTTTTGCAGGAAGCTCTCTTCTCCGGGATCGACCCAAGACTCCTCCCAGGCGTCATCCCAGAATGTTTTGACCTCTGCGTTCGGGACCGGAGATCCCATCTACCTGCCCCAGACTCCTCCAAGTAAGTAGCTCGAGACATTTTTGTTCTCCTGTAGAGAAATCTCTCAACTCCGACAGCCACCTGAGACTCCTCCCAGGCATCTCCCACAGTCTTCTGTCTTCTGCTTTACCTACCTAAGGGGTCAGGTAGAAGCCCCAGACTCCTCCAAGGAAGCTACCGTTGAGGTTTTTTTCTTTTTTGGAGGAACCTCTGCCCTCCTGGATTCCCTGTGATTCCTTCCAGACGTCTCCTAGCGTCTTTTGGCCTTTTCTTATAAGGACCGGAGATCCCAGGTAGCAGCCCCAGACTTGTCTAATGAGGCTACCCTAGATGATTCTTCTCTTTTGCAGGAAGCTCTCTTCTCTGGGATCAACCCAAGAGTCCTCCCAGGCGTCATCCCAGAATGTTTTGACCTCTGCGTTCAGGACCGGAGATCCCAGCTACCTGCCCCAGACTCCTCCAAGTAAGTAGCTCAAGACATTTTTGTTCTCCTGTAGAGAAATCTCTCAACTCCGACAGCCACCTGAGACTCCTCCCAGGCATCTCCCACAGTCTTCTGTCTTCTGCTTTACCTACCTAAGGGGTCAGGTAGAAGCCCCAGACTCCTCCAAGGAAGCTACCGTTGAGGTTTTTTTCTTTTTTGGAGGAACCTCTGCCCTCCTGGATTCCCTGTGATTCCTTCCAGACGTCTCCTAGCGTCTTTTGGCCTTTTCTTATAAGGACCGGAGATCCCAGGTAGCAGCCCCAGACTTGTCTAATGAGGCTACCCTAGATGATTCTTCTCTTTTGCAGGAAGCTCTCTTCTCTGGGATCAACCCAAGAGTCCTCCCAGGCGTCATCCCAGAATGTTTTGACCTCTGCGTTCAGGACCGGAGATCCCAGCTACCTGCCCCAGACTCCTCCAAGTAAGTAGCTCAAGACATTTTTGTTCTCCTGTAGAGAAATCTCTCAACTCCGACAGCCACCTGAGACTCCTCCCAGGCATCTCCCACAGTCTTCTGTCTTCTGCTTTACCTACCTAAGGGGTCAGGTAGAAGCCCCAGACTCCTCCAAGGAAGCTACCGTTGAGGTTTTTTTCTTTTTTGGAGGAACCTCTGCCCTCCTGGATTCCCTGTGATTCCTTCCAGACGTCTCCTAGCGTCTTTTGGCCTTTTCTTATAAGGACCGGAGATCCCAGGTAGCAGCCCCAGACTTGTCTAATGAGGCTACCCTAGATGATTCTTCTCTTTTGCAGGAAGCTCTCTTCTCCGGAATCAACCCAAGAGTCCTCCCAGGCGTCATCCCAGAATGTTTTGACCTCTGCGTTCAGGACCGGAGATCCCAGCTACCTGCCCCAGACTCCTCCAAGTAAGTAGCTCGAGACATTTTTGTTCTCCTGTAGAGAAATCTCTCAACTCCGACAGCCACCTGAGACTCCTCCCAGGCATCTCCCACAGTCTTCTGTCCTCTGCTTTACCTACCTAAGGGGTCAGGTAGAAGCCCCAGACTCCTCTTAGGAAGCTACCGTTGAGGTTTTTTCTGTTTTGGCGGAGCCTGTGCCCTCTGGGATCCCCTGTGATTCCTTCCAGACGTCTCCTAGAGTCTTTTGGGCTTTTCTTATAAGGACCGGAGATCGCAGGTAGCAGCCCCAGACTTGTCTAATGAGGCTACCCTAGATGATTCTTCTGTTTTGCAGGAAGCTCTCTTCTCCAGGATTGACCCAAGACTCCTCCCAGGCGTCATCCCAGAACGTTTTGACCTCTGCATTCGGGACCGGAGATCCCAGCTACCTGCCCCAGACTCCTCCAAGTAAGTAGCTCGAGACATTTTTGTTCTCCTGTAGAGAAATCTCTCAACTCCGACAGCCACCTGAGACTCCTCCCAGGCATCTCCCACAGTCTTCTGTCCTCTGCTTACCTACCTAAGGGGTCAGGTAGAAGCCCTAGACTCCTCCAAGGAAGCTACCGTTGACGTTTTTTTCTTTTTTGGAGGAACCTCTGCCCTCCGGGATCCCCTGTGATTCCTTCCAGACGTCTCCTAGAGTCTTTTGGGCATTTCTTATAAGGACCCGAGATCGCAGGTAGCAGCCCCAGACTTGTCTAATGAGGCTACCCTAGATGATTCTTCTCTTTTGCAGGAAGCTCTCTTCTCCGGGATCGACCCAAGACTCCTCCCAGGCGTCATCCCAGAACATTTTTACCTCTGCGTTCGGGACCGGAGATCCCAGCTACCTGCCCCAGACTCCTCCAGGTAAGTAGCTCGAGACATTTTTGTTCTCCTGTAGAGAAATCTCTCAACTCCGACAGCCACCTGAGACTCCTCCCAGGCATCTCCCACAGTCTTCTGTCTTCTGCTTTACCTACCTAAGGGGTCAGGTAGAAGCCCCAGACTCCTCCAAGGAAGCTACCGTTGAGGTTTTTTTCTTTTTTGGAGGAACCTCTGCCCTCCTGGATTCCCTGTGATTCCTTCCAGACGTCTCCTAGCGTCTTTTGGCCTTTTCTTATAAGGACCGGAGATCCCAGGTAGCAGCCCCAGACTTGTCTAATGAGGCTACCCTAGATGATTCTTCTCTTTTGCAGGAAGCTCTCTTCTCTGGGATCAACCCAAGAGTCCTCCCAGGCGTCATCCCAGAATGTTTTGACCTCTGCGTTCAGGACCGGAGATCCCAGCTACCTGCCCCAGACTCCTCCAAGTAAGTAGCTCGAGACATTTTTGTTCTCCTGTAGAGAAATCTCTCAACTCCGACAGCCACCTGAGACTCCTCCCAGGCATCTCCCACAGTCTTCTGTCTTCTGCTTTACCTACCTAAGGGGTCAGGTAGAAGCCCCAGACTCCTCCAAGGAAGCTACCGTTGAGGTTTTTTTCTTTTTTGGAGGAACCTCTGCCCTCCTGGATTCCCTGTGATTCCTTCCAGACGTCTCCTAGCGTCTTTTGGCCTTTTCTTATAAGGACCGGAGATCCCAGGTAGCAGCCCCAGACTTGTCTAATGAGGCTACCCTAGATGATTCTTCTCTTTTGCAGGAAGCTCTCTTCTCTGGGATCAACCCAAGAGTCCTCCCAGGCGTCATCCCAGAATGTTTTGACCTCTGCGTTCAGGACCGGAGATCCCAGCTACCTGCCCCAGACTCCTCCAAGTAAGTAGCTCGAGACATTTTTGTTCTCCTGTAGAGAAATCTCTCAACTCCGACAGCCACCTGAGACTCCTCCCAGGCATCTCCCACAGTCTTCTGTCCTCTGCTTTACCTACCTAAGGGGTCAGGTAGAAGCCCCAGACTCCTCTTAGGAAGCTACCGTTGAGGTTTTTTCTGTTTTGGCGGAGCCTGTGCCCTCTGGGATCCCCTGTGATTCCTTCCAGACGTCTCCTAGAGTCTTTTGGGCTTTTCTTATAAGGACCGGAGATCGCAGGTAGCAGCCCCAGACTTGTCTAATGAGGCTACCCTAGATGATTCTTCTGTTTTGCAGGAAGCTCTCTTCTCCAGGATTGACCCAAGACTCCTCCCAGGCGTCATCCCAGAACGTTTTGACCTCTGCATTCGGGACCGGAGATCCCAGCTACCTGCCCCAGACTCCTCCAAGTAAGTAGCTCGAGACATTTTTGTTCTCCTGTAGAGAAATCTCTCAACTCCGACAGCCACCTGAGACTCCTCCCAGGCATCTCCCACAGTCTTCTGTCCTCTGCTTTACCTACCTAAGGGGTCAGGTAGAAGCCCTAGACTCCTCCAAGGAAGCTACCGTTGACGTTTTTTTCTTTTTTGGAGGAACCTCTGCCCTCCGGGATCCCCTGTGATTCCTTCCAGACGTCTCCTAGAGTCTTTTGGGCATTTCTTATAAGGACCCGAGATCGCAGGTAGCAGCCCCAGACTTGTCTAATGAGGCTACCCTAGATGATTCTTCTCTTTTGCAGGAAGCTCTCTTCTCCGGGATCGACCCAAGACTCCTCCCAGGCGTCATCCCAGAACATTTTTACCTCTGCGTTCGGGACCGGAGATCCCAGCTACCTGCCCCAGACTCCTCCAGGTAAGTAGCTCGAGACATTTTTGTTCTCCTGTAGAGAAATCTCTCAACTCCGACAGCCACCTGAGACTCCTCCCAGGCATCTCCCACAGTCTTCTGTCCTCTGCTTTACCTACCTAAGGGGTCAGGTAGAAGCCCTAGACTCCTCCAAGGAAGCTACCGTTGAGGTTTTTTTCTTTTTTTCGAGGAGCCTCTGACCTCCGGGATTCCCTGTGATTCCTTCCAGACGTCTCCTAGCGTCTTTTGGCCTTTTCTTATAAGGACCGGAGATCCCAGGTAGCAGCCCCAGACTTGTCTAATGAGGCTACCCTATATGATTCTTCTCTTTTGCAGGAAGCTCTCTTCTCTGGGATCGACCCAAGACTCCTCCCAGGCGTCATCCCAGAACGTTTTGACATCTGCGTTCGGGACCGGAGATCCCATCTACCTGCCCCAGACTCCTCCAAGTAAGTAGCTCGAGACATTTTTGTTCTCCTGTAGAGACATCCCTCAACTCCGACAGGCACCTGAGACTCCTCCCAGGCATCTCCCACAGTCTTCTGTCTTCTGCTTTACCTACCTAAGGGGTCAGGTAGAAACCCCAGACTCCTCCAAGGAAGCTACCGTTGAGGCTTTCTTCCTTTTTGGAGGAAACACTGCCCTCCGGGATCCCCTTTGATTCCTTCCAGACGTCTCCTAGAGTCTTTTGGCCTTTTCTTATAAGGACCCGAGATCGCAGGTAGCAGCCCCAGACTTGTTTAATGAGGCTACCCTAGATGATTCTTCCCTTTTGCAGGAAGCTCTCTTCTCCGGAATCAACCCAAGACTCCTCCCAGGCGTCATCCCAGAACATTTTGACCTCTGCGTTCGGGACCGGAGATCCCAGCTACCTGCCCCAGACTCCTCCAAGTAAGTAGCTCGAGACATTTTTGTTCTCCTGTAGAGAAATCTCTCAACTCCGACAGCCACCTGAGACTCCTCCCAGGCATCTCCCACAGTCTTCTGTCCTCTGCTTTACCTACCTAAGGGGTCAGGTAGAAGCCCCAGACTCCTCCAAGGAAGCTACCATTGAGGTTTTTTCTTTTTTGGAGGAGCCTGTGCCCTCCGGGATCCCCTGTGATTCCTTCCAGACGTCTCCTAGAGTCTTTTGGCCTTTTCTTATAAGGACCGGAGATCGCAGGTAGCAGCCCCAGACTTGTCTAATGAGGCTACCCTAGATGATTCTTTTCTTTTGCAGGAAGCTCTCTTCTCCGGGATCGACCCAAGACTCCTCCCAGGCGTCATCCCAGAATGTTTTGACCTCTGCGTTCGGGACCGGAGATCCCATCTACCTGCCCCAGACTCCTCCAAGTAAGTAGCTCGAGACATTTTTGTTCTCCTGTAGAGAAATCTCTCAACTCCGACAGCCACCTGAGACTCCTCCCAGGCATCTCCCACAGTCTTCTGTCTTCTGCTTTACCTACCTAAGGGGTCAGGTAGAAGCCCCAGACTCCTCCAAGGAAGCTACCGTTGAGGTTTTTTTCTTTTTTGGAGGAACCTCTGCCCTCCTGGATTCCCTGTGATTCCTTCCAGACGTCTCCTAGCGTCTTTTGGCCTTTTCTTATAAGGACCGGAGATCCCAGGTAGCAGCCCCAGACTTGTCTAATGAGGCTACCCTAGATGATTCTTCTCTTTTGCAGGAAGCTCTCTTCTCTGGGATCAACCCAAGAGTCCTCCCAGGCGTCATCCCAGAATGTTTTGACCTCTGCGTTCAGGACCGGAGATCCCATCTACCTGCCCCAGACTCCTCCAAGTAAGTAGCTCAAGACATTTTTGTTCTCCTGTAGAGAAATCTCTCAACTCCGACAGCCACCTGAGACTCCTCCCAGGCATCTCCCACAGTCTTCTGTCTTCTGCTTTACCTACCTAAGGGGTCAGGTAGAAGCCCCAGACTCCTCCAAGGAAGCTACCGTTGAGGTTTTTTTCTTTTTTGGAGGAACCTCTGCCCTCCTGGATTCCCTGTGATTCCTTCCAGACGTCTCCTAGCGTCTTTTGGCCTTTTCTTATAAGGACCGGAGATCCCAGGTAGCAGCCCCAGACTTGTCTAATGAGGCTACGCTAGATGATTCTTCTCTTTTGCAGGAAGCTCTCTTCTCTGGGATCAACCCAAGAGTCCTCCCAGGCGTCATCCCAGAATGTTTTGACCTCTGCGTTCAGGACCGGAGATCCCAGCTACCTGCCCCAGACTCCTCCAAGTAAGTAGCTCAAGACATTTTTGTTCTCCTGTAGAGAAATCTCTCAACTCCGACAGCCACCTGAGACTCCTCCCAGGCATCTCCCACAGTCTTCTGTCTTCTGCTTTACCTACCTAAGGGGTCAGGTAGAAGCCCCAGACTCCTCCAAGGAAGCTACCGTTGAGGTTTTTTTCTTTTTTGGAGGAACCTCTGCCCTCCTGGATTCCCTGTGATTCCTTCCAGACGTCTCCTAGCGTCTTTTGGCCTTTTCTTATAAGGACCGGAGATCGCAGGTAGCAGCCCCAGACTTGTCTAATGAGGCTACCCTAGATGATTCTTCTCTTTTGCAGGAAGCTCTCTTCTCCGGAATCAACCCAAGAGTCCTCCCAGGCGTCATCCCAGAATGTTTTGACCTCTGCGTTCAGGACCGGAGATCCCAGCTACCTGCCCCAGACTCCTCCAAGTAAGTAGCTCGAGACATTTTTGTTCTCCTGTAGAGAAATCTCTCAACTCCGACAGCCACCTGAGACTCCTCCCAGGCATCTCCCACAGTCTTCTGTCTTCTGCTTTACCTACCTAAGGGGTCAGGTAGAAGCCCCAGACTCCTCCAAGGAAGCTACCGTTGAGGTTTTTTTCTTTTTTGGAGGAACCTCTGCCCTCCTGGATTCCCTGTGATTCCTTCCAGACGTCTCCTAGCGTCTTTTGGCCTTTTCTTATAAGGACCGGAGATCCCAGGTAGCAGCGCCAGACTTGTCTAATGAGGCTACCCTAGATGATTCTTCTCTTTTGCAGGAAGCTCTCTTCTCTGGGATCAACCCAAGACTCCTCCCAGGCGTCATCCCAGAATGTTTTGACCTCTGCGTTCAGGACCGGAGATCCCAGCTACCTGCCCCAGAATCCTCCAAGTAAGTAGCTCGAGACATTTTTGTTCTCCTGTAGAGAAATCTCTCAACTCCGACAGCCACCTGAGACTCCTCCCAGGCATCTCCCACAGTCTTCTGTCCTCTGCTTTACCTACCTAAGGGGTCAGGTAGAAGCCCTAGACTCCTCCAAGGAAGCTACCGTTGACGTTTTTTTCTTTTTTGGAGGAACCTCTGCCCTCCGGGATCCCCTGTGATTCCTTCCAGACGTCTCCTAGAGTCTTTTGGGCATTTCTTATAAGGACCCGAGATCGCAGGTAGCAGCCCCAGACTTGTCTAATGAGGCTACCCTAGATGATTCTTCTCTTTTGCAGGAAGCTCTCTTCTCCGGGATCGACCCAAGACTCCTCCCAGGCGTCATCCCAGAACATTTTTACCTCTGCGTTCGGGACCGGAGATCCCAGCTACCTGCCCCAGACTCCTCCAGGTAAGTAGCTCGAGACATTTTTGTTCTCCTGTAGAGAAATCCCTCAACTCCGACAGGCACCTGAGACTCCTCCCAGGCATCTCCCACAGTCTTCTGTCCTCTGCTTTACCTACCTAAGGGGTCAGGTAGAAACCCCAGACTCCTCCAAGGAAGCTACCGTTGAGGCTTTTTTCCTTTTTGGAGGAAACACTGCCCTCCGGGATCCCCTTTGATTCCTTCCAGACGTCTCCTAGAGTCTTTTGGCCTTTTCTTATAAGGACCCGAGATCGCAGGTAGCAGCCCCAGACTTGTTTAATGAGGCTACCCTAGATGATTCTTCCCTTTTGCAGGAAGCTCTCTTCTCCGGAATCAACCCAAGACTCCTCCCAGGCGTCATCCCAGAACATTTTGACCTCTGCGTTCGGGACCGGAGATCCCAGCTACCTGCCCCAGACTCCTCCAAGTAAGTAGCTCGAGACATTTTTGTTCTCCTGTAGAGAAATCTCTCAACTCCGACAGCCACCTGAGACTCCTCCCAGGCATCTCCCACAGTCTTCTGTCCTCTGCTTTACCTACCTAAAGGGTCAGGTAGAAGTCCCAGACTCCTCCAAGGAAGCTACCATTGAGGTTTTTTCTTTTTTGGAGGAGCCTATGCCCTCCGGGATCCCCTGTGATTCCTTCCAGACGTCTCCTAGAGTCTTTTGGCCTTTTCTTATAAGGACCGGAGATCCCAGGTAGCAGCCCCAGACTTGTCTAATGAGGCTACCCTAGATGATTCTTCTCTTTTGCAGGAAGCTCTCTTCTCCGGGATCGACCCAAGACTCCTCCCAGGCGTCATCCCAGAATGTTTTGACCTCTGCGTTCGGGACCGGAGATCCCATCTACCTGCCCCAGACTCCTCCAAGTAAGTAGCTCGAGACATTTTTGTTCTCCTGTAGAGAAATCTCTCAACTCCGTCAGCCACCTGAGACTCCTCCCAGGCATCTCCCACAGTCTTCTGTCTTCTGCTTTACCTACCTAAGGGGTCAGGTAGAAGCCCCAGACTCCTCCAAGGAAGCTACCGTTGAGGTTTTTTTCTTTTTTGGAGGAACCTCTGCCCTCCTGGATTCCCTGTGATTCCTTCCAGACGTCTCCTAGCGTCTTTTGGCCTTTTCTTATAAGGACCGGAGATCCCAGGTAGCAGCCCCAGACTTGTCTAATGAGGCTACGCTAGATGATTCTTCTCTTTTGCAGGAAGCTCTCTTCTCTGGGATCAACCCAAGAGTCCTCCCAGGCGTCATCCCAGAATGTTTTGACCTCTGCGTTCAGGACCGGAGATCCCAGCTACCTGCCCCAGACTCCTCCAAGTAAGTAGCTCAAGACATTTTTGTTCTCCTGTAGAGAAATCTCTCAACTCCGACAGCCACCTGAGACTCCTCCCAGGCATCTCCCACAGTCTTCTGTCTTCTGCTTTACCTACCTAAGGGGTCAGGTAGAAGCCCCAGACTCCTCCAAGGAAGCTACCGTTGAGGTTTTTTTCTTTTTTGGAGGAACCTCTGCCCTCCTGGATTCCCTGTGATTCCTTCCAGACGTCTCCTAGCGTCTTTTGGCCTTTTCTTATAAGGACCGGAGATCCCAGGTAGCAGCCCCAGACTTGTCTAATGAGGCTACGCTAGATGATTCTTCTCTTTTGCAGGAAGCTCTCTTCTCTGGGATCAACCCAAGAGTCCTCCCAGGCGTCATCCCAGAATGTTTTGACCTCTGCGTTCAGGACCGGAGATCCCATCTACCTGCCCCAGACTCCTCCAAGTAAGTAGCTCGAGACATTTTTGTTCTCCTGTAGAGAAATCTCTCAACTCCGACAGCCACCTGAGACTCCTCCCAGGCATCTCCCACAGTCTTCTGTCTTCTGCTTTACCTACCTAAGGGGTCAGGTAGAAGCCCCAGACTCCTCCAAGGAAGCTACCGTTGAGGTTTTTTTCTTTTTTGGAGGAACCTCTGCCCTCCTGGATTCCCTGTGATTCCTTCCAGACGTCTCCTAGCGTCTTTTGGCCTTTTCTTATAAGGACCGGAGATCCCAGGTAGCAGCGCCAGACTTGTCTAATGAGGCTACCCTAGATGATTCTTCTCTTTTGCAGGAAGCTCTCTTCTCTGGGATCAACCCAAGACTCCTCCCAGGCGTCATCCCAGAATGTTTTGACCTCTGCGTTCAGGACCGGAGATCCCAGCTACCTGCCCCAGAATCCTCCAAGTAAGTAGCTCGAGACATTTTTGTTCTCCTGTAGAGAAATCTCTCAACTCCGACAGCCACCTGAGACTCCTCCCAGGCATCTCCCACAGTCTTCTGTCCTCTGCTTTACCTACCTAAGGGGTCAGGTAGAAGCCCTAGACTCCTCCAAGGAAGCTACCGTTGACGTTTTTTTCTTTTTTGGAGGAACCTCTGCCCTCCGGGATCCCCTGTGATTCCTTCCAGACGTCTCCTAGAGTCTTTTGGGCATTTCTTATAAGGACCCGAGATCGCAGGTAGCAGCCCCAGACTTGTCTAATGAGGCTACCCTAGATGATTCTTCTCTTTTGCAGGAAGCTCTCTTCTCCGGGATCGACCCAAGACTCCTCCCAGGCGTCATCCCAGAACGTTTTGACCTCTGCGTTCGGGACCGGAGATCCCAGCTACCTGCCCCAGACTCCTCCAGGTAAGTAGCTCGAGACATTTTTGTTCTCCTGTAGAGAAATCCCTCAACTCCGACAGGCACCTGAGACTCCTCCCAGGCATCTCCCACAGTCTTCTGTCCTCTGCTTTACCTACCTAAGGGGTCAGGTAGAAACCCCAGACTCCTCCAAGGAAGCTACCGTTGAGGCTTTTTTCCTTTTTGGAGGAAACACTGCCCTCCGGGATCCCCTTTGATTCCTTCCAGACGTCTCCTAGAGTCTTTTGGCCTTTTCTTATAAGGACCCGAGATCGCAGGTAGCAGCCCCAGACTTGTTTAATGAGGCTACCCTAGATGATTCTTCCCTTTTGCAGGAAGCTCTCTTCTCCGGAATCAACCCAAGACTCCTCCCAGGCGTCATCCCAGAACATTTTGACCTCTGTGTTCGGGACCGGAGATCCCAGCTACCTGCCCCAGACTCCTCCAAGTAAGTAGCTCGAGACATTTTTGTTCTCCTGTAGAGAAATCTCTCAACTCCGACAGCCACCTGAGACTCCTCCCAGGCATCTCCCACAGTCTTCTGTCCTCTGCTTTACCTACCTAAAGGGTCAGGTAGAAGTCCCAGACTCCTCCAAGGAAGCTACCATTGAGGTTTTTTCTTTTTTGGAGGAGCCTGTGCCCTCCGGGATCCCCTGTGATTCCTTCCAGACGTCTCCTAGAGTCTTTTGGCCTTTTCTTATAAGGACCGGAGATCCCAGGTAGCAGCCCCAGACTTGTCTAATGAGGCTACCCTAGATGATTCTTCTCTTTTGCAGGAAGCTCTCTTCTCCGGGATCGACCCAAGACTCCTCCCAGGCGTCATCCCAGAATGTTTTGACCTCTGCGTTCGGGACCGGAGATCCCATCTACCTGCCCCAGACTCCTCCAAGTAAGTAGCTCGAGACATTTTTGTTCTCCTGTAGAGAAATCTCTCAACTCCGTCAGCCACCTGAGACTCCTCCCAGGCATCTCCCACAGTCTTCTGTCTTCTGCTTTACCTACCTAAGGGGTCAGGTAGAAGCCCCAGACTCCTCCAAGGAAGCTACCGTTGAGGTTTTTTTCTTTTTTGGAGGAACCTCTGCCCTCCTGGATTCCCTGTGATTCCTTCCAGACGTCTCCTAGCGTCTTTTGGCCTTTTCTTATAAGGACCGGAGATCCCAGGTAGCAGCCCCAGACTTGTCTAATGAGGCTACGCTAGATGATTCTTCTCTTTTGCAGGAAGCTCTCTTCTCTGGGATCAACCCAAGAGTCCTCCCAGGCGTCATCCCAGAATGTTTTGACCTCTGCGTTCAGGACCGGAGATCCCAGCTACCTGCCCCAGACTCCTCCAAGTAAGTAGCTCAAGACATTTTTGTTCTCCTGTAGAGAAATCTCTCAACTCCGACAGCCACCTGAGACTCCTCCCAGGCATCTCCCACAGTCTTCTGTCTTCTGCTTTACCTACCTAAGGGGTCAGGTAGAAGCCCCAGACTCCTCCAAGGAAGCTACCGTTGAGGTTTTTTTCTTTTTTGGAGGAACCTCTGCCCTCCTGGATTCCCTGTGATTCCTTCCAGACGTCTCCTAGCGTCTTTTGGCCTTTTCTTATAAGGACCGGAGATCCCAGGTAGCAGCCCCAGACTTGTCTAATGAGGCTACCCTAGATGATTCTTCTCTTTTGCAGGAAGCTCTCTTCTCCGGAATCAACCCAAGAGTCCTCCCAGGCGTCATCCCAGAATGTTTTGACCTCTGCGTTCAGGACCGGAGATCCCAGCTACCTGCCCCAGACTCCTCCAAGTAAGTAGCTCGAGACATTTTTGTTCTCCTGTAGAGAAATCTCTCAACTCCGACAGCCACCTGAGACTCCTCCCAGGCATCTCCCACAGTCTTCTGTCCTCTGCTTTACCTACCTAAGGGGTCAGGTAGAAGCCCTAGACTCCTCCAAGGAAGCTACCGTTGACGTTTTTTTCTTTTTTGGAGGAACCTCTGCCCTCCGGGATCCCCTGTGATTCCTTCCAGACGTCTCCTAGAGTCTTTTGGGCATTTCTTATAAGGACCCGAGATCGCAGGTAGCAGCCCCAGACTTGTCTAATGAGGCTACCCTAGATGATTCTTCTCTTTTGCAGGAAGCTCTCTTCTCCGGGATCGACCCAAGACTCCTCCCAGGCGTCATCCCAGAACATTTTGACCTCTGCGTTCGGGACCGGAGATCCCAGCTACCTGCCCCAGACTCCTCCAGGTAAGTAGCTCGAGACATTTTTGTTCTCCTGTAGAGAAATCCCTCAACTCCGACAGGCACCTGAGACTCCTCCCAGGCATCTCCCACAGTCTTCTGTCCTCTGCTTTACCTACCTAAGGGGTCAGGTAGAAACCCCAGACTCCTCCAAGGAAGCTACCGTTGAGGCTTTTTTCTTTTTTGGAGGAAACACTGCCCTCCGGGATCCCCTTTGATTCCTTCCAGACGTCTCCTAGAGTCTTTTGGCCTTTTCTTATAAGGACCCGAGATCGCAGGTAGCAGCCCCAGACTTGTTTAATGAGGCTACCCTAGATGATTCTTCTCTTTTGCAGGAAGCTCTCTTCTCCGGAATCAACCCAAGACTCCTCCCAGGCGTCATCCCAGAACATTTTGACCTCTGCGTTCGGGACCGGAGATCCCAGCTACCTGCCCCAGACTCCTCCAAGTAAGTAGCTCGAGACATTTTTGTTCTCCTGTAGAGAAATCTCTCAACTCCGACAGCCACCTGAGACTCCTCCCAGGCACCTCCCACAGTCTTCTGTCCTCTGCTTTACCTACCTAAGGGGTCAGGTAGAAGCCCCAGACTCCTCCAAGGAAGCTACCATTGAGGTTTTTTCTTTTTTGGAGGAGCCTGTGCCCTCCGGGATCCCCTGTGATTCCTTCCAGACGTCTCCTAGAGTCTTTTGGCCTTTTCTTATAAGGACCGGAGATCCCAGGTAGCAGCCCCAGACTTGTCTAATGAGGCTACCCTAGATGATTCTTTTCTTTTGCAGGAAGTTCTCTTCTCCGGGGTCGACCCAAGACTCCTCCCAGGCGTCATCCCAGAATGTTTTGACCTCTGCGTTCGGGACCGGAGATCCCAGCTACCTGCCCCAGACTCCTCCAAGTAAGTAGCTCGAGACATTTTTGTTCTCCTGTAGAGAAATCTCTCAACTCCGTCAGCCACCTGAGACTCCTCCCAGGCATCTCCCACAGTCTTCTGTCCTCTGCTTTACCTACCTAAGGGGTCAGGTAGAAGCCCCAGACTCCTCTTAGGAAGCTACTGTTGAGGCTTTTTTCTGTTTTGGAGGAGCCTGTGCCCTCTGGGATCCCCTGTGATTCCTTCCAGACGTCTCCTAGAGTCTTTTGGCCTTTTCTTATAAGGACCGGAGATCTCAGGTAGCAGCCCCAGATTTGTCTAATGAGGCTACCCTAGATGATTCTTCTCTTTTGCAGGAAGCTCTCTTCTCCGGGATCGACCCAAGACTCCTCCCAGGCGTCATCCCAGAACGTTTTGACCTCTGTGTTCGAGACCGGAGATCCCAGCTACCTGCCCCAGACTCCTCCAAGTAAGTAGCTCGAGACATTTTTGTTCTCCTGTAGAGAAATCTCTCAACTCCGACAGCCACCTGAGACTCCTCCCAGGCATCTCCCACAGTCTTCTGTCTTCTGCTTTACCTACCTAAGGGGTCAGGTAGAAGCCCCAGACTCCTCCAAGGAAGCTACCGTTGAGGTTTTTTTCTTTTTTGGAGGAACCTCTGCCCTCCTGGCTTCCCTGTGATTCCTTCCAGACGTCTCCTAGCGTCTTTTGGCCTTTTCTTATAAGGACCGGAGATCCCAGGTAGCAGCCCCAGACTTGTCTAATGAGGCTACCCTAGATGATTCTTCTCTTTTGCAGGAAGCTCTCTTCTCTGGGATCAACCCAAGAGTCCTCCCAGGCGTCATCCCAGAATGTTTTGACCTCTGCGTTCAGGACCGGAGATCCCAGCTACCTGCCCCAGACTCCTCCAAGTAAGTAGCTCGAGACATTTTTGTTCTCCTGTAGAGAAATCTCTCAACTCCGACAGCCACCTGAGACTCCTCCCAGGCATCTCCCACAGTCTTCTGTCTTCTGCTTTACCTACCTAAGGGGTCAGGTAGAAGCCCCAGACTCCTCCAAGGAAGCTACCGTTGAGGTTTTTTTCTTTTTTGGAGGAACCTCTGCCCTCCTGGATTCCCTGTGATTCCTTCCAGACGTCTCCTAGCGTCTTTTGGCCTTTTCTTATAAGGACCGGAGATCCCAGGTAGCAGCCCCAGACTTGTCTAATGAGGCTACCCTAGATGATTCTTCTCTTTTGCAGGAAGCTCTCTTCTCTGGGATCAACCCAAGAGTCCTCCCAGGCGTCATCCCAGAATGTTTTGACCTCTGCGTTCAGGACCGGAGATCCCAGCTACCTGCCCCAGACTCCTCCAAGTAAGTAGCTCGAGACATTTTTGTTCTCCTGTAGAGAAATCTCTCAACTCCGACAGGCACCTGAGACTCCTCCCAGGCATCTCCCACAGTCTTCTGTCCTCTGCTTTACCTACCTAAGGGGTCAGGTAGAAGCCCCAGACTCCTCTTAGGAAGCTACCGTTGTGGTTTTTTCTGTTTTGGCGGAGCCTGTGCCCTCTGGGATCCCCTGTGATTCCTTCCAGACGTCTCCTAGAGTCTTTTGGGCTTTTCTTATAAGGACCGGAGATCGCAGGTAGCAGCCCCAGACTTGTCTAATGAGGCTACCCTAGATGATTCTTCTGTTTTGCAGGAAGCTCTCTTCTCCAGGATTGACCCAAGACTCCTCCCAGGCGTCATCCCAGAACGTTTTGACCTCTGCATTCGGGACCGGAGATCCCAGCTACCTGCCCCAGACTCCTCCAAGTAAGTAGCTCGAGACATTTTTGTTCTCCTGTAGAGAAATCTCTCAACTCCGACAGCCACCTGAGACTCCTCCCAGGCATCTCCCACAGTCTTCTGTCCTCTGCTTTACCTACCTAAGGGGTCAGGTAGAAGCCCTAGACTCCTCCAAGGAAGCTACCGTTGACGTTTTTTTCTTTTTTGGAGGAACCTCTGCCCTCCGGGATCCCCTGTGATTCCTTCCAGACGTCTCCTAGAGTCTTTTGGGCATTTCTTATAAGGACCCGAGATCGCAGGTAGCAGCCCCAGACTTGTCTAATGAGGCTACCCTAGATGATTCTTCTCTTTTGCAGGAAGCTCTCTTCTCCGGGATCGACCCAAGACTCCTCCCAGGCGTCATCCCAGAAAATTTTTACCTCTGCGTTCGGGACCGGAGATCCCAGCTACCTGCCCCAGACTCCTCCAGGTAAGTAGCTCGAGACATTTTTGTTCTCCTGTAGAGAAATCTCTCAACTCCGACAGCCACCTGAGACTCCTCCCAGGCATCTCCCACAGTCTTCTGTCCTCTGCTTTACCTACCTAAGGGGTCAGGTAGAAGCCCCAGACTCCTCCAAGGAAGCTACCGTTGAGGTTTTTTTCTTTTTTTCGAGGAGCCTCTGACCTCCGGGATTCCCTGTGATTCCTTCCAGACGTCTCCTAGCGTCTTTTGGCCTTTTCTTATAAGGACCGGAGATCCCAGGTAGCAGCCCCAGACTTGTCTAATGAGGCTACCCTATATGATTCTTCTCTTTTGCAGGAAGCTCTCTTCTCTGGGATCGACCCAAGACTCCTCCCAGGCGTCATCCCAGAACGTTTTGACATCTGCGTTCGGGACCGGAGATCCCATCTACCTGCCCCAGACTCCTCCAAGTAAGTAGCTCGAGACATTTTTGTTCTCCTGTAGAGACATCCCTCAACTCCGACAGGCACCTGAGACTCCTCCCAGGCATCTCCCACAGTCTTCTGTCCTCTGCTTTACCTACCTAAGGGGTCAGGTAGAAACCCCAGACTCCTCCAAGGAAGCTACCGTTGAGGCTTTTTTCTTTTTTGGAGGAAACACTGCCCTCCGGGATCCCCTTTGATTCCTTCCAGACGTCTCCTAGAGTCTTTTGGCCTTTTCTTATAAGGACCCGAGATCGCAGGTAGCAGCCCCAGACTTGTTTAATGAGGCTACCCTAGATGATTCTTCTCTTTTGCAGGAAGCTCTCTTCTCCGGAATCAACCCAAGACTCCTCCCAGGCGTCATCCCAGAACATTTTGACCTCTGCGTTCGGGACCGGAGATCCCAGCTACCTGCCCCAGACTCCTCCAAGTAAGTAGCTCGAGACATTTTTGTTCTCCTGTAGAGAAATCTCTCAACTCCGACAGCCACCTGAGACTCCTCCCAGGCATCTCCCACAGTCTTCTGTCCTCTGCTTTACCTACCTAAGGGGTCAGGTAGAAGCCCCAGACTCCTCCAAGGAAGCTACCATTGAGGTTTTTTCTTTTTTGGAGGAGCCTGTGCCCTCCGGGATCCCCTGTGATTCCTTCCAGACGTCTCCTAGAGTCTTTTGGCCTTTTCTTATAAGGACCGGAGATCCCAGGTAGCAGCCCCAGACTTGTCTAATGAGGCTACCCTAGGTGATTCTTTTCTGTTGCAGGAAGTTCTCTTCTCCGGGGTCGACCCAAGACTCCTCCCAGGCGTCATCCCAGAATGTTTTGACCTCTGCGTTCGGGACCGGAGATCCCAGCTACCTGCCCCAGACTCCTCCAAGTAAGTAGCTCGAGACATTTTTGTTCTCCTGTAGAGAAATCTCTCAACTCCGTCAGCCACCTGAGACTCCTCCCAGGCATCTCCCACAGTCTTCTGTCCTCTGCTTTACCTACCTAAGGGGTCAGGTAGAAGCCCCAGACTCCTCTTAGGAAGCTACTGTTGAGGCTTTTTTCTGTTTTGGAGGAGCCTGTGCCCTCTGGGATCCCCTGTGATTCCTTCCAGACGTCTCCTAGAGTCTTTTGGCCTTTTCTTATAAGGACCGGAGATCTCAGGTAGCAGCCCCAGATTTGTCTAATGAGGCTACCCTAGATGATTCTTCTCTTTTGCAGGAAGCTCTCTTCTCCGGGATCGACCCAAGACTCCTCCCAGGCGTCATCCCAGAACGTTTTGACCTCTGCGTTCGAGACCGGAGATCCCAGCTACCTGCCCCAGACTCCTCCAAGTAAGTAGCTCGAGACATTTTTGTTCTCCTGTAGAGAAATCTCTCAACTCCGACAGCCACCTGAGACTCCTCCCAGGCATCTCCCACAGTCTTCTGTCTTCTGCTTTACCTACCTAAGGGGTCAGGTAGAAGCCCCAGACTCCTCCAAGGAAGCTACCGTTGAGGTTTTTTTCTTTTTTGGAGGAACCTCTGCCCTCCTGGCTTCCCTGTGATTCCTTCCAGACGTCTCCTAGCGTCTTTTGGCCTTTTCTTATAAGGACCGGAGATCCCAGGTAGCAGCCCCAGACTTGTCTATTGAGGCTACCCTAGATGATTCTTCTCTTTTGCAGGAAGCTCTCTTCTCTGGGATCAACCCAAGACTCCTCCCAGGCGTCATCCCAGAATGTTTTGACCTCTGCGTTCAGGACCGGAGATCCCAGCTACCTGCCCCAGACTCCTCCAAGTAAGTAGCTCGAGACATTTTTGTTCTCCTGTAGAGAAATCTCTCAACTCCGACAGCCACCTGAGACTCCTCCCAGGCATCTCCCACAGTCTTCTGTCTTCTGCTTTACCTACCTAAGGGGTCAGGTAGAAGCCCCAGACTCCTCCAAGGAAGCTACCGTTGAGGTTTTTTTCTTTTTTGGAGGAACCTCTGCCCTCCTGGATTCCCTGTGATTCCTTCCAGACGTCTCCTAGCGTCTTTTGGCCTTTTCTTATAAGGACCGGAGATCCCAGGTAGCAGCCCCAGACTTGTCTAATGAGGCTACCCCAGATGATTCTTCTCTTTTTCAGGAAGCTCTCTTCTCTGGGATCAACCCAAGAGTCCTCCCAGGCGTCATCCCAGAATGTTTTGACCTCTGCGTTCGGGACCGGAGATCCCAGCTACCTGCCCCAGACTCCTCCAAGTAAGTAGCTCGAGACATTTTTGTTCTCCTGTAGAGAAATCTCTCAACTCCGACAGCCACCTGAGACTCCTCCCAGGCATCTCCCACAGTCTTCTGTCCTCTGCTTTACCTACCTAAGGGGTCAGGTAGAAGCCCCAGACTCCTCCAAGGAAGCTACCGTTGAGGTTTTTTTCTTTTTTTCGAGGAGCCTCTGGCCTCCGGGATTCCCTGTGATTCCTTCCAGACGTCTCCTAGCATCTTTTGGCCTTTTCTTATAAGGACCGGAGATCCCAGGTAGCAGCCCCAGACTTGTCTAATGAGGCTACCCTATATGATTCTTCTCTTTTGCAGGAAGCTCTCTTCTCTGGGATCGACCCAAGACTCCTCCCAGGCGTCATCCCAGAACGTTTTGACATCTGCGTTCGGGACCGGAGATCCCATCTACCTGCCCCAGACTCCTCCAAGTAAGTAGCTCGAGACATTTTTGTTCTCCTGTAGAGAAATCCCTCAACTCCGACAGGCACCTGAGACTCCTCCCAGGCATCTCCCACAGTCTTCTGTCCTCTGCTTTACCTACCTAAGGGGTCAGGTAGAAACCCCAGACTCCTCCAAGGAAGCTACCGTTGAGGCTTTTTTCTTTTTTGGAGGAAACACTGCCCTCCGGGATCCCCTTTGATTCCTTCCAGACGTCTCCTAGAGTCTTTTGGCCTTTTCTTATAAGGACCCGAGATCGCAGGTAGCAGCCCCAGACTTGTTTAATGAGGCTACCCTAGATGATTCTTCTCTTTTGCAGGAAGCTCTCTTCTCCGGAATCAACCCAAGACTCCTCCCAGGCGTCATCCCAGAACATTTTGACCTCTGCGTTCGGGACCGGAGATCCCAGCTACCTGCCCCAGACTCCTCCAAGTAAGTAGCTCGAGACATTTTTGTTCTCCTGTAGAGAAATCTCTCAACTCCGACAGCCACCTGAGACTCCTCCCAGGCATCTCCCACAGTCTTCTGTCCTCTGCGTTACCTACCTAAGGGGTCAGGTAGAAGCCCCAGACTCCTCCAAGGAAGCTACCATTGAGGTTTTTTCTTTTTTGGAGGAGCCTGTGCCCTCCGGGATCCCCTGTGATTCCTTCCAGACGTCTCCTAGAGTCTTTTGGCCTTTTCTTATAAGGACCGGAGATCCCAGGTAGCAGCCCCAGACTTGTCTAATGAGGCTACCCTAGATGATTCTTCTCTTTTGCAGGAAGCTCTCTTCTCCAGGATTGACCCAAGACTCCTCCCAGGCGTCATCCCAGAACGTTTTGACCTCTGCATCCGGGACCGGAGATCCCAGCTACCTGCCCCAGACTCCTCCAAGTAAGTAGCTCGAGACATTTTTGTTCTCCTGTAGAGAAATCTCTCAACTCCGACAGCCACCTGAGACTCCTCCCAGGCATCTCCCACAGTCTTCTGTCCTCTGCTTTACCTACCTAAGGGGTCAGGTAGAAGCCCTAGACTCCTCCAAGGAAGCTACCGTTGACGTTTTTTTCTTTTTTGGAGGAACCTCTGCCCTCCGGGATCCCCTGTGATTCCTTCCAGACGTCTCCTAGAGTCTTTTGGGCATTTCTTATAAGGACCCGAGATCGCAGGTAGCAGCCCCGGACTTGTCTAATGAGGCTACCCTAGATGATTCTTCTCTTTTGCAGGAAGCTCTCTTCTCCGGGATCGACCCAAGACTCCTCCCAGGCGTCATCCCAGAACATTTTTACCTCTGCGTTCGGGACCGGAGATCCCAGCTACCTGCCCCAGACTCCTCCAGGTAAGTAGCTCGAGACATTTTTGTTCTCCTGTAGAGAAATCTCTCAACTCCGACAGCCACCTGAGACTCCTCCCAGGCATCTCCCACAGTCTTCTGTCCTCTGCTTTACCTACCTAAGGGGTCAGGTAGAAGCCCCAGACTCCTCCAAGGAAGCTACCGTTGAGGTTTTTTTCTTTTTTTCGAGGAGCCTCTGACCTCCGGGATTCCCTGTGATTCCTTCCAGACGTCTCCTAGCGTCTTTTGGCCTTTTCTTATAAGGACCGGAGATCCCAGGTAGCAGCCCCAGACTTGTCTAATGAGGCTACCCTATATGATTCTTCTCTTTTGCAGGAAGCTCTCTTCTCTGGGATCGACCCAAGACTCCTCCCAGGCGTCATCCCAGAACGTTTTGACATCTGCGTTCGGGACCGGAGATCCCATCTACCTGCCCCAGACTCCTCCAAGTAAGTAGCTCGAGACATTTTTGTTCTCCTGTAGAGAAATCCCTCAACTCCGACAGGCACCTGAGACTCCTCCCAGGCATCTCCCACAGTCTTCTGTCCTCTGCTTTACCTACCTAAGGGGTCAGGTAGAAACCCCAGACTCCTCCAAGGAAGCTACCGTTGAGGCTTTTTTCTTTTTTGGAGGAAACACTGCCCTCCGGGATCCCCTTTGATTCCTTCCAGACGTCTCCTAGAGTCTTTTGGCCTTTTCTTATAAGGACCCGAGATCGCAGGTAGCAGCCCCAGACTTGTTTAATGAGGCTACCCTAGATGATTCTTCTCTTTTGCAGGAAGCTCTCTTCTCCGGAATCAACCCAAGACTCCTCCCAGGCGTCATCCCAGAACATTTTGACCTCTGCGTTCGGGACCGGAGATCCCAGCTACCTGCCCCAGACTCCTCCAAGTAAGTAGCTCGAGACATTTTTGTTCTCCTGTAGAGAAATCTCTCAACTCCGACAGCCACCTGAGACTCCTCCCAGGCATCTCCCACAGTCTTCTGTCCTCTGCTTTACCTACCTAAGGGGTCAGGTAGAAGCCCCAGACTCCTCCAAGGAAGCTACCATTGAGGTTTTTTCTTTTTTGGAGGAGCCTGTGCCCTCCGGGATCCCCTGTGATTCCTTCCAGACGTCTCCTAGCGTCTTTTGGCCTTTTCTTATAAGGACCGGAGATCCCAGGTAGCAGCCCCAGACTTGTCTAATGAGGCTACCCTAGATGATTCTTCTGTTTTGCAGGAAGCTCTCTTCTCCAGGATTGACCCAAGACTCCTCCCAGGCGTCATCCCAGAACGTTTTGACCTCTGCATCCGGGACCGGAGATCCCAGCTACCTGCCCCAGACTCCTCCAAGTAAGTAGCTCGAGACATTTTTGTTCTCCTGTAGAGAAATCTCTCAACTCCGACAGCCACCTGAGACTCCTCCCAGGCATCTCCCACAGTCTTCTGTCCTCTGCTTTACCTACCTAAGGGGTCAGGTAGAAGCCCTAGACTCCTCCAAGGAAGCTACCGTTGAGGTTTTTTTCTTTTTTGGAGGAACCTCTGCCCTCCGGGATCCCCTGTGATTCCTTCCAGACGTCTCCTAGAGTCTTTTGGGCATTTCTTATAAGGACCCGAGATCGCAGGTAGCAGCCCCAGACTTGTCTAATGAGGCTACCCTAGATGATTCTTCTCTTTTGCAGGAAGCTCTCTTCTCCGGGATCGACCCAAGACTCCTCCCAGGCGTCATCCCAGAACATTTTGACCTCTGCGTTCGGGACCGGAGATCCCAGCTACCTGCCCCAGACTCCTCCAGGTAAGTAGCTCGAGACATTTTTGTTCTCCTGTAGAGAAATCCCTCAACTCCGACAGGCACCTGAGACTCCTCCCAGGCATCTCCCACAGTCTTCTGTCCTCTGCTTTACCTACCTAAGGGGTCAGGTAGAAGCCCCAGACTCCTCCAGGGAAGCTACCGTTGAGGTTTTTTTCTTTTTTTCGAGGAGCCTCTGACCTCCGGGATTCCCTGTGATTCCTTCCAGACGTCTTCTAGCGTCTTTTGGCCTTTTCTTATAAGGACCGGAGATCCCAGGTAGCAGCCCCAGACTTGTCTAATGAGGCTACCCTATATGATTCTTCTCTTTTGCAGGAAGCTCTCTTCTCTGGGATCGACCCAAGACTCCTCCCAGGCGTCATCCCAGAACGTTTTGACATCTGCGTTCGGGACCGGAGATCCCATCTACCTGCCCCAGACTCCTCCAAGTAAGTAGCTCGAGACATTTTTGTTCTCCTGTAGAGACATCCCTCAACTCCGACAGGCACCTGAGACTCCTCCCAGGCATCTCCCACAGTCTTCTGTCCTCTGCTTTACCTACCTAAGGGGTCAGGTAGAAACCCCAGACTCCTCCAAGGAAGCTACCGTTGAGGCTTTTTTCTTTTTTGGAGGAAACACTGCCCTCCTGGATTCCCTGTGATTCCTTCCAGACGTCTCCTAGCGTCTTTTGGCCTTTTCTTATAAGGACCGGAGATCCCAGGTAGCAGCCCCAGACTTGTCTAATGAGGCTACCCTAGATGATTCTTCTGTTTTGCAGGAAGCTCTCTTCTCCAGGATTGACCCAAGACTCCTCCCAGGTGTCATCCCAGAACGTTTTGACATCTGCATTCGGGACCGGAGATCCCAGCTACCTGCCCCAGACTCCTCCAAGTAAGTAGCTCGAGACATTTTTGTTCTCCTGTAGAGAAATCTCTCAACTCCGACAGCCACCTGAGACTCCTCCCAGGCATCTCCCACAGTCTTCTGTCCTCTGCTTTACCTACCTAAGGGGTCAGGTAGAAGCCCCAGACTCCTCCAAGGAAGCTACCGTTGAGGTTTTTTTCTTTTTTTCGAGGAGCCTCTGACCTCCGGGATTCCCTGTGATTCCTTCCAGACGTCTCCTAGCGTCTTTTGGCCTTTTCTTATAAGGACCGGAGATCCCAGGTAGCAGCCCCAGACTTGTCTAATGAGGCTACCCTAGATGATTCTTCTCTTTTGCAGGAAGCTCTCTTCTCCGGGATCGACCCAAGACTCCTCCCAGGCGTCATCCCAGAACGTTTTGACATCTGCGTTCGGGACCGGAGATCCCATCTACCTGCCCCAGACTCCTCCAAGTAAGTAGCTCGAGACATTTTTGTTCTCCTGTAGAGAAATCCCTCAACTCCGACAGCCACCTGAGACTCCTCCCAGGCATCTCCCACAGTCTTCTGTCCTCTGCTTTACCTACCTAAGGGGTCAGGTAGAAACCCCAGACTCCTCCAAGGAAGCTACCGTTGAGGTTTTTTTCTTTTTTGGAGGAACCTCTGCCCTCCGGGATCCCCTGTGATTCCTTCCAGACGTCTCCTAGAGTCTTTTGGGCATTTCTTATAAGGACCCGAGATCTCAGGTAGCAGCCCCAGACTTGTCTAATGAGGCTACCCTAGATGATTCTTCTCTTTTGCAGGAAGCTCTCTTCTCCGGGATCGACCCAAGACTCCTCCCAGGCGTCATCCCAGAACATTTTTACCTCTGCGTTCGGGACCGGAGATCCCAGCTACCTGCCCCAGACTCCTCCAGGTAAGTAGCTCGAGACATTTTTGTTCTCCTGTAGAGAAATCTCTCAACTCCGACAGCCACCTGAGACTCCTCCCAGGCATCTCCCACAGTCTTCTGTCCTCTGCTTTACCTACCTAAGGGGTCAGGTAGAAGCCCCAGACTCCTCCAGGGAAGCTACCGTTGAGGTTTTTTTCTTTTTTTCGAGGAGCCTCTGACCTCCGGGATTCCCTGTGATTCCTTCCAGACGTCTCCTAGCGTCTTTTGGCCTTTTCTTATAAGGACCGGAGATCCCAGGTAGCAGCCCCAGACTTGTCTAATGAGGCTACCCTATATGATTCTTCTCTTTTGCAGGAAGCTCTCTTCTCTGGGATCGACCCAAGACTCCTCCCAGGCGTCATCCCAGAACGTTTTGACATCTGCGTTCGGGACCGGAGATCCCATCTACCTGCCCCAGACTCCTCCAAGTAAGTAGCTCGAGACATTTTTGTTCTCCTGTAGAGACATCCCTCAACTCCGACAGGCACCTGAGACTCCTCCCAGGCATCTCCCACAGTCTTCTGTCCTCTGCTTTACCTACCTAAGGGGTCAGGTAGAAACCCCAGACTCCTCCAAGGAAGCTACCGTTGAGGCTTTTTTCTTTTTTGGAGGAAACACTGCCCTCCGGGATCCCCTTTGATTCCTTCCAGACGTCTCCTAGAGTCTTTTGGCCTTTTCTTATAAGGACCCGAGATCGCAGGTAGCAGCCCCAGACTTGTTTAATGAGGCTACCCTAGATGATTCTTCTCTTTTGCAGGAAGCTCTCTTCTCTGGGATCAACCCAAGAGTCCTCCCAGGCGTCATCCCAGAATGTTTTGACCTCTGCGTTCAGGACCGGAGATCCCAGCTACCTGCCCCAGACTCCTCCAAGTAAGTAGCTCGAGACATTTTTGTTCTCCTGTAGAGAAATCTCTCAACTCCGACAGCCACCTGAGACTCCTCCCAGGCATCTCCCACAGTCTTCTGTCTTCTGCTTTACCTACCTAAGGGGTCAGGTAGAAGCCCCAGACTCCTCCAAGGAAGCTACCATTGAGGTTTTTTCTTTTTTGGAGGAGCCTGTGCCCTCTGGGATCCCCTGTGATTCCTTCCAGACGTCTCCTAGCGTCTTTTGGCCTTTTCTTATAAGGACCGGAGATCCCAGGTAGCAGCCCCAGACTTGTCTAATGAGGCTACCCTAGATGATTCTTCTCTTTTGCAGGAAGCTCTCTTCTCTGGGATCAACCCAAGAGTCCTCCCAGGCGTCATCCCAGAATGTTTTGACCTCTGCGTTCAGGACCGGAGATCCCAGCTACCTGCCCCAGACTCCTCCAAGTAAGTAGCTCGAGACATTTTTGTTCTCCTGTAGAGAAATCTCTCAACTCCGACAGCCACCTGAGACTCCTCCCAGGCATCTCCCACAGTCTTCTGTCCTCTGCTTTACCTACCTAAGGGGTCAGGTAGAAGCCCCAGACTCCTCTTAGGAAGCTACCGTTGAGGTTTTTTCTGTTTTCGCGGAGCCTGTGCCCTCTGGGATCCCCTGTGATTCCTTCCAGACGTCTCCTAGAGTCTCTTGGGCTTTTCTTATAAGGACCGGAGATCGCAGGTAGCAGCCCCAGACTTGTCTAATGAGGCTACCCTAGATGATTCTTCTGTTTTGGAGGAAGCTCTCTTCTCCAGGATTGACCCAAGACTCCTCCCAGGCGTCATCCCAGAACGTTTTGACCTCTGCATTCGGGACCGGAGATCCCAGCTACCTGCCCCAGACTCCTCCAAGTAAGTAGCTCGAGACATTTTTGTTCTCCTGTAGAGAAATCTCTCAACTCCGACAGCCACCTGAGACTCCTCCCAGGCATCTCCCACAGTCTTCTGTCCTCTGCTTTACCTACCTAAGGGGTCAGGTAGAAGCCCTAGACTCCTCCAAGGAAGCTACCGTTGACGTTTTTTTCTTTTTTGGAGGAACCTCTGCCCTCCGGGATCCCCTGTGATTCCTTCCAGACGTCTCCTAGAGTCTTTTGAGCATTTCTTATAAGGACCCGAGATTGCAGGTAGCAGCCCCGGACTTGTCTAATGAGGCTACCCTAGATGATTCTTCTCTTTTGCAGGAAGCTCTCTTCTCCGGGATCGACCCAAGACTCCTCCCAGGCGTCATCCCAGAACATTTTTACCTCTGCGTTCGGGACCGGAGATCCCAGCTACCTGCCCCAGACTCCTCCAGGTAAGTAGCTCGAGACATTTTTGTTCTCCTGTAGAGAAATCTCTCAACTCCGACAGCCACCTGAGACTCCTCCCAGGCATCTCCCACAGTCTTCTGTCCTCTGCTTTACCTACCTAAGGGGTCAGGTAGAAACCCCAGACTCCTCCAAGGAAGCTACCGTTGAGGCTTTTTTCTTTTTTGGAGGAAACACTGCCCTCCGGGATCCCCTTTGATTCCTTCCAGACGTCTCCTAGAGTCTTTTGGCCTTTTCTTATAAGGACCGGAGATCCCAGGTAGCAGCCCCAGACTTGTCTAATGAGGCTACCCTAGATGATTCTTTTCTTTTGCAGGAAGTTCTCTTCTCCGGGGTCGACCCAAGACTCCTCCCAGGCGTCATCCCAGAATGTTTTGACCTCTGCGTTCGGGACCGGAGATCCCATCTACCTGCCCCAGACTCCTCCAAGTAAGTAGCTCGAGACATTTTTGTTCTCCTGTAGAGAAATCTCTCAACTCCGTCAGCCACCTGAGACTCCTCCCAGGCATCTCCCACAGTCTTCTGTCCTCTGCTTTACCTACCTAAGGGGTCAGGTAGAAGCCCCAGACTCCTCTTAGGAAGCTACTGTTGAGGCTTTTTTCTGTTTTGGAGGAGCCTGTGCCCTCTGGGATCCCGTGTGATTCCTTCCAGACGTCTCCTAGAGTCTTTTGGCCTTTTCTTATAAGGACCGGAGATCTCAGGTAGCAGCCCCAGATTTGTCTAATGAGGCTACCCTAGATGATTCTTCTCTTTTGCAGGAAGCTCTCTTCTCCGGGATCGACCCAAGACTCCTCCCAGGCGTCATCCCAGAACGTTTTGACCTCTGCGTTCGAGACCGGAGATCCCAGCTACCTGCCCCAGACTCCTCCAAGTAAGTAGCTCGAGACATTTTTGTTCTCCTGTAGAGAAATCTCTCAACTCCGACAGCCACCTGAGACTCCTCCCAGGCATCTCCCACAGTCTTCTGTCTTCTGCTTTACCTACCTAAGGGGTCAGGTAGAAGCCCCAGACTCCTCCAAGGAAGCTACCGTTGAGGTTTTTTTCTTTTTTGGAGGAACCTCTGCCCTCCTGGATTCCCTGTGATTCCTTCCAGACGTCTCCTAGCGTCTTTTGGCCTTTTCTTATAAGGACCGGAGATCCCAGGTAGCAGCCCCAGACTTGTCTAATGAGGCTACCCTAGATGATTCTTCTCTTTTGCAGGAAGCTCTCTTCTCTGGGATCAACCCAAGAGTCCTCCCAGGCGTCATCCCAGAATGTTTTGACCTCTGCGTTCAGGACCGGAGATCCCAGCTACCTGCCCCAGACTCCTCCAAGTAAGTAGCTCGAGACATTTTTGTTCTCCTGTAGAGAAATCTCTCAACTCCGACAGCCACCTGAGACTCCTCCCAGGCATCTCCCACAGTCTTCTGTCCTCTGCTTTACCTACCTAAGGGGTCAGGTAGAAGCCCCAGACTCCTCCAAGGAAGCTACCGTTCAGGTTTTTTTCTTTTTTTCGAGGAGCCTCTGACCTCCGGGATTCCCTGTGATTCCTTCCAGACGTCTCCTAGCGTCTTTTGGCCTTTTCTTATAAGGACCGGAGATCCCAGGTAGCAGCCCCAGACTTGTCTAATGAGGCTACCCTATATGATTCTTCTCTTTTGCAGGAAGCTCTCTTCTCTGGGATCGACCCAAGACTCCTCCCAGGCGTCATCCCAGAATGTTTTGACCTCTGCGTTCGGGACCGGAGATCCCATCTACCTGCCCCAGACTCCTCCAAGTAAGTAGCTCGAGACATTTTTGTTCTCCTGTAGAGAAATCTCTCAACTCCGTCAGCCACCTGAGACTCCTCCCAGGCATCTCCCACAGTCTTCTGTCCTCTGCTTTACCTACCTAAGGGGTCAGGTAGAAGCCCCAGACTCCTCTTAGGAAGCTACTGTTGAGGCTTTTTTCTGTTTTGGAGGAGCCTGTGCCCTCTGGGATCCCCTGTGATTCCTTCCAGACGTCTCCTAGAGTCTTTTGGCCTTTTCTTATAAGGACCGGAGATCTCAGGTAGCAGCCCCAGATTTGTCTAATGAGGCTACCCTAGATGATTCTTCTCTTTTGCAGGAAGCTCTCTTCTCCGGGATCGACCCAAGACTCCTCCCAGGCGTCATCCCAGAACGTTTTGACCTCTGCGTTCGAGACCGGAGATCCCAGCTACCTGCCCCAGACTCCTCCAAGTAAGTAGCTCGAGACATTTTTGTTCTCCTGTAGAGAAATCTCTCAACTCCGACAGCCACCTGAGACTCCTCCCAGGCATCTCCCACAGTCTTCTGTCTTCTGCTTTACCTACCTAAGGGGTCAGGTAGAAGCCCCAGACTCCTCCAAGGAAGCTACCGTTGAGGTTTTTTTCTTTTTTGGAGGAACCTCTGCCCTCCTGGATTCCCTGTGATTCCTTCCAGACGTCTCCTAGAGTCTTTTGGCCTTTTCTTATAAGGACCCGAGATCGCAGGTAGCAGCCCCAGACTTGTCTAATGAGGCTACCCTAGATGATTCTTCTCTTTTGCAGGAAGCTCTCTTCTCCGGGATCGACCCAAGACTCCTCCCAGGCGTCATCCCAGAACATTTTTACCTCTGCGTTCGGGACCGGAGATCCCAGCTACCTGCCCCAGACTCCTCCAGGTAAGTAGCTCGAGACATTTTTGTTCTCCTGTAGAGAAATCTCTCAACTCCGACAGCCACCTGAGACTCCTCCCAGGCATCTCCCACAGTCTTCTGTCCTCTGCTTTACCTACCTAAGGGGTCAGGTAGAAGCCCCAGACTCCTCCAAGGAAGCTACCGTTGAGGTTTTTTTCTTTTTTTCGAGGAGCCTCTGACCTCCGGGATTCCCTGTGATTCCTTCCAGACGTCTCCTAGCGTCTTTTGGCCTTTTCTTATAAGGACCGGAGATCCCAGGTAGCAGCCCCAGACTTGTCTAATGAGGCTACCCTAGATGATTCTTCTCTTTTGCAGGAAGCTCTCTTCTCTGGGATCAACCCAAGACTCCTCCCAGGCGTCATCCCAGAATGTTTTGACCTCTGCGTTCGGGACCGGAGATCCCAGCTACCTGCCCCAGACTCCTCCAAGTAAGTAGCTCGAGACATTTTTGTTCTCCTGTAGAGAAATCTCTCAACTCCGACAGCCACCTGAGACTCCTCCCAGGCATCTCCCACAGTCTTCTGTCCTCTGCTTTACCTACCTAAGGGGTCAGGTAGAAGCCCTAGACTCCTCCAAGGAAGCTACCGTTGACGTTTTTTTCTTTTTTGGAGGAACCTCTGCCCTCCGGGATCCCCTGTGATTCCTTCCAGACGTCTCCTAGAGTCTTTTGGGCATTTCTTATAAGGACCCGAGATCGCAGGTAGCAGCCCCAGACTTGTCTAATGAGGCTACCCTAGATGATTCTTCTCTTTTGCAGGAAGCTCTCTTCTCCGGGATCGACCCAAGACTCCTCCCAGGCGTCATCCCAGAACATTTTTACCTCTGCGTTCGGGACCCGAGATCCCAGCTACCTGCCCCAGACTCCTCCAGGTAAGTAGCTCGAGACATTTTTGTTCTCCTGTAGAGAAATCTCTCAACTCCGACAGCCACCTGAGACTCCTCCCAGGCATCTCCCACAGTCTTCTGTCCTCTGCTTTACCTACCTAAGGGGTCAGGTAGAAACCCCAGACTCCTCCAAGGAAGCTACCGTTGAGGCTTTTTTCTTTTTTGGAGGAAACACTGCCCTCCGGGATCCCCTTTGATTCCTTCCAGACGTCTCCTAGAGTCTTTTGGCCTTTTCTTATAAGGACCGGAGATCCCAGGTAGCAGCCCCAGACTTGTCTAATGAGGCTACCCTAGATGATTCTTATCTTTTGCAGGAAGATCTCTTCTCCGGGGTCGACCCAAGACTCCTCCCAGGCGTCATCCCAGAATGTTTTGACCTCTGCGTTCGGGACCGGAGATCCCATCTACCTGCCCCAGACTCCTCCAAGTAAGTAGCTCGAGACATTTTTGTTCTCCTGTAGAGAAATCTCTCAACTCCGTCAGCCACCTGAGACTCCTCCCAGGCATCTCCCACAGTCTTCTGTCCTCTGCTTTACCTACCTAAGGGGTCAGGTAGAAGCCCCAGACTCCTCTTAGGAAGCTACTGTTGAGGCTTTTTTCTGTTTTGGAGGAGCCTGTGCCCTCTGGGATCCCGTGTGATTCCTTCCAGACGTCTCCTAGAGTCTTTTGGCCTTTTCTTATAAGGACCGGAGATCTCAGGTAGCAGCCCCAGATTTGTCTAATGAGGCTACCCTAGATGATTCTTCTCTTTTGCAGGAAGCTCTCTTCTCCGGGATCGACCCAAGACTCCTCCCAGGCGTCATCCCAGAACGTTTTGACCTCTGCGTTCGAGACCGGAGATCCCAGCTACCTGCCCCAGACTCCTCCAAGTAAGTAGCTCGAGACATTTTTGTTCTCCTGTAGAGAAATCTCTCAACTCCGACAGCCACCTGAGACTCCTCCCAGGCATCTCCCACAGTCTTCTGTCTTCTGCTTTACCTACCTAAGGGGTCAGGTAGAAGCCCCAGACTCCTCCAAGGAAGCTACCGTTGAGGTTTTTTTCTTTTTTGGAGGAACCTCTGCCCTCCTGGCTTCCCTGTGATTCCTTCCAGACGTCTCCTAGCGTCTTTTGGCCTTTTCTTATAAGGACCGGAGATCCCAGGTAGCAGCCCCAGACTTGTCTAATGAGGCTACCCTAGATGATTCTTCTCTTTTGCAGGAAGCTCTCTTCTCTGGGATCAACCCAAGAGTCCTCCCAGGCGTCATCCCAGAATGTTTTGACCTCTGCGTTCAGGACCGGAGATCCCAGCTACCTGCCCCAGACTCCTCCAAGTAAGTAGCTCGAGACATTTTTGTTCTCCTGTAGAGAAATCTCTCAACTCCGACAGCCACCTGAGACTCCTCCCAGGCATCTCCCACAGTCTTCTGTCCTCTGCTTTACCTACCTAAGGGGTCAGGTAGAAGCCCCAGACTCCTCCAAGGAAGCTACCGTTCAGGTTTTTTTCTTTTTTTCGAGGAGCCTCTGACCTCCGGGATTCCCTGTGATTCCTTCCAGACGTCTCCTAGCGTCTTTTGGCCTTTTCTTATAAGGACCGGAGATCCCAGGTAGCAGCCCCAGACTTGTCTAATGAGGCTACCCTATATGATTCTTCTCTTTTGCAGGAAGCTCTCTTCTCTGGGATCGACCCAAGACTCCTCCCAGGCGTCATCCCAGAATGTTTTGACCTCTGCGTTCGGGACCGGAGATCCCATCTACCTGCCCCAGACTCCTCCAAGTAAGTAGCTCGAGACATTTTTGTTCTCCTGTAGAGAAATCTCTCAACTCCGTCAGCCACCTGAGACTCCTCCCAGGCATCTCCCACAGTCTTCTGTCCTCTGCTTTACCTACCTAAGGGGTCAGGTAGAAGCCCCAGACTCCTCTTAGGAAGCTACTGTTTAGGCTTTTTTCTGTTTTGGAGGAGCCTGTGCCCTCTGGGATCCCCTGTGATTCCTTCCAGACGTCTCCTAGAGTCTTTTGGCCTTTTCTTATAAGGACCGGAGATCTCAGGTAGCAGCCCCAGATTTGTCTAATGAGGCTACCCTAGATGATTCTTCTCTTTTGCAGGAAGCTCTCTTCTCCGGGATCGACCCAAGACTCCTCCCAGGCGTCATCCCAGAACGTTTTGACCTCTGCGTTCGAGACCGGAGATCCCAGCTACCTGCCCCAGACTCCTCCAAGTAAGTAGCTCGAGACATTTTTGTTCTCCTGTAGAGAAATCTCTCAACTCCGACAGCCACCTGAGACTCCTCCCAGGCATCTCCCACAGTCTTCTGTCTTCTGCTTTACCTACCTAAGGGGTCAGGTAGAAGCCCCAGACTCCTCCAAGGAAGCTACCGTTGAGGTTTTTTTCTTTTTTGGAGGAACCTCTGCCCTCCTGGATTCCCTGTGATTCCTTCCAGACGTCTCCTAGAGTCTTTTGGCCTTTTCTTATAAGGACCCGAGATCGCAGGTAGCAGCCCCAGACTTGTCTAATGAGGCTACCCTAGATGATTCTTCTCTTTTGCAGGAAGCTCTCTTCTCCGGGATCGACCCAAGACTCCTCCCAGGCGTCATCCCAGAACATTTTTACCTCTGCGTTCGGGACCGGAGATCCCAGCTACCTGCCCCAGACTCCTCCAGGTAAGTAGCTCGAGACATTTTTGTTCTCCTGTAGAGAAATCTCTCAACTCCGACAGCCACCTGAGACTCCTCCCAGGCATCTCCCACAGTCTTCTGTCCTCTGCTTTACCTACCTAAGGGGTCAGGTAGAAGCCCCAGACTCCTCCAAGGAAGCTACCGTTGAGGTTTTTTTCTTTTTTTCGAGGAGCCTCTGACCTCCGGGATTCCCTGTGATTCCTTCCAGACGTCTCCTAGCGTCTTTTGGCCTTTTCTTATAAGGACCGGAGATCCCAGGTAGCAGCCCCAGACTTGTCTAATGAGGCTACCCTAGATGATTCTTCTCTTTTGCAGGAAGCTCTCTTCTCTGGGATCGACCCAAGACTCCTCCCAGGCGTCATCCCAGAATGTTTTGACCTCTGCGTTCGGGACCGGAGATCCCAGCTACCTGCCCCAGACTCCTCCAAGTAAGTAGCTCGAGACATTTTTGTTCTCCTGTAGAGAAATCTCTCAACTCCGACAGCCACCTGAGACTCCTCCCAGGCATCTCCCACAGTCTTCTGTCCTCTGCTTTACCTACCTAAGGGGTCAGGTAGAAGCCCTAGACTCCTCCAAGGAAGCTACCGTTGACGTTTTTTTCTTTTTTGGAGGAACCTCTGCCCTCCGGGATCCCCTGTGATTCCTTCCAGACGTCTCCTAGAGTCTTTTGGGCATTTCTTATAAGGACCCGAGATCGCAGGTAGCAGCCCCAGACTTGTCTAATGAGGCTACCCTAGATGATTCTTCTCTTTTGCAGGAAGCTCTCTTCTCCGGGATCGACCCAAGACTCCTCCCAGGCGTCATCCCAGAACATTTTTACCTCTGCGTTCGGGACCCGAGATCCCAGCTACCTGCCCCAGACTCCTCCAGGTAAGTAGCTCGAGACATTTTTGTTCTCCTGTAGAGAAATCTCTCAACTCCGACAGCCACCTGAGACTCCTCCCAGGCATCTCCCACAGTCTTCTGTCCTCTGCTTTACCTACCTAAGGGGTCAGGTAGAAACCCCAGACTCCTCCAAGGAAGCTACCGTTGAGGCTTTTTTCTTTTTTGGAGGAAACACTGCCCTCCGGGATCCCCTTTGATTCCTTCCAGACGTCTCCTAGAGTCTTTTGGCCTTTTCTTATAAGGACCGGAGATCCCAGGTAGCAGCCCCAGACTTGTCTAATGAGGCTACCCTAGATGATTCTTTTCTTTTGCAGGAAGTTCTCTTCTCCGGGGTCGACCCAAGACTCCTCCCAGGCGTCATCCCAGAATGTTTTGACCTCTGCGTTCGGGACCGGAGATCCCATCTACCTGCCCCAGACTCCTCCAAGTAAGTAGCTCGAGACATTTTTGTTCTCCTGTAGAGAAATCTCTCAACTCCGTCAGCCACCTGAGACTCCTCCCAGGCATCTCCCACAGTCTTCTGTCCTCTGCTTTACCTACCTAAGGGGTCAGGTAGAAGCCCCAGACTCCTCTTAGGAAGCTACTGTTGAGGCTTTTTTCTGTTTTGGAGGAGCCTGTGCCCTCTGGGATCCCCTGTGATTCCTTCCAGACGTCTCCTAGAGTCTTTTGGCCTTTTCTTATAAGGACCGGAGATCTCAGGTAGCAGCCCCAGATTTGTCTAATGAGGCTACCCTAGATGATTCTTCTCTTTTGCAGGAAGCTCTCTTCTCCGGGATCGACCCAAGACTCCTCCCAGGCGTCATCCCAGAACGTTTTGACCTCTGCGTTCGAGACCGGAGATCCCAGCTACCTGCCCCAGACTCCTCCAAGTAAGTAGCTCGAGACATTTTTGTTCTCCTGTAGAGAAATCTCTCAACTCCGACAGCCACCTGAGACTCCTCCCAGGCATCTCCCACAGTCTTCTGTCTTCTGCTTTACCTACCTAAGGGGTCAGGTAGAAGCCCCAGACTCCTCCAAGGAAGCTACCGTTGAGGTTTTTTTCTTTTTTGGAGGAACCTCTGCCCTCCTGGCTTCCCTGTGATTCCTTCCAGACGTCTCCTAGCGTCTTTTGGCCTTTTCTTATAAGGACCGGAGATCCCAGGTAGCAGCCCCAGACTTGTCTAATGAGGCTACCCTAGATGATTCTTCTCTTTTGCAGGAAGCTCTCTTCTCTGGGATCAACCCAAGAGTCCTCCCAGGCGTCATCCCAGAATGTTTTGACCTCTGCGTTCAGGACCGGAGATCCCAGCTACCTGCCCCAGACTCCTCCAAGTAAGTAGCTCGAGACATTTTTGTTCTCCTGTAGAGAAATCTCTCAACTCCGACAGCCACCTGAGACTCCTCCCAGGCATCTCCCACAGTCTTCTGTCCTCTGCTTTACCTACCTAAGGGGTCAGGTAGAAGCCCCAGACTCCTCCAAGGAAGCTACCGTTCAGGTTTTTTTCTTTTTTTCGAGGAGCCTCTGACCTCCGGGATTCCCTGTGATTCCTTCCAGACGTCTCCTAGCGTCTTTTGGCCTTTTCTTATAAGGACCGGAGATCCCAGGTAGCAGCCCCAGACTTGTCTAATGAGGCTACCCTATATGATTCTTCTCTTTTGCAGGAAGCTCTCTTCTCTGGGATCGACCCAAGACTCCTCCCAGGCGTCATCCCAGAATGTTTTGACCTCTGCGTTCGGGACCGGAGATCCCATCTACCTGCCCCAGACTCCTCCAAGTAAGTAGCTCGAGACATTTTTGTTCTCCTGTAGAGAAATCTCTCAACTCCGTCAGCCACCTGAGACTCCTCCCAGGCATCTCCCACAGTCTTCTGTCCTCTGCTTTACCTACCTAAGGGGTCAGGTAGAAGCCCCAGACTCCTCTTAGGAAGCTACTGTTGAGGCTTTTTTCTGTTTTGGAGGAGCCTGTGCCCTCTGGGATCCCCTGTGATTCCTTCCAGACGTCTCCTAGAGTCTTTTGGCCTTTTCTTATAAGGACCGGAGATCCCAGGTAGCAGCCCCAGACTTGTTTAATGAGGCTACCCTAGATGATTCTTCTCTTTTGCAGGAAGCTCTCTTCTCCAGGATTGACCCAAGACTCCTCCCAGGCGTCATCCCAGAACGTTTTGACCTCTGCATCCGGGACCGGAGATCGCAGCTACCTGCCCCAGACTCCTCCAACTAAGTAGCTCGAGACATTTTTGTTCTCCTGTAGAGAAATCTCTCAACTCCGACAGCCACCTGAGACTCCTCCCAGGCATCTCCCACAGTCTTCTGTCCTCTGCTTTACCTACCTAAGGGGTCAGGTAGAAGCCCTAGACTCCTCCAAGGAAGCTACCGTTGACGTTTTTTTCTTTTTTGGAGGAACCTCTGCCCTCCGGGATCCCCTGTGATTCCTTCCAGACGTCTCCTAGAGTCTTTTGGCCTTTTCTTATAAGGACCCGAGATCGCAGGTAGCAGCCCCAGACTTGTCTAATGAGGCTACCCTAGATGATTCTTCTCTTTTGCAGGAAGCTCTCTTCTCCGGGATCGACCCAAGACTCCTCCCAGGTGTCATCCCAGAACATTTTTACCTCTGCGTTCGGGACCGGAGATCCCAGCTACCTGCCCCAGACTCCTCCAGGTAAGTAGTTCGAGACATTTTTGTTCTCCTGTAGAGAAATCTCTCAACTCCGACAGCCACCTGAGACTCCTCCCAGGCATCTCCCACAGTCTTCTGTCCTCTGCTTTACCTACCTAAGGGGTCAGGTAGAAGCCCCAGACTCCTCCAGGGAAGCTACCGTTGAGGTTTTTTTCTTTTTTTCGAGGAGCCTCTGACCTCCGGGATTCCCTGTGATTCCTTCCAGACGTCTCCTAGCGTCTTTTGGCCTTTTCTTATAAGGACCGGAGATCCCAGGTAGCAGCCCCAGACTTGTCTAATGAGGCTACCCTATATGATTCTTCTCTTTTGCAGGAAGCTCTCTTCTCTGGGATCGACCCAAGACTCCTCCCAGGCGTCATCCCAGAACGTTTTGACATCTGCGTTCGGGACCGGAGATCCCATCTACCTGCCCCAGACTCCTCCAAGTAAGTAGCTCGAGACATTTTTGTTCTCCTGTAGAGACATCCCTCAACTCCGACAGGCACCTGAGACTCCTCCCAGGCATCTCCCACAGTCTTCTGTCCTCTGCTTTACCTACCTAAGGGGTCAGGTAGAAACCCCAGACTCCTCCAAGGAAGCTACCGTTGAGGCTTTTTTCTTTTTTGGAGGAAACACTGCCCTCCGGGATCCCCTTTGATTCCTTCCAGACGTCTCCTAGAGTCTTTTGGCCTTTTCTTATAAGGACCTGAGATCGCAGGTAGCAGCCCCAGACTTGTTTAATGAGGCTACCCTAGATGATTCTTCTCTTTTGCAGGAAGCTCTCTTCTCTGGGATCAACCCAAGAGTCCTCCCAGGCGTCATCCCAGAATGTTTTGACCTCTGCGTTCAGGACCGGAGATCCCAGCTACCTGCCCCAGACTCCTCCAAGTAAGTAGCTCGAGACATTTTTGTTCTCCTGTAGAGAAATCTCTCAACTCCGACAGCCACCTGAGACTCCTCCCAGGCATCTCCCACAGTCTTCTGTCCTCTGCTTTACCTACCTAAGGGGTCAGGTAGAAGCCCCAGACTCCTCCAAGGAAGCTACCATTGAGGTTTTTTCTTTTTTGGAGGAGCCTGTGCCCTCCGGGATCCCCTGTGATTCCTTCCAGACGTCTCCTAGCGTCTTTTGGCCTTTTCTTATAAGGACCGGAGATCCCAGGTAGCAGCCCCAGACTTGTTTAATGAGGCTACCCTAGATGATTCTTCTCTTTTGCAGGAAGCTCTCTTCTCCAGGATTGACCCAAGACTCCTCCCAGGCGTCATCCCAGAACGTTTTGACCTCTGCATCCGGGACCGGAGATCCCAGCTACCTGCCCCAGACTCCTCCAACTAAGTAGCTCGAGACATTTTTGTTCTCCTGTAGAGAAATCTCTCAACTCCGACAGCCACCTGAGACTCCTCCCAGGCATCTCCCACAGTCTTCTGTCCTCTGCTTTACCTACCTAAGGGGTCAGGTAGAAGCCCTAGACTCCTCCAAGGAAGCTACCGTTGACGTTTTTTTCTTTTTTGGAGGAACCTCTGCCCTCCGGGATCCCCTGTGATTCCTTCCAGACGTCTCCTAGAGTCTTTTGGGCATTTCTTATAAGGACCCGAGATCGCAGGTAGCAGCCCCAGACTTGTCTAATGAGGCTACCCTAGATGATTCTTCTCTTTTGCAGGAAGCTCTCTTCTCCGGGATCGACCCAAGACTCCTCCCAGGCGTCATCCCAGAACATTTTGACCTCTGCGTTCGGGACCGGTGATCCCAGCTACCTGCCCCAGACTCCTCCAGGTAAGTAGCTCGAGACATTTTTGTTCTCCTGTAGAGAAATCTCTCAACTCCGACAGCCACCTGAGACTCCTCCCAGGCATCTCCCACAGTCTTCTGTCTTCTGCTTTACCTACCTAAGGGGTCAGGTAGAAGCCCCAGACTCCTCCAAGGAAGCTACCGTTGAGGTTTTTTTCTTTTTTGGAGGAACCTCTGCCCTCCTGGATTCCCTGTGATTCCTTCCAGACGTCTCCTAGAGTCTTTTGGCCTTTTCTTATAAGGACCCGAGATCGCAGGTAGCAGCCCCAGACTTGTCTAATGAGGCTACCCTAGATGATTCTTCTCTTTTGCAGGAAGCTCTCTTCTCCGGGATCGACCCAAGACTCCTCCCAGGCGTCATCCCAGAACATTTTTACCTCTGCGTTCGGGACCGGAGATCCCAGCTACCTGCCCCAGACTCCTCCAGGTAAGTAGCTCGAGACATTTTTGTTCTCCTGTAGAGAAATCTCTCAACTCCGACAGCCACCTGAGACTCCTCCCAGGCATCTCCCACAGTCTTCTGTCCTCTGCTTTACCTACCTAAGGGGTCAGGTAGAAGCCCCAGACTCCTCCAGGGAAGCTACCGTTGAGGTTTTTTTCTTTTTTTCGAGGAGCCTCTGACCTCCGGGATTCCCTGTGATTCCTTCCAGACGTCTCCTAGCGTCTTTTGGCCTTTTCTTATAAGGACCGGAGATCCCAGGTAGCAGCCCCAGACTTGTCTAATGAGGCTACCCTATATGATTCTTCTCTTTTGCAGGAAGCTCTCTTCTCTGGGATCGACCCAAGACTCCTCCCAGGCGTCATCCCAGAACGTTTTGACATCTGCGTTCGGGACCGGAGATCCCATCTACCTGCCCCAGACTCCTCCAAGTAAGTAGCTCGAGACATTTTTGTTCTCCTGTAGAGACATCCCTCAACTCCGACAGCCACCTGAGACTCCTCCCAGGCATCTCCCACAGTCTTCTGTCCTCTGCTTTACCTACCTAAGGGGTCAGGTAGAAACCCCAGACTCCTCCAAGGAAGCTACCGTTGAGGCTTTTTTCTTTTTTGGAGGAAACACTGCCCTCCGGGATCCCCTTTGATTCCTTCCAGACGTCTCCTAGAGTCTTTTGGCCTTTTCTTATAAGGACCCGAGATCGCAGGTAGCAGCCCCAGACTTGTTTAATGAGGCTACCCTAGATGATTCTTCTCTTTTGCAGGAAGCTCTCTTCTCTGGGATCAACCCAAGAGTCCTCCCAGGCGTCATCCCAGAATGTTTTGACCTCTGCGTTCAGGACCGGAGATCCCAGCTACCTGCCCCAGACTCCTCCAAGTAAGTAGCTCGAGACATTTTTGTTCTCCTGTAGAGAAATCTCTCAACTCCGACAGCCACCTGAGACTCCTCCCAGGCATCTCCCACAGTCTTCTGTCCTCTGCTTTACCTACCTAAGGGGTCAGGTAGAAACCCCAGACTCCTCCAAGGAAGCTACCGTTGAGGCTTTTTTCTTTTTTGGAGGAAACACTGCCCTCCGGGATCCCCTTTGATTCCTTCCAGACATCTCCTAGAGTCTTTTGGCCTTTTCTTATAAGGACCCGAGATCGCAGGTAGCAGCCCCAGACTTGTTTAATGAGGCTACCCTAGATGATTCTTCTCTTTTGCAGGAAGCTCTCTTCTCTGGGATCAACCCAAGAGTCCTCCCAGGCGTCATCCCAGAATGTTTTGACCTCTGCGTTCAGGACCGGAGATCCCAGCTACCTGCCCCAGACTCCTCCAAGTAAGTAGCTCGAGACATTTTTGTTCTCCTGTAGAGAAATCTCTCAACTCCGACAGCCACCTGAGACTCCTCCCAGGCATCTCCCACAGTCTTCTGTCTTCTGCTTTACCTACCTAAGGGGTCAGGTAGAAGCCCCAGACTCCTCCAAGGAAGCTACCATTGAGGTTTTTTCTTTTTTGGAGGAGCCTGTGCCCTCTGGGATCCCCTGTGATTCCTTCCAGACGTCTCCTAGCGTCTTTTGGCCTTTTCTTATAAGGACCGGAGATCCCAGGTAGCAGCCCCAGACTTGTCTAATGAGGCTACCCTAGATGATTCTTCTCTTTTGCAGGAAGCTCTCTTCTCTGGGATCAACCCAAGAGTCCTCCCAGGCGTCATCCCAGAATGTTTTGACCTCTGCGTTCAGGACCGGAGATCCCAGCTACCTGCCCCAGACTCCTCCAAGTAAGTAGCTCGAGACATTTTTGTTCTCCTGTAGAGAAATCTCTCAACTCCGACAGCCACCTGAGACTCCTCCCAGGCATCTCCCACAGTCTTCTGTCCTCTGCTTTACCTACCTAAGGGGTCAGGTAGAAGCCCCAGACTCCTCTTAGGAAGCTACCATTGAGGTTTTTTCTGTTTTCGCGGAGCCTGTGCCCTCTGGGATCCCCTGTGATTCCTTCCAGACGTCTCCTAGAGTCTTTTGGGCTTTTCTTATAAGGACCGGAGATCGCAGGTAGCAGCCCCAGACTTGTCTAATGAGGCTACCCTAGATGATTCTTCTGTTTTGCAGGAAGCTCTCTTCTCCAGGATTGACCCAAGACTCCTCCCAGGCGTCATCCCAGAACGTTTTGACCTCTGCGTTCGGGACCGGAGATCCCAGCTACCTGCCCCAGACTCCTCCAAGTAAGTAGCTCGAGACATTTTTGTTCTCCTGTAGAGAAATCTCTCAACTCCGACAGCCACCTGAGACTCCTCCCAGGCATCTCCCACAGTCTTCTGTCCTCTGCTTTACCTACCTAAGGGGTCAGGTAGAAGCCCTAGACTCTTCCAAGGAAGCTACCGTTGACGTTTTTTTCTTTTTTGGAGGAACCTCTGCCCTCCGGGATCCCCTGTGATTCCTTCCAGACGTCTCCTAGAGTCTTTTGGGCATTTCTTATAAGGACCCGAGATCGCAGGTAGCAGCCCCAGACTTGTCTAATGAGGCTACCCTAGATGATTCTTCTCTTTTGCAGGAAGCTCTCTTCTCCGGGATCGACCCAAGACTCCTCCCAGGCGTCATCCCAGAACATTTTTACCTCTGCGTTCGGGACCCGAGATCCCAGCTACCTACCCCAGACTCCTCCAGGTAAGTAGCTCGAGACATTTTTGTTCTCCTGTAGAGAAATCTCTCAACTCCGACAGCCACCTGAGACTCCTCCCAGGCATCTCCCACAGTCTTCTGTCCTCTGCTTTACCTAGCTAAGGGGTCAGGTAGAAACCCCAGACTCCTCCAAGGAAGCTACCGTTGAGGCTTTTTTCTTTTTTGGAGGAAACACTGCCCTCCGGGATCCCCTTTGATTCCTTCCAGACGTCTCCTAGAGTCTTTTGGCCTTTTCTTATAAGGACCGGAGATCCCAGGTAGCAGCCCCAGACTTGTCTAATGAGGCTACCCTAGATGATTCTTTTCTTTTGCAGGAAGTTCTCTTCTCCGGGGTCGACCCAAGACTCCTCCCAGGCGTCATCCCAGAATGTTTTGACCTCTGCGTTCGGGACCGGAGATCCCATCTACCTGCCCCAGACTCCTCCAAGTAAGTAGCTCGAGACATTTTTGTTCTCCTGTAGAGAAATCTCTCAACTCCGACAGCCACCTGAGACTCCTCCCAGGCATCTCCCACAGTCTTCTGTCCTCTGCTTTACCTACCTAAGGGGTCAGGTAGAAGCCCCAGACTCCTCTTAGGAAGCTACTGTTGAGGCTTTTTTCTGTTTTGGAGGAGCCTGTGCCCTCTGGGATCCCCTGTGATTCCTTCCAGACGTCTCCTAGAGTCTTTTGGCCTTTTCTTATAAGGACCGGAGATCTCAGGTAGCAGCCCCAGATTTGTCTAATGAGGCTACCCTAGATGATTCTTCTCTTTTGCAGGAAGCTCTCTTCTCCGGGATCGACCCAAGACTCCTCCCAGGCGTCATCCAGGAACGTTTTGACATCTGCGTTCGAGACCGGAGATCCCAGCTACCTGCCCCAGACTCCTCCAAGTAAGTAGCTCGAGACATTTTTGTTCTCCTGTAGAGAAATCTCTCAACTCCGCCAGCCACCTGAGACTCCTCCCAGGCATCTCCCACAGTCTTCTGTCTTCTGCTTTACCTACCTAAGGGGTCAGGTAGAAGCCCCAGACTCCTCCAAGGAAGCTACCGTTGAGGTTTTTTTCTTTTTTGGAGGAACCTCTGCCCTCCTGGCTTCCCTGTGATTCCTTCCAGACGTCTCCTAGCGTCTTTTGGCCTTTTCTTATAAGGACCGGAGATCCCAGGTAGCAGCCCCAGACTTGTCTAATGAGGCTACCCTAGATGATTCTTCTCTTTTGCAGGAAGCTCTCTTCTCTGGGATCAACCCAAGAGTCCTCCCAGGCGTCATCCCAGAATGTTTTGACCTCTGCGTTCAGGACCGGAGATCCCAGCTACCTGCCCCAGACTCCTCCAAGTAAGTAGCTCGAGACATTTTTGTTCTCCTGTAGAGAAATCTCTCAACTCCGACAGCCACCTGAGACTCCTCCCAGGCATCTCCCACAGTCTTCTGTCCTCTGCTTTACCTACCTAAGGGGTCAGGTAGAAGCCCCAGACTCCTCCAAGGAAGCTACCGTTCAGGTTTTTTTCTTTTTTTCGAGGAGCCTCTGACCTCCGGGATTCCCTGTGATTCCTTCCAGACGTCTCCTAGCGTCTTTTGGCCTTTTCTTATAAGGACCGGAGATCCCAGGTAGCAGCCCCAGACTTGTCTAATGAGGCTACCCTAGATGATTCTTCTCTTTTGCAGGAAGCTCTCTTCTCTGGGATCGACCCAAGACTCCTCCCAGGCGTCATCCCAGAATGTTTTGACCTCTGCGTTCGGGACCGGAGATCCCATCTACCTGCCCCAGACTCCTCCAAGTAAGTAGCTCGAGACATTTTTGTTCTCCTGTAGAGAAATCTCTCAACTCCGTCAGCCACCTGAGACTCCTCCCAGGCATCTCCCACAGTCTTCTGTCCTCTGCTTTACCTACCTAAGGGGTCAGGTAGAAGCCCCAGACTCCTCTTAGGAAGCTACTGTTGAGGCTTTTTTCTGTTTTGGAGGAGCCTGTGCCCTCTGGGATCCCCTGTGATTCCTTCCAGACGTCTCCTAGAGTCTTTTGGCCTTTTCTTATAAGGACCGGAGATCTCAGGTAGCAGCCCCAGATTTGTCTAATGAGGCTACCCTAGATGATTCTTCTCTTTTGCAGGAAGCTCTCTTCTCCGGGATCGACCCAAGACTCCTCCCAGGCGTCATCCCAGAACGTTTTGACCTCTGCGTTCGAGACCGGAGATCCCAGCTACCTGCCCCAGACTCCTCCAAGTAAGTAGCTCGAGACATTTTTGTTCTCCTGTAGAGAAATCTCTCAACTCCGACAGCCACCTGAGACTCCTCCCAGGCATCTCCCACAGTCTTCTGTCTTCTGCTTTACCTACCTAAGGGGTCAGGTAGAAGCCCCAGACTCCTCCAAGGAAGCTACCGTTGAGGTTTTTTTCTTTTTTGGAGGAACCTCTGCCCTCCTGGATTCCCTGTGATTCCTTCCAGACGTCTCCTAGAGTCTTTTGGCCTTTTCTTATAAGGACCCGAGATCGCAGGTAGCAGCCCCAGACTTGTTTAATGAGGCTACCCTAGATGATTCTTCTCTTTTGCAGGAAGCTCTCTTCTCCGGAATCAACCCAAGACTCCTCCCAGGCGTCATCCCAGAACATTTTGACCTCTGCGTTCGGGACCGGAGATCCCAGCTACCTGCCCCAGACTCCTCCAAGTAAGTAGCTCGAGACATTTTTGTTCTCCTGTAGAGAAATCTCTCAACTCCGACAGCCACCTGAGACTCCTCCCAGGCATCTCCCACAGTCTTCTGTCCTCTGCTTTACCTACCTAAGGGGTCAGGTAGAAGCCCCAGACTCCTCCAAGGAAGCTACCATTGAGGTTTTTTCTTTTTTGGAGGAGCCTGTGCCCTCCGGGATCCCCTGTGATTCCTTCCAGACGTCTCCTAGCGTCTTTTGGCCTTTTCTTATAAGGACCGGAGATCCCAGGTAGCAGCCCCAGACTTGTCTAATGAGGCTACCCTAGATGATTCTTCTGTTTTGCAGGAAGCTCTCTTCTCCAGGATTACCCAAGACTCCTCCCAGGCGTCATCCCAGAACGTTTTGACCTCTGCATCCGGGACCGGAGATCCCAGCTACCTGCCCCAGACTCCTCCAACTAAGTAGCTCGAGACATTTTTGTTCTCCTGTAGAGAAATCTCTCAACTCCGACAGCCACCTGAGACTCCTCCCAGGCATCTCCCACAGTCTTCTGTCCTCTGCTTTACCTACCTAAGGGGTCAGGTAGAAGCCCTAGACTCCTCCAAGGAAGCTACCGTTGAGGTTTTTTTCTTTTTTGGAGGAACCTCTGCCCTCCGGGATCCCCTGTGATTCCTTCCAGACGTCTCCTAGAGTCTTTTGGGCATTTCTTATAAGGACCCGAGATCGCAGGTAGCAGCCCCAGACTTGTCTAATGAGGCTACCCTATATGATTCTTCTCTTTTGCAGGAAGCTCTCTTCTCCGGGATCGACCCAAGACTCCTCCCAGGCGTCATCCCAGAACATTTTGACCTCTGCGTTCGGGACCGGAGATCCCAGCTACCTGCCCCAGACTCCTCCAGGTAAGTAGCTCGAGACATTTTTGTTCTCCTGTAGAGAAATCCCTCAACTCCGACAGGCACCTGAGACTCCTCCCAGGCATCTCCCACAGTCTTCTGTCCTCTGCTTTACCTACCTAAGGGGTCAGGTAGAAGCCCCAGACTCCTCCAGGGAAGCTACCGTTGAGGTTTTTTTCTTTTTTTCGAGGAGCCTCTGACCTCCGGGATTCCCTGTGATTCCTTCCAGACGTCTTCTAGCGTCTTTTGGCCTTTTCTTATAAGGACCGGAGATCCCAGGTAGCAGCCCCAGACTTGTCTAATGAGGCTACCCTATATGATTCTTCTCTTTTGCAGGAAGCTCTCTTCTCTGGGATCGACCCAAGACTCCTCCCAGGCGTCATCCCAGAACGTTTTGACATCTGCGTTCGGGACCGGAGATCCCATCTACCTGCCCCAGACTCCTCCAAGTAAGTAGCTCGAGACATTTTTGTTCTCCTGTAGAGACATCCCTCAACTCCGACAGGCACCTGAGACTCCTCCCAGGCATCTCCCACAGTCTTCTGTCCTCTGCTTTACCTACCTAAGGGGTCAGGTAGAAACCCCAGACTCCTCCAAGGAAGCTACCGTTGAGGCTTTTTTCTTTTTTGGAGGAAACACTGCCCTCCTGGATTCCCTGTGATTCCTTCCAGACGTCTCCTAGCGTCTTTTGGCCTTTTCTTATAAGGACCGGAGATCCCAGGTAGCAGCCCCAGACTTGTCTAATGAGGCTACCCTAGATGATTCTTCTGTTTTGCAGGAAGCTCTCTTCTCCAGGATTGACCCAAGACTCCTCCCAGGCGTCATCCCAGAACGTTTTGACATCTGCATTCGGGACCGGAGATCCCAGCTACCTGCCCCAGACTCCTCCAAGTAAGTAGCTCGAGACATTTTTGTTCTCCTGTAGAGAAATCTCTCAACTCCGACAGCCACCTGAGACTCCTCCCAGGCATCTCCCACAGTCTTCTGTCCTCTGCTTTACCTACCTAAGGGGTCAGGTAGAAGCCCCAGACTCCTCCAAGGAAGCTACCGTTGAGGTTTTTTTCTTTTTTTCGAGGAGCCTCTGACCTCCGGGATTCCCTGTGATTCCTTCCAGACGTCTCCTAGCGTCTTTTGGCCTTTTCTTATAAGGACCGGAGATCCCAGGTAGCAGCCCCAGACTTGTCTAATGAGGCTACCCTAGATGATTCTTCTCTTTTGCAGGAAGCTCTCTTCTCTGGGATCAACCCAAGAGTCCTCCCAGGCGTCATCCCAGAATGTTTTGACCTCTGCGTTCAGGACCGGAGATCCCAGCTACCTGCCCCAGACTCCTCCAAGTAAGTAGCTCGAGACATTTTTGTTCTCCTGTAGAGAAATCTCTCAACTCCGACAGCCACCTGAGACTCCTCCCAGGCATCTCCCACAGTCTTCTGTCCTCTGCTTTACCTACCTAAGGGGTCAGGTAGAAGCCCCAGACTCCTCCAAGGAAGCTACCGTTCAGGTTTTTTTCTTTTTTTCGAGGAGCCTCTGACCTCCGGGATTCCCTGTGATTCCTTCCAGACGTCTCCTAGCGTCTTTTGGCCTTTTCTTATAAGGACCGGAGATCCCAGGTAGCAGCCCCAGACTTGTCTAATGAGGCTACCCTATATGATTCTTCTCTTTTGCAGGAAGCTCTCTTCTCTGGGATCGACCCAAGACTCCTCCCAGGCGTCATCCCAGAATGTTTTGACCTCTGCGTTCGGGACCGGAGATCCCATCTACCTGCCCCAGACTCCTCCAAGTAAGTAGCTCGAGACATTTTTGTTCTCCTGTAGAGAAATCTCTCAACTCCGTCAGCCACCTGAGACTCCTCCCAGGCATCTCCCACAGTCTTCTGTCCTCTGCTTTACCTACCTAAGGGGTCAGGTAGAAGCCCCAGACTCCTCTTAGGAAGCTACTGTTGAGGCTTTTTTCTGTTTTGGAGGAGCCTGTGCCCTCTGGGATCCCCTGTGATTCCTTCCAGACGTCTCCTAGAGTCTTTTGGCCTTTTCTTATAAGGACCGGAGATCTCAGGTAGCAGCCCCAGATTTGTCTAATGAGGCTACCCTAGATGATTCTTCTCTTTTGCAGGAAGCTCTCTTCTCCGGGATCGACCCAAGACTCCTCCCAGGCGTCATCCCAGAACGTTTTGACCTCTGCGTTCGAGACCGGAGATCCCAGCTACCTGCCCCAGACTCCTCCAAGTAAGTAGCTCGAGACATTTTTGTTCTCCTGTAGAGAAATCTCTCAACTCCGACAGCCACCTGAGACTCCTCCCAGGCATCTCCCACAGTCTTCTGTCCTCTGCTTTACCTACCTAAGGGGTCAGGTAGAAACCCCAGACTCCTCCAAGGAAGCTACCGTTGAGGCTTTTTTCTTTTTTGGAGGAAACACTGCCCTCCGGGATCCCCTTTGATTCCTTCCAGACGTCTCCTAGAGTCTTTTGGCCTTTTCTTATAAGGACCGGAGATCCCAGGTAGCAGCCCCAGACTTGTCTAATGAGGCTACCCTAGATGATTCTTTTCTTTTGCAGGAAGTTCTCTTCTCCGGGGTCGACCCAAGACTCCTCCCAGGCGTCATCCCAGAATGTTTTGACCTCTGCGTTCGGGACCGGAGATCCCATCTACCTGCCCCAGACTCCTCCAAGTAAGTAGCTCGAGACATTTTTGTTCTCCTGTAGAGAAATCTCTCAACTCCGTCAGCCACCTGAGACTCCTCCCAGGCATCTCCCACAGTCTTCTGTCCTCTGCTTTACCTACCTAAGGGGTCAGGTAGAAGCCCCAGACTCCTCTTAGGAAGCTACTGTTGAGGCTTTTTTCTGTTTTGGAGGAGCCTGTGCCCTCTTGGATCCCGTGTGATTCCTTCCAGACGTCTCCTAGAGTCTTTTGGCCTTTTCTTATAAGGACCGGAGATCTCAGGTAGCAGCCCCAGATTTGTCTAATGAGGCTACCCTAGATGATTCTTCTCTTTTGCAGGAAGCTCTCTTCTCCGGGATCGACCCAAGACTCCTCCCAGGCGTCATCCCAGAACGTTTTGACCTCTGCGTTCGAGACCGGAGATCCCAGCTACCTGCCCCAGACTCCTCCAAGTAAGTAGCTCGAGACATTTTTGTTCTCCTGTAGAGAAATCTCTCAACTCCGACAGCCACCTGAGACTCCTCCCAGGCATCTCCCACAGTCTTCTGTCTTCTGCTTTACCTACCTAAGGGGTCAGGTAGAAGCCCCAGACTCCTCCAAGGAAGCTACCGTTGAGGTTTTTTTCTTTTTTGGAGGAACCTCTGCCCTCCTGGATTCCCTGTGATTCCTTCCAGACGTCTCCTAGCGTCTTTTGGCCTTTTCTTATAAGGACCGGAGATCCCAGGTAGCAGCCCCAGACTTGTCTAATGAGGCTACCCTAGATGATTCTTCTCTTTTGCAGGAAGCTCTCTTCTCTGGGATCAACCCAAGAGTCCTCCCAGGCGTCATCCCAGAATGTTTTGACCTCTGCGTTCAGGACCGGAGATCCCAGCTACCTGCCCCAGACTCCTCCAAGTAAGTAGCTCGAGACATTTTTGTTCTCCTGTAGAGAAATCTCTCAACTCCGACAGCCACCTGAGACTCCTCCCAGGCATCTCCCACAGTCTTCTGTCCTCTGCTTTACCTACCTAAGGGGTCAGGTAGAAGCCCCAGACTCCTCCAAGGAAGCTACCGTTCAGGTTTTTTTCTTTTTTTCGAGGAGCCTCTGACCTCCGGGATTCCCTGTGATTCCTTCCAGACGTCTCCTAGCGTCTTTTGGCCTTTTCTTATAAGGACCGGAGATCCCAGGTAGCAGCCCCAGACTTGTCTAATGAGGCTACCCTATATGATTCTTCTCTTTTGCAGGAAGCTCTCTTCTCTGGGATCGACCCAAGACTCCTCCCAGGCGTCATCCCAGAATGTTTTGACCTCTGCGTTCGGGACCGGAGATCCCATCTACCTGCCCCAGACTCCTCCAAGTAAGTAGCTCGAGACATTTTTGTTCTCCTGTAGAGAAATCTCTCAACTCCGTCAGCCACCTGAGACTCCTCCCAGGCATCTCCCACAGTCTTCTGTCCTCTGCTTTACCTACCTAAGGGGTCAGGTAGAAGCCCCAGACTCCTCTTAGGAAGCTACTGTTGAGGCTTTTTTCTGTTTTGGAGGAGCCTGTGCCCTCTGGGATCCCCTGTGATTCCTTCCAGACGTCTCCTAGAGTCTTTTGGCCTTTTCTTATAAGGACCGGAGATCTCAGGTAGCAGCCCCAGATTTGTCTAATGAGGCTACCCTAGATGATTCTTCTCTTTTGCAGGAAGCTCTCTTCTCCGGGATCGACCCAAGACTCCTCCCAGGCGTCATCCCAGAACATTTTTACCTCTGCGTTCGGGACCGGAGATCCCAGCTACCTGCCCCAGACTCCTCCAGGTAAGTAGCTCGAGACATTTTTGTTCTCCTGTAGAGAAATCTCTCAACTCCGACAGCCACCTGAGACTCCTCACAGGCATCTCCCACAGTCTTCTGTCCTCTGCTTTACCTACCTAAGGGGTCAGGTAGAAGCCCCAGACTCCTCCAGGGAAGCTACCGTTGAGGTTTTTTTCTTTTTTTCGAGGAGCCTCTGACCTCCGGGATTCCCTGTGATTCCTTCCAGACGTCTCCTAGCGTCTTTTGGCCTTTTCTTATAAGGACCGGAGATCCCAGGTAGCAGCCCCAGACTTGTCTAATGAGGCTACCCTATATGATTCTTCTCTTTTGCAGGAAGCTCTCTTCTCTGGGATCGACCCAAGACTCCTCCCAGGCGTCATCCCAGAATGTTTTGACCTCTGCGTTCGGGACCGGAGATCCCATCTACCTGCCCCAGACTCCTCCAAGTAAGTAGCTCGAGACATTTTTGTTCTCCTGTAGAGAAATCTCTCAACTCCGTCAGCCACCTGAGACTCCTCCCAGGCATCTCCCACAGTCTTCTGTCCTCTGCTTTACCTACCTAAGGGGTCAGGTAGAAGCCCCAGACTCCTCTTAGGAAGCTACTGTTGAGGCTTTTTTCTGTTTTGGAGGAGCCTGTGCCCTCTGGGATCCCCTGTGATTCCTTCCAGACGTCTCCTAGAGTCTTTTGGCCTTTTCTTATAAGGACCGGAGATCTCAGGTAGCAGCCCCAGATTTGTCTAATGAGGCTACCCTAGATGATTCTTCTCTTTTGCAGGAAGCTCTCTTCTCCGGGATCGACCCAAGACTCCTCCCAGGCGTCATCCCAGAACGTTTTGACCTCTGCGTTCGAGACCGGAGATCCCAGCTACCTGCCCCAGACTCCTCCAAGTAAGTAGCTCGAGACATTTTTGTTCTCCTGTAGAGAAATCTCTCAACTCCGACAGCCACCTGAGACTCCTCCCAGGCATCTCCCACAGTCTTCTGTCTTCTGCTTTACCTACCTAAGGGGTCAGGTAGAAGCCCCAGACTCCTCCAAGGAAGCTACCGTTGAGGTTTTTTTCTTTTTTGGAGGAACCTCTGCCCTCCTGGCTTCCCTGTGATTCCTTCCAGACGTCTCCTAGCGTCTTTTGGCCTTTTCTTATAAGGACCGGAGATCCCAGGTAGCAGCCCCAGACTTGTCTAATGAGGCTACCCTAGATGATTCTTCTCTTTTGCAGGAAGCTCTCTTCTCTGGGATCAACCCAAGAGTCCTCCCAGGCGTCATCCCAGAATGTTTTGACCTCTGCGTTCAGGACCGGAGATCCCAGCTACCTGCCCCAGACTCCTCCAAGTAAGTAGCTCGAGACATTTTTGTTCTCCTGTAGAGAAATCTCTCAACTCCGACAGCCACCTGAGACTCCTCCCAGGCATCTCCCACAGTCTTCTGTCCTCTGCTTTACCTACCTAAGGGGTCAGGTAGAAGCCCCAGACTCCTCCAAGGAAGCTACCGTTCAGGTTTTTTTCTTTTTTTCGAGGAGCCTCTGACCTCCGGGATTCCCTGTGATTCCTTCCAGACGTCTCCTAGCGTCTTTTGGCCTTTTCTTATAAGGACCGGAGATCCCAGGTAGCAGCCCCAGACTTGTCTAATGAGGCTACCCTATATGATTCTTCTCTTTTGCAGGAAGCTCTCTTCTCTGGGATCGACCCAAGACTCCTCCCAGGCGTCATCCCAGAATGTTTTGACCTCTGCGTTCGGGACCGGAGATCCCATCTACCTGCCCCAGACTCCTCCAAGTAAGTAGCTCGAGACATTTTTGTTCTCCTGTAGAGAAATCTCTCAACTCCGTCAGCCACCTGAGACTCCTCCCAGGCATCTCCCACAGTCTTCTGTCCTCTGCTTTACCTACCTAAGGGGTCAGGTAGAAGCCCCAGACTCCTCTTAGGAAGCTACTGTTGAGGCTTTTTTCTGTTTTGGAGGAGCCTGTGCCCTCTGGGATCCCCTGTGATTCCTTCCAGACGTCTCCTAGAGTCTTTTGGCCTTTTCTTATAAGGACCGGAGATCTCAGGTAGCAGCCCCAGATTTGTCTAATGAGGCTACCCTAGATGATTCTTCTCTTTTGCAGGAAGCTCTCTTCTCCGGGATCGACCCAAGACTCCTCCCAGGCGTCATCCCAGAACGTTTTGACCTCTGCGTTCGAGACCGGAGATCCCAGCTACCTGCCCCAGACTCCTCCAAGTAAGTAGCTCGAGACATTTTTGTTCTCCTGTAGAGAAATCTCTCAACTCCGACAGCCACCTGAGACTCCTCCCAGGCATCTCCCACAGTCTTCTGTCCTCTGCTTTACCTACCTAAGGGGTCAGGTAGAAACCCCAGACTCCTCCAAGGAAGCTACCGTTGAGGCTTTTTTCTTTTTTGGAGGAAACACTGCCCTCCGGGATCCCCTTTGATTCCTTCCAGACGTCTCCTAGAGTCTTTTGGCCTTTTCTTATAAGGACCGGAGATCCCAGGTAGCAGCCCCAGACTTGTCTAATGAGGCTACCCTAGATGATTCTTTTCTTTTGCAGGAAGTTCTCTTCTCCGGGGTCGACCCAAGACTCCTCCCAGGCGTCATCCCAGAATGTTTTGACCTCTGCGTTCGGGACCGGAGATCCCATCTACCTGCCCCAGACTCCTCCAAGTAAGTAGCTCGAGACATTTTTGTTCTCCTGTAGAGAAATCTCTCAACTCCGTCAGCCACCTGAGACTCCTCCCAGGCATCTCCCACAGTCTTCTGTCCTCTGCTTTACCTACCTAAGGGGTCAGGTAGAAGCCCCAGACTCCTCTTAGGAAGCTACTGTTGAGGCTTTTTTCTGTTTTGGAGGAGCCTGTGCCCTCTTGGATCCCGTGTGATTCCTTCCAGACGTCTCCTAGAGTCTTTTGGCCTTTTCTTATAAGGACCGGAGATCTCAGGTAGCAGCCCCAGATTTGTCTAATGAGGCTACCCTAGATGATTCTTCTCTTTTGCAGGAAGCTCTCTTCTCCGGGATCGACCCAAGACTCCTCCCAGGCGTCATCCCAGAACGTTTTGACCTCTGCGTTCGAGACCGGAGATCCCAGCTACCTGCCCCAGACTCCTCCAAGTAAGTAGCTCGAGACATTTTTGTTCTCCTGTAGAGAAATCTCTCAACTCCGACAGCCACCTGAGACTCCTCCCAGGCATCTCCCACAGTCTTCTGTCTTCTGCTTTACCTACCTAAGGGGTCAGGTAGAAGCCCCAGACTCCTCCAAGGAAGCTACCGTTGAGGTTTTTTTCTTTTTTGGAGGAACCTCTGCCCTCCTGGATTCCCTGTGATTCCTTCCAGACGTCTCCTAGCGTCTTTTGGCCTTTTCTTATAAGGACCGGAGATCCCAGGTAGCAGCCCCAGACTTGTCTAATGAGGCTACCCTAGATGATTCTTCTCTTTTGCAGGAAGCTCTCTTCTCTGGGATCAACCCAAGAGTCCTCCCAGGCGTCATCCCAGAATGTTTTGACCTCTGCGTTCAGGACCGGAGATCCCAGCTACCTGCCCCAGACTCCTCCAAGTAAGTAGCTCGAGACATTTTTGTTCTCCTGTAGAGAAATCTCTCAACTCCGACAGCCACCTGAGACTCCTCCCAGGCATCTCCCACAGTCTTCTGTCCTCTGCTTTACCTACCTAAGGGGTCAGGTAGAAGCCCCAGACTCCTCCAAGGAAGCTACCGTTCAGGTTTTTTTCTTTTTTTCGAGGAGCCTCTGACCTCCGGGATTCCCTGTGATTCCTTCCAGACGTCTCCTAGCGTCTTTTGGCCTTTTCTTATAAGGACCGGAGATCCCAGGTAGCAGCCCCAGACTTGTCTAATGAGGCTACCCTATATGATTCTTCTCTTTTGCAGGAAGCTCTCTTCTCTGGGATCGACCCAAGACTCCTCCCAGGCGTCATCCCAGAATGTTTTGACCTCTGCGTTCGGGACCGGAGATCCCATCTACCTGCCCCAGACTCCTCCAAGTAAGTAGCTCGAGACATTTTTGTTCTCCTGTAGAGAAATCTCTCAACTCCGTCAGCCACCTGAGACTCCTCCCAGGCATCTCCCACAGTCTTCTGTCCTCTGCTTTACCTACCTAAGGGGTCAGGTAGAAGCCCCAGACTCCTCTTAGGAAGCTACTGTTGAGGCTTTTTTCTGTTTTGGAGGAGCCTGTGCCCTCTGGGATCCCCTGTGATTCCTTCCAGACGTCTCCTAGAGTCTTTTGGCCTTTTCTTATAAGGACCGGAGATCTCAGGTAGCAGCCCCAGATTTGTCTAATGAGGCTACCCTAGATGATTCTTCTCTTTTGCAGGAAGCTCTCTTCTCCGGGATCGACCCAAGACTCCTCCCAGGCGTCATCCCAGAACATTTTTACCTCTGCGTTCGGGACCGGAGATCCCAGCTACCTGCCCCAGACTCCTCCAGGTAAGTAGCTCGAGACATTTTTGTTCTCCTGTAGAGAAATCTCTCAACTCCGACAGCCACCTGAGACTCCTCCCAGGCATCTCCCACAGTCTTCTGTCCTCTGCTTTACCTACCTAAGGGGTCAGGTAGAAGCCCCAGACTCCTCCAGGGAAGCTACCGTTGAGGTTTTTTTCTTTTTTTCGAGGAGCCTCTGACCTCCGGGATTCCCTGTGATTCCTTCCAGACGTCTCCTAGCGTCTTTTGGCCTTTTCTTATAAGGACCGGAGATCCCAGGTAGCAGCCCCAGACTTGTCTAATGAGGCTACCCTAGATGATTCTTCTCTTTTGCAGGAAGCTCTCTTCTCTGGGATCGACCCAAGACTCCTCCCAGGCGTCATCCCAGAACGTTTTGACATCTGCGTTCGGGACCGGAGATCCCATCTACCTGCCCCAGACTCCTCCAAGTAAGTAGCTCGAGACATTTTTGTTCTCCTGTAGAGACATCCCTCAACTCCGACAGGCACCTGAGACTCCTCCCAGGCATCTCCCACAGTCTTCTGTCCTCTGCTTTACCTACCTAAGGGGTCAGGTAGAAACCCCAGACTCCTCCAAGGAAGCTACCGTTGAGGCTTTTTTCTTTTTTGGAGGAAACACTGCCCTCCGGGATCCCCTTTGATTCCTTCCAGACGTCTCCTAGAGTCTTTTGGCCTTTTCTTATAAGGACCCGAGATCGCAGGTAGCAGCCCCAGACTTGTTTAATGAGGCTACCCTAGATGATTCTTCTCTTTTGCAGGAAGCTCTCTTCTCCGGGGTCGACCCAAGACTCCTCCCAGGCGTCATCCCAGAATGTTTTGACCTCTGCGTTCGGGACCGGAGATCCCATCTACCTGCCCCAGACTCCTCCAAGTAAGTAGCTCGAGACATTTTTGTTCTCCTGTAGAGAAATCTCTCAACTCCGTCAGCCACCTGAGACTCCTCCCAGGCATCTCCCACAGTCTTCTGTCCTCTGCTTTACCTACCTAAGGGGTCAGGTAGAAGCCCCAGACTCCTCTTAGGAAGCTACTGTTGAGGCTTTTTTCTGTTTTGGAGGAGCCTGTGCCCTCTGGGATCCCCTGTGATTCCTTCCAGACGTCTCCTAGAGTCTTTTGGCCTTTTCTTATAAGGACCGGAGATCACAGGTAGCAGCCCCAGATTTGTCTAATGAGGCTACCCTAGATGATTCTTCTCTTTTGCAGGAAGCTCTCTTCTCCGGGATCGACCCAAGACTCCTCCCAGGCGTCATCCCAGAACGTTTTGACCTCTGCGTTCGAGACCGGAGATCCCAGCTACCTGCCCCAGACTCCTCCAAGTAAGTAGCTCGAGACATTTTTGTTCTCCTGTAGAGAAATCTCTCAACTCCGACAGCCACCTGAGACTCCTCCCAGGCATCTCCCACAGTCTTCTGTCTTCTGCTTTACCTACCTAAGGGGTCAGGTAGAAGCCCCAGACTCCTCCAAGGAAGCTACCGTTGAGGTTTTTTTCTTTTTTGGAGGAACCTCTGCCCTCCTGGCTTCCCTGTGATTCCTTCCAGACGTCTCCTAGCGTCTTTTGGCCTTTTCTTATAAGGACCGGAGATCCCAGGTAGCAGCCCCAGACTTGTCTAATGAGGCTACCCTAGATGATTCTTCTCTTTTGCAGGAAGCTCTCTTCTCTGGGATCAACCCAAGAGTCCTCCCAGGCGTCATCCCAGAATGTTTTGACCTCTGCGTTCAGGACCGGAGATCCCAGCTACCTGCCCCAGACTCCTCCAAGTAAGTAGCTCGAGACATTTTTGTTCTCCTGTAGAGAAATCTCTCAACTCCGACAGCCACCTGAGACTCCTCCCAGGCATCTCCCACAGTCTTCTGTCCTCTGCTTTACCTACCTAAGGGGTCAGGTAGAAGCCCCAGACTCCTCCAAGGAAGCTACCGTTCAGGTTTTTTTCTTTTTTTCGAGGAGCCTCTGACCTCCGGGATTCCCTGTGATTCCTTCCAGACGTCTCCTAGCGTCTTTTGGCCTTTTCTTATAAGGACCGGAGATCCCAGGTAGCAGCCCCAGACTTGTCTAATGAGGCTACCCTATATGATTCTTCTCTTTTGCAGGAAGCTCTCTTCTCTGGGATCGACCCAAGACTCCTCCCAGGCGTCATCCCAGAATGTTTTGACCTCTGCGTTCGGGACCGGAGATCCCATCTACCTGCCCCAGACTCCTCCAAGTAAGTAGCTCGAGACATTTTTGTTCTCCTGTAGAGAAATCTCTCAACTCCGTCAGCCACCTGAGACTCCTCCCAGGCATCTCCCACAGTCTTCTGTCCTCTGCTTTACCTACCTAAGGGGTCAGGTAGAAGCCCCAGACTCCTCTTAGGAAGCTACTGTTGAGGCTTTTTTCTGTTTTGGAGGAGCCTGTGCCCTCTGGGATCCCCTGTGATTCCTTCCAGACGTCTCCTAGAGTCTTTTGGCCTTTTCTTATAAGGACCGGAGATCTCAGGTAGCAGCCCCAGATTTGTCTAATGAGGCTACCCTAGATGATTCTTCTCTTTTGCAGGAAGCTCTCTTCTCCGGGATCGACCCAAGACTCCTCCCAGGCGTCATCCCAGAACGTTTTGACCTCTGCGTTCGAGACCGGAGATCCCAGCTACCTGCCCCAGACTCCTCCAAGTAAGTAGCTCGAGACATTTTTGTTCTCCTGTAGAGAAATCTCTCAACTCCGACAGCCACCTGAGACTCCTCCCAGGCATCTCCCACAGTCTTCTGTCCTCTGCTTTACCTACCTAAGGGGTCAGGTAGAAACCCCAGACTCCTCCAAGGAAGCTACCGTTGAGGCTTTTTTCTTTTTTGGAGGAAACACTGCCCTCCGGGATCCCCTTTGATTCCTTCCAGACGTCTCCTAGAGTCTTTTGGCCTTTTCTTATAAGGACCGGAGATCCCAGGTAGCAGCCCCAGACTTGTCTAATGAGGCTACCCTAGATGATTCTTTTCTTTTGCAGGAAGTTCTCTTCTCCGGGGTCGACCCAAGACTCCTCCCAGGCGTCATCCCAGAATGTTTTGACCTCTGCGTTCGGGACCGGAGATCCCATCTACCTGCCCCAGACTCCTCCAAGTAAGTAGCTCGAGACATTTTTGTTCTCCTGTAGAGAAATCTCTCAACTCCGTCAGCCACCTGAGACTCCTCCCAGGCATCTCCCACAGTCTTCTGTCCTCTGCTTTACCTACCTAAGGGGTCAGGTAGAAGCCCCAGACTCCTCTTAGGAAGCTACTGTTGAGGCTTTTTTCTGTTTTGGAGGAGCCTGTGCCCTCTTGGATCCCGTGTGATTCCTTCCAGACGTCTCCTAGAGTCTTTTGGCCTTTTCTTATAAGGACCGGAGATCTCAGGTAGCAGCCCCAGATTTGTCTAATGAGGCTACCCTAGATGATTCTTCTCTTTTGCAGGAAGCTCTCTTCTCAGGGATCGACCCAAGACTCCTCCCAGGCGTCATCCCAGAACGTTTTGACCTCTGCGTTCGAGACCGGAGATCCCAGCTACCTGCCCCAGACTCCTCCAAGTAAGTAGCTCGAGACATTTTTGTTCTCCTGTAGAGAAATCTCTCAACTCCGACAGCCACCTGAGACTCCTCCCAGGCATCTCCCACAGTCTTCTGTCTTCTGCTTTACCTACCTAAGGGGTCAGGTAGAAGCCCCAGACTCCTCCAAGGAAGCTACCGTTGAGGTTTTTTTCTTTTTTGGAGGAACCTCTGCCCTCCTGGATTCCCTGTGATTCCTTCCAGACGTCTCCTAGCGTCTTTTGGCCTTTTCTTATAAGGACCGGAGATCCCAGGTAGCAGCCCCAGACTTGTCTAATGAGGCTACCCTAGATGATTCTTCTCTTTTGCAGGAAGCTCTCTTCTCTGGGATCAACCCAAGAGTCCTCCCAGGCGTCATCCCAGAATGTTTTGACCTCTGCGTTCAGGACCGGAGATCCCAGCTACCTGCCCCAGACTCCTCCAAGTAAGTAGCTCGAGACATTTTTGTTCTCCTGTAGAGAAATCTCTCAACTCCGACAGCCACCTGAGACTCCTCCCAGGCATCTCCCACAGTCTTCTGTCCTCTGCTTTACCTACCTAAGGGGTCAGGTAGAAGCCCCAGACTCCTCCAAGGAAGCTACCGTTCAGGTTTTTTTCTTTTTTTCGAGGAGCCTCTGACCTCCGGGATTCCCTGTGATTCCTTCCAGACGTCTCCTAGCGTCTTTTGGCCTTTTCTTATAAGGACCGGAGATCCCAGGTAGCAGCCCCAGACTTGTCTAATGAGGCTACCCTATATGATTCTTCTCTTTTGCAGGAAGCTCTCTTCTCTGGGATCGACCCAAGACTCCTCCCAGGCGTCATCCCAGAATGTTTTGACCTCTGCGTTCGGGACCGGAGATCCCATCTACCTGCCCCAGACTCCTCCAAGTAAGTAGCTCGAGACATTTTTGTTCTCCTGTAGAGAAATCTCTCAACTCCGTCAGCCACCTGAGACTCCTCCCAGGCATCTCCCACAGTCTTCTGTCCTCTGCTTTACCTACCTAAGGGGTCAGGTAGAAGCCCCAGACTCCTCTTAGGAAGCTACTGTTGAGGCTTTTTTCTGTTTTGGAGGAGCCTGTGCCCTCTGGGATCCCCTGTGATTCCTTCCAGACGTCTCCTAGAGTCTTTTGGCCTTTTCTTATAAGGACCGGAGATCTCAGGTAGCAGCCCCAGATTTGTCTAATGAGGCTACCCTAGATGATTCTTCTCTTTTGCAGGAAGCTCTCTTCTCCGGGATCGACCCAAGACTCCTCCCAGGCGTCATCCCAGAACGTTTTGACCTCTGCGTTCGAGACCGGAGATCCCAGCTACCTGCCCCAGACTCCTCCAAGTAAGTAGCTCGAGACATTTTTGTTCTCCTGTAGAGAAATCTCTCAACTCCGACAGCCACCTGAGACTCCTCCCAGGCATCTCCCACAGTCTTCTGTCTTCTGCTTTACCTACCTAAGGGGTCAGGTAGAAGCCCCAGACTCCTCCAGGGAAGCTACCGTTGAGGTTTTTTTCTTTTTTGGAGGAACCTCTGCCCTCCTGGATTCCCTGTGATTCCTTCCAGACGTCTCCTAGAGTCTTTTGGCCTTTTCTTATAAGGACCCGAGATCGCAGGTAGCAGCCCCAGACTTGTCTAATGAGGCTACCCTAGATGATTCTTCTCTTTTGCAGGAAGCTCTCTTCTCCGGGATCGACCCAAGACTCCTCCCAGGCGTCATCCCAGAACATTTTTACCTCTGCGTTCGGGACCGGAGATCCCAGCTACCTGCCCCAGACTCCTCCAGGTAAGTAGCTCGAGACATTTTTGTTCTCCTGTAGAGAAATCTCTCAACTCCGACAGCCACCTGAGACTCCTCCCAGGCATCTCCCACAGTCTTCTGTCCTCTGCTTTACCTACCTAAGGGGTCAGGTAGAAGCCCCAGACTCCTCCAAGGAAGCTACCGTTGAGGTTTTTTTCTTTTTTTCGAGGAGCCTCTGACCTCCGGGATTCCCTGTGATTCCTTCCAGACGTCTCCTAGCGTCTTTTGGCCTTTTCTTATAAGGACCGGAGATCCCAGGTAGCAGCCCCAGACTTGTCTAATGAGGCTACCCTAGATGATTCTTCTCTTTTGCAGGAAGCTCTCTTCTCTGGGATCGACCCAAGACTCCTCCCAGGCGTCATCCCAGAACGTTTTGACATCTGCGTTCGGGACCGGAGATCCCATCTACCTGCCCCAGACTCCTCCAAGTAAGTAGCTCGAGACATTTTTGTTCTCCTGTAGAGACATCCCTCAACTCCGACAGGCACCTGAGACTCCTCCCAGGCATCTCCCACAGTCTTCTGTCCTCTGCTTTACCTACCTAAGGGGTCAGGTAGAAACCCCAGACTCCTCCAAGGAAGCTACCGTTGAGGCTTTTTTCTTTTTTGGAGGAAACACTGCCCTCCGGGATCCCCTTTGATTCCTTCCAGACGTCTCCTAGAGTCTTTTGGCCTTTTCTTATAAGGACCCGAGATCGCAGGTAGCAGCCCCAGACTTGTTTAATGAGGCTACCCTAGATGATTCTTCTCTTTTGCAGGAAGCTCTCTTCTCCGGGGTCGACCCAAGACTCCTCCCAGGCGTCATCCCAGAATGTTTTGACCTCTGCGTTCGGGACCGGAGATCCCATCTACCTGCCCCAGACTCCTCCAAGTAAGTAGCTCGAGACATTTTTGTTCTCCTGTAGAGAAATCTCTCAACTCCGTCAGCCACCTGAGACTCCTCCCAGGCATCTCCCACAGTCTTCTGTCCTCTGCTTTACCTACCTAAGGGGTCAGGTAGAAGCCCCAGACTCCTCTTAGGAAGCTACTGTTGAGGCTTTTTTCTGTTTTGGAGGAGCCTGTGCCCTCTGGGATCCCCTGTGATTCCTTCCAGACGTCTCCTAGAGTCTTTTGGCCTTTTCTTATAAGGACCGGAGATCTCAGGTAGCAGCCCCAGATTTGTCTAATGAGGCTACCCTAGATGATTCTTCTCTTTTGCAGGAAGCTCTCTTCTCCGGGATCGACCCAAGACTCCTCCCAGGCGTCATCCCAGAACGTTTTGACCTCTGCGTTCGAGACCGGAGATCCCAGCTACCTGCCCCAGACTCCTCCAAGTAAGTAGCTCGAGACATTTTTGTTCTCCTGTAGAGAAATCTCTCAACTCCGACAGCCACCTGAGACTCCTCCCAGGCATCTCCCACAGTCTTCTGTCTTCTGCTTTACCTACCTAAGGGGTCAGGTAGAAGCCCCAGACTCCTCCAAGGAAGCTACCGTTGAGGTTTTTTTCTTTTTTGGAGGAACCTCTGCCCTCCTGGCTTCCCTGTGATTCCTTCCAGACGTCTCCTAGCGTCTTTTGGCCTTTTCTTATAAGGACCGGAGATCCCAGGTAGCAGCCCCAGACTTGTCTAATGAGGCTACCCTAGATGATTCTTCTCTTTTGCAGGAAGCTCTCTTCTCTGGGATCAACCCAAGAGTCCTCCCAGGCGTCATCCCAGAATGTTTTGACCTCTGCGTTCAGGACCGGAGATCCCAGCTACCTGCCCCAGACTCCTCCAAGTAAGTAGCTCGAGACATTTTTGTTCTCCTGTAGAGAAATCTCTCAACTCCGACAGCCACCTGAGACTCCTCCCAGGCATCTCCCACAGTCTTCTGTCCTCTGCTTTACCTACCTAAGGGGTCAGGTAGAAGCCCCAGACTCCTCCAAGGAAGCTACCGTTCAGGTTTTTTTCTTTTTTTCGAGGAGCCTCTGACCTCCGGGATTCCCTGTGATTCCTTCCAGACGTCTCCTAGCGTCTTTTGGCCTTTTCTTATAAGGACCGGAGATCCCAGGTAGCAGCCCCAGACTTGTCTAATGAGGCTACCCTATATGATTCTTCTCTTTTGCAGGAAGCTCTCTTCTCTGGGATCGACCCAAGACTCCTCCCAGGCGTCATCCCAGAATGTTTTGACCTCTGCGTTCGGGACCGGAGATCCCATCTACCTGCCCCAGACTCCTCCAAGTAAGTAGCTCGAGACATTTTTGTTCTCCTGTAGAGAAATCTCTCAACTCCGTCAGCCACCTGAGACTCCTCCCAGGCATCTCCCACAGTCTTCTGTCCTCTGCTTTACCTACCTAAGGGGTCAGGTAGAAGCCCCAGACTCCTCTTAGGAAGCTACTGTTGAGGCTTTTTTCTGTTTTGGAGGAGCCTGTGCCCTCTGGGATCCCCTGTGATTCCTTCCAGACGTCTCCTAGAGTCTTTTGGCCTTTTCTTATAAGGACCGGAGATCTCAGGTAGCAGCCCCAGATTTGTCTAATGAGGCTACCCTAGATGATTCTTCTCTTTTGCAGGAAGCTCTCTTCTCCGGGATCGACCCAAGACTCCTCCCAGGCGTCATCCCAGAACGTTTTGACCTCTGCGTTCGAGACCGGAGATCCCAGCTACCTGCCCCAGACTCCTCCAAGTAAGTAGCTCGAGACATTTTTGTTCTCCTGTAGAGAAATCTCTCAACTCCGACAGCCACCTGAGACTCCTCCCAGGCATCTCCCACAGTCTTCTGTCTTCTGCTTTACCTACCTAAGGGGTCAGGTAGAAGCCCCAGACTCCTCCAAGGAAGCTACCGTTGAGGTTTTTTTCTTTTTTGGAGGAACCTCTGCCCTCCTGGATTCCCTGTGATTCTTCCAGACGTCTCCTAGAGTCTTTTGGCCTTTTCTTATAAGGACCTGAGATCGCAGGTAGCAGCCCCAGACTTGTTTAATGAGGCTACCCTAGATGATTCTTCTCTTTTGCAGGAAGCTCTCTTCTCCGGAATCAACCCAAGACTCCTCCCAGGCGTCATCCCAGAACATTTTGACCTCTGCGTTCGGGACCGGAGATCCCAGCTACCTGCCCCAGACTCCTCCAAGTAAGTAGCTCGAGACATTTTTGTTCTCCTGTAGAGAAATCTCTCAACTCCGACAGCCACCTGAGACTCCTCCCAGGCATCTCCCACAGTCTTCTGTCCTCTGCTTTACCTACCTAAGGGGTCAGGTAGAAGCCCCAGACTCCTCCAAGGAAGCTACCATTGAGGTTTTTTCTTTTTTGGAGGAGCCTGTGCCCTCCGGGATCCCCTGTGATTCCTTCCAGACGTCTCCTAGCGTCTTTTGGCCTTTTCTTATAAGGACCGGAGATCCCAGGTAGCAGCCCCAGACTTGTCTAATGAGGCTACCCTAGATGATTCTTCTGTTTTGCAGGAAGCTCTCTTCTCCAGGATTGACCCAAGACTCCTCCCAGGCGTCATCCCAGAACGTTTTGACCTCTGCATCCGGGACCGGAGATCCCAGCTACCTGCCCCAGACTCCTCCAACTAAGTAGCTCGAGACATTTTTGTTCTCCTGTAGAGAAATCTCTCAACTCCGACAGCCACCTGAGACTCCTCCCAGGCATCTCCCACAGTCTTCTGTCCTCTGCTTTACCTACCTAAGGGGTCAGGTAGAAGCCCTAGACTCCTCCAAGGAAGCTACCGTTGACGTTTTTTTCTTTTTTGGAGGAACCTCTGCCCTCCGGGATCCCCTGTGATTCCTTCCAGACGTCTCCTAGAGTCTTTTGGGCATTTCTTATAAGGACCCGAGATCGCAGGTAGCAGCCCCAGACTTGTCTAATGAGGCTACCCTAGATGATTCTTCTCTTTTGCAGGAAGCTCTCTTCTCCGGGATCGACCCAAGACTCCTCCCAGGCGTCATCCCAGAACATTTTTACCTCTGCGTTCGGGACCGGTGATCCCAGCTACCTGCCCCAGACTCCTCCAGGTAAGTAGCTCGAGACATTTTTGTTCTCCTGTAGAGAAATCTCTCAACTCCGACAGCCACCTGAGACTCCTCCCAGGCATCTCCCACAGTCTTCTGTCTTCTGCTTTACCTACCTAAGGGGTCAGGTAGAAGCCCCAGACTCCTCCAAGGAAGCTACCGTTGAGGTTTTTTTCTTTTTTGGAGGAACCTCTGCCCTCCTGGATTCCCTGTGATTCCTTCCAGACGTCTCCTAGAGTCTTTTGGCCTTTTCTTATAAGGACCCGAGATCGCAGGTAGCAGCCCCAGACTTGTCTAATGAGGCTACCCTAGATGATTCTTCTCTTTTGCAGGAAGCTCTCTTCTCCGGGATCGACCCAAGACTCCTCCCAGGCGTCATCCCAGAACATTTTTACCTCTGCGTTCGGGACCGGAGATCCCAGCTACCTGCCCCAGACTCCTCCAGGTAAGTAGCTCGAGACATTTTTGTTCTCCTGTAGAGAAATCTCTCAACTCCGACAGCCACCTGAGACTCCTCCCAGGCATCTCCCACAGTCTTCTGTCCTCTGCTTTACCTACCTAAGGGGTCAGGTAGAAGCCCCAGACTCCTCCAGGGAAGCTACCGTTGAGGTTTTTTTCTTTTTTTCGAGGAGCCTCTGACCTCCGGGATTCCCTGTGATTCCTTCCAGACGTCTCCTAGCGTCTTTTGGCCTTTTCTTATAAGGACCGGAGATCCCAGGTAGCAGCCCCAGACTTGTCTAATGAGGCTACCCTATATGATTCTTCTCTTTTGCAGGAAGCTCTCTTCTCTGGGATCGACCCAAGACTCCTCCCAGGCGTCATCCCAGAACGTTTTGACATCTGCGTTCGGGACCGGAGATCCCATCTACCTGCCCCAGACTCCTCCAAGTAAGTAGCTCAAGACATTTTTGTTCTCCTGTAGAGACATCCCTCAACTCCGACAGGCACCTGAGACTCCTCCCAGGCATCTCCCACAGTCTTCTGTCCTCTGCTTTACCTACCTAAGGGGTCAGGTAGAAACCCCAGACTCCTCCAAGGAAGCTACCGTTGAGGCTTTTTTCTTTTTTGGAGGAAACACTGCCCTCCGGGATCCCCTTTGATTCCTTCCAGACGTCTCCTAGAGTCTTTTGGCCTTTTCTTATAAGGACCCGAGATCGCAGGTAGCAGCCCCAGACTTGTTTAATGAGGCTACCCTAGATGATTCTTCTCTTTTGCAGGAAGCTCTCTTCTCTGGGATCAACCCAAGAGTCCTCCCAGGCGTCATCCCAGAATGTTTTGACCTCTGCGTTCAGGACCGGAGATCCCAGCTACCTGCCCCAGACTCCTCCAAGTAAGTAGCTCGAGACATTTTTGTTCTCCTGTAGAGAAATCTCTCAACTCCGACAGCCACCTGAGACTCCTCCCAGGCATCTCCCACAGTCTTCTGTCTTCTGCTTTACCTACCTAAGGGGTCAGGTAGAAGCCCCAGACTCCTCCAAGGAAGCTACCATTGAGGTTTTTTCTTTTTTGGAGGAGCCTGTGCCCTCTGGGATCCCCTGTGATTCCTTCCAGACGTCTCCTAGCGTCTTTTGGCCTTTTCTTATAAGGACCGGAGATCCCAGGTAGCAGCCCCAGACTTGTCTAATGAGGCTACCCTAGATGATTCTTCTCTTTTGCAGGAAGCTCTCTTCTCTGGGATCAACCCAAGAGTCCTCCCAGGCGTCATCCCAGAATGTTTTGACCTCTGCGTTCAGGACCGGAGATCCCAGCTACCTGCCCCAGACTCCTCCAAGTAAGTAGCTCGAGACATTTTTGTTCTCCTGTAGAGAAATCTCTCAACTCCGACAGCCACCTGAGACTCCTCCCAGGCATCTCCCACAGTCTTCTGTCCTCTGCTTTACCTACCTAAGGGGTCAGGTAGAAGCCCCAGACTCCTCTTAGGAAGCTACCATTGAGGTTTTTTCTGTTTTCGCGGAGCCTGTGCCCTCTGGGATCCCCTGTGATTCCTTCCAGACGTCTCCTAGAGTCTTTTGGGCTTTTCTTATAAGGACCGGAGATCGCAGGTAGCAGCCCCAGACTTGTCTAATGAGGCTACCCTAGATGATTCTTCTGTTTTGCAGGAAGCTCTCTTCTCCAGGATTGACCCAAGACTCCTCCCAGGCGTCATCCCAGAACGTTTTGACCTCTGCGTTCGGGACCGGAGATCCCAGCTACCTGCCCCAGACTCCTCCAAGTAAGTAGCTCGAGACATTTTTGTTCTCCTGTAGAGAAATCTCTCAACTCCGACAGCCACCTGAGACTCCTCCCAGGCATCTCCCACAGTCTTCTGTCCTCTGCTTTACCTACCTAAGGGGTCAGGTAGAAGCCCTAGACTCCTCCAAGGAAGCTACCGTTGACGTTTTTTTCTTTTTTGGAGGAACCTCTGCCCTCCGGGATCCCCTGTGATTCCTTCCAGACGTCTCCTAGAGTCTTTTGGGCATTTCTTATAAGGACCCGAGATCGCAGGTAGCAGCCCCAGACTTGTCTAATGAGGCTACCCTAGATGATTCTTCTCTTTTGCAGGAAGCTCTCTTCTCCGGGATCGACCCAAGACTCCTCCCAGGCGTCATCCCAGAACATTTTTACCTCTGCGTTCGGGACCCGAGATCCCAGCTACCTGCCCCAGACTCCTCCAGGTAAGTAGCTCGAGACATTTTTGTTCTCCTGTAGAGAAATCTCTCAACTCCGACAGCCACCTGAGACTCCTCCCAGGCATCTCCCACAGTCTTCTGTCCTCTGCTTTACCTACCTAAGGGGTCAGGTAGAAACCCCAGACTCCTCCAAGGAAGCTACCGTTGAGGCTTTTTTCTTTTTTGGAGGAAACACTGCCCTCCGGGATCCCCTTTGATTCCTTCCAGACGTCTCCTAGAGTCTTTTGGCCTTTTCTTATAAGGACCGGAGATCCCAGGTAGCAGCCCCAGACTTGTCTAATGAGGCTACCCTAGATGATTCTTTTCTTTTGCAGGAAGTTCTCTTCTCCGGGGTCGACCCAAGACTCCTCCCAGGCGTCATCCCAGAATGTTTTGACCTCTGCGTTCGGGACCGGAGATCCCATCTACCTGCCCCAGACTCCTCCAAGTAAGTAGCTCGAGACATTTTTGTTCTCCTGTAGAGAAATCTCTCAACTCCGACAGCCACCTGAGACTCCTCCCAGGCATCTCCCACAGTCTTCTGTCCTCTGCTTTACCTACCTAAGGGGTCAGGTAGAAGCCCCAGACTCCTCTTAGGAAGCTACTGTTGAGGCTTTTTTCTGTTTTGGAGGAGCCTGTGCCCTCCTGGATCCCCTGTGATTCCTTCCAGACGTCTCCTAGAGTCTTTTGGCCTTTTCTTATAAGGACCGGAGATCTCAGGTAGCAGCCCCAGATTTGTCTAATGAGGCTACCCTAGATGATTCTTCTCTTTTGCAGGAAGCTCTCTTCTCCGGGATCGACCCAAGACTCCTCCCAGGCGTCATCCCAGAACGTTTTGACCTCTGCGTTCGAGACCGGAGATCCCAGCTACCTGCCCCAGACTCCTCCAAGTAAGTAGCTCGAGACATTTTTGTTCTCCTGTAGAGAAATCTCTCAACTCCGACAGCCACCTGAGACTCCTCCCAGGCATCTCCCACAGTCTTCTGTCTTCTGCTTTACCTACCTAAGGGGTCAGGTAGAAGCCCCAGACTCCTCCAAGGAAGCTACCGTTGAGGTTTTTTTCTTTTTTGGAGGAACCTCTGCCCTCCTGGCTTCCCTGTGATTCCTTCCAGACGTCTCCTAGCGTCTTTTGGCCTTTTCTTATAAGGACCGGAGATCCCAGGTAGCAGCCCCAGACTTGTCTAATGAGGCTACCCTAGATGATTCTTCTCTTTTGCAGGAAGCTCTCTTCTCTGGGATCAACCCAAGAGTCCTCCCAGGCGTCATCCCAGAATGTTTTGACCTCTGCGTTCAGGACCGGAGATCCCAGCTACCTGCCCCAGACTCCTCCAAGTAAGTAGCTCGAGACATTTTTGTTCTCCTGTAGAGAAATCTCTCAACTCCGACAGCCACCTGAGACTCCTCCCAGGCATCTCCCACAGTCTTCTGTCCTCTGCTTTACCTACCTAAGGGGTCAGGTAGAAGCCCCAGACTCCTCCAAGGAAGCTACCGTTCAGGTTTTTTTCTTTTTTTCGAGGAGCCTCTGACCTCCGGGATTCCCTGTGATTCCTTCCAGACGTCTCCTAGCGTCTTTTGGCCTTTTCTTATAAGGACCGGAGATCCCAGGTAGCAGCCCCAGACTTGTCTAATGAGGCTACCCTATATGATTCTTCTCTTTTGCAGGAAGCTCTCTTCTCTGGGATCGACCCAAGACTCCTCCCAGGCGTCATCCCAGAATGTTTTGACCTCTGCGTTCGGGACCGGAGATCCCATCTACCTGCCCCAGACTCCTCCAAGTAAGTAGCTCGAGACATTTTTGTTCTCCTGTAGAGAAATCTCTCAACTCCGTCAGCCACCTGAGACTCCTCCCAGGCATCTCCCACAGTCTTCTGTCCTCTGCTTTACCTACCTAAGGGGTCAGGTAGAAGCCCCAGACTCCTCTTAGGAAGCTACTGTTGAGGCTTTTTTCTGTTTTGGAGGAGCCTGTGCCCTCTGGGATCCCCTGTGATTCCTTCCAGACGTCTCCTAGAGTCTTTTGGCCTTTTCTTATAAGGACCGGAGATCTCAGGTAGCAGCCCCAGATTTGTCTAATGAGGCTACCCTAGATGATTCTTCTCTTTTGCAGGAAGCTCTCTTCTCCGGGATCGACCCAAGACTCCTCCCAGGCGTCATCCCAGAACGTTTTGACCTCTGCGTTCGAGACCGGAGATCCCAGCTACCTGCCCCAGACTCCTCCAAGTAAGTAGCTCGAGACATTTTTGTTCTCCTGTAGAGAAATCTCTCAACTCCGACAGCCACCTGAGACTCCTCCCAGGCATCTCCCACAGTCTTCTGTCTTCTGCTTTACCTACCTAAGGGGTCAGGTAGAAGCCCCAGACTCCTCCAAGGAAGCTACCGTTGAGGTTTTTTTCTTTTTTGGAGGAACCTCTGCCCTCCTGGATTCCCTGTGATTCCTTCCAGACGTCTCCTAGAGTCTTTTGGCCTTTTCTTATAAGGACCTGAGATCGCAGGTAGCAGCCCCAGACTTGTTTAATGAGGCTACCCTAGATGATTCTTCTCTTTTGCAGGAAGCTCTCTTCTCCGGAATCAACCCAAGACTCCTCCCAGGCGTCATCCCAGAACATTTTGACCTCTGCGTTCGGGACCGGAGATCCCAGCTACCTGCCCCAGACTCCTCCAAGTAAGTAGCTCGAGACATTTTTGTTCTCCTGTAGAGAAATCTCTCAACTCCGACAGCCACCTGAGACTCCTCCCAGGCATCTCCCACAGTCTTCTGTCCTCTGCTTTACCTACCTAAGGGGTCAGGTAGAAGCCCCAGACTCCTCCAAGGAAGCTACCATTGAGGTTTTTTCTTTTTTGGAGGAGCCTGTGCCCTCCGGGATCCCCTGTGATTCCTTCCAGACGTCTCCTAGCGTCTTTTGGCCTTTTCTTATAAGGACCGGAGATCCCAGGTAGCAGCCCCAGACTTGTCTAATGAGGCTACCCTAGATGATTCTTCTGTTTTGCAGGAAGCTCTCTTCTCCAGGATTGACCCAAGACTCCTCCCAGGCGTCATCCCAGAACGTTTTGACCTCTGCATCCGGGACCGGAGATCCCAGCTACCTGCCCCAGACTCCTCCAACTAAGTAGCTCGAGACATTTTTGTTCTCCTGTAGAGAAATCTCTCAACTCCGACAGCCACCTGAGACTCCTCCCAGGCATCTCCCACAGTCTTCTGTCCTCTGCCTTACCTACCTAAGGGGTCAGGTAGAAGCCCTAGACTCCTCCAAGGAAGCTACCGTTGACGTTTTTTTCTTTTTTGGAGGAACCTCTGCCCTCCGGGATCCCCTGTGATTCCTTCCAGACGTCTCCTAGAGTCTTTTGGGCATTTCTTATAAGGACCCGAGATCGCAGGTAGCAGCCCCAGACTTGTCTAATGAGGCTACCCTAGATGATTCTTCTCTTTTGCAGGAAGCTCTCTTCTCCGGGATCGACCCAAGACTCCTCCCAGGCGTCATCCCAGAACATTTTGACCTCTGCGTTCGGGACCGGTGATCCCAGCTACCTGCCCCAGACTCCTCCAGGTAAGTAGCTCGAGACATTTTTGTTCTCCTGTAGAGAAATCCCTCAACTCCGACAGGCACCTGAGACTCCTCCCAGGCATCTCCCACAGTCTTCTGTCCTCTGCTTTACCTACCTAAGGGGTCAGGTAGAAGCCCCAGACTCCTCCAGGGAAGCTACCGTTGAGGTTTTTTTCTTTTTTTCGAGGAGCCTCTGACCTCCGGGATTCCCTGTGATTCCTTCCAGACGTCTTCTAGCGTCTTTTGGCCTTTTCTTATAAGGACCGGAGATCCCAGGTAGCAGCCCCAGACTTGTCTAATGAGGCTACCCTATATGATTCTTCTCTTTTGCAGGAAGCTCTCTTCTCCGGGATCGACCCAAGACTCCTCCCAGGCGTCATCCCAGAACGTTTTGACATCTGCGTTCGGGACCGGAGATCCCATCTACCTGCCCCAGACTCCTCCAAGTAAGTAGCTCGAGACATTTTTGTTCTCCTGTAGAGACATCCCTCAACTCCGACAGGCACCTGAGACTCCTCCCAGGCATCTCCCACAGTCTTCTGTCCTCTGCTTTACCTACCTAAGGGGTCAGGTAGAAACCCCAGACTCCTCCAAGGAAGCTACCGTTGAGGCTTTTTTCTTTTTTGGAGGAAACACTGCCCTCCGGGATCCCCTTTGATTCCTTCCAGACGTCTCCTAGAGTCTTTTGGCCTTTTCTTATAAGGACCCGAGATCGCAGGTAGCAGCCCCAGACTTGTTTAATGAGGCTACCCTAGATGATTCTTCTCTTTTGCAGGAAGCTCTCTTCTCCGGAATCAACCCAAGACTCCTCCCAGGCGTCATCCCAGAACATTTTGACCTCTGCGTTCGGGACCGGAGATCCCAGCTACCTGCCCCAGACTCCTCCAAGTAAGTAGCTCGAGACATTTTTGTTCTCCTGTAGAGAAATCTCTCAACTCCGACAGCCACCTGAGACTCCTCCCAGGCATCTCCCACAGTCTTCTGTCCTCTGCTTTACCTACCTAAGGGGTCAGGTAGAAGCCCCAGACTCCTCCAAGGAAGCTACCATTGAGGTTTTTTCTTTTTTGGAGGAGCCTGTGCCCTCTGGGATCCCCTGTGATTCCTTCCAGACGTCTCCTAGAGTCTTTTGGCCTTTTCTTATAAGGACCGGAGATCCCAGGTAGCAGCCCCAGACTTGTCTAATGAGGCTACCCTAGATGATTCTTCTGTTTTGCAGGAAGCTCTCTTCTCCAGGATTGACCCAAGACTCCTCCCAGGCGTCATCCCAGAACATTTTGACCTCTGCGTTCGGGACCGGAGATCCCAGCTACCTGCCCCAGACTCCTCCAGATAAGTAGCTCGAGACATTTTTGTTCTCCTGTAGAGAAATCCCTCAACTCCGACAGGCACCTGAGACTCCTCCCAGGCATCTCCCACAGTCTTCTGTCCTCTGCTTTACCTACCTAAGGGGTCAGGTAGAAGCCCCAGACTCCTCCAGGGAAGCTACCGTTGAGGTTTTTTTCTTTTTTTCGAGGAGCCTCTGACCTCCGGGATTCCCTGTGATTCCTTCCAGACGTCTTCTAGCGTCTTTTGGCCTTTTCTTATAAGGACCGGAGATCCCAGGTAGCAGCCCCAGACTTGTCTAATGAGGCTACCCTAGATGATTCTTCTCTTTTGCAGGAAGCTCTCTTCTCTGGGATCGACCCAAGACTCCTCCCAGGCGTCATCCCAGAACGTTTTGACATCTGCGTTCGGGACCGGAGATCCCATCTACCTGCCCCAGACTCCTCCAAGTAAGTAGCTCGAGACATTTTTGTTCTCCTGTAGAGACATCCCTCAACTCCGACAGGCACCTGAGACTCCTCCCAGGCATCTCCCACAGTCTTCTGTCCTCTGCTTTACCTACCTAAGGGGTCAGGTAGAAACCCCAGACTCCTCCAAGGAAGCTACCGTTGAGGCTTTTTTCTTTTTTGGAGGAAACACTGCCCTCCGGGATCCCCTTTGATTCCTTCCAGACGTCTCCTAGAGTCTTTTGGGCATTTCTTATAAGGACCCGAGATCGCAGGTAGCAGCCCCAGACTTGTCTAATGAGGCTACCCTAGATGATTCTTCTCTTTTGCAGGAAGCTCTCTTCTCCGGAATCAACCCAAGACTCCTCCCAGGCGTCATCCCAGAACATTTTGACCTCTGCGTTCGGGACCGGAGATCCCAGCTACCTGCCCCAGACTCCTCCAGGTAAGTAGCTCGAGACATTTTTGTTCTCCTGTAGAGAAATCTCTCAACTCCGACAGCCACCTGAGACTCCTCCCAGGCATCTCCCACAGTCTTCTGTCCTCTGCTTTACCTACCTAAGGGGTCAGGTAGAAGCCCCAGACTCCTCCAAGGAAGCTACCATTGAGGTTTTTTCTTTTTTGGAGGAGCCTGTGCCCTCCTGGATCCCCTGTGATTCCTTCCAGACGTCTCCTAGAGTCTTTTGGCCTTTTCTTATAAGGACCGGAGATCGCAGGTAGCAGCCCCAGACTTGTCTAATGAGGCTACCCTAGATGATTCTTTTCTTTTGCAGGAAGTTCTCTTCTCCGGGGTCGACCCAAGACTCCTCCCAGGCGTCATCCCAGAATGTTTTGACCTCTGCGTTCGGGACCGGAGATCCCAGCTACCTGCCCCAGACTCCTCCAAGTAAGTAGCTCGAGACATTTTTGTTCTCCTGTAGAGAAATCTCTCAACTCCGACAGCCACCTGAGACTCCTCCCAGGCATCTCCCACAGTCTTCTGTCCTCTGCTTTACCTACCTAAGGGGTCAGGTAGAAGCCCCAGACTCCTCCAAGGAAGCTACTGTTGAGGTTTTTTTCTTTTTTGGAGGAACCTCTGCCCTCCTGGATTCCCTGTGATTCCTTCCAGACGTCTCCTAGCGTCTTTTGGCCTTTTCTTATAAGGACCGGAGATCCCAGGTAGCAGCCCCAGACTTGTCTAATGAGGCTACCCTAGATGATTCTTCTCTTTTGCAGGAAGCTCTCTTCTCTGGGATCAACCCAAGAGTCCTCCCAGGCGTCATCCCAGAATGTTTTGACCTCTGCGTTCAGGACCGGAGATCCCAGCTACCTGCCCCAGACTCCTCCAAGTAAGTAGCTCGAGACATTATTGTTCTCCTGTAGAGAAATCTCTCAACTCCGACAGCCACCTGAGACTCCTCCCAGGCATCTCCCACAGTCTTCTGTCTTCTGCTTTACCTACCTAAGGGGTCAGGTAGAAGCCCCAGACTCCTCCAAGGAAGCTACCGTTGAGGTTTTTTTCTTTTTTGGAGGAACCTCTGCCCTCCTGGATTCCCTGTGATTCCTTCCAGACGTCTCCTAGCGTCTTTTGGCCTTTTCTTATAAGGACCGGAGATCCCAGGTAGCAGCCCCAGACTTGTCTAATGAGGCTACCCTAGATGATTCTTCTCTGTTGCAGGAAGCTCTCTTCTCTGGGATCAACCCAAGAGTCCTCCCAGGCGTCATCCCAGAATGTTTTGACCTCTGCGTTCAGGACCGGAGATCCCAGCTACCTGCCCCAGACTCCTCCAAGTAAGTAGCTCGAGACATTTTTGTTCTCCTGTAGAGAAATCTCTCAACTCCGACAGGCACCTGAGACTCCTCCCAGGCATCTCCCACAGTCTTCTGTCCTCTGCTTTACCTACCTAAGGGGTCAGGTAGAAGCCCCAGACTCCTCTTAGGAAGCTACCGTTGAGGTTTTTTCTGTTTTGGCGGAGCCTGTGCCCTCTGGGATCCCTTCCAGACGTCTCCTAGAGTCTTTTGGGCTTTTCTTATAAGGACCGGAGATCGCAGGTAGCAGCCCCAGACTTGTTTAATGAGGCTACCCTAGATGATTCTTCTCTTTTGCAGGAAGCTCTCTTCTCCGGAATCAACCCAAGACTCCTCCCAGGCGTCATCCCAGAACATTTTGACCTCTGCGTTCGGGACCGGAGATCCCAGCTACCTGCCCCAGACTCCTCCAAGTAAGTAGCTCGAGACATTTTTGTTCTCCTGTAGAGAAATCTCTCAACTCCGACAGCCACCTGAGACTCCTCCCAGGCATCTCCCACAGTCTTCTGTCCTCTGCTTTACCTACCTAAGGGGTCAGGTAGAAGCCCTAGACTCCTCCAAGGAAGCTACCGTTGACGTTTTTTTCTTTTTTGGAGGAACCTCTGCCCTCTGGGATCCCCTGTGATTCCTTCCAGACGTCTCCTAGAGTCTTTTGGCCTTTTCTTATAAGGACCGGAGATCTCAGGTAGCAGCCCCAGACTTGTCTAATGAGGCTACCCTAGATGATTCTTCTCTTTTGCAGGAAGCTCTCTTCTCCGGGATCGACCCAAGACTCCTCCCAGGCGTCATCCCAGAACGTTTTGACCTCTGCGTTCAAGACCGGAGATCCCAGCTACCTGCCCCAGACTCCTCCAAGTAAGTAGCTCGAGACATTTTTGTTCTCCTGTAGAGAAATCTCTCAACTCCGACAGCCACCTGAGACTCCTCCCAGGCATCTCCCACAGTCTTCTGTCTTCTGCTTTACCTACCTAAGGGGTCAGGTAGAAGCCCCAGACTCCTCCAAGGAAGCTACCGTTGAGGTTTTTTTCTTTTTTGGATGAACCTCTGCCCTCCTGGATTCCCTGTGATTCCTTCCAGACGTCTCCTAGCGTCTTTTGGCCTTTTCTTATAAGGACCAGAGATCCCAGGTAGCAGCCCCAGACTTGTCTAATGAGGCTACCCTAGATGATTCTTCTCTTTTGCAGGAAGCTCTCTTCTCTGGGATCAACCCAAGAGTCCTCCCAGGCGTCATCCCAGAATGTTTTGACCTCTGCGTTCAGGACCGGAGATCCCAGCTACCTGCCCCAGACTCCTCCAAGTAAGTAGCTCGAGACATTTTTGTTCTCCTGTAGAGAAATCTCTCAACTCCGACAGCCACCTGAGACTCCTCCCAGGCATCTCCCACAGTCTTCTGTCCTCTGCTTTACCTACCTAAGGGGTCAGGTAGAAGCCCCAGACTCCTCCAAGGAAGCTACCGTTCAGGTTTTTTTCTTTTTTTCGAGGAGCCTCTGACCTCCGGGATTCCCTGTGATTCCTTCCAGATGTCTCCTAGCGTCTTTTGGCCTTTTCTTATAAGGACCGGAGATCCCAGGTAGCAGCCCCAGACTTGTCTAATGAGGCTACCCTATATGATTCTTCTCTTTTGCAGGAAGCTCTCTTCTCTGGGATCGACCCAAGACTCCTCCCAGGCGTCATCCCAGAACGTTTTGACATCTGCGTTCGGGACCGGAGATCCCATCTACCTGCCCCAGACTCCTCCAAGTAAGTAGCTCGAGACATTTTTGTTCTCCTGTAGAGAAATCCCTCAACTCCGACAGGCACCTGAGACTCCTCCCAGGCATCTCCCACAGTCTTCTGTCCTCTGCTTTACCTACCTAAGGGGTCAGGTAGAAACCCCAGACTCCTCCAAGGAAGCTACCGTTGAGGCTTTTTTCTTTTTTGGAGGAAACACTGCCCTCCGGGATCCCCTTTGATTCCTTCCAGACGTCTCCTAGAGTCTTTTGGCCTTTTCTTATAAGGACCCGAGATCGCAGGTAGCAGCCCCAGACTTGTTTAATGAGGCTACCCTAGATGATTCTTCTCTTTTGCAGGAAGCTCTCTTCTCCGGAATCAACCCAAGACTCCTCCCAGGCGTCATCCCAGAACGTTTTGACCTCTGCATTCGGGACCGGAGATCCCAGCTACCTGCCCCAGACTCCTCCAAGTAAGTAGCTCGAGACATTTTTGTTCTCCTGTAGAGAAATCTCTCAACTCCGACAGCCACCTGAGACTCCTCCCAGGCATCTCCCACAGTCTTCTGTCCTCTGCTTTAGCTACCTAAGGGGTCAGGTAGAAGCCCCAGACTCCTCCAAGGAAGCTACTGTTGAGGTTTTTATCTTTTTTGGAGGAACCTCTGCCCTCCTGGATTCCCTGTGATTCCTTCCAGACGTCTCCTAGCGTCTTTTGGCCTTTTCTTATAAGGACCGGAGATCCCAGGTAGCAGCCCCAGACTTGTCTAATGAGGCTACCCTAGATGATTCTTCTCTTTTGCAGGAAGCTCTCTTCTCTGGGATCAACCCAAGAGTCCTCCCAGGCGTCATCCCAGAATGTTTTGACCTCTGCGTTCAGGACCGGAGATCCCAGCTACCTGCCCCAGACTCCTCCAAGTAAGTAGCTCAAGACATTTTTGTTCTCCTGTAGAGAAATCTCTCAACTCCGACAGCCACCTGAGACTCCTCCCAGGCATCTCCCACAGTCTTCTGTCTTCTGCTTTACCTACCTAAGGTGTCAGGTAGAAGCCCCAGACTCCTCCAAGGAAGCTACCGTTGAGGTTTTTTTCTTTTTTGGAGGAACCTCTGCCCTCCTGGATTCCCTGTGATTCCTTCCAGACGTCTCCTAGCGTCTTTTGGCCTTTTCTTATAAGGACCGGAGATCCCAGGTAGCAGCCCCAGACTTGTCTAATGAGGCTACCCTAGATGATTCTTCTCTGTTGCAGGAAGCTCTCTTCTCTGGGATCAACCCAAGAGTCCTCCCAGGCGTCATCCCAGAATGTTTTGACCTCTGCGTTCAGGACCGGAGATCCCAGCTACCTGCCCCAGACTCCTCCAAGTAAGTAGCTCGAGACATTTTTGTTCTCCTGTAGAGAAATCTCTCAACTCCGACAGCCACCTGAGACTCCTCCCAGGCATCTCCCACAGTCTTCTGTCCTCTGCTTTACCTACCTAAGGGGTCAGGTAGAAGCCCCAGACTCCTCTTAGGAAGCTACCGTTGAGGTTTTTTCTGTTTTGGCGGAGCCTGTGCCCTCTGGGATCCCTTCCAGACGTCTCCTAGAGTCTTTTGGGCTTTTCTTATAAGGACCGGAGATCGCAGGTGGCAGCCCCAGACTTGTTTAATGAGGCTACCCTAGATGATTCTTCTCTTTTGCAGGAAGCTCTCTTCTCCGGAATCAACCCAAGACTCCTCCCAGGCGTCATCCCAGAACATTTTGACCTCTGCGTTCGGGACCGGAGATCCCATCTACCTGCCCCAGACTCCTCCAAGTAAGTAGCTCGAGACATTTTTGTTCTCCTGTAGAGAAATCTCTCAACTCCGACAGCCACCTGAGACTCCTCCTAGGCATCTCCCACAGTCTTCTGTCCTCTGCTTTACCTACCTAAGGGCTCAGGTAGAAGCCCCAGACTCCTCCAAGGAAGCTACCATTGAGGTTTTTTCTGTTTTGGAGGAGCCTGTGCCCTCTGGGATCCCCTGTGATTCCTTCCAGACGTCTCCTAGAGTCTTTTGGCCTTTTCTTATAAGGACCGGAGATCCCAGGTAGCAGCCCCAGACTTGTCTAATGAGGCTACCCTAGATGATTCTTCTCTTTTGCAGGAAGCTCTCTTCTCTGGGATCAACCCAAGAGTCCTCCCAGGCGTCATCCCAGAATGTTTTGACCTCTGCGTTCAGGACCGGAGATCCCAGCTACCTGCCCCAGACTCCTCCAAGTAAGTAGCTCGAGACATTTTTGTTCTCCTGTAGAGAAATCTCTCAACTCCGACAGCCACCTGAGACTCCTCCCAGGCATCTCCCACAGTCTTCTGTCCTCTGCTTTACCTACCTAAGGGGTCAGGTAGAAGCCCCAGACTCCTCCAAGGAAGCTACCGTTGAGATTTTTTCTGTTTTCGCGGAGCCTGTGCCCTCTGGGATCCCCTGTGATTCCTTCCAGACGTCTCCTAGAGTCTTTTGGGCTTTTCTTATAAGGACCGGAGATCGCAGGTAGCAGCCCCAGACTTGTCTAATGAGGCTACCCTAGATGATTCTTCTGTTTTGCAGGAAGCTCTCTTCTCCAGGATTGACCCAAGACTCCTCCCAGGCGTCATCCCAGAACGTTTTGACCTCTGCATTCGGGACCGGAGATCCCAGCTACCTGCCCCAGACTCCTCCAAGTAAGTAGCTCGAGACATTTTTGTTCTCCTGTAGAGAAATCTCTCAACTCCGACAGCCACCTGAGACTCCTCCCAGGCATCTCCCACAGTCTTCTGTCCTCTGCTTTACCTACCTAAGGGGTCAGGTAGAAGCCCTAGACTCCTCCAAGGAAGCTACCGTTGACGTTTTTTTCTTTTTTGGAGGAACCTCTGCCCTCCGGGATCCCCTGTGATTCCTTCCAGACGTCTCCTAGAGTCTTTTGGGCATTTCTTATAAGGACCCGAGATCGCAGGTAGCAGCCCCAGACTTGTCTAATGAGGCTACCCTAGATGATTCTTCTCTTTTGCAGGAAGCTCTCTTCTCCGGGATCGACCCAAGACTCCTCCCAGGCGTCATCCCAGAACATTTTTACCTCTGCGTTCGGGACCGGAGATCCCAGCTACCTGCCCCAGACTCCTCCAGGTAAGTAGCTCGAGACATTTTTGTTCTCCTGTAGAGAAATCTCTCAACTCCGACAGCCACCTGAGACTCCTCCCAGGCATCTCCCACAGTCTTCTGTCCTCTGCTTTACCTACCTAAGGGGTCAGGTAGAAGCCCCAGACTCCTCCAAGGAAGCTACCGTTGAGGTTTTTTTCTTTTTTTCGAGGAGCCTCTGACCTCCGGGATTCCCTGTGATTCCTTCCAGACGTCTCCTAGCGTCTTTTGGCCTTTTCTTATAAGGACCGGAGATCCCAGGTAGCAGCCCCAGACTTGTCTAATGAGGCTACCCTATATGATTCTTCTCTTTTGCAGAAAGATCTCTTCTCTGGGATCGACCCAAGACTCCTCCCAGGCGTCATCCCAGAACGTTTTGACATCTGCGTTCGGGACCGGAGATCCCATCTACCTGCCCCAGACTCCTCCAAGTAAGTAGCTCGAGACATTTTTGTTCTCCTGTAGAGAAATCCCTCAACTCCGACAGGCACCTGAGACTCCTCCCAGGCATCTCCCACAGTCTTCTGTCCTCTGCTTTACCTACCTAAGGGGTCAGGTAGAAACCCCAGACTCCTCCAAGGAAGCTACCGTTGAGGCTTTTTTCTTTTTTGGAGGAAACACTGCCCTCCGGGATCCCCTTTGATTCCTTCCAGACGTCTCCTAGAGTCTTTTGGCCTTTTCTTATAAGGACCGGAGATCCCAGGTAGCAGCCCCAGACTTGTCTAATGAGGCTACCCTAGATGATTCTTCTCTTTTGCAGGAAGCTCTCTTCTCCGGAATCAACCCAAGACTCCTCCCAGGCGTCATCCCAGAACATTTTGACCTCTGCGTTCGGGACCGGAGATCCCAGCTACCTGCCCCAGACTCCTCCAAGTAAGTAGCTCGAGACATTTTTGTTCTCCTGTAGAGAAATCTCTCAACTCCGACAGCCACCTGAGACTCCTCCCAGGCACCTCCCACAGTCTTCTGTCCTCTGCTTTACCTACCTAAGGGGTCAGGTTGAAGCCCCAGACTCCTCCAAGGAAGCTACCATTGAGGTTTTTTCTTTTTTGGAGGAGCCTGTGCCCTCCGGGATCCCCTGTGATTCCTTCCAGACGTCTCCTAGAGTCTTTTGGCCTTTTCTTATAAGGACCGGAGATCCCAGGTAGCAGCCCCAGACTTGTCTAATGAGGCTACCCTAGATGATTCTTTTCTTTTGCAGGAAGTTCTCTTCTCCGGGGTCGACCCAAGACTCCTCCCAGGCCTCATCCCAGAATGTTTTGACCTCTGCGTTCGGGACCGGAGATCCCATCTACCTGCCCCAGACTCCTCCAAGTAAGTAGCTCGAGACATTTTTGTTCTCCTGTAGAGAAATCTCTCAACTCCGTCAGCCACCTGAGACTCCTCCCAGGCATCTCCCACAGTCTTCTGTCCTCTGCTTTACCTACCTAAGGGGTCAGGTAGAAGCCCCAGACTCCTCGTAGGAAGCTACTGTTGAGGCTTTTTTCTGTTTTGGAGGAGCCTGTGCCCTCTGGGATCCCCTGTGATTCCTTCCAGACGTCTCCTACAGTCTTTTGGCCTTTTCTTATAAGGACCGGAGATCCCAGGTAGCAGCCCCAGATTTGTCTAATGAGGCTACCCTAGATGATTCTTCTCTTTTGCAGGAAGCTCTCTTCTCCGGGATCGACCCAAGACTCCTCCCAGGCGTCATCCCAGAACGTTTTGACCTCTGCGTTCGAGACCGGAGATCCCAGCTACCTGCCCCAGACTCCTCCAAGTAAGTAGCTCGAGACATTTTTGTTCTCCTGTAGAGAAATCTCTCAACTCCGACAGCCACCTGAGACTCCTCCCAGGCATCTCCCACAGTCTTCTGTCTTCTGCTTTACCTACCTAAGGGGTCAGGTAGAAGCCCCAGACTCCTCCAAGGAAGCTACCGTTGAGGTTTTTTTCTTTTTTGGAGGAACCTCTGCCCTCCTGGATTCCCTGTGATTCCTTCCAGACGTCTCCTAGCGTCTTTTGGCCTTTTCTTATAAGGACCGGAGATCCCAGGTAGCAGCCCCAGACTTGTCTAATGAGGCTACCCTAGATGATTCTTCTCTTTTGCAGGAAGCTCTCTTCTCTGGGATCAACCCAAGAGTCCTCCCAGGCGTCATCCCAGAATGTTTTGACCTCTGCGTTCAGGACCGGAGATCCCAGCTACCTGCCCCAGACTCCTCCAAGTAAGTAGCTCGAGACATTTTTGTTCTCCTGTAGAGAAATCTCTCAACTCCGACAGCCACCTGAGACTCCTCCCAGGCATCTCCCACAGTCTTCTGTCCTCTGCTTTACCTACCTAAGGGGTCAGGTAGAAGCCCCAGACTCCTCCAAGGAAGCTACCGTTGAGGTTTTTTTCTTTTTTGGAGGAACCTCTGCCCTCCTGGATTCCCTGTGATTCCTTCCAGACGTCTCCTAGCGTCTTTTGGCCTTTTCTTATAAGGACCGGAGATCCCAGGTAGCAGCCCCAGACTTGTCTAATGAGGCTACCCTAGATGATTCTTCTCTTTTGCAGGAAGCTCTCTTCTCCGGGATCGACCCAAGACTCCTCCCAGGCGTCATCCCAGAACGTTTTGACCTCTGCGTTCGAGACCGGAGATCCCAGCTACCTGCCCCAGACTCCTCCAAGTAAGTAGCTCGAGACATTTTTGTTCTCCTGTAGAGAAATCTCTCAACTCCGACAGCCACCTGAGACTCCTCCCAGGCATCTCCCACAGTCTTCTGTCCTCTGCTTTACCTACCTAAGGGGTCAGGTAGAAGCCCTAGACTCCTCCAAGGAAGCTACCGTTGACGTTTTTTTCTTTTTTGGAGGAACCTCTGCCCTCCGGGATCCCCTGTGATTCCTTCCAGACGTCTCCTAGAGTCTTTTGGGCATTTCTTATAAGGACCCGAGATCGCAGGTAGCAGCCCCAGACTTGTCTAATGAGGCTACCCTAGATGATTCTTCTCTTTTGCAGGAAGCTCTCTTCTCCGGGATCGACCCAAGACTCCTCCCAGGCGTCATCCCAGAACATTTTTACCTCTGCGTTCGGGACCGGAGATCCCAGCTACCTGCCCCAGACTCCTCCAGGTAAGTAGCTCGAGACATTTTTGTTCTCCTGTAGAGAAATCTCTCAACTCCGACAGCCACCTGAGACTCCTCCCAGGCATCTCCCACAGTCTTCTGTCTTCTGCTTTACCTACCTAAGGTGTCAGGTAGAAGCCCCAGACTCCTCCAAGGAAGCTACCGTTGAGGTTTTTTTCTTTTTTGGAGGAACCTCTGCCCTCCTGGATTCCCTGTGATTCCTTCCAGACGTCTCCTAGCGTCTTTTGGCCTTTTCTTATAAGGACCGGAGATCCCAGGTAGCAGCCCCAGACTTGTCTAATGAGGCTACCCTAGATGATTCTTCTCTGTTGCAGGAAGCTCTCTTCTCTGGGATCAACCCAAGAGTCCTCCCAGGCGTCATCCCAGAATGTTTTGACCTCTGCGTTCAGGACCGGAGATCCCAGCTACCTGCCCCAGACTCCTCCAAGTAAGTAGCTCGAGACATTTTTGTTCTCCTGTAGAGAAATCTCTCAACTCCGACAGCCACCTGAGACTCCTCCCAGGCATCTCCCACAGTCTTCTGTCCTCTGCTTTACCTACCTAAGGGGTCAGGTAGAAGCCCCAGACTCCTCTTAGGAAGCTACCGTTGAGGTTTTTTCTGTTTTGGCGGAGCCTGTGCCCTCTGGGATCCCTTCCAGACGTCTCCTAGAGTCTTTTGGGCTTTTCTTATAAGGACCGGAGATCGCAGGTAGCAGCCCCAGACTTGTTTAATGAGGCTACCCTAGATGATTCTTCTCTTTTGCAGGAAGCTCTCTTCTCCGGAATCAACCCAAGACTCCTCCCAGGCGTCATCCCAGAACATTTTGACCTCTGCGTTCGGGACCGGAGATCCCAGCTACCTGCCCCAGACTCCTCCAAGTAAGTAGCTCGAGACATTTTTGTTCTCCTGTAGAGAAATCTCTCAACTCCGACAGCCACCTGAGACTCCTCCCAGGCATCTCCCACAGTCTTCTGTCCTCTGCTTTACCTACCTAAGGGGTCAGGTAGAAGCCCTAGACTCCTCCAAGGAAGCTACCGTTGACGTTTTTTTCTTTTTTGGAGGAACCTCTGCCCTCTGGGATCCCCTGTGATTCCTTCCAGACGTCTCCTAGAGTCTTTTGGCCTTTTCTTATAAGGACCGGAGATCTCAGGTAGCAGCCCCAGACTTGTCTAATGAGGCTACCCTAGATGATTCTTCTCTTTTGCAGGAAGCTCTCTTCTCCGGGATCGACCCAAGACTCCTCCCAGGCGTCATCCCAGAACGTTTTGACCTCTGCGTTCAAGACCGGAGATCCCAGCTACCTGCCCCAGACTCCTCCAAGTAAGTAGCTCGAGACATTTTTGTTCTCCTGTAGAGAAATCTCTCAACTCCGACAGCCACCTGAGACTCCTCCCAGGCATCTCCCACAGTCTTCTGTCTTCTGCTTTACCTACCTAAGGGGTCAGGTAGAAGCCCCAGACTCCTCCAAGGAAGCTACCGTTGAGGTTTTTTTCTTTTTTGGAGGAACCTCTGCCCTCCTGGATTCCCTGTGATTCCTTCCAGACGTCTCCTAGCGTCTTTTGGCCTTTTCTTATAAGGACCAGAGATCCCAGGTAGCAGCCCCAGACTTGTCTAATGAGGCTACCCTAGATGATTCTTCTCTTTTGCAGGAAGCTCTCTTCTCTGGGATCAACCCAAGAGTCCTCCCAGGCGTCATCCCAGAATGTTTTGACCTCTGCGTTCAGGACCGGAGATCCCAGCTACCTGCCCCAGACTCCTCCAAGTAAGTAGCTCGAGACATTTTTGTTCTCCTGTAGAGAAATCTCTCAACTCCGACAGGCACCTGAGACTCCTCCCAGGCATCTCCCACAGTCTTCTGTCCTCTGCTTTACCTACCTAAGGGGTCAGGTAGAAGCCCCAGACTCCTCCAAGGAAGCTACCGTTCAGGTTTTTTTCTTTTTTTCGAGGAGCCTCTGACCTCCGGGATTCCCTGTGATTCCTTCCAGACGTCTCCTAGCGTCTTTTGGCCTTTTCTTATAAGGACCGGAGATCCCAGGTAGCAGCCCCAGACTTGTCTAATGAGGCTACCCTATATGATTCTTCTCTTTTGCAGGAAGCTCTCTTCTCTGGGATCGACCCAAGACTCCTCCCAGGCGTCATCCCAGAACGTTTTGACATCTGCGTTCGGGACCGGAGATCCCATCTACCTGCCCCAGACTCCTCCAAGTAAGTAGCTCGAGACATTTTTGTTCTCCTGTAGAGAAATCCCTCAACTCCGACAGGCACCTGAGACTCCTCCCAGGCATCTCCCACAGTCTTCTGTCCTCTGCTTTACCTACCTAAGGGGTCAGGTAGAAACCCCAGACTCCTCCAAGGAAGCTACCGTTGAGGATTTTTTCTTTTTTGGAGGAAACACTGCCCTCCGGGATCCCCTTTGATTCCTTCCAGACGTCTCCTAGAGTCTTTTGGCCTTTTCTTATAAGGACCCGAGATCGCAGGTAGCAGCCCCAGACTTGTTTAATGAGGCTACCCTAGATGATTCTTCTCTTTTGCAGGAAGCTCTCTTCTCCGGAATCAACCCAAGACTCCTCCCAGGCGTCATCCCAGAACGTTTTGACCTCTGCATTCGGGACCGGAGATCCCAGCTACCTGCCCCAGACTCCTCCAAGTAAGTAGCTCGAGACATTTTTGTTCTCCTGTAGAGAAATCTCTCAACTCCGACAGCCACCTGAGACTCCTCCCAGGCATCTCCCACAGTCTTCTGTCCTCTGCTTTACCTACCTAAGGGGTCAGGTAGAAGCCCCAGACTCCTCCAAGGAAGCTACTGTTGAGGTTTTTTTCTTTTTTGGAGGAACCTCTGCCCTCCTGGATTCCCTGTGATTCCTTCCAGACGTCTCCTAGCGTCTTTTGGCCTTTTCTTATAAGGACCGGAGATCCCAGGTAGCAGCCCCAGACTTGTCTAATGAGGCTACCCTAGATGATTCTTCTCTTTTGCAGGAAGCTCTCTTCTCTGGGATCAACCCAAGAGTCCTCCCAGGCGTCATCCCAGAATGTTTTGACCTCTGCGTTCAGGACCGGAGATCCCAGCTACCTGCCCCAGACTCCTCCAAGTAAGTAGCTCAAGACATTTTTGTTCTCCTGTAGAGAAATCTCTCAACTCCGACAGCCACCTGAGACTCCTCCCAGGCATCTCCCACAGTCTTCTGTCTTCTGCTTTACCTACCTAAGGTGTCAGGTAGAAGCCCCAGACTCCTCCAAGGAAGCTACCGTTGAGGTTTTTTTCTTTTTTGGAGGAACCTCTGCCCTCCTGGATTCCCTGTGATTCCTTCCAGACGTCTCCTAGCGTCTTTTGGCCTTTTCTTATAAGGACCGGAGATCCCAGGTAGCAGCCCCAGACTTGTCTAATGAGGCTACCCTAGATGATTCTTCTCTGTTGCAGGAAGCTGTCTTCTCTGGGATCAACCCAAGAGTCCTCCCAGGCGTCATCCCAGAATGTTTTGACCTCTGCGTTCAGGACCGGAGATCCCAGCTACCTGCCCCAGACTCCTCCAAGTAAGTAGCTCGAGACATTTTTGTTCTCCTGTAGAGAAATCTCTCAACTCCGACAGCCACCTGAGACTCCTCCCAGGCATCTCCCACAGTCTTCTGTCCTCTGCTTTACCTACCTAAGGGGTCAGGTAGAAGCCCCAGACTCCTCTTAGGAAGCTACCGTTGAGGTTTTTTCTGTTTTGGCGGAGCCTGTGCCCTCTGGGATCCCTTCCAGACGTCTCCTAGAGTCTTTTGGGCTTTTCTTATAAGGACCGGAGATCGCAGGTAGCAGCCCCAGACTTGTTTAATGAGGCTACCCTAGATGATTCTTCTCTTTTGCAGGAAGCTCTCTTCTCCGGAATCAACCCAAGACTCCTCCCAGGCGTCATCCCAGAACATTTTGACCTCTGCGTTCGGGACCGGAGATCCCAGCTACCTGCCCCAGACTCCTCCAAGTAAGTAGCTCGAGACATTTTTGTTCTCCTGTAGAGAAATCTCTCAACTCCGACAGCCACCTGAGACTCCTCCCAGGCATCTCCCACAGTCTTCTGTCCTCTGCTTTACCTACCTAAGGGGTCAGGTAGAAGCCCTAGACTCCTCCAAGGAAGCTACCGTTGACGTTTTTTTCTTTTTTGGAGGAACCTCTGCCCTCCTGGATTCCCTGTGATTCCTTCCAGACGTCTCCTAGCGTCTTTTGGCCTTTTCTTATAAGGACCGGAGATCTCAGGTAGCAGCCCCAGATTTGTCTAATGAGGCTACCCTAGATGATTCTTCTCTTTTGCAGGAAGCTCTCTTCTCCGGGATCGACCCAAGACTCCTCCCAGGCGTCATCCCAGAACGTTTTGACCTCTGCGTTCAAGACCGGAGATCCCAGCTACCTGCCCCAGACTCCTCCAAGTAAGTAGCTCGAGACATTTTTGTTCTCCTGTAGAGAAATCTCTCAACTCCGACAGCCACCTGAGACTCCTCCCAGGCATCTCCCACAGTCTTCTGTCTTCTGCTTTACCTACCTAAGGGGTCAGGTAGAAGCCCCAGACTCCTCCAAGGAAGCTACCGTTGAGGTTTTTTTCTTTTTTGGAGGAACCTCTGCCCTCCTGGATTCCCTGTGATTCCTTCCAGACGTCTCCTAGCGTCTTTTGGCCTTTTCTTATAAGGACCGGAGATCCCAGGTAGCAGCCCCAGACTTGTCTAATGAGGCTACCCTAGATGATTCTTCTCTTTTGCAGGAAGCTCTCTTCTCTGGGATCAACCCAAGAGTCCTCCCAGGCGTCATCCCAGAATGTTTTGACCTCTGCGTTCAGGACCGGAGATCCCAGCTACCTGCCCCAGACTCCTCCAAGTAAGTAGCTCGAGACATTTTTGTTCTCCTGTAGAGAAATCTCTCAACTCCGACAGCCACCTGAGACTCCTCCTAGGCATCTCCCACAGTCTTCTGTCCTCTGCTTTACCTACCTAAGGGCTCAGGTAGAAGCCCCAGACTCCTCCAAGGAAGCTACCATTGAGGTTTTTTCTGTTTTGGAGGAGCCTGTGCCCTCTGGGATCCCCTGTGATTCCTTCCAGACGTCTCCTAGAGTCTTTTGGCCTTTTCTTATAAGGACCGGAGATCCCAGGTAGCAGCCCCAGACTTGTCTAATGAGGCTACCCTAGATGATTCTTCTCTTTTGCAGGAAGCTCTCTTCTCTGGGATCAACCCAAGAGTCCTCCCAGGCGTCATCCCAGAATGTTTTGACCTCTGCGTTCAGGACCGGAGATCCCAGCTACCTGCCCCAGACTCCTCCAAGTAAGTAGCTCGAGACATTTTTGTTCTCCTGTAGAGAAATCTCTCAACTCCGACAGCCACCTGAGACTCCTCCCAGGCATCTCCCACAGTCTTCTGTCCTCTGCTTTACCTACCTAAGGGGTCAGGTAGAAGCCCCAGACTCCTCTTAGGAAGCTACCGTTGAGGTTTTTTCTGTTTTCGCGGAGCCTGTGCCCTCTGGGATCCCCTGTGATTCCTTCCAGACGTCTCCTAGAGTCTTTTGGGCTTTTCTTATAAGGACCGGAGATCGCAGGTAGCAGCCCCAGACTTGTCTAATGAGGCTACCCTAGATGATTCTTCTGTTTTGCAGGAAGTTCTCTTCTCCGGGGTCGACCCAAGACTCCTCCCAGGCCTCATCCCAGAATGTTTTGACCTCTGCGTTCGGGACCGGAGATCCCATCTACCTGCCCCAGACTCCTCCAAGTAAGTAGCTCGAGACATTTTTGTTCTCCTGTAGAGAAATCTCTCAACTCCGTCAGCCACCTGAGACTCCTCCCAGGCATCTCCCACAGTCTTCTGTCCTCTGCTTTACCTACCTAAGGGGTCAGGTAGAAGCCCCAGACTCCTCTTAGGAAGCTACTGTTGAGGCTTTTTTCTGTTTTGGAGGAGCCTGTGCCCTCTGGGATCCCCTGTGATTCCTTCCAGACGTCTCCTACAGTCTTTTGGCCTTTTCTTATAAGGACCGGAGATCCCAGGTAGCAGCCCCAGATTTGTCTAATGAGGCTACCCTAGATGATTCTTCTCTTTTGCAGGAAGCTCTCTTCTCCGGGATCGACCCAAGACTCCTCCCAGGCGTCATCCCAGAACGTTTTGACCTCTGCGTTCGAGACCGGAGATCCCAGCTACCTGCCCCAGACTCCTCCAAGTAAGTAGCTCGAGACATTTTTGTTCTCCTGTAGAGAAATCTCTCAACTCCGTCAGCCACCTGAGACTCCTCCCAGGCATCTCCCACAGTCTTCTGTCCTCTGCTTTACCTACCTAAGGGGTCAGGTAGAAGCCCCAGACTCCTCTTAGGAAGCTACTGTTGAGGCTTTTTTCTGTTTTGGAGGAGCCTGTGCCCTCTGGGATCCCCTGTGATTCCTTCCAGACGTCTCCTACAGTCTTTTGGCCTTTTCTTATAAGGACCGGAGATCCCAGGTAGCAGCCCCAGATTTGTCTAATGAGGCTACCCTAGATGATTCTTCTCTTTTGCAGGAAGCTCTCTTCTCCGGGATCGACCCAAGACTCCTCCCAGGCGTCATCCCAGAACGTTTTGACCTCTGCGTTCGAGACCGGAGATCCCAGCTACCTGCCCCAGACTCCTCCAAGTAAGTAGCTCGAGACATTTTTGTTCTCCTGTAGAGAAATCTCTCAACTCCGACAGCCACCTGAGACTCCTCCCAGGCATCTCCCACAGTCTTCTGTCTTCTGCTTTACCTACCTAAGGGGTCAGGTAGAAGCCCCAGACTCCTCCAAGGAAGCTACCGTTGAGGTTTTTTTCTTTTTTGGAGGAACCTCTGCCCTCCTGGATTCCCTGTGATTCCTTCCAGACGTCTCCTAGCGTCTTTTGGCCTTTTCTTATAAGGACCGGAGATCCCAGGTAGCAGCCCCAGACTTGTCTAATGAGGCTACCCTAGATGATTCTTCTCTTTTGCAGGAAGCTCTCTTCTCTGGGATCGACCCAAGAGTCCTCCCAGGCGTCATCCCAGAATGTTTTGACCTCTGCGTTCAGGACCGGAGATCCCAGCTACCTGCCCCAGACTCCTCCAAGTAAGTAGCTCGAGACATTTTTGTTCTCCTGTAGAGAAATCTCTCAACTCCGACAGCCACCTGAGACTCCTCCCAGGCATCTCCCACAGTCTTCTGTCCTCTGCTTTACCTACCTAAGGGGTCAGGTAGAAGCCCCAGACTCCTCCAAGGAAGCTACCGTTGAGGTTTTTTTCTTTTTTGGAGGAACCTCTGCCCTCCTGGATTCCCTGTGATTCCTTCCAGACGTCTCCTAGCGTCTTTTGGCCTTTTCTTATAAGGACCGGAGATCCCAGGTAGCAGCCCCAGACTTGTCTAATGAGGCTACCCTAGATGATTCTTCTCTTTTGCAGGAAGCTCTCTTCTCTGGGATCGACCCAAGACTCCTCCCAGGCGTCATCCCAGAATGTTTTGACCTCTGCGTTCAGGACGGGAGATCCCATCTACCTGCCCCAGACTCCTCCAAGTAAGTAGCTCGAGACATTTTTGTTCTCCTGTAGAGAAATCTCTCAACTCCGACAGGCACCTGAGACTCCTCCCAGGCATCTCCCACAGTCTTCTGTCCTCTGCTTTACCTACCTAAGGGGTCAGGTAGAAGCCCCAGACTCCTCCAAGGAAGCTACCATTGAGGCTTTTTTCTTTTTTGGAGGAACCTCTGCCCTCCTGGATTCCCTGTGATTCCTTCCAGACGTCTCCTAGCGTCTTTTGGCCTTTTCTTATAAGGACCGGAGATCTCAGGTAGCAGCCCCAGACTTGTCTAATGAGGCTACCCTAGATGATTCTTCTCTTTTGCAGGAAGCTCTCTTCTCCGGGATCGACCCAAGACTCCTCCCAGGCGTCATCCCAGAACGTTTTGACATCTGTGTTCGGGACCGGAGATCCCATCTACCTGCCCCAGACTCCTCCAAGTAAGTAGCTCGAGACATTTTTGTTCTCCTGTAGAGAAATCTCTCAACTCCGACAGGCACCTGAGACTCCTCCCAGGCATCTCCCACAGTCTTCTGTCCTCTGCTTTACCTACCTAAGGGGTCAGGTAGAAGCCCCAGACTCCTCCAAGGAAGCTACCATTGAGGCTTTTTTCTTTTTTGTAGGAACCTCTGCCCTCCTGGATTCCCTGTGATTCCTTCCAGACGTCTCCTAGCGTCTTTTGGCCTTTTCTTATAAGGACCGGAGATCCCAGGTAGCAGCCCCAGACTTGTCTAATGAGGCTACCCTAGATGATTCTTCTCTTTTGCAGGAAGCTCTCTTCTCCGGGATCGACCCAAGACTCCTCCCAGGCGTCATCCCAGAACGTTTTGACATCTGTGTTCGGGACCGGAGATCCCATCTACCTGCCCCAGACTCCTCCAAGTAAGTAGCTCGAGACATTTTTGTTCTCCTGTAGAGAAATCTCTCAACTCCGACAGCCACCTGAGACTCCTCCTAGGCATCTCCCACAGTCTTCTGTCCTCTGCTTTACCTACCTAAGGGCTCAGGTAGAAGCCCCAGACTCCTCCAAGGAAGCTACCATTGAGGTTTTTTCTTTTTTGGAGGAGCCTGTGCCCTCTGGGATCCCCTGTGATTCCTTCCAGACGTCTCCTAGAGTCTTTTGGCCTTTTCTTATAAGGACCGGAGATCCCAGGTAGCAGCCCCAGACTTGTCTAATGAGGCTACCCTAGATGATTCTTCTCTTTTGCAGGAAGCTCTCTTCTCTGGGATCAACCCAAGAGTCCTCCCAGGCGTCATCCCAGAATGTTTTGACCTCTGCGTTCAGGACCGGAGATCCCAGCTACCTGCCCCAGACTCCTCCAAGTAAGTAGCTCGAGACATTTTTGTTCTCCTGTAGAGAAATCTCTCAACTCCGACAGCCACCTGAGACTCCTCCCAGGCATCTCCCACAGTCTTCTGTCCTCTGCTTTACCTACCTAAGGGGTCAGGTAGAAGCCCCAGACTCCTCTTAGGAAGCTACCGTTGAGGTTTTTTCTGTTTTGGCGGAGCCTGTGCCCTCTGGGATCCCCTGTGATTCCTTCCAGACGTCTCCTAGAGTCTTTTGGGCATTTCTTATAAGGACCCGAGATCGCAGGTAGCAGCCCCAGACTTGTCTAATGAGGCTACCCTAGATGATTCTTCTCTTTTGCAGGAAGCTCTCTTCTCCGGGATCGACCCAAGACTCCTCCCAGGCGTCATCCCAGAACATTTTTACCTCTGCGTTCGGGACCGGAGATCCCAGCTACCTGCCCCAGACTCCTCCAGGTAAGTAGCTCGAGACATTTTTGTTCTCCTGTAGAGAAATCTCTCAACTCCGACAGCCACCTGAGACTCCTCCCAGGCATCTCCCACAGTCTTCTGTCCTCTGCTTTACCTACCTAAGGGGTCAGGTTAGAAGCCCCAGACTCCTCCAAGGAAGCTACCGTTGAGGTTTTTTTCTTTTTTTCGAGGAGCCTCTGACCTCCGGGATTCCCTGTGATTCCTTCCAGACGTCTCCTAGCGTCTTTTGGCCTTTTCTTATAAGGACCGGAGATCCCAGGTAGCAGCCCCAGACTTGTCTAATGAGGCTACCCTATATGATTCTTCTCTTTTGCAGGAAGCTCTCTTCTCTGGGATCGACCCAAGACTCCTCCCAGGCGTCATCCCAGAACGTTTTGACATCTGCGTTCGGGACCGGAGATCCCATCTACCTGCCCCAGACTCCTCCAAGTAAGTAGCTCGAGACATTTTTGTTCTCCTGTAGAGAAATCCCTCAACTCCGACAGCCACCTGAGACTCCTCCCAGGCATCTCCCACAGTCTTCTGTCCTCTGCTTTACCTACCTAAGGGGTCAGGTAGAAACCCCAGACTCCTCCAAGGAAGCTACCGTTGAGGCTTTTTTCTTTTTTGGAGGAAACACTGCCCTCCGGGATCCCCTTTGATTCCTTCCAGACGTCTCCTAGAGTCTTTTGGCCTTTTCTTATAAGGACCCGAGATCGCAGGTAGCAGCCCCAGACTTGTTTAATGAGGCTACCCTAGATGATTCTTCTCTTTTGCAGGAAGCTCTCTTCTCCGGAATCAACCCAAGACTCCTCCCAGGCGTCATCCCAGAACATTTTGACCTCTGCGTTCGGGACCGGAGATCCCAGCTACCTGCCCCAGACTCCTCCAAGTAAGTAGCTCGAGACATTTTTGTTCTCCTGTAGAGAAATCTCTCAACTCCGACAGCCACCTGAGACTCCTCCCAGGCACCTCCCACAGTCTTCTGTCCTCTGCTTTACCTACCTAAGGGGTCAGGTAGAAGCCCCAGACTCCTCCAAGGAAGCTACCATTGAGGTTTTTTCTTTTTTGGAGGAGCCTGTGCCCTCCGGGATCCCCTGTGATTCCTTCCAGACGTCTCCTAGAGTCTTTTGGCCTTTTCTTATAAGGACCGGAGATCCCAGGTAGCAGCCCCAGACTTGTCTAATGAGGCTACCCTAGATGATTCTTTTCTTTTGCAGGAAGTTCTCTTCTCCGGGGTCGACCCAAGACTCCTCCCAGGCCTCATCCCAGAATGTTTTGACCTCTGCGTTCGGGACCGGAGATCCCATCTACCTGCCCCAGACTCCTCCAAGTAAGTAGCTCGAGACATTTTTGTTCTCCTGTAGAGAAATCTCTCAACTCCGTCAGCCACCTGAGACTCCTCCCAGGCATCTCCCACAGTCTTCTGTCCTCTGCTTTACCTACCTAAGGGGTCAGGTAGAAGCCCCAGACTCCTCTTAGGAAGCTACTGTTGAGGCTTTTTTCTGTTTTGGAGGAGCCTGTGCCCTCTGGGATCCCCTGTGATTCCTTCCAGACGTCTCCTAGAGTCTTTTGGCCTTTTCTTATAAGGACCGGAGATCTCAGGTAGCAGCCCCAGATTTGTCTAATGAGGCTACCCTAGATGATTCTTCTCTTTTGCAGGAAGCTCTCTTCTCCGGGATCGACCCAAGACTCCTCCCAGGCGTCATCCCAGAACGTTTTGACCTCTGCGTTCGAGACCGGAGATCCCAGCTACCTGCCCCAGACTCCTCCAAGTAAGCAGCTCGAGACATTTTTGTTTTCCTGTAGAGAAATCTCTCAACTCCGACAGGCACCTGAGACTCCTCCCAGGCATCTCCCACAGTCTTCTGTCTTCTGCTTTACCTACCTAAGGGGTCAGGTAGAAGCCCCAGACTCCTCCAAGGAAGCTACCGTTGAGGTTTTTTTCTTTTTTGGAGGAACCTCTGCCCTCCTGGATTCCCTGTAATTCCTTCCAGACGTCTCCTAGCGTCTTTTGGCCTTTTCTTATAAGGACCGGAGATCCCAGGTAGCAGCCCCAGACTTGTCTAATGAGGCTACACTATATGATTCTTCTCTTTTGCAGGAAGCTCTCTTCTCTGGGATCGACCCAAGACTCCTCCCAGGCGTCATACCAGAACGTTTTGACATCTGCGTTCGGGACCGGAGATCCCATCTACCTACCCCAGACTCCTCCAAGTAAGTAGCTCGAGACATTTTTGTTCTCCTGTAGAGAAATCCCTCAACTCCGACAGCCACCTGAGACTCCTCCCAGGCATCTCCCACAGTCTTCTGTCCTCTGCTTTACCTACCTAAGGGGTCAGGTAGAAGCCCCAGACTCCTCCAAGGAAGCTACCATTGAGGTTTTTTCTTTTTTGGAGGAGCCTTTGCCCTCCGGGATCCCCTGTGATTCCTTCCAGACGTCTCCTAGAGTCTTTTGGCCTTTTCTTATAAGGACCGGAGATCCCAGGTAGCAGCCCCAGACTTGTCTAATGAGGCTACCCTAGATGATTCTTTTCTTTTGCAGGAAGTTCTCTTCTCCGGGGTCGACCCAAGACTCCTCCCAGGCCTCATCCCAGAATGTTTTGACCTCTGCGTTCGGGACCGGAGATCCCATCTACCTGCCCCAGACTCCTCCAAGTAAGTAGCTCGAGACATTTTTGTTCTCCTGTAGAGAAATCTCTCAACTCCGTCAGCCACCTGAGACTCCTCCCAGGCATCTCCCACAGTCTTCTGTCCTCTGCTTTACCTACCTAAGGGGTCAGGTAGAAGCCCCAGACTCCTCTTAGGAAGCTACTGTTGAGGCTTTTTTCTGTTTTGGAGGAGCCTGTGCCCTCTGGGATCCCCTGTGATTCCTTCCAGACGTCTCCTAGAGTCTTTTGGCCTTTTCTTATAAGGACCGGAGATCTCAGGTAGCAGCCCCAGATTTGTCTAATGAGGCTACCCTAGATGATTCTTCTCTTTTGCAGGAAGCTCTCTTCTCCGGGATCGACCCAAGACTCCTCCCAGGCGTCATCCCAGAATGTTTTGACCTCTGCGTTCGAGACCGGAGATCCCAGCTACCTGCCCCAGACTCCTCCAAGTAAGTAGCTCGAGACATTTTTGTTCTCCTGTAGAGAAATCTCTCAACTCCGACAGCCACCTGAGACTCCTCCCAGGCATCTCCCACAGTCTTCTGTCTTCTGCTTTACCTACCTAAGGGGTCAGGTAGAAGCCCCAGACTCCTCCAAGGAAGCTACCGTTGAGGTTTTTTTCTTTTTTGGAGGAACCTCTGCCCTCCTGGATTCCCTGTGATTCCTTCCAGACGTCTCCTAGCGTCTTTTGGCCTTTTCTTATAAGGACCGGAGATCCCAGGTAGCAGCCCCAGACTTGTCTAATGAGGCTACCCTAGATGATTCTTCTCTTTTGCAGGAAGCTCTCTTCTCTGGGATCAACCCAAGAGTCCTCCCAGGCGTCATCCCAGAATGTTTTGACCTCTGCGTTCAGGACCGGAGATCCCAGCTACCTGCCCCAGACTCCTCCAAGTAAGTAGCTCGAGACATTTTTGTTCTCCTGTAGAGAAATCTCTCAACTCCGACAGCCACCTGAGACTCCTCCCAGGCATCTCCCACAGTCTTCTGTCCTCTGCTTTACCTACCTAAGGGGTCAGGTAGAAGCCCCAGACTCCTCCAAGGAAGCTACCGTTGAGGTTTTTTTCTTTTTTGGAGGAACCTCTGCCCTCCTGGATTCCCTGTGATTCCTTCCAGACGTCTCCTAGCGTCTTTTGGCCTTTTCTTATAAGGACCGGAGATCCCAGGTAGCAGCCCCAGACTTGTCTAATGAGGCTACCCTAGATGATTCTTCTCTTTTGCAGGAAGCTCTCTTCTCTGGGATCGACCCAAGACTCCTCCCAGGCGTCATCCCAGAATGTTTTGACCTCTGCGTTCAGGACCGGAGATCCCAGCTACCTGCCCCAGACTCCTCCAAGTAAGTAGCTCGAGACATTTTTGTTCTCCTGTAGAGAAATCTCTCAACTCCGACAGGCACCTGAGACTCCTCCCAGGCATCTCCCACAGTCTTCTGTCCTCTGCTTTACCTACCTAAGGGGTCAGGTAGAAGCCCCAGACTCCTCCAAGGAAGCTACCATTGAGGCTTTTTTCTTTTTTGGAGGAACCTCTGCCCTCCTGGATTCCCTGTGATTCCTTCCAGACGTCTCCTAGCGTCTTTTGGCCTTTTCTTATAAGGACCGGAGATCTCAGGTAGCAGCCCCAGACTTGTCCAATGAGGCTACCCTAGATGATTCTTCTCTTTTGCAGGAAGCTCTCTTCTCCGGGATCGACCCAAGACTCCTCCCAGGCGTCATCCCAGAACGTTTTGACATCTGTGTTCGGGACCGGAGATCCCATCTACCTGCCCCAGACTCCTCCAAGTAAGTAGCTCGAGACATTTTTGTTCTCCTGTAGAGAAATCTCTCAACTCCGACAGGCACCTGAGACTCCTCCCAGGCATCTCCCACAGTCTTCTGTCCTCTGCTTTACCTACCTAAGGGGTCAGGTAGAAGCCCCAGACTCCTCCAAGGAAGCTACCATTGAGGCTTTTTTCTTTTTTGTAGGAACCTCTGCCCTCCTGGATTCCCTGTGATTCCTTCCAGACGTCTCCTAGCGTCTTTTGGCCTTTTCTTATAAGGACCGGAGATCCCAGGTAGCAGCCCCAGACTTGTCTAATGAGGCTACCCTAGATGATTCTTCTCTTTTGCAGGAAGCTCTCTTCTCCGGGATCGACCCAAGACTCCTCCCAGGCGTCATCCCAGAACGTTTTGACATCTGTGTTCGGGACCAGAGATCCCATCTACCTGCCCCAGACTCCTCCAAGTAAGTAGCTCGAGACATTTTTGTTCTCCTGTAGAGAAATCTCTCAACTCCGACAGCCACCTGAGACTCCTCCTAGGCATCTCCCACAGTCTTCTGTCCTCTGCTTTACCTACCTAAGGGCTCAGGTAGAAGCCCCAGACTCCTCCAAGGAAGCTACCATTGAGGTTTTTTCTTTTTTGGAGGAGCCTGTGCCCTCTGGGATCCCCTGTGATTCCTTCCAGACGTCTCCTAGAGTCTTTTGGCCTTTTCTTATAAGGACCGGAGATCCCAGGTAGCAGCCCCAGACTTGTCTAATGAGGCTACCCTAGATGATTCTTCTCTTTTGCAGGAAGCTCTCTTCTCTGGGATCAACCCAAGAGTCCTCCCAGGCGTCATCCCAGAATGTTTTGACCTCTGCGTTCAGGACCGGAGATCCCAGCTACCTGCCCCAGACTCCTCCAAGTAAGTAGCTCGAGACATTTTTGTTCTCCTGTAGAGAAATCTCTCAACTCCGTCAGCCACCTGAGACTCCTCCCAGGCATCTCCCACAGTCTTCTGTCCTCTGCTTTACCTACCTAAGGGGTCAGGTAGAAGCCCCAGACTCCTCTTAGGAAGCTACTGTTGAGGCTTTTTTCTGTTTTGGAGGAGCCTGTGCCCTCTGGGATCCCCTGTGATTCCTTCCAGACGTCTCCTAGAGTCTTTTGGCCTTTTCTTATAAGGACCGGAGATCTCAGGTAGCAGCCCCAGATTTGTCTAATGAGGCTACCCTAGATGATTCTTCTCTTTTGCAGGAAGCTCTCTTCTCCGGGATCGACCCAAGACTCCTCCCAGGCGTCATCCCAGAATGTTTTGACCTCTGCGTTCGAGACCGGAGATCCCAGCTACCTGCCCCAGACTCCTCCAAGTAAGTAGCTCGAGACATTTTTGTTCTCCTGTAGAGAAATCTCTCAACTCCGACAGCCACCTGAGACTCCTCCCAGGCATCTCCCACAGTCTTCTGTCTTCTGCTTTACCTACCTAAGGGGTCAGGTAGAAGCCCCAGACTCCTCCAAGGAAGCTACCGTTGAGGTTTTTTTCTTTTTTGGAGGAACCTCTGCCCTCCTGGATTCCCTGTGATTCCTTCCAGACGTCTCCTAGCGTCTTTTGGCCTTTTCTTATAAGGACCGGAGATCCCAGGTAGCAGCCCCAGACTTGTCTAATGAGGCTACCCTAGATGATTCTTCTCTTTTGCAGGAAGCTCTCTTCTCTGGGATCAACCCAAGAGTCCTCCCAGGCGTCATCCCAGAATGTTTTGACCTCTGCGTTCAGGACCGGAGATCCCAGCTACCTGCCCCAGACTCCTCCAGGTAAGTAGCTCGAGACATTTTTGTTCTCCTGTAGAGAAATCTCTCAACTCCGACAGCCACCTGAGACTCCTCCCAGGCATCTCCCACAGTCTTCTGTCCTCTGCTTTACCTACCTAAGGGGTCAGGTTAGAAGCCCCAGACTCCTCCAAGGAAGCTACCGTTGAGGTTTTTTTCTTTTTTTCGAGGAGCCTCTGACCTCCGGGATTCCCTGTGATTCCTTCCAGACGTCTCCTAGCGTCTTTTGGCCTTTTCTTATAAGGACCGGAGATCCCAGGTAGCAGCCCCAGACTTGTCTAATGAGGCTACCCTAGATGATTCTTCTCTTTTGCAGGAAGCTCTCTTCTCTGGGATCGACCCAAGACTCCTCCCAGGCGTCATCCCAGAATGTTTTGACCTCTGCGTTCAGGACCGGAGATCCCAGCTACCTGCCCCAGACTCCTCCAAGTAAGTAGCTCGAGACATTTTTGTTCTCCTGTAGAGAAATCTCTCAACTCCGACAGGCACCTGAGACTCCTCCCAGGCATCTCCCACAGTCTTCTGTCCTCTGCTTTACCTACCTAAGGGGTCAGGTAGAAGCCCCAGACTCCTCCAAGGAAGCTACCATTGAGGCTTTTTTCTTTTTTGGAGGAACCTCTGCCCTCCTGGATTCCCTGTGATTCCTTCCAGACGTCTCCTAGCGTCTTTTGGCCTTTTCTTATAAGGACCGGAGATCTCAGGTAGCAGCCCCAGACTTGTCCAATGAGGCTACCCTAGATGATTCTTCTCTTTTGCAGGAAGCTCTCTTCTCCGGGATCGACCCAAGACTCCTCCCAGGCGTCATCCCAGAACGTTTTGACATCTGTGTTCGGGACCGGAGATCCCATCTACCTGCCCCAGACTCCTCCAAGTAAGTAGCTCGAGACATTTTTGTTCTCCTGTAGAGAAATCTCTCAACTCCGACAGGCACCTGAGACTCCTCCCAGGCATCTCCCACAGTCTTCTGTCCTCTGCTTTACCTACCTAAGGGGTCAGGTAGAAGCCCCAGACTCCTCCAAGGAAGCTACCATTGAGGCTTTTTTCTTTTTTGTAGGAACCTCTGCCCTCCTGGATTCCCTGTGATTCCTTCCAGACGTCTCCTAGCGTCTTTTGGCCTTTTCTTATAAGGACCGGAGATCCCAGGTAGCAGCCCCAGACTTGTCTAATGAGGCTACCCTAGATGATTCTTCTCTTTTGCAGGAAGCTCTCTTCTCCGGGATCGACCCAAGACTCCTCCCAGGCGTCATCCCAGAACGTTTTGACATCTGTGTTCGGGACCGGAGATCCCATCTACCTGCCCCAGACTCCTCCAAGTAAGTAGCTCGAGACATTTTTGTTCTCCTGTAGAGAAATCTCTCAACTCCGACAGTCACCTGAGACTCCTCCTAGGCATCTCCCACAGTCTTCTGTCCTCTGCTTTACCTACCTAAGGGCTCAGGTAGAAGCCCCAGACTCCTCCAAGGAAGCTACCATTGAGGTTTTTTCTTTTTTGGAGGAGCCTGTGCCCTCTGGGATCCCCTGTGATTCCTTCCAGACGTCTCCTAGAGTCTTTTGGCCTTTTCTTATAAGGACCGGAGATCCCAGGTAGCAGCCCCAGACTTGTCTAATGAGGCTACCCTAGATGATTCTTCTCTTTTGCAGGAAGCTCTCTTCTCTGGGATCAACCCAAGAGTCCTCCCAGGCGTCATCCCAGAATGTTTTGACCTCTGCGTTCAGGACCGGAGATCCCAGCTACCTGCCCCAGACTCCTCCAAGTAAGTAGCTCGAGACATTTTTGTTCTCCTGTAGAGAAATCTCTCAACTCCGACAGCCACCTGAGACTCCTCCCAGGCATCTCCCACAGTCTTCTGTCCTCTGCTTTACCTACCTAAGGGGTCAGGTAGAAGCCCCAGACTCCTCTTAGGAAGCTACCGTTGAGGTTTTTTCTGTTTTGGCGGAGCCTGTGCCCTCTGGGATCCCCTGTGATTCCTTCCAGACGTCTCCTAGAGTCTTTTGGGCTTTTCTTATAAGGACCGGAGATCGCAGGTAGCAGCCCCAGATTTGTCTAATGAGGCTACCCTAGATGATTCTTCTGTTTTGCAGGAAGCTCTCTTCTCCAGGATTGACCCAAGACTCCTCCCAGGCGTCATCCCAGAACGTTTTGACCTCTGCATTCGGGACCGGAGATCCCAGCTACCTGCTCCAGACTCCTCCAAGTAAGTAGCTCGAGACATTTTTGTTCTCCTGTAGAGAAATCTCTCAACTCCGACAGCCACCTGAGACTCCTCCCAGGCATCTCCCACAGTCTTCTGTCCTCTGCTTTACCTACCTAAGGGGTCAGGTAGAAGCCCTAGACTCCTCCAAGGAAGCTACCGTTGACGTTTTTTTCTTTTTTGGAGGAACCTCTGCCCTCCGGGATCCCCTGTGATTCCTTCCAGACGTCTCCTAGAGTCTTTTGGGCATTTCTTATAAGGACCCGAGATCGCAGGTAGCAGCCCCAGACTTGTCTAATGAGGCTACCCTAGATGATTCTTCTCTTTTGCAGGAAGCTCTCTTCTCCGGGATCGACCCAAGACTCCTCCCAGGCGTCATCCCAGAACATTTTTACCTCTGCGTTCGGGACCGGAGATCCCAGCTACCTGCCCCAGACTCCTCCAGGTAAGTAGCTCGAGACATTTTTGTTCTCCTGTAGAGAAATCTCTCAACTCCGACAGCCACCTGAGACTCCTCCCAGGCATCTCCCACAGTCTTCTGTCCTCTGCTTTACCTACCTAAGGGGTCAGGTTAGAAGCCCCAGACTCCTCCAAGGAAGCTACCGTTGAGGTTTTTTTCTTTTTTTCGAGGAGCCTCTGACCTCCGGGATTCCCTGTGATTCCTTCCAGACGTCTCCTAGCGTCTTTTGGCCTTTTCTTATAAGGACCGGAGATCCCAGGTAGCAGCCCCAGACTTGTCTAATGAGGCTACCCTATATGATTCTTCTCTTTTGCAGGAAGCTCTCTTCTCTGGGATCGACCCAAGACTCCTCCCAGGCGTCATCCCAGAACGTTTTGACATCTGCGTTCGGGACCGGAGATCCCATCTACCTGCCCCAGACTCCTCCAAGTAAGTAGCTCGAGACATTTTTGTTCTCCTGTAGAGAAATCCCTCAACTCCGACAGGCACCTGAGACTCCTCCCAGGCATCTCCCACAGTCTTCTGTCCTCTGCTTTACCTACCTAAGGGGTCAGGTAGAAACCCCAGACTCCTCCAAGGAAGCTACCGTTGAGGCTTTTTTCTTTTTTGGAGGAAACACTGCCCTCCGGGATCCCCTTTGATTCCTTCCAGACGTCTCCTAGAGTCTTTTGGCCTTTTCTTATAAGGACCCGAGATCGCAGGTAGCAGCCCCAGACTTGTTTAATGAGGCTACCCTAGATGATTCTTCTCTTTTGCAGGAAGCTCTCTTCTCCGGAATCAACCCAAGACTCCTCCCAGGCGTCATCCCAGAACATTTTGACCTCTGCGTTCGGGACCGGAGATCCCAGCTACCTGCCCCAGACTCCTCCAAGTAATTAGCTCGAGACATTTTTGTTCTCCTGTAGAGAAATCTCTCAACTCCGACAGCCACCTGAGACTCCTCCCAGGCACCTCCCACAGTCTTCTGTCCTCTGCTTTACCTACCTAAGGGGTCAGGTAGAAGCCCCAGACTCCTCCAAGGAAGCTACCATTGAGGTTTTTTCTTTTTTGGAGGAGCCTGTGCCCTCCGGGATCCCCTGTGATTCCTTCCAGACGTCTCCTAGAGTCTTTTGGCCTTTTCTTATAAGGACCGGAGATCCCAGGTAGCAGCCCCAGACTTGTCTAATGAGGCTACCCTAGATGATTCTTTTCTTTTGCAGGAAGTTCTCTTCTCCGGGGTCGACCCAAGACTCCTCCCAGGCCTCATCCCAGAATGTTTTGACCTCTGCGTTCGGGACCGGAGATCCCATCTACCTGCCCCAGACTCCTCCAAGTAAGTAGCTCGAGACATTTTTGTTCTCCTGTAGAGAAATCTCTCAACTCCGTCAGCCACCTGAGACTCCTCCCAGGCATCTCCCACAGTCTTCTGTCCTCTGCTTTACCTACCTAAGGGGTCAGGTAGAAGCCCCAGACTCCTCTTAGGAAGCTACTGTTGAGGCTTTTTTCTGTTTTGGAGGAGCCTGTGCCCTCTGGGATCCCCTGTGATTCCTTCCAGACGTCTCCTAGAGTCTTTTGGCCTTTTCTTATAAGGACCGGAGATCTCAGGTAGCAGCCCCAGATTTGTCTAATGAGGCTACCCTAGATGATTCTTCTCTTTTGCAGGAAGCTCTCTTCTCCGGGATCGACCCAAGACTCCTCCCAGGCGTCATCCCAGAACGTTTTGACCTCTGCGTTCGAGACCGGAGATCCCAGCTACCTGCCCCAGACTCCTCCAAGTAAGTAGCTCGAGACATTTTTGTTCTCCTGTAGAGAAATCTCTCAACTCCGACAGCCACCTGAGACTCCTCCCAGGCATCTCCCACAGTCTTCTGTCTTCTGCTTTACCTACCTAAGGGGTCAGGTAGAAGCCCCAGACTCCTCCAAGGAAGCTACCGTTGAGGTTTTTTTCTTTTTTGGAGGAACCTCTGCCCTCCTGGATTCCCTGTAATTCCTTCCAGACGTCTCCTAGCGTCTTTTGGCCTTTTCTTATAAGGACCGGAGATCCCAGGTAGCAGCCCCAGACTTGTCTAATGAGGCTACCCTATATGATTCTTCTCTTTTGCAGGAAGCTCTCTTCTCTGGGATCGACCCAAGACTCCTCCCAGGCGTCATACCAGAACGTTTTGACATCTGCGTTCGGGACCGGAGATCCCATCTACCTACCCCAGACTCCTCCAAGTAAGTAGCTCGAGACATTTTTGTTCTCCTGTAGAGAAATCCCTCAACTCCGACAGCCACCTGAGACTCCTCCCAGGCATCTCCCACAGTCTTCTGTCCTCTGCTTTACCTACCTAAGGGGTCAGGTAGAAGCCCCAGACTCCTCCAAGGAAGCTACCATTGAGGTTTTTTCTTTTTTGGAGGAGCCTGTGCCCTCCGGGATCCCCTGTGATTCCTTCCAGACGTCTCCTAGAGTCTTTTGGCCTTTTCTTATAAGGACCGGAGATCCCAGGTAGCAGCCCCAGACTTGTCTAATGAGGCTACCCTAGATGATTCTTTTCTTTTGCAGGAAGTTCTCTTCTCCGGGGTCGACCCAAGACTCCTCCCAGGCCTCATCCCAGAATGTTTTGACCTCTGCGTTCGGGACCGGAGATCCCATCTACCTGCCCCAGACTCCTCCAAGTAAGTAGCTCGAGACATTTTTGTTCTCCTGTAGAGAAATCTCTCAACTCCGTCAGCCACCTGAGACTCCTCCCAGGCATCTCCCACAGTCTTCTGTCCTCTGCTTTACCTACCTAAGGGGTCAGGTAGAAGCCCCAGACTCCTCTTAGGAAGCTACTGTTGAGGCTTTTTTCTGTTTTGGAGGAGCCTGTGCCCTCTGGGATCCCCTGTGATTCCTTCCAGACGTCTCCTAGAGTCTTTTGGCCTTTTCTTATAAGGACCGGAGATCTCAGGTAGCAGCCCCAGATTTGTCTAATGAGGCTACCCTAGATGATTCTTCTCTTTTGCAGGAAGCTCTCTTCTCCGGGATCGACCCAAGACTCCTCCCAGGCGTCATCCCAGAATGTTTTGACCTCTGCGTTCGGGACCGGAGATCCCAGCTACCTGCCCCAGACTCCTCCAAGTAAGTAGCTCGAGACATTTTTGTTCTCCTGTAGAGAAATCTCTCAACTCCGACAGCCACCTGAGACTCCTCCCAGGCATCTCCCACAGTCTTCTGTCTTCTGCTTTACCTACCTAAGGGGTCAGGTAGAAGCCCCAGACTCCTCCAAGGAAGCTACCGTTGAGGTTTTTTTCTTTTTTGGAGGAACCTCTGCCCTCCTGGATTCCCTGTGATTCCTTCCAGACGTCTCCTAGCGTCTTTTGGCCTTTTCTTATAAGGACCGGAGATCCCAGGTAGCAGCCCCAGACTTGTCTAATGAGGCTACCCTAGATGATTCTTCTCTTTTGCAGGAAGCTCTCTTCTCTGGGATCAACCCAAGAGTCCTCCCAGGCGTCATCCCAGAATGTTTTGACCTCTGCGTTCAGGACCGGAGATCCCAGCTACCTGCCCCAGACTCCTCCAAGTAAGTAGCTCGAGACATTTTTGTTCTCCTGTAGAGAAATCTCTCAACTCCGACAGCCACCTGAGACTCCTCCCAGGCATCTCCCACAGTCTTCTGTCCTCTGCTTTACCTACCTAAGGGGTCAGGTAGAAGCCCCAGACTCCTCCAAGGAAGCTACCGTTGAGGTTTTTTTCTTTTTTGGAGGAACCTCTGCCCTCCTGGATTCCCTGTGATTCCTTCCAGACGTCTCCTAGCGTCTTTTGGCCTTTTCTTATAAGGACCAGATCCCAGGTAGCAGCCCCAGACTTGTCTAATGAGGCTACCCTAGATGATTCTTCTCTTTTGCAGGAAGCTCTCTTCTCTGGGATCGACCCAAGACTCCTCCCAGGCGTCATCCCAGAATGTTTTGACCTCTGCGTTCAGGACCGGAGATCCCAGCTACCTGCCCCAGACTCCTCCAAGTAAGTAGCTCGAGACATTTTTGTTCTCCTGTAGAGAAATCTCTCAACTCCGACAGGCACCTGAGACTCCTCCCAGGCATCTCCCACAGTCTTCTGTCCTCTGCTTTACCTACCTAAGGGGTCAGGTAGAAGCCCCAGACTCCTCCAAGGAAGCTACCATTGAGGCTTTTTTCTTTTTTGGAGGAACCTCTGCCCTCCTGGATTCCCTGTGATTCCTTCCAGACGTCTCCTAGCGTCTTTTGGCCTTTTCTTATAAGGACCGGAGATCTCAGGTAGCAGCCCCAGACTTGTCCAATGAGGCTACCCTAGATGATTCTTCTCTTTTGCAGGAAGCTCTCTTCTCCGGGATCGACCCAAGACTCCTCCCAGGCGTCATCCCAGAACGTTTTGACATCTGTGTTCGGGACCGGAGATCCCATCTACCTGCCCCAGACTCCTCCAAGTAAGTAGCTCGAGACATTTTTGTTCTCCTGTAGAGAAATCTCTCAACTCCGACAGGCACCTGAGACTCCTCCCAGGCATCTCCCACAGTCTTCTGTCCTCTGCTTTACCTACCTAAGGGGTCAGGTAGAAGCCCCAGACTCCTCCAAGGAAGCTACCATTGAGGCTTTTTTCTTTTTTGTAGGAACCTCTGCCCTCCTGGATTCCCTGTGATTCCTTCCAGACGTCTCCTAGCGTCTTTTGGCCTTTTCTTATAAGGACCGGAGATCCCAGGTAGCAGCCCCAGACTTGTCTAATGAGGCTACCCTAGATGATTCTTCTCTTTTGCAGGAAGCTCTCTTCTCCGGGATCGACCCAAGACTCCTCCCAGGCGTCATCCCAGAACGTTTTGACATCTGTGTTCGGGACCAGAGATCCCATCTACCTGCCCCAGACTCCTCCAAGTAAGTAGCTCGAGACATTTTTGTTCTCCTGTAGAGAAATCTCTCAACTCCGACAGCCACCTGAGACTCCTCCTAGGCATCTCCCACAGTCTTCTGTCCTCTGCTTTACCTACCTAAGGGCTCAGGTAGAAGCCCCAGACTCCTCCAAGGAAGCTACCATTGAGGTTTTTTCTTTTTTGGAGGAGCCTGTGCCCTCTGGGATCCCCTGTGATTCCTTCCAGACGTCTCCTAGAGTCTTTTGGCCTTTTCTTATAAGGACCGGAGATCCCAGGTAGCAGCCCCAGACTTGTCTAATGAGGCTACCCTAGATGATTCTTCTCTTTTGCAGGAAGCTCTCTTCTCTGGGATCAACCCAAGAGTCCTCCCAGGCGTCATCCCAGAATGTTTTGACCTCTGCGTTCAGGACCGGAGATCCCAGCTACCTGCCCCAGACTCCTCCAAGTAAGTAGCTCGAGACATTTTTGTTCTCCTGTAGAGAAATCTCTCAACTCCGTCAGCCACCTGAGACTCCTCCCAGGCATCTCCCACAGTCTTCTGTCCTCTGCTTTACCTACCTAAGGGGTCAGGTAGAAGCCCCAGACTCCTCTTAGGAAGCTACTGTTGAGGCTTTTTTCTGTTTTGGAGGAGCCTGTGCCCTCTGGGATCCCCTGTGATTCCTTCCAGACGTCTCCTAGAGTCTTTTGGCCTTTTCTTATAAGGACCGGAGATCTCAGGTAGCAGCCCCAGATTTGTCTAATGAGGCTACCCTAGATGATTCTTCTCTTTTGCAGGAAGCTCTCTTCTCCGGGATCGACCCAAGACTCCTCCCAGGCGTCATCCCAGAATGTTTTGACCTCTGCGTTCGAGACCGGAGATCCCAGCTACCTGCCCCAGACTCCTCCAAGTAAGTAGCTCGAGACATTTTTGTTCTCCTGTAGAGAAATCTCTCAACTCCGACAGCCACCTGAGACTCCTCCCAGGCATCTCCCACAGTCTTCTGTCTTCTGCTTTACCTACCTAAGGGGTCAGGTAGAAGCCCCAGACTCCTCCAAGGAAGCTACCGTTGAGGTTTTTTTCTTTTTTGGAGGAACCTCTGCCCTCCTGGATTCCCTGTGATTCCTTCCAGACGTCTCCTAGCGTCTTTTGGCCTTTTCTTATAAGGACCGGAGATCCCAGGTAGCAGCCCCAGACTTGTCTAATGAGGCTACCCTAGATGATTCTTCTCTTTTGCAGGAAGCTCTCTTCTCTGGGATCAACCCAAGAGTCCTCCCAGGCGTCATCCCAGAATGTTTTGACCTCTGCGTTCAGGACCGGAGATCCCAGCTACCTGCCCCAGACTCCTCCAGGTAAGTAGCTCGAGACATTTTTGTTCTCCTGTAGAGAAATCTCTCAACTCCGACAGCCACCTGAGACTCCTCCCAGGCATCTCCCACAGTCTTCTGTCCTCTGCTTTACCTACCTAAGGGGTCAGGTTAGAAGCCCCAGACTCCTCCAAGGAAGCTACCGTTGAGGTTTTTTTCTTTTTTTCGAGGAGCCTCTGACCTCCGGGATTCCCTGTGATTCCTTCCAGACGTCTCCTAGCGTCTTTTGGCCTTTTCTTATAAGGACCGGAGATCCCAGGTAGCAGCCCCAGACTTGTCTAATGAGGCTACCCTAGATGATTCTTCTCTTTTGCAGGAAGCTCTCTTCTCTGGGATCGACCCAAGACTCCTCCCAGGCGTCATCCCAGAATGTTTTGACCTCTGCGTTCAGGACCGGAGATCCCAGCTACCTGCCCCAGACTCCTCCAAGTAAGTAGCTCGAGACATTTTTGTTCTCCTGTAGAGAAATCTCTCAACTCCGACAGGCACCTGAGACTCCTCCCAGGCATCTCCCACAGTCTTCTGTCCTCTGCTTTACCTACCTAAGGGGTCAGGTAGAAGCCCCAGACTCCTCCAAGGAAGCTACCATTGAGGCTTTTTTCTTTTTTGGAGGAACCTCTGCCCTCCTGGATTCCCTGTGATTCCTTCCAGACGTCTCCTAGCGTCTTTTGGCCTTTTCTTATAAGGACCGGAGATCTCAGGTAGCAGCCCCAGACTTGTCCAATGAGGCTACCCTAGATGATTCTTCTCTTTTGCAGGAAGCTCTCTTCTCCGGGATCGACCCAAGACTCCTCCCAGGCGTCATCCCAGAACGTTTTGACATCTGTGTTCGGGACCGGAGATCCCATCTACCTGCCCCAGACTCCTCCAAGTAAGTAGCTCGAGACATTTTTGTTCTCCTGTAGAGAAATCTCTCAACTCCGACAGGCACCTGAGACTCCTCCCAGGCATCTCCCACAGTCTTCTGTCCTCTGCTTTACCTACCTAAGGGGTCAGGTAGAAGCCCCAGACTCCTCCAAGGAAGCTACCATTGAGGCTTTTTTCTTTTTTGTAGGAACCTCTGCCCTCCTGGATTCCCTGTGATTCCTTCCAGACGTCTCCTAGCGTCTTTTGGCCTTTTCTTATAAGGACCGGAGATCCCAGGTAGCAGCCCCAGACTTGTCTAATGAGGCTACCCTAGATGATTCTTCTCTTTTGCAGGAAGCTCTCTTCTCCGGGATCGACCCAAGACTCCTCCCAGGCGTCATCCCAGAACGTTTTGACATCTGTGTTCGGGACCGGAGATCCCATCTACCTGCCCCAGACTCCTCCAAGTAAGTAGCTCGAGACATTTTTGTTCTCCTGTAGAGAAATCTCTCAACTCCGACAGCCACCTGAGACTCCTCCTAGGCATCTCCCACAGTCTTCTGTCCTCTGCTTTACCTACCTAAGGGGTCAGGTAGAAGCCCCAGACTCCTCCAAGGAAGCTACCATTGAGGTTTTTTCTTTTTTGGAGGAGCCTGTGCCCTCTGGGATCCCCTGTGATTCCTTCCAGACGTCTCCTAGAGTCTTTTGGCCTTTTCTTATAAGGACCGGAGATCCCAGGTAGCAGCCCCAGACTTGTCTAATGAGGCTACCCTAGATGATTCTTCTCTTTTGCAGGAAGCTCTCTTCTCTGGGATCAACCCAAGAGTCCTCCCAGGCGTCATCCCAGAATGTTTTGACCTCTGCGTTCAGGACCGGAGATCCCAGCTACCTGCCCCAGACTCCTCCAAGTAAGTAGCTCGAGACATTTTTGTTCTCCTGTAGAGAAATCTCTCAACTCCGACAGCCACCTGAGACTCCTCCCAGGCATCTCCCACAGTCTTCTGTCCTCTGCTTTACCTACCTAAGGGGTCAGGTAGAAGCCCCAGACTCCTCTTAGGAAGCTACCGTTGAGGTTTTTTCTGTTTTGGCGGAGCCTGTGCCCTCTGGGATCCCCTGTGATTCCTTCCAGACGTCTCCTAGAGTCTTTTGGGCTTTTCTTATAAGGACCGGAGATCCCAGGTAGCAGCCCCAGACTTGTCTAATGAGGCTACCCTAGATGATTCTTCTGTTTTGCAGGAAGCTCTCTTCTCCAGGATTGACCCAAGACTCCTCCCAGGCGTCATCCCAGAACGTTTTGACCTCTGCATTCGGGACCGGAGATCCCAGCTACCTGCTCCAGACTCCTCCAAGTAAGTAGCTCGAGACATTTTTGTTCTCCTGTAGAGAAATCTCTCAACTCCGACAGCCACCTGAGACTCCTCCCAGGCATCTCCCACAGTCTTCTGTCCTCTGCTTTACCTACCTAAGGGGTCAGGTAGAAGCCCTAGACTCCTCCAAGGAAGCTACCGTTGACGTTTTTTTCTTTTTTGGAGGAACCTCTGCCCTCCGGGATCCCCTGTGATTCCTTCCAGACGTCTCCTAGAGTCTTTTGGGCATTTCTTATAAGGACCCGAGATCGCAGGTAGCAGCCCCAGACTTGTCTAATGAGGCTACCCTAGATGATTCTTCTCTTTTGCAGGAAGCTCTCTTCTCCGGGATCGACCCAAGACTCCTCCCAGGCGTCATCCCAGAACATTTTTACCTCTGCGTTCGGGACCGGAGATCCCAGCTACCTGCCCCAGACTCCTCCAGGTAAGTAGCTCGAGACATTTTTGTTCTCCTGTAGAGAAATCTCTCAACTCCGACAGCCACCTGAGACTCCTCCCAGGCATCTCCCACAGTCTTCTGTCCTCTGCTTTACCTACCTAAGGGGTCAGGTTAGAAGCCCCAGACTCCACCAAGGAAGCTACCGTTGAGGTTTTTTTCTTTTTTTCGAGGAGCCTCTGACCTCCGGGATTCCCTGTGATTCCTTCCAGACGTCTCCTAGCGTCTTTTGGCCTTTTCTTATAAGGACCGGAGATCCCAGGTAGCAGCCCCAGACTTGTCTAATGAGGCTACCCTATATGATTCTTCTCTTTTGCAGGAAGCTCTCTTCTCTGGGATCGACCCAAGACTCCTCCCAGGCGTCATCCCAGAACGTTTTGACATCTGCGTTCGGGACCGGAGATCCCATCTACCTGCCCCAGACTCCTCCAAGTAAGTAGCTCGAGACATTTTTGTTCTCCTGTAGAGAAATCCCTCAACTCCGACAGGCACCTGAGACTCCTCCCAGGCATCTCCCACAGTCTTCTGTCCTCTGCTTTACCTACCTAAGGGGTCAGGTAGAAACCCCAGACTCCTCCAAGGAAGCTACCGTTGAGGCTTTTTTCTTTTTTGGAGGAAACACTGCCCTCCGGGATCCCCTTTGATTCCTTCCAGACGTCTCCTAGAGTCTTTTGGCCTTTTCTTATAAGGACCCGAGATCGCAGGTAGCAGCCCCAGACTTGTTTAATGAGGCTACCCTAGATGATTCTTCTCTTTTGCAGGAAGCTCTCTTCTCCGGAATCAACCCAAGACTCCTCCCAGGCGTCATCCCAGAACATTTTGACCTCTGCGTTCGGGACCGGAGATCCCAGCTACCTGCCCCAGACTCCTCCAAGTAAGTAGCTCGAGACATTTTTGTTCTCCTGTAGAGAAATCTCTCAACTCCGACAGCCACCTAAGACTCCTCCCAGGCACCTCCCACAGTCTTCTGTCCTCTGCTTTACCTACCTAAGGGGTCAGGTAGAAGCCCCAGACTCCTCCAAGGAAGCTACCATTGAGGTTTTTTCTTTTTTGGAGGAGCCTGTGCCCTCCGGGATCCCCTGTGATTCCTTCCAGACGTCTCCTAGAGTCTTTTGGACTTTTCTTATAAGGACCGGAGATCCCAGGTAGCAGCCCCAGACTTGTCTAATGAGGCTACCCTAGATGATTCTTTTCTTTTGCAGGAAGTTCTCTTCTCCGGGGTCGACCCAAGACTCCTCCCAGGCCTCATCCCAGAATGTTTTGACCTCTGCGTTCGGGACCGGAGATCCCATCTACCTGCCCCAGACTCCTCCAAGTAAGTAGCTCGAGACATTTTTGTTCTCCTGTAGAGAAATCTCTCAACTCCGTCAGCCACCTGAGACTCCTCCCAGGCATCTCCCACAGTCTTCTGTCCTCTGCTTTACCTACCTAAGGGGTCAGGTAGAAGCCCCAGACTCCTCTTAGGAAGCTACTGTTGAGGCTTTTTTCTGTTTTGGAGGAGCCTGTGCCCTCTGGGATCCCCTGTGATTCCTTCCAGACGTCTCCTAGAGTCTTTTGGCCTTTTCTTATAAGGACCGGAGATCTCAGGTAGCAGCCCCAGATTTGTCTAATGAGGCTACCCTAGATGATTCTTCTCTTTTGCAGGAAGCTCTCTTCTCCGGGATCGACCCAAGACTCCTCCCAGGCGTCATCCCAGAACGTTTTGACCTCTGCGTTCGAGACCGGAGATCCCAGCTACCTGCCCCAGACTCCTCCAAGTAAGTAGCTCGAGACATTTTTGTTCTCCTGTAGAGAAATCTCTCAACTCCGACAGCCACCTGAGACTCCTCCCAGGCATCTCCCACAGTCTTCTGTCTTCTGCTTTACCTACCTAAGGGGTCAGGTAGAAGCCCCAGACTCCTCCAAGGAAGCTACCGTTGAGGTTTTTTTCTTTTTTGGAGGAACCTCTGCCCTCCTGGATTCCCTGTAATTCCTTCCAGACGTCTCCTAGCGTCTTTTGGCCTTTTCTTATAAGGACCGGAGATCCCAGGTAGCAGCCCCAGACTTGTCTAATGAGGCTACCCTAGATGATTCTTCTCTTTTGCAGGAAGCTCTCTTCTCTGGGATCGACCCAAGACTCCTCCCAGGCGTCATACCAGAACGTTTTGACATCTGCGTTCGGGACCGGAGATCCCATCTACCTACCCCAGACTCCTCCAAGTAAGTAGCTCGAGACATTTTTGTTCTCCTGTAGAGAAATCCCTCAACTCCGACAGCCACCTGAGACTCCTCCCAGGCATCTCCCACAGTCTTCTGTCCTCTGCTTTACCTACCTAAGGGGTCAGGTAGAAGCCCCAGACTCCTCCAAGGAAGCTACCATTGAGGTTTTTTCTTTTTTGGAGGAGCCTGTGCCCTCCGGGATCCCCTGTGATTCCTTCCAGACGTCTCCTAGAGTCTTTTGGCCTTTTCTTATAAGGACCGGAGATCCCAGGTAGCAGCCCCAGACTTGTCTAATGAGGCTACGCTAGATGATTCTTTTCTTTTGCAGGAAGTTCTCTTCTCCGGGGTCGACCCAAGACTCCTCCCAGGCCTCATCCCAGAATGTTTTGACCTCTGCGTTCGGGACCGGAGATCCCAGCTACCTGCCCCAGACTCCTCCAAGTAAGTAGCTCGAGACATTTTTGTTCTCCTGTAGAGAAATCTCTCAACTCCGTCAGCCACCTGAGACTCCTCCCAGGCATCTCCCACAGTCTTCTGTCCTCTGCTTTACCTACCTAAGGGGTCAGGTAGAAGCCCCAGACTCCTCTTAGGAAGCTACTGTTGAGGCTTTTTTCTGTTTTGGAGGAGCCTGTGCCCTCTGGGATCCCCTGTGATTCCTTCCAGACGTCTCCTACAGTCTTTTGGCCTTTTCTTATAAGGACCGGAGATCTCAGGTAGCAGCCCCAGATTTCTCTAATGAGGCTACCCTAGATGATTCTTCTCTTTTGCAGGAAGCTCTCTTCTCCGGGATCGACCCAAGACTCCTCCCAGGCGTCATCCCAGAATGTTTTGACCTCTGCGTTCGAGACCGGAGATCCCAGCTACCTGCCCCAGACTCCTCCAAGTAAGTAGCTCGAGACATTTTTGTTCTCCTGTAGAGAAATCTCTCAACTCCGACAGCCACCTGAGACTCCTCCCAGGCATCTCCCACAGTCTTCTGTCTTCTGCTTTACCTACCTAAGGGGTCAGGTAGAAGCCCCAGACTCCTCCAAGGAAGCTACCGTTGAGGTTTTTTTCTTTTTTGGAGGAACCTCTGCCCTCCTGGATTCCCTGTGATTCCTTCCAGACGTCTCCTAGCGTCTTTTGGCCTTTTCTTATAAGGACCGGAGATCCCAGGTAGCAGCCCCAGACTTGTCTAATGAGGCTACCCTAGATGATTCTTCTCTTTTGCAGGAAGCTCTCTTCTCTGGGATCAACCCAAGAGTCCTCCCAGGCGTCATCCCAGAATGTTTTGACCTCTGCGTTCAGGACCGGAGATCCCAGCTACCTGCCCCAGACTCCTCCAAGTAAGTAGCTCGAGACATTTTTGTTCTCCTGTAGAGAAATCTCTCAACTCCGACAGCCACCTGAGACTCCTCCCAGGCATCTCCCACAGTCTTCTGTCCTCTGCTTTACCTACCTAAGGGGTCAGGTAGAAGCCCCAGACTCCTCCAAGGAAGCTACCGTTGAGGTTTTTTTCTTTTTTGGAGGAACCTCTGCCCTCCGGGATCCCCTGTGATTCCTTCCAGACGTCTCCTAGAGTCTTTTGGGCATTTCTTATAAGGACCCGAGATCGCAGGTAGCAGCCCCAGACTTGTCTAATGAGGCTGCCCTAGCTGATTCTTCTCTTTTGCAGGAAGCTCTCTTCTCCGGGATCGACCCAAGACTCCTCCCAGGCGTCATCCCAGAACATTTTTACCTCTGCGTTCGGGACCGGAGATCCCAGCTACCTGCCCCAGACTCCTCCAAGTAAGTAGCTCGAGACATTTTTGTTCTCCTGTAGAGAAATCTCTCAACTCCGACAGCCACCTGAGACTCCTCCCAGGCATCTCCCACAGTCTTCTGTCCTCTGCTTTACCTACCTAAGGGGTCAGGTTAGAAGCCCCAGACTCCTCCAAGGAAGCTACCGTTGAGGTTTTTTTCTTTTTTTCGAGGAGCCTCTGACCTCCGGGATTCCCTGTGATTCCTTCCAGACGTCTCCTAGCGTCTTTTGGCCTTTTCTTATAAGGACCGGAGATCCCAGGTAGCAGCCCCAGACTTGTCTAATGAGGCTACCCTATATGATTCTTCTCTTTTGCAGGAAGCTCTCTTCTCTGGGATCGACCCAAGACTCCTCCCAGGCGTCATCCCAGAATGTTTTGACATCTGCGTTCAGGACCGGAGATCCCATCTACCTGCCCCAGACTCCTCCAAGTAAGTAGCTCGAGACATTTTTGTTCTCCTGTAGAGAAATCTCTCAACTCCGACAGGCACCTGAGACTCCTCCCAGGCATCTCCCACAGTCTTCTGTCCTCTGCTTTACCTACCTAAGGGGTCAGGTAGAAGCCCCAGACTCCTCCAAGGAAGCTACCATTGAGGCTTTTTTCTTTTTTGTAGGAACCTCTGCCCTCCTGGATTCCCTGTGATTCCTTCCAGACGTCTCCTAGCGTCTTTTGGCCTTTTCTTATAAGGACCGGAGATCCCAGGTAGCAGCCCCAGACTTGTCTAATGAGGCTACCCTAGATGATTCTTCTCTTTTGCAGGAAGCTCTCTTCTCCGGGATCGACCCAAGACTCCTCCCAGGCGTCATCCCAGAACGTTTTGACATCTGTGTTCGGGACCGGAGATCCCATCTACCTGCCCCAGACTCCTCCAAGTAAGTAGCTCGAGACATTTTTGTTCTCCTGTAGAGAAATCTCTCAACTCCGACAGCCACCTGAGACTCCTCCTAGGCATCTCCCACAGTCTTCTGTCCTCTGCTTTACCTACCTAAGGGCTCAGGTAGAAGCCCCAGACTCCTCCAAGGAAGCTACCATTGAGGTTTTTTCTTTTTTGGAGGAGCCTGTGCCCTCTGGGATCCCCTGTGATTCCTTCCAGACGTCTCCTAGAGTCTTTTGGCCTTTTCTTATAAGGACCGGAGATCCCAGGTAGCAGCCCCAGACTTGTCTAATGAGGCTACCCTAGATGATTCTTCTCTTTTGCAGGAAGCTCTCTTCTCTGGGATCAACCCAAGAGTCCTCCCAGGCGTCATCCCAGAATGTTTTGACCTCTGCGTTCAGGACCGGAGATCCCAGCTACCTGCCCCAGACTCCTCCAAGTAAGTAGCTCGAGACATTTTTGTTCTCCTGTAGAGAAATCTCTCAACTCCGACAGCCACCTGAGACTCCTCCCAGGCATCTCCCACAGTCTTCTGTCCTCTGCTTTACCTACCTAAGGGGTCAGGTAGAAGCCCCAGACTCCTCTTAGGAAGCTACCGTTGAGGTTTTTTCTGTTTTGGCGGAGCCTGTGCCCTCTGGGATCCCCTGTGATTCCTTCCAGACGTCTCCTAGAGTCTTTTGGGCTTTTCTTATAAGGACCGGAGATCGCAGGTAGCAGCCCCAGACTTGTCTAATGAGGCTACCCTAGATGATTCTTCTGTTTTGCAGGAAGCTCTCTTCTCCAGGATTGACCCAAGACTCCTCCCAGGCGTCATCCCAGAACGTTTTGACCTCTGCATTCGGGACCGGAGATCCCAGCTACCTGCTCCAGACTCCTCCAAGTAAGTAGCTCGAGACATTTTTGTTCTCCTGTAGAGAAATCTCTCAACTCCGACAGCCACCTGAGACTCCTCCCAGGCATCTCCCACAGTCTTCTGTCCTCTGCTTTACCTACCTAAGGGGTCAGGTAGAAGCCCTAGACTCCTCCAAGGAAGCTACCGTTGACGTTTTTTTCTTTTTTTGAGGAACCTCTGCCCTCCGGGATCCCCTGTGATTCCTTCCAGACGTCTCCTAGAGTCTTTTGGGCATTTCTTATAAGGACCCGAGATCGCAGGTAGCAGCCCCAGACTTGTCTAATGAGGCTACCCTAGATGATTCTTCTCTTTTGCAGGAAGCTCTCTTCTCCGGGATCGACCCAAGACTCCTCCCAGGCGTCATCCCAGAACATTTTTACCTCTGCGTTCGGGACCGGAGATCCCAGCTACCTGCCCCAGACTCCTCCAGGTAAGTAGCTCGAGACATTTTTGTTCTCCTGTAGAGAAATCTCTCAACTCCGACAGCCACCTGAGACTCCTCCCAGGCATCTCCCACAGTCTTCTGTCCTCTGCTTTACCTACCTAAGGGGTCAGGTTAGAAGCCCCAGACTCCTCCAAGGAAGCTACCGTTGAGGTTTTTTTCTTTTTTTCGAGGAGCCTCTGACCTCCGGGATTCCCTGTGATTCCTTCCAGACGTCTCCTAGCGTCTTTTGGCCTTTTCTTATAAGGACCGGAGATCCCAGGTAGCAGCCCCAGACTTGTCTAATGAGGCTACCCTATATGATTCTTCTCTTTTGCAGGAAGCTCTCTTCTCTGGGATCGACCCAAGACTCCTCCCAGGCGTCATCCCAGAACGTTTTGACATCTGCGTTCGGGACCGGAGATCCCATCTACCTGCCCCAGACTCCTCCAAGTAAGTAGCTCGAGACATTTTTGTTCTCCTGTAGAGAAATCCCTCAACTCCGACAGGCACCTGAGACTCCTCCCAGGCATCTCCCACAGTCTTCTGTCCTCTGCTTTACCTACCTAAGGGGTCAGGTAGAAACCCCAGACTCCTCCAAGGAAGCTACCGTTGAGGCTTTTTTCTTTTTTGGAGGAAACACTGCCCTCCGGGATCCCCTTTGATTCCTTCCAGACGTCTCCTAGAGTCTTTTGGCCTTTTCTTATAAGGACCCGAGATCGCAGGTAGCAGCCCCAGACTTGTTTAATGAGGCTACCCTAGATGATTCTTCTCTTTTGCAGGAAGCTCTCTTCTCCGGAATCAACCCAAGACTCCTCCCAGGCGTCATCCCAGAACATTTTGACCTCTGCGTTCGGGACCGGTGATCCCAGCTACCTGCCCCAGACTCCTCCAAGTAAGTAGCTCGAGACATTTTTGTTCTCCTGTAGAGAAATCTCTCAACTCCGACAGCCACCTAAGACTCCTCCCAGGCACCTCCCACAGTCTTCTGTCCTCTGCTTTACCTACCTAAGGGGTCAGGTAGAAGCCCCAGACTCCTCCAAGGAAGCTACCATTGAGGTTTTTTCTTTTTTGGAGGAGCCTGTGCCCTCCGGGATCCCCTGTGATTCCTTCCAGACGTCTCCTAGAGTCTTTTGGCCTTTTCTTATAAGGACCGGAGATCCCAGGTAGCAGCCCCAGACTTGTCTAATGAGGCTACCCTAGATGATTCTTTTCTTTTGCAGGAAGTTCTCTTCTCCGGGGTCGACCCAAGACTCCTCCCAGGCCTCATCCCAGAATGTTTTGACCTCTGCGTTCGGGACCGGAGATCCCATCTACCTGCCCCAGACTCCTCCAAGTAAGTAGCTCGAGACATTTTTGTTCTCCTGTAGAGAAATCTCTCAACTCCGTCAGCCACCTGAGACTCCTCCCAGGCATCTCCCACAGTCTTCTGTCCTCTGCTTTACCTACCTAAGGGGTCAGGTAGAAGCCCCAGACTCCTCTTAGGAAGCTACTGTTGAGGCTTTTTTCTGTTTTGGAGGAGCCTGTGCCCTCTGGGATCCCCTGTGATTCCTTCCAGACGTCTCCTAGAGTCTTTTGGCCTTTTCTTATAAGGACCGGAGATCTCAGGTAGCAGCCCCAGATTTGTCTAATGAGGCTACCCTAGATGATTCTTCTCTTTTGCAGGAAGCTCTCTTCTCCGGGATCGACCCAAGACTCCTCCCAGGCGTCATCCCAGAACGTTTTGACCTCTGCGTTCGAGACCGGAGATCCCAGCTACCTGCCCCAGACTCCTCCAAGTAAGTAGCTCGAGACATTTTTGTTCTCCTGTAGAGAAATCTCTCAACTCCGACAGCCACCTGAGACTCCTCCCAGGCATCTCCCACAGTCTTCTGTCTTCTGCTTTACCTACCTAAGGGGTCAGGTAGAAGCCCCAGACTCCTCCAAGGAAGCTACCGTTGAGGTTTTTTTCTTTTTTGGAGGAACCTCTGCCCTCCTGGATTCCCTGTAATTCCTTCCAGACGTCTCCTAGCGTCTTTTGGCCTTTTCTTATAAGGACCGGAGATCCCAGGTAGCAGCCCCAGACTTGTCTAATGAGGCTACCCTATATGATTCTTCTCTTTTGCAGGAAGCTCTCTTCTCTGGGATCGACCCAAGACTCCTCCCAGGCGTCATACCAGAACGTTTTGACATCTGCGTTCGGGACCGGAGATCCCATCTACCTACCCCAGACTCCTCCAAGTAAGTAGCTCGAGACATTTTTGTTCTCCTGTAGAGAAATCCCTCAACTCCGACAGCCACCTGAGACTCCTCCCAGGCATCTCCCACAGTCTTCTGTCCTCTGCTTTACCTACCTAAGGGGTCAGGTAGAAGCCCCAGACTCCTCCAAGGAAGCTACCATTGAGGTTTTTTCTTTTTTGGAGGAGCCTGTGCCCTCCGGGATCCCCTGTGATTCCTTCCAGACGTCTCCTAGAGTCTTTTGGCCTTTTCTTATAAGGACCGGAGATCCCAGGTAGCAGCCCCAGACTTGTCTAATGAGGCTACCCTAGATGATTCTTTTCTTTTGCAGGAAGTTCTCTTCTCCGGGGTCGACCCAAGACTCCTCCCAGGCCTCATCCCAGAATGTTTTGACCTCTGCGTTCGGGACCGGAGATCCCAGCTACCTGCCCCAGACTCCTCCAAGTAAGTAGCTCGAGACATTTTTGTTCTCCTGTAGAGAAATCTCTCAACTCCGTCAGCCACCTGAGACTCCTCCCAGGCATCTCCCACAGTCTTCTGTCCTCTGCTTTACCTACCTAAGGGGTCAGGTAGAAGCCCCAGACTCCTCTTAGGAAGCTACTGTTGAGGCTTTTTTCTGTTTTGGAGGAGCCTGTGCCCTCTGGGATCCCCTGTGATTCCTTCCAGACGTCTCCTACAGTCTTTTGGCCTTTTCTTATAAGGACCGGAGATCTCAGGTAGCAGCCCCAGATTTCTCTAATGAGGCTACCCTAGATGATTCTTCTCTTTTGCAGGAAGCTCTCTTCTCCGGGATCGACCCAAGACTCCTCCCAGGCGTCATCCCAGAATGTTTTGACCTCTGCGTTCGAGACCGGAGATCCCAGCTACCTGCCCCAGACTCCTCCAAGTAAGTAGCTCGAGACATTTTTGTTCTCCTGTAGAGAAATCTCTCAACTCCGACAGCCACCTGAGACTCCTCCCAGGCATCTCCCACAGTCTTCTGTCTTCTGCTTTACCTACCTAAGGGGTCAGGTAGAAGCCCCAGACTCCTCCAAGGAAGCTACCGTTGAGGTTTTTTTCTTTTTTGGAGGAACCTCTGCCCTCCTGGATTCCCTGTGATTCCTTCCAGACGTCTCCTAGCGTCTTTTGGCCTTTTCTTATAAGGACCGGAGATCCCAGGTAGCAGCCCCAGACTTGTCTAATGAGGCTACCCTAGATGATTCTTCTCTTTTGCAGGAAGCTCTCTTCTCTGGGATCAACCCAAGAGTCCTCCCAGGCGTCATCCCAGAATGTTTTGACCTCTGCGTTCAGGACCGGAGATCCCAGCTACCTGCCCCAGACTCCTCCAAGTAAGTAGCTCGAGACATTTTTGTTCTCCTGTAGAGAAATCTCTCAACTCCGACAGCCACCTGAGACTCCTCCCAGGCATCTCCCACAGTCTTCTGTCCTCTGCTTTACCTACCTAAGGGGTCAGGTAGAAGCCCCAGACTCCTCCAAGGAAGCTACCGTTGAGGTTTTTTTCTTTTTTGGAGGAACCTCTGCCCTCCGGGATCCCCTGTGATTCCTTCCAGACGTCTCCTAGAGTCTTTTGGGCATTTCTTATAAGGACCCGAGATCGCAGGTAGCAGCCCCAGACTTGTCTAATGAGGCTGCCCTAGCTGATTCTTCTCTTTTGCAGGAAGCTCTCTTCTCCGGGATCGACCCAAGACTCCTCCCAGGCGTCATCCCAGAACATTTTTACCTCTGCGTTCGGGACCGGAGATCCCAGCTACCTGCCCCAGACTCCTCCAAGTAAGTAGCTCGAGACATTTTTGTTCTCCTGTAGAGAAATCTCTCAACTCCGACAGCCACCTGAGACTCCTCCCAGGCATCTCCCACAGTCTTCTGTCCTCTGCTTTACCTACCTAAGGGGTCAGGTTAGAAGCCCCAGACTCCTCCAAGGAAGCTACCGTTGAGGTTTTTTTCTTTTTTTCGAGGAGCCTCTGACCTCCGGGATTCCCTGTGATTCCTTCCAGACGTCTCCTAGCGTCTTTTGGCCTTTTCTTATAAGGACCGGAGATCCCAGGTAGCAGCCCCAGACTTGTCTAATGAGGCTACCCTATATGATTCTTCTCTTTTGCAGGAAGCTCTCTTCTCTGGGATCGACCCAAGACTCCTCCCAGGCGTCATCCCAGAATGTTTTGACATCTGCGTTCAGGACCGGAGATCCCATCTACCTGCCCCAGACTCCTCCAAGTAAGTAGCTCGAGACATTTTTGTTCTCCTGTAGAGAAATCCCTCAACTCCGACAGGCACCTGAGACTCCTCCCAGGCATCTCCCACAGTCTTCTGTCCTCTGCTTTACCTACCTAAGGGGTCAGGTAGAAACCCCAGACTCCTCCAAGGAAGCTACCGTTGAGGCTTTTTTCTTTTTTGGAGGAAACACTGCCCTCCGGGATCCCCTTTGATTCCTTCCAGACGTCTCCTAGAGTCTTTTGGCCTTTTCTTATAAGGACCCGAGATCGCAGGTAGCAGCCCCAGACTTGTTTAATGAGGCTACCCTAGATGATTCTTCTCTTTTGCAGGAAGCTCTCTTCTCCGGAATCAACCCAAGACTCCTCCCAGGCGTCATCCCAGAACATTTTGACCTCTGCGTTCGGGACCGGAGATCCCAGCTACCTACCCCAGACTCCTCCAAGTAAGTAGCTCGAGACATTTTTGTTCTCCTGTAGAGAAATCTCTCAACTCCGACAGCCACCTGAGACTCCTCCCAGGCACCTCCCACAGTCTTCTGTCCTCTGCTTTACCTACCTAAGGGGTCAGGTAGAAGCCCCAGACTCCTCCAAGGAAGCTACCATTGAGGTTTTTTCTTTTTTGGAGGAGCCTGTGCCCTCCGGGATCCCCTGTGATTCCTTCCAGACGTCTCCTAGAGTCTTTTGGACTTTTCTTATAAGGACCGGAGATCCCAGGTAGCAGCCCCAGACTTGTCTAATGAGGCTACCCTAGATGATTCTTTTCTTTTGCAGGAAGTTCTCTTCTCCGGGGTCGACCCAAGACTCCTCCCAGGCCTCATCCCAGAATGTTTTGACCTCTGCGTTCGGGACCGGAGATCCCATCTACCTGCCCCAGACTCCTCCAAGTAAGTAGCTCGAGACATTTTTGTTCTCCTGTAGAGAAATCTCTCAACTCCGTCAGCCACCTGAGACTCCTCCCAGGCATCTCCCACAGTCTTCTGTCCTCTGCTTTACCTACCTAAGGGGTCAGGTAGAAGCCCCAGACTCCTCTTAGGAAGCTACTGTTGAGGCTTTTTTCTGTTTTGGAGGAGCCTGTGCCCTCTGGGATCCCCTGTGATTCCTTCCAGACGTCTCCTACAGTCTTTTGGCCTTTTCTTATAAGGACCGGAGATCTCAGGTAGCAGCCCCAGATTTGTCTAATGAGGCTACCCTAGATGATTCTTCTCTTTTGCAGGAAGCTCTCTTCTCCGGGATCGACCCAAGACTCCTCCCAGGCGTCATCCCAGAACGTTTTGACCTCTGCGTTCGAGACCGGAGATCCCAGCTACCTGCCCCAGACTCCTCCAAGTAAGTAGCTCGAGACATTTTTGTTCTCCTGTAGAGAAATCTCTCAACTCTGACAGCCACCTGAGACTCCTCCCAGGCATCTCCCACAGTCTTCTGTCTTCTGCTTTACCTACCTAAGGGGTCAGGTAGAAGCCCCAGACTCCTCCAAGGAAGCTACCGTTGAGGTTTTTTTCTTTTTTGGAGGAACCTCTGCCCTCCTGGATTCCCTGTGATTCCTTCCAGACGTCTCCTAGCGTCTTTTGGCCTTTTCTTATAAGGACCGGAGATCCCAGGTAGCAGCCCCAGACTTGTCTAATGAGGCTACCCTAGATGATTCTTCTCTTTTGCAGGAAGCTCTCTTCTCTGGGATCAACCCAAGAGTCCTCCCAGGCGTCATCCCAGAATGTTTTGACCTCTGCGTTCAGGACCGGAGATCCCAGCTACCTGCCCCAGACTCCTCCAAGTAAGTAGCTCGAGACATTTTTGTTCTCCTGTAGAGAAATCTCTCAACTCCGACAGCCACCTGAGACTCCTCCCAGGCATCTCCCACAGTCTTCTGTCCTCTGCTTTACCTACCTAAGGGGTCAGGTAGAAGCCCCAGACTCCTCCAAGGAAGCTACCGTTGAGGTTTTTTTCTTTTTTGGAGGAACCTCTGCCCTCCTGGATTCCCTGTGATTCCTTCCAGACGTCTCCTAGCGTCTTTTGGCCTTTTCTTATAAGGACCGGAGATCCCAGGTAGCAGCCCCAGACTTGTCTAATGAGGCTACCCTAGATGATTCTTCTCTTTTGCAGGAAGCTCTCTTCTCTGGGATCGACCCAAGACTCCTCCCAGGCGTCATCCCAGAATGTTTTGACCTCTGCGTTCAGGACCGGAGATCCCAGCTACCTGCCCCAGACTCCTCCAAGTAAGTAGCTCGAGACATTTTTGTTCTCCTGTAGAGAAATCTCTCAACTCCGACAGGCACCTGAGACTCCTCCCAGGCATCTCCCACAGTCTTCTGTCCTCTGCTTTACCTACCTAAGGGGTCAGGTAGAAGCCCCAGACTCCTCCAAGGAAGCTACCATTGAGGCTTTTTTCTTTTTTGGAGGAACCTCTGCCCTCCTGGATTCCCTGTGATTCCTTCCAGACGTCTCCTAGCGTCTTTTGGCCTTTTCTTATAAGGACCGGAGATCTCAGGTAGCAGCCCCAGACTTGTCTAATGAGGCTACCCTAGATGATTCTTCTCTTTTGCAGGAAGCTCTCTTCTCCGGGATCGACCCAAGACTCCTCCCAGGCGTCATCCCAGAACGTTTTGACATCTGTGTTCGGGACCGGAGATCCCATCTACCTGCCCCAGACTCCTCCAAGTAAGTAGCTCGAGACATTTTTGTTCTCCTGTAGAGAAATCTCTCAACTCCGACAGGCACCTGAGACTCCTCCCAGGCATCTCCCACAGTCTTCTGTCCTCTGCTTTACCTACCTAAGGGGTCAGGTAGAAGCCCCAGACTCCTCCAAGGAAGCTACCATTGAGGCTTTTTTCTTTTTTGTAGGAACCTCTGCCCTCCTGGATTCCCTGTGATTCCTTCCAGACGTCTCCTAGCGTCTTTTGGCCTTTTCTTATAAGGACCGGAGATCTCAGGTAGCAGCCCCAGACTTGTCTAATGAGGCTACCCTAGATGATTCTTCTCTTTTGCAGGAAGCTCTCTTCTCCGGGATCGACCCAAGACTCCTCCCAGGCGTCATCCCAGAACATTTTGACATCTGTGTTCGGGACCGGAGATCCCATCTACCTGCCCCAGACTCCTCCAAGTAAGTAGCTCGAGACATTTTTGTTCTCCTGTAGAGAAATCTCTCAACTCCGACAGCCACCTGAGACTCCTCCTAGGCATCTCCCACAGTCTTCTGTCCTCTGCTTTACCTACCTAAGGGCTCAGGTAGAAGCCCCAGACTCCTCCAAGGAAGCTACCATTGAGGTTTTTTCTTTTTTGGAGGAGCCTGTGCCCTCTGGGATCCCCTGTGATTCCTTCCAGACGTCTCCTAGAGTCTTTTGGCCTTTTCTTATAAGGACCGGAGATCCCAGGTAGCAGCCCCAGACTTGTCTAATGAGGCTACCCTAGATGATTCTTCTCTTTTGCAGGAAGCTCTCTTCTCTGGGATCAACCCAAGAGTCCTCCCAGGCGTCATCCCAGAATGTTTTGACCTCTGCGTTCAGGACCGGAGATCCCAGATACCTGCCCCAGACTCCTCCAAGTAAGTAGCTCGAGACATTTTTGTTCTCCTGTAGAGAAATCTCTCAACTCCGACAGCCACCTGAGACTCCTCCCAGGCATCTCCCACAGTCTTCTGTCCTCTGCTTTACCTACCTAAGGGGTCAGGTAGAAGCCCCAGACTCCTCTTAGGAAGCTACCGTTGAGGTTTTTTCTGTTTTGGCGGAGCCTGTGCCCTCTGGGATCCCCTGTGATTCCTTCCAGACGTCTCCTAGAGTCTTTTGGGCTTTTCTTATAAGGACCGGAGATCGCAGGTAGCAGCCCCAGACTTGTCTAATGAGGCTACCCTAGATGATTCTTCTGTTTTGCAGGAAGCTCTCTTCTCCAGGATTGACCCAAGACTCCTCCCAGGCGTCATCCCAGAACGTTTTGACCTCTGCATTCGGGACCGGAGATCCCAGCTACCTGCCCCAGACTCCTCCAAGTAAGTAGCTCGAGACATTTTTGTTCTCCTGTAGAGAAATCTCTCAACTCCGACAGCCACCTGAGACTCCTCCCAGGCATCTCCCACAGTCTTCTGTCCTCTGCTTTACCTACCTAAGGGGTCAGGTAGAAGCCCTAGACTCCTCCAAGGAAGCTACCGTTGTCGTTTTTTTCTTTTTTGGAGGAACCTCTGCCCTCCGGGATCCCCTGTGATTCCTTCCAGACGTCTCCTAGAGTCTTTTGGGCATTTCTTATAAGGACCCGAGATCGCAGGTAGCAGCCCCAGACTTGTCTAATGAGGCTACCCTAGATGATTCTTCTCTTTTGCAGGAAGCTCTCTTCTCCGGGATCGACCCAAGACTCCTCCCAGGCGTCATCCCAGAACATTTTTACCTCTGCGTTCGGGACCGGAGATCCCAGCTACCTGCCCCAGACTCCTCCAGGTAAGTAGCTCGAGACATTTTTGTTCTCCTGTAGAGAAATCTCTCAACTCCGACAGCCACCTGAGACTCCTCCCAGGCATCTCCCACAGTCTTCTGTCCTCTGCTTTACCTACCTAAGGGGTCAGGTTAGAAGCCCCAGACTCCTCCAAGGAAGCTACCGTTGAGGTTTTTTTCTTTTTTTCGAGGAGCCTCTGACCTCCGGGATTCCCTGTGATTCCTTCCAGACGTCTCCTAGCGTCTTTTGGCCTTTTCTTATAAGGACCGGAGATCCCAGGTAGCAGCCCCAGACTTGTCTAATGAGGCTACCCTATATGATTCTTCTCTTTTGCAGGAAGCTCTCTTCTCTGGGATCGACCCAAGACTCCTCCCAGGCGTCATCCCAGAACGTTTTGACATCTGCGTTCGGGACCGGAGATCCCATCTACCTGCCCCAGACTCCTCCAAGTAAGTAGCTCGAGACATTTTTGTTCTCCTGTAGAGAAATCCCTCAACTCCGACAGGCACCTGAGACTCCTCCTAGGCATCTCCCACACTCTTCTGTCCTCTGCTTTACCTACCTAAGGGGTCAGGTAGAAACCCCAGACTCCTCCAAGGAAGCTACCATTGAGGCTTTTTTCTTTTTTGGAGGAAACACTGCCCTCCGGGATCCCCTTTGATTCCTTCCAGACGTCTCCTAGAGTCTTTTGGCCTTTTCTTATAAGGACCCGAGATCGCAGGTAGCAGCCCCAGACTTGTTTAATGAGGCTACCCTAGATGATTCTTCTCTTTTGCAGGAAGCTCTCTTCTCCGGAATCAACCCAAGACTCCTCCCAGGCGTCATCCCAGAACATTTTGACCTCTGCGTTCGGGACCGGAGATCCCAGCTACCTGCCCCAGACTCCTCCAAGTAAGTAGCTCGAGACATTTTTGTTCTCCTGTAGAGAAATCTCTCAACTCCGACAGCCACCTGAGACTCCTCCCAGGCACCTCCCACAGTCTTCTGTCCTCTGCTTTACCTACCTAAGGGCTCAGGTAGAAGCCCCAGACTCCTCCAAGGAAGCTACCATTGAGGTTTTTTCTTTTTTGGAGGAGCCTGTGCCCTCCGGGATCCCCTGTGATTCCTTCCAGACGTCTCCTAGAGTCTTTTGGCCTTTTCTTATAAGGACCGGAGATCCCAGGTAGCAGCCCCAGACTTGTCTAATGAGGCTACCCTAGATGATTCTTTTCTTTTGCAGGAAGTTCTCTTCTCCGGGGTCGACCCAAGACTCCTCCCAGGCCTCATCCCAGAATGTTTTGACCTCTGCGTTCGGGACCGGAGATCCCATCTACCTGCCCCAGACTCCTCCAAGTAAGTAGCTCGAGACATTTTTGTTCTCCTGTAGAGAAATCTCTCAACTCCGTCAGCCACCTGAGACTCCTCCCAGGCATCTCCCACAGTCTTCTGTCCTCTGCTTTACCTACCTAAGGGGTCAGGTAGAAGCCCCAGACTCCTCTTAGGAAGCTACTGTTGAGGCTTTTTTCTGTTTTGGAGGAGCCTGTGCCCTCTGGGATCCCCTGTGATTCCTTCCAGACGTCTCCTAGAGTCTTTTGGCCTTTTCTTATAAGGACCGGAGATCTCAGGTAGCAGCCCCAGATTTGTCTAATGAGGCTACCCTAGATGATTCTTCTCTTTTGCAGGAAGCTCTCTTCTCCGGGATCGACCCAAGACTCCTCCCAGGCGTCATCCCAGAACGTTTTGACCTCTGCGTTCGAGACCGGAGATCCCAGCTACCTGCCCCAGACTCCTCCAAGTAAGTAGCTCGAGACATTTTTGTTCTCCTGTAGAGAAATCTCTCAACTCCGACAGCCACCTGAGACTCCTCCCAGGCATCTCCCACAGTCTTCTGTCTTCTGCTTTACCTACCTAAGGGGTCAGGTAGAAGCCCCAGACTCCTCCAAGGAAGCTACCGTTGAGGTTTTTTTCTTTTTTGGAGGAACCTCTGCCCTCCTGGATTCCCTGTAATTCCTTCCAGACGTCTCCTAGCGTCTTTTGGCCTTTTCTTATAAGGACCGGAGATCCCAGGTAGCAGCCCCAGACTTGTCTAATGAGGCTACCCTATATGATTCTTCTCTTTTGCAGGAAGCTCTCTTCTCTGGGATCGACCCAAGACTCCTCCCAGGCGTCATACCAGAACGTTTTGACATCTGCGTTCAGGACCGGAGATCCCATCTACCTACCCCAGACTCCTCCAAGTAAGTAGCTCGAGACATTTTTGTTCTCCTGTAGAGAAATCCCTCAACTCCGACAGCCACCTGAGACTCCTCCCAGGCATCTCCCACAGTCTTCTGTCCTCTGCTTTACCTACCTAAGGGGTCAGGTAGAAGCCCCAGACTCCTCCAAGGAAGCTACCGTTGAGGTTTTTTTCTTTTTTGGAGGAACCTCTGCCCTCCTGGATTCCCTGTGATTCCTTCCAGACATCTCCTAGCGTCTTTTGGCCTTTTCTTATAAGGACCGGAGATCCCAGGTAGCAGCCCCAGACTTGTCTAATGAGGCTACCCTAGATGATTCTTCTCTTTTGCAGGAAGCTCTCTTCTCTGGGATCGACCCAAGACTCCTCCCAGGCGTCATCCCAGAATGTTTTGACCTCTGCGTTCAGGACCGGAGATCCCAGCTACCTGCCCCAGACTCCTCCAAGTAAGTAGATCGAGACATTTTTGTTCTCCTGTAGAGAAATCTCTCAACTCCGACAGGCACCTGAGACTCCTCCCAGGCATCTCCCACAGTCTTCTGTCCTCTGCTTTACCTACCTAAGGGGTCAGGTAGAAGCCCCAGACTCCTCCAAGGAAGCTACCATTGAGGCTTTTTTCTTTTTTGGAGGAACCTCTGCCCTCCTGGATTCCCTGTGATTCCTTCCAGACGTCTCCTAGCGTCTTTTGGCCTTTTCTTATAAGGACCGGAGATCTCAGGTAGCAGCCCCAGACTTGTCTAATGAGGCTACCCTAGATGATTCTTCTCTTTTGCAGGAAGCTCTCTTCTCCGGGATCGACCCAAGACTCCTCCCAGGCGTCATCCCAGAACGTTTTGACATCTGTGTTCGGGACCGGAGATCCCATCTACCTGCCCCAGACTCCTCCAAGTAAGTAGCTCGAGACATTTTTGTTCTCCTGTAGAGAAATCTCTCAACTCCGACAGCCACCTGAGACTCCTCCTAGGCATCTCCCACAGTCTTCTGTCCTCTGCTTTACCTACCTAAGGGCTCAGGTAGAAGCCCCAGACTCCTCCATAGAAGCTACCATTGAGGTTTTTTCTTTTTTGGAGGAGCCTGTGCCCTCTGGGATCCCCTGTGATTCCTTCCAGACGTCTCCTAGAGTCTTTTGGCCTTTTCTTATAAGGACCGGAGATCCCAGGTAGCAGCCCCAGACTTGTCTAATGAGGCTACCCTAGATGATTCTTCTCTTTTGCAGGAAGCTCTCTTCTCTGGGATCAACCCAAGAGTCCTCCCAGGCGTCATCCCAGAATGTTTTGACCTCTGCGTTCAGGACCGGAGATCCCAGCTACCTGCCCCAGACTCCTCCAAGTAAGTAGCTCGAGACATTTTTGTTCTCCTGTAGAGAAATCTCTCAACTCCGACAGCCACCTGAGACTCCTCCCAGGCATCTCCCACAGTCTTCTGTCCTCTGCTTTACCTACCTAAGGGGTCAGGTAGAAGCCCCAGACTCCTCTTAGGAAGCTACCGGTGAGATTTTTTCTGTTTTGGCGGAGCCTGTGCCCTCTGGGATCCCCTGTGATTCCTTCCAGACGTCTCCTAGAGTCTTTTGGGCTTTTCTTATAAGGACCGGAGATCGCAGGTAGCAGCCCCAGACTTGTCTAATGAGGCTACCCTAGATGATTCTTCTGTTTTGCAGGAAGCTCTCTTCTCCAGGATTGACCCAAGACTCCTCCCAGGCGTCATCCCAGAACGTTTTGACCTCTGCATTCGGGACCGGAGATCCCATCTACCTGCCCCAGACTCCTCCAAGTAAGTAGCTCGAGACATTTTTGTTCTCCTGTAGAGAAATCTCTCAACTCCGTCAGCCACCTGAGACTCCTCCCAGGCATCTCCCACAGTCTTCTGTCCTCTGCTTTACCTACCTAAGGTGTCAGGTAGAAGCCCCAGACTCCTCTTAGGAAGCTACTGTTGAGGCTTTTTTCTGTTTTGGAGGAGCCTGTGCCCTCTGGGATCCCCTGTGATTCCTTCCAGACGTCTCCTAGAGTCTTTTGGCCTTTTCTTATAAGGACCGGAGATCTCAGGTAGCAGCCCCAGACTTGTCTAATGAGGCTACCCTAGATGATTCTTCTCTTTTGCAGGAAGCTCTCTTCTCTGGGATCGACCCAAGACTCCTCCCAGGCGTCATCCCAGAACGTTTTGACCTCTGCGTTCGAGACCGGAGATCCCAGCTACCTGCCCCAGACTCCTCCAAGTAAGTAGCTCGAGACATTTTTGTTCTCCTGTAGAGAAATCCCTCAACTCCGACAGCCACCTGAGACTCCTCCCAGGCATCTCCCACAGTCTTCTGTCCTCTGCTTTACCTACCTAAGGGGTCAGGTAGAAGCCCCAGACTCCTCCAAGGAAGCTACCATTGAGGTTTTTTCTTTTTTGGAGGAGCCTGTGCCCTCCGGGATCCCCTGTGATTCCTTCCAGACGTCTCCTAGAGTCTTTTGGGCATTTCTTATAAGGACCCGAGATCGCAGGTAGCAGCCCCAGACTTGTCTAATGAGGCTACCCTAGATGATTCTTCTCTTTTGCAGGAAGCTCTCTTCTCCGGGATCGACCCAAGACTCCTCCCAGGCGTCATCCCAGAACATTTTTACCTCTGCGTTCGGGACCGGAGATCCGAGCTACCTGCCCCAGACTCCTCCAGGTAAGTAGCTCGAGACATTTTTGTTCTCCTGTAGAGAAATCTCTCAACTCCGACAGCCACCTGAGACTCCTCCCAGGCATCTCCCACAGTCTTCTGTCCTCTGCTTTACCTACCTAAGGGGTCAGGTAGAAGCCCCAGACTCCTCCAAGGAAGCTACCATTGAGGTTTTTTCTTTTTTGGAGGAGCCTGTGCCCTCCGGGATCCCCTGTGATTCCTTCCAGACGTCTCCTAGAGTCTTTTGGCCTTTTCTTATAAGGACCGGAGATCCCAGGTAGCAGCCCCAGACTTGTCTAATGAGGCTACCCTAGATGATTCTTTTCTTTTGCAGGAAGTTCTCTTCTCCGGGGTCGACCCAAGACTCCTCCCAGGCGTCATCCCAGAATGTTTTGACCTCTGCGTTCAGGACGGGAGATCCCATCTACCTGCCCCAGACTCCTCCAAGTAAGTAGCTCGAGACATTTTTGTTCTCCTGTAGAGAAATCTCTCAACTCCGTCAGCCACCTGAGACTCCTCCCAGGCATCTCCCACAGTCTTCTGTCCTCTGCTTTACCTACCTAAGGGGTCAGGTAGAAGCCCCAGACTCCTCTTAGGAAGCTACTGTTGAGGCTTTTTTCTGTTTTGGAGGAGCCTGTGCCCTCTGGGATCCCCTGTGATTCCTTCCAGACGTCTCCTAGAGTCTTTTGGCCTTTTCTTATAAGGACCGGAGATCTCAGGTAGCAGCCCCAGATTTGTCTAATGAGGCTACCCTAGATGATTCTTCTCTTTTGCAGGAAGCTCTCTTCTCCGGGATCGACCCAAGACTCCTCCCAGGCGTCATCCCAGAACGTTTTGACCTCTGCGTTCGAGACCGGAGATCCCAGCTACCTGCCCCAGACTCCTCCAAGTAAGTAGCTCGAGACATTTTTGTTCTCCTGTAGAGAAATCTCTCAACTCCGACAGCCACCTGAGACTCCTCCCAGGCATCTCCCACAGTCTTCTGTCTTCTGCTTTACCTACCTAAGGGGTCAGGTAGAAGCCCCAGACTCCTCCAAGGAAGCTACCGTTGAGGTTTTTTTCTTTTTTGGAGGAACCTCTGCCCTCCTGGATTCCCTGTGATTCCTTCCAGACGTCTCCTAGCGTCTTTTGGCCTTTTCTTATAAGGACCGGAGATCCCAGGTAGCAGCCCCAGACTTGTCTAATGAGGCTACCCTAGATGATTCTTCTCTTTTGCAGGAAGCTCTCTTCTCTGGGATCAACCCAAGAGTCCTCCCAGGCGTCATCCCAGAATGTTTTGACCTCTGCGTTCAGGATCGGAGATCCCAGCTACCTGCCCCAGACTCCTCCAAGTAAGTAGCTCGAGACATTTTTGTTCTCCTGTAGAGAAATCTCTCAACTCCGACAGCCACCTGAGACTCCTCCCAGGCATCTCCCACAGTCTTCTGTCCTCTGCTTTACCTACCTAAGGGGTCAGGTAGAAGCCCCAGACTCCTCCAAGGAAGCTACCGTTGAGGTTTTTTTCTTTTTTGGAGGAACCTCTGCCCTCCTGGATTCCCTGTGATTCCTTCCAGACATCTCCTAGCGTCTTTTGGCCTTTTCTTATAAGGACCGGAGATCCCAGGTAGCAGCCCCAGACTTGTCTAATGAGGCTACCCTAGATGATTCTTCTCTTTTGCAGGAAGCTCTCTTCTCTGGGATCGACCCAAGACTCCTCCCAGGCGTCATCCCAGAATGTTTTGACCTCTGCGTTCAGGACCGGAGATCCCAGCTACCTGCCCCAGACTCCTCCAAGTAAGTAGATCGAGACATTTTTGTTCTCCTGTAGAGAAATCTCTCAACTCCGACAGGCACCTGAGACTCCTCCCAGGCATCTCCCACAGTCTTCTGTCCTCTGCTTTACCTACCTAAGGGGTCAGGTAGAAGCCCCAGACTCCTCCAAGGAAGCTACCATTGAGGCTTTTTTCTTTTTTGGAGGAACCTCTGCCCTCCTGGATTCCCTGTGATTCCTTCCAGACGTCTCCTAGCGTCTTTTGGCCTTTTCTTATAAGGACCGGAGATCTCAGGTAGCAGCCCCAGACTTGTCTAATGAGGCTACCCTAGATGATTCTTCTCTTTTGCAGGAAGCTCTCTTCTCCGGGATCGACCCAAGACTCCTCCCAGGCGTCATCCCAGAACGTTTTGACATCTGTGTTCGGGACCGGAGATCCCATCTACCTGCCCCAGACTCCTCCAAGTAAGTAGCTCGAGACATTTTTGTTCTCCTGTAGAGAAATCTCTCAACTCCGACAGCCACCTGAGACTCCTCCTAGGCATTTCCCACAGTCTTCTGTCCTCTGCTTTACCTACCTAAGGGCTCAGGTAGAAGCCCCAGACTCCTCCATAGAAGCTACCATTGAGGTTTTTTCTTTTTTGGAGGAGCCTGTGCCCTCTGGGATCCCCTGTGATTCCTTCCAGACGTCTCCTAGAGTCTTTTGGCCTTTTCTTATAAGGACCGGAGATCCCAGGTAGCAGCCCCAGACTTGTCTAATGAGGCTACCCTAGATGATTCTTCTCTTTTGCAGGAAGCTCTCTTCTCTGGGATCAACCCAAGAGTCCTCCCAGGCGTCATCCCAGAATGTTTTGACCTCTGCGTTCAGGACCGGAGATCCCAGCTACCTGCCCCAGACTCCTCCAAGTAAGTAGCTCGAGACATTTTTGTTCTCCTGTAGAGAAATCTCTCAACTCCGACAGCCACCTGAGACTCCTCCCAGGCATCTCCCACAGTCTTCTGTCCTCTGCTTTACCTACCTAAGGGGTCAGGTAGAAGCCCCAGACTCCTCTTAGGAAGCTACCGTTGAGATTTTTTCTGTTTTGGCGGAGCCTGTGCCCTCTGGGATCCCCTGTGATTCCTTCCAGACGTCTCCTAGAGTCTTTTGGGCTTTTCTTATAAGGACCGGAGATCGCAGGTAGCAGCCCCAGACTTGTCTAATGAGGCTACCCTAGATGATTCTTCTGTTTTGCAGGAAGCTCTCTTCTCCAGGATTGACCCAAGACTCCTCCCAGGCGTCATCCCAGAACGTTTTGACCTCTGCATTCGGGACCGGAGATCCCATCTACCTGCCCCAGACTCCTCCAAGTAAGTAGCTCGAGACATTTTTGTTCTCCTGTAGAGAAATCTCTCAACTCCGTCAGCCACCTGAGACTCCTCCCAGGCATCTCCCACAGTCTTCTGTCCTCTGCTTTACCTACCTAAGGGGTCAGGTAGAAGCCCCAGACTCCTCTTAGGAAGCTACTGTTGAGGCTTTTTTCTGTTTTGGAGGAGCCTGTGCCCTCTGGGATCCCCTGTGATTCCTTCCAGACGTCTCCTAGAGTCTTTTGGCCTTTTCTTATAAGGACCGGAGATCTCAGGTAGCAGCCCCAGACTTGTCTAATGAGGCTACCCTAGATGATTCTTCTCTTTTGCAGGAAGCTCTCTTCTCTGGGATCGACCCAAGACTCCTCCCAGGCGTCATCCCAGAACGTTTTGACCTCTGCGTTCGAGACCGGAGATCCCAGCTACCTGCCCCAGACTCCTCCAAGTAAGTAGCTCGAGACATTTTTGTTCTCCTGTAGAGAAATCTCTCAACTCCGACAGCCACCTGAGACTCCTCCCAGGCATCTCCCACAGTCTTCTGTCTTCTGCTTTACCTACCTAAGGGGTCAGGTAGAAGCCCCAGACTCCTCCAAGGAAGCTACCGTTGAGGTTTTTTTCTTTTTTGGAGGAACCTCTGCCCTCCTGGATTCCCTGTGATTCCTTCCAGACGTCTCCTAGCGTCTTTTGGCCTTTTCTTATAAGGACCGGAGATCCCAGGTAGCAGCCCCAGACTTGTCTAATGAGGCTACCCTAGATGATTCTTCTCTGTTGCAGGAAGCTCTCTTCTCTGGGATCAACCCAAGAGTCCTCCCAGGCGTCATCCCAGAATGTTTTGACCTCTGCGTTCAGGACCGGAGATCCCATCTACCTGCCCCAGACTCCTCCAGATAAGTAGCTCGAGACATTTTTGTTCTCCTGTAGAGAAATCTCTCAACTCCGACAGCCACCTGAGACTCCTCCCAGGCATCTCCCACAGTCTTCTGTCCTCTGCTTTACCTACCTAAGGGGTCAGGTAGAAGCCCCAGACTCCTCCAAGGAAGCTACCGTTGAGGTTTTTTTCTTTTTTGGAGGAACCTCTGCCCTCCTGGATTCCCTGTGATTCCTTCCAGACGTCTCTTAGCGTCTTTTGGCCTTTTCTTATAAGGACCGGAGATCCCAGGTAGCAGCCCCAGACTTGTCTAATGAGGCTACCCTAGATGATTCTTCTCTTTTGCAGGAAGCTCTCTTCTCTGGGATCGACCCAAGACTCCTCCCAGGCGTCATCCCAGAATGTTTTGACCTCTGCGTTCAGGACCGGAGATCCCAGCTACCTGCCCCAGACTCCTCCAAGTAAGTAGCTCGAGACATTTTTGTTCTCCTGTAGAGAAATCTCTCAACTCCGACAGCCACCTGAGACTCCTCCCAGGCATCTCCCACAGTCTTCTGTCCTCTGCTTTACCTACCTAAGGGGTCAGGTAGAAGCCCCAGACTCCTCCAAGGAAGCTACCATTGAGGCTTTTTTCTTTTTTGGAGGAACCTCTGCCCTCCTGGATTCCCTGTGATTCCTTCCAGACGTCTCCTAGCGTCTTTTGGCCTTTTCTTATAAGGACCGGAGATCCCAGGTAGCAGCCCCAGACTTGTCTAATGAGGCTACCCTAGATGATTCTTCTCTTTTGCAGGAAGCTCTCTTCTCCGGGATCGACCCAAGACTCCTCCCAGGCGTCATCCCAGAACGTTTTGACATCTGTGTTCGGGACCGGAGATCCCATCTACCTGCCCCAGACTCCTCCAAGTAAGTAGCTCGAGACATTTTTGTTCTCCTGTAGAGAAATCTCTCAACTCCGACAGCCACCTGAGACTCCTCCTAGGCATCTCCCACAGTCTTCTGTCCTCTGCTTTACCTACCTAAGGGGTCAGGTAGAAGCCCCAGACTCCTCTTAGGAAGCTACCGTTGAGGTTTTTTCTGTTTTGGCGGAGCCTGTGCCCTCTGGGATCCCCTGTGATTCCTTCCAGACGTCTCCTAGAGTCTTTTGGCCTTTTCTTATAAGGACCGGAGATCCCAGGTAGCAGCCCCAGATTTGTCTAATGAGGCTACCCTAGATGATTCTTCTGTTTTGCAGGAAGCTCTCTTCTCCAGGATTGACCCAAGACTCCTCCCAGGCGTCATCCCAGAACGTTTTGACCTCTGCGTTCGAGACCGGAGATCCCAGCTACCTGCCCCAGACTCCTCCAAGTAAGTAGCTCGAGACATTTTTGTTCTCCTGTAGAGAAATCTCTCAACTCCGACAGCCACCTGAGACTCCTCCCAGGCATCTCCCACAGTCTTCTGTCTTCTGCTTTACCTACCTAAGGGGTCAGGTAGAAGCCCCAGACTCCTCCAAGGAAGCTACCGTTGAGGTTTTTTTCTTTTTTGGAGGAACCTCTGCCCTCCTGGATTCCCTGTGATTCCTTCCAGACGTCTCCTAGCGTCTTTTGGCCTTTTCTTATAAGGACCGGAGATCCCAGGTAGCAGCCCCAGACTTGTCTAATGAGGCTACCCTAGATGATTCTTCTCTTTTGCAGGAAGCTCTCTTCTCTGGGATCAACCCAAGAGTCCTCCCAGGCGTCATCCCAGAATGTTTTGACCTCTGCGTTCAGGACCGGAGATCCCAGCTACCTGCCCCAGACTCCTCCAAGTAAGTAGCTCGAGACATTTTTGTTCTCCTGTAGAGAAATCTCTCAACTCCGACAGCCACCTGAGACTCCTCCCAGGCATCTCCCACAGTCTTCTGTCCTCTGCTTTACCTACCTAAGGGGTCAGGTAGAAGCCCCAGACTCCTCCAAGGAAGCTACCGTTGAGGTTTTTTTCTTTTTTGGAGGAACCTCTGCCCTCCTGGATTCCCTGTGATTCCTTCCAGACATCTCCTAGCGTCTTTTGGCCTTTTCTTATAAGGACCGGAGATCCCAGGTAGCAGCCCCAGACTTGTCTAATGAGGCTACCCTAGATGATTCTTCTCTTTTGCAGGAAGCTCTCTTCTCTGGGATCGACCCAAGACTCCTCCCAGGCGTCATCCCAGAATGTTTTGACCTCTGCGTTCAGGACCGGAGATCCCAGCTACCTGCCCCAGACTCCTCCAAGTAAGTAGATCGAGACATTTTTGTTCTCCTGTAGAGAAATCTCTCAACTCCGACAGGCACCTGAGACTCCTCCCAGGCATCTCCCACAGTCTTCTGTCCTCTGCTTTACCTACCTAAGGGGTCAGGTAGAAGCCCCAGACTCCTCCAAGGAAGCTACCATTGAGGCTTTTTTCTTTTTTGGAGGAACCTCTGCCCTCCGGGATTCCCTGTGATTCCTTCCAGACGTCTCCTAGCGTCTTTTGGCCTTTTCTTATAAGGACCGGAGATCTCAGGTAGCAGCCCCAGACTTGTCTAATGAGGCTACCCTAGATGATTCTTCTCTTTTGCAGGAAGCTCTCTTCTCCGGGATCGACCCAAGACTCCTCCCAGGCGTCATCCCAGAACGTTTTGACATCTGTGTTCGGGACCGGAGATCCCATCTACCTGCCCCAGACTCCTCCAAGTAAGTAGCTCGAGACATTTTTGTTCTCCTGTAGAGAAATCTCTCAACTCCGACAGCCACCTGAGACTCCTCCTAGGCATCTCCCACAGTCTTCTGTCCTCTGCTTTACCTACCTAAGGGCTCAGGTAGAAGCCCCAGACTCCTCCATAGAAGCTACCATTGAGGTTTTTTCTTTTTTGGAGGAGCCTGTGCCCTCTGGGATCCCCTGTGATTCCTTCCAGACGTCTCCTAGAGTCTTTTGGCCTTTTCTTATAAGGACCGGAGATCCCAGGTAGCAGCCCCAGACTTGTCTAATGAGGCTACCCTAGATGATTCTTCTCTTTTGCAGGAAGCTCTCTTCTCTGGGATCAACCCAAGAGTCCTCCCAGGCGTCATCCCAGAATGTTTTGACCTCTGCGTTCAGGACCGGAGATCCCAGCTACCTGCCCCAGACTCCTCCAAGTAAGTAGCTCGAGACATTTTTGTTCTCCTGTAGAGAAATCTCTCAACTCCGACAGCCACCTGAGACTCCTCCCAGGCATCTCCCACAGTCTTCTGTCCTCTGCTTTACCTACCTAAGGGGTCAGGTAGAAGCCCCAGACTCCTCTTAGGAAGCTACCGTTGAGATTTTTTCTGTTTTGGCGGAGCCTGTGCCCTCTGGGATCCCCTGTGATTCCTTCCAGACGTCTCCTAGAGTCTTTTGGGCTTTTCTTATAAGGACCGGAGATCGCAGGTAGCAGCCCCAGACTTGTCTAATGAGGCTACCCTAGATGATTCTTCTGTTTTGCAGGAAGCTCTCTTCTCCAGGATTGACCCAAGACTCCTCCCAGGCGTCATCCCAGAACGTTTTGACCTCTGCATTCGGGACCGGAGATCCCATCTACCTGCCCCAGACTCCTCCAAGTAAGTAGCTCGAGACATTTTTGTTCTCCTGTAGAGAAATCTCTCAACTCCGTCAGCCACCTGAGACTCCTCCCAGGCATCTCCCACAGTCTTCTGTCCTCTGCTTTACCTACCTAAGGGGTCAGGTAGAAGCCCCAGACTCCTCTTAGGAAGCTACTGTTGAGGCTTTTTTCTGTTTTGGAGGAGCCTGTGCCCTCTGGGATCCCCTGTGATTCCTTCCAGACGTCTCCTAGAGTCTTTTGGCCTTTTCTTATAAGGACCGGAGATCTCAGGTAGCAGCCCCAGATTTGTCTAATGAGGCTACCCTAGATGATTCTTCTCTTTTGCAGGAAGCTCTCTTCTCCGGGATCGACCCAAGACTCCTCCCAGGCGTCATCCCAGAACGTTTTGACCTCTGCGTTCGAGACCGGAGATCCCAGCTACCTGCCCCAGACTCCTCCAAGTAAGTAGCTCGAGACATTTTTGTTCTCCTGTAGAGAAATCTCTCAACTCCGACAGCCACCTGAGACTCCTCCCAGGCATCTCCCACAGTCTTCTGTCCTCTGCTTTACCTACCTAAGGGGTCAGGTAGAAGCCCCAGACTCCTCCAAGGAAGCTACCATTGAGGCTTTTTTCTTTTTTGGAGGAACCTCTGCCCTCCTCGATTCCCTGTGATTCCTTCCAGACGTCTCCTAGCGTCTTTTGGCCTTTTCTTATAAGGACCGGAGATCCCAGGTAGCAGCCCCAGACTTGTCTAATGAGGCTACCCTAGATGATTCTTCTCTTTTGCAGGAAGCTCTCTTCTCCGGGATCGACCCAAGACTCCTCCCAGGCGTCATCCCAGAACGTTTTGACATCTGTGTTCGGGACCGGAGATCCCATCTACCTGCCCCAGACTCCTCCAAGTAAGTAGCTCGAGACATTTTTGTTCTCCTGTAGAGAAATCTCTCAACTCCGACAGCCACCTGAGACTCCTCCTAGGCATCTCCCACAGTCTTCTGTCCTCTGCTTTACCTACCTAAGGGGTCAGGTAGAAGCCCCAGACTCCTCTTAGGAAGCTACCGTTGAGGTTTTTTCTGTTTTGGCGGAGCCTGTGCCCTCTGGGATCCCCTGTGATTCCTTCCAGACGTCTCCTAGAGTCTTTTGGCCTTTTCTTATAAGGACCGGAGATCCCAGGTAGCAGCCCCAGATTTGTCTAATGAGGCTACCCTAGATGATTCTTCTGTTTTGCAGGAAGCTCTCTTCTCCAGGATTGACCCAAGACTCCTCCCAGGCGTCATCCCAGAACGTTTTGACCTCTGCGTTCGAGACCGGAGATCCCAGCTACCTGCCCCAGACTCCTCCAAGTAAGTAGCTCGAGACATTTTTGTTCTCCTGTAGAGAAATCTCTCAACTCCGACAGCCACCTGAGACTCCTCCCAGGCCTCTCCCACAGTCTTCTGTCTTCTGCTTTACCTACCTAAGGGGTCAGGTAGAAGCCCCAGACTCCTCCAAGGAAGCTACCGTTGAGGTTTTTTTCTTTTTTGGAGGAACCTCTGCCCTCCTGGATTCCCTGTGATTCCTTCCAGACGTCTCCTAGCGTCTTTTGGCCTTTTCTTATAAGGACCGGAGATCCCAGGTAGCAGCCCCAGACTTGTCTAATGAGGCTACCCTAGATGATTCTTCTCTTTTGCAGGAAGCTCTCTTCTCTGGGATCAACCCAAGAGTCCTCCCAGGCGTCATCCCAGAATGTTTTGACCTCTGCGTTCAGGACCGGAGATCCCAGCTACCTGCCCCAGACTCCTCCAAGTAAGTAGCTCGAGACATTTTTGTTCTCCTGTAGAGAAATCTCTCAACTCCGACAGCCACCTGAGACTCCTCCCAGGCATCTCCCACAGTCTTCTGTCCTCTGCTTTACCTACCTAAGGGGTCAGGTAGAAGCCCCAGACTCCTCCAAGGAAGCTACCGTTGAGGTTTTTTTCTTTTTTGGAGGAACCTCTGCCCTCCTGGATTCCCTGTGATTCCTTCCAGACATCTCCTAGCGTCTTTTGGCCTTTTCTTATAAGGACCGGAGATCCCAGGTAGCAGCCCCAGACTTGTCTAATGAGGCTACCCTAGATGATTCTTCTCTTTTGCAGGAAGCTCTCTTCTCCGGGATCGACCCAAGACTCCTCCCAGGCGTCATCCCAGAATGTTTTGACATCTGCGTTCAGGACCGGAGATCCCAGCTACCTGCCCCAGACTCCTCCAAGTAAGTAGATCGAGACATTTTTGTTCTCCTGTAGAGAAATCTCTCAACTCCGACAGGCACCTGAGACTCCTCCCAGGCATCTCCCACAGTCTTCTGTCCTCTGCTTTACCTACCTAAGGGGTCAGGTAGAAGCCCCAGACTCCTCCAAGGAAGCTACCATTGAGGCTTTTTTCTTTTTTGGAGGAACCTCTGCCCTCCTGGATTCCCTGTGATTCCTTCCAGACGTCTCCTAGCGTCTTTTGGCCTTTTCTTATAAGGACCGGAGATCTCAGGTAGCAGCCCCAGACTTGTCTAATGAGGCTACCCTAGATGATTCTTCTCTTTTGCAGGAAGCTCTCTTCTCCGGGATCGACCCAAGACTCCTCCCAGGCGTCATCCCAGAACGTTTTGACATCTGTGTTCGGGACCGGAGATCCCATCTACCTGCCCCAGACTCCTCCAAGTAAGTAGCTCGAGACATTTTTGTTCTCCTGTAGAGAAATCTCTCAACTCCGACAGCCACCTGAGACTCCTCCTAGGCATCTCCCACAGTCTTCTGTCCTCTGCTTTACCTACCTAAGGGCTCAGGTAGAAGCCCCAGACTCCTCCATAGAAGCTACCATTGAGGTTTTTTCTTTTTTGGAGGAGCCTTTGCCCTCTGGGATCCCCTGTGATTCCTTCCAGACGTCTCCTAGAGTCTTTTGGCCTTTTCTTATAAGGACCGGAGATCCCAGGTAGCAGCCCCAGACTTGTCTAATGAGGCTACCCTAGATGATTCTTCTCTTTTGCAGGAAGCTCTCTTCTCTGGGATCAACCCAAGAGTCCTCCCAGGCGTCATCCCAGAATGTTTTGACCTCTGCGTTCAGGACCGGAGATCCCAGCTACCTGCCCCAGACTCCTCCAAGTAAGTAGCTCGAGACATTTTTGTTCTCCTGTAGAGAAATCTCTCAACTCCGACAGCCACCTGAGACTCCTCCCAGGCATCTCCCACAGTCTTCTGTCCTCTGCTTTACCTACCTAAGGGGTCAGGTAGAAGCCCCAGACTCCTCTTAGGAAGCTACCGTTGAGATTTTTTCTGTTTTGGCGGAGCCTGTGCCCTCTGGGATCCCCTGTGATTCCTTCCAGACGTCTCCTAGAGTCTTTTGGGCTTTTCTTATAAGGACCGGAGATCGCAGGTAGCAGCCCCAGACTTGTCTAATGAGGCTACCCTAGATGATTCTTCTGTTTTGCAGGAAGCTCTCTTCTCCAGGATTGACCCAAGACTCCTCCCAGGCGTCATCCCAGAACGTTTTGACCTCTGCATTCGGGACCGGAGATCCCATCTACCTGCCCCAGACTCCTCCAAGTAAGTAGCTCGAGACATTTTTGTTCTCCTGTAGAGAAATCTCTCAACTCCGTCAGCCACCTGAGACTCCTCCCAGGCATCTCCCACAGTCTTCTGTCCTCTGCTTTACCTACCTAAGGGGTCAGGTAGAAGCCCCAGACTCCTCTTAGGAAGCTACTGTTGAGGCTTTTTTCTGTTTTGGAGGAGCCTGTGCCCTCTGGGATCCCCTGTGATTCCTTCCAGACGTCTCCTAGAGTCTTTTGGCCTTTTCTTATAAGGACCGGAGATCTCAGGTAGCAGCCCCAGATTTGTCTAATGAGGCTACCCTAGATGATTCTTCTCTTTTGCAGGAAGCTCTCTTCTCCGGGATCGACCCAAGACTCCTCCCAGGCGTCATCCCAGAACGTTTTGACCTCTGCGTTCGAGACCGGAGATCCCAGCTACCTGCCCCAGACTCCTCCAAGTAAGTAGCTCGAGACATTTTTGTTCTCCTGTAGAGAAATCTCTCAACTCCGACAGCCACCTGAGACTCCTCCCAGGCATCTCCCACAGTCTTCTGTCCTCTGCTTTACCTACCTAAGGGGTCAGGTAGAAGCCCCAGACTCCTCCAAGGAAGCTACCATTGAGGCTTTTTTCTTTTTTGGAGGAACCTCTGCCCTCCTGGATTCCCTGTGATTCCTTCCAGACGTCTCCTAGCGTCTTTTGGCCTTTTCTTATAAGGACCGGAGATCCCAGGTAGCAGCCCCAGACTTGTCTAATGAGGCTACCCTAGATGATTCTTCTCTTTTGCAGGAAGCTCTCTTCTCCGGGATCGACCCAAGACTCCTCCCAGGCGTCATCCCAGAACGTTTTGACATCTGTGTTCGGGACCGGAGATCCCATCTACCTGCCCCAGACTCCTCCAAGTAAGTAGCTCGAGACATTTTTGTTCTCCTGTAGAGAAATCTCTCAACTCCGACAGCCACCTGAGACTCCTCCTAGGCATCTCCCACAGTCTTCTGTCCTCTGCTTTACCTACCTAAGGGGTCAGGTAGAAGCCCCAGACTCCTCTTAGGAAGCTACCGTTGAGGTTTTTTCTGTTTTGGCGGAGCCTGTGCCCTCTGGGATCCCCTGTGATTCCTTCCAGACGTCTCCTAGAGTCTTTTGGCCTTTTCTTATAAGGACCGGAGATCCCAGGTAGCAGCCCCAGATTTGTCTAATGAGGCTACCCTAGATGATTCTTCTGTTTTGCAGGAAGCTCTCTTCTCCAGGATTGACCCAAGACTCCTCCCAGGCGTCATCCCAGAACGTTTTGACCTCTGCGTTCGAGACCGGAGATCCCAGCTACCTGCCCCAGACTCCTCCAAGTAAGTAGCTCGAGACATTTTTGTTCTCCTGTAGAGAAATCTCTCAACTCCGACAGCCACCTGAGACTCCTCCCAGGCATCTCCCACAGTCTTCTGTCTTCTGCTTTACCTACCTAAGGGGTCAGGTAGAAGCCCCAGACTCCTCCAAGGAAGCTACCGTTGAGGTTTTTTTCTTTTTTGGAGGAACCTCTGCCCTCCTGGATTCCCTGTGATTCCTTCCAGACGTCTCCTAGCGTCTTTTGGCCTTTTCTTATAAGGACCGGAGATCCCAGGTAGCAGCCCCAGACTTGTCTAATGAGGCTACCCTAGATGATTCTTCTCTTTTGCAGGAAGCTCTCTTCTCTGGGATCAACCCAAGAGTCCTCCCAGGCGTCATCCCAGAATGTTTTGACCTCTGCGTTCAGGACCGGAGATCCCAGCTACCTGCCCCAGACTCCTCCAAGTAAGTAGCTCGAGACATTTTTGTTCTCCTGTAGAGAAATCTCTCAACTCCGACAGCCACCTGAGACTCCTCCCAGGCATCTCCCACAGTCTTCTGTCCTCTGCTTTACCTACCTAAGGGGTCAGGTAGAAGCCCCACACTCCTCCAAGGAAGCTACCGTTGAGGTTTTTTTCTTTTTTGGAGGAACCTCTGCCCTCCTGGATTCCCTGTGATTCCTTCCAGACATCTCCTAGCGTCTTTTGGCCTTTTCTTATAAGGACCGGAGATCCCAGGTAGCAGCCCCAGACTTGTCTAATGAGGCTACCCTAGATGATTCTTCTCTTTTGCAGGAAGCTTTCTTCTCTGGGATCGACCCAAGACTCCTCCCAGGCGTCATCCCAGAATGTTTTGACCTCTGCGTTCAGGACCGGAGATCCCAGCTACCTGCCCCAGACTCCTCCAAGTAAGTAGATCGAGACATTTTTGTTCTCCTGTAGAGAAATCTCTCAACTCCGACAGGCACCTGAGACTCCTCCCAGGCATCTCCCACAGTCTTCTGTCCTCTGCTTTACCTACCTAAGGGGTCAGGTAGAAGCCCCAGACTCCTCCAAGGAAGCTACCATTGAGGCTTTTTTCTTTTTTGGAGGAACCTCTGCCCTCCTGGATTCCCTGTGATTCCTTCCAGACGTCTCCTAGCGTCTTTTGGCCTTTTCTTATAAGGACCGGAGATCTCAGGTAGCAGCCCCAGACTTGTCTAATGAGGCTACCCTAGATGATTCTTCTCTTTTGCAGGAAGCTCTCTTCTCCGGGATCGACCCAAGACTCCTCCCAGGCGTCATCCCAGAACGTTTTGACATCTGTGTTCGGGACCGGAGATCCCATCTACCTGCCCCAGACTCCTCCAAGTAAGTAGCTCGAGACATTTTTGTTCTCCTGTAGAGAAATCTCTCAACTCCGACAGCCACCTGAGACTCCTCCTAGGCATCTCCCACAGTCTTCTGTCCTCTGCTTTACCTACCTAAGGGCTCAGGTAGAAGCCCCAGACTCCTCCATAGAAGCTACCATTGAGGTTTTTTCTTTTTTGGAGGAGCCTGTGCCCTCTGGGATCCCCTGTGATTCCTTCCAGACGTCTCCTAGAGTCTTTTGGCCTTTTCTTATAAGGACCGGAGATCCCAGGTAGCAGCCCCAGACTTGTCTAATGAGGCTACCCTAGATGATTCTTCTCTTTTGCAGGAAGCTCTCTTCTCTGGGATCAACCCAAGAGTCCTCCCAGGCGTCATCCCAGAATGTTTTGACCTCTGCGTTCAGGACCGGAGATCCCAGCTACCTGCCCCAGACTCCTCCAAGTAAGTAGCTCGAGACATTTTTGTTCTCCTGTAGAGAAATCTCTCAACTCCGACAGCCACCTGAGACTCCTCCCAGGCATCTCCCACAGTCTTCTGTCCTCTGCTTTACCTACCTAAGGGGTCAGGTAGAAGCCCCAGACTCCTCTTAGGAAGCTACCGTTGAGATTTTTTCTGTTTTGGCGGAGCCTGTGCCCTCTGGGATCCCCTGTGATTCCTTCCAGACGTCTCCTAGAGTCTTTTGGGCTTTTCTTATAAGGACCGGAGATCGCAGGTAGCAGCCCCAGACTTGTCTAATGAGGCTACCCTAGATGATTCTTCTGTTTTGCAGGAAGCTCTCTTCTCCAGGATTGACCCAAGACTCCTCCCAGGCGTCATCCCAGAACGTTTTGACCTCTGCATTCGGGACCGGAGATCCCATCTACCTGCCCCAGACTCCTCCAAGTAAGTAGCTCGAGACATTTTTGTTCTCCTGTAGAGACATCCCTCAACTCCGTCAGCCACCTGAGACTCCTCCCAGGCATCTCCCACAGTCTTCTGTCCTCTGCTTTACCTACCTAAGGGGTCAGGTAGAAGCCCCAGACTCCTCTTAGGAAGCTACTGTTGAGGCTTTTTTCTGTTTTGGAGGAGCCTGTGCCCTCTGGGATCCCCTGTGATTCCTTCCAGACGTCTCCTAGAGTCTTTTGGCCTTTTCTTATAAGGACCGGAGATCTCAGGTAGCAGCCCCAGATTTGTCTAATGAGGCTACCCTAGATGATTCTTCTCTTTTGCAGGAAGCTCTCTTCTCCGGGATCGACCCAAGACTCCTCCCAGGCGTCATCCCAGAACGTTTTGACCTCTGCGTTCGGGACCGGAGATCCCAGCTACCTGCCCCAGACTCCTCCAAGTAAGTAGCTCGAGACATTTTTGTTCTCCTGTAGAGAAATCTCTCAACTCCGACAGCCACCTGAGACTCCTCCCAGGCATCTCCCACAGTCTTCTGTCTTCTGCTTTACCTACCTAAGGGGTCAGGTAGAAGCCCCAGACTCCTCCAAGGAAGCTACCGTTGAGGTTTTTTTCTTTTTTGGAGGAACCTCTGCCCTCCTGGATTCCCTGTGATTCCTTCCAGACGTCTCCTAGCGTCTTTTGGCCTTTTCTTATAAGGACCGGAGATCCCAGGTAGCAGCCCCAGACTTGTCTAATGAGGCTACCCTAGATGATTCTTCTCTGTTGCAGGAAGCTCTCTTCTCTGGGATCGACCCAAGACTCCTCCCAGGCGTCATCCCAGAATGTTTTGACCTCTGCGTTCGGGACCGGAGATCCCAGCTACCTGCCCCAGACTCCTCCAAGTAAGTAGCTCGAGACATTTTTGTTCTCCTGTAGAGAAATCTCTCAACTCCGACAGCCACCTGAGACTCCTCCCAGGCATCTCCCACAGTCTTCTGTCCTCTGCTTTACCTACCTAAGGGGTCAGGTAGAAGCCCCAGACTCCTCTTAGGAAGCTACCGTTGAGATTTTTTCTGTTTTGGCGGAGCCTGTGCCCTCTGGGATCCCCTGTGATTCCTTCCAGACGTCTCCTAGAGTCTTTTGGGCTTTTCTTATAAGGACCGGAGATCGCAGGTAGCAGCCCCAGACTTGTCTAATGAGGCTACCCTAGATGATTCTTCTGTTTTGCAGGAAGCTCTCTTCTCCAGGATTGACCCAAGACTCCTCCCAGGCGTCATCCCAGAACGTTTTGACCTCTGCATTCGGGACCGGAGATCCCATCTACCTGCCCCAGACTCCTCCAAGTAAGTAGCTCGAGACATTTTTGTTCTCCTGTAGAGAAATCTCTCAACTCCGTCAGCCACCTGAGACTCCTCCCAGGCATCTCCCACAGTCTTCTGTCCTCTGCTTTACCTACCTAAGGGGTCAGGTAGAAGCCCCAGACTCCTCTTAGGAAGCTACTGTTGAGGCTTTTTTCTGTTTTGGAGGAGCCTGTGCCCTCTGGGATCCCCTGTGATTCCTTCCAGACGTCTCCTAGAGTCTTTTGGCCTTTTCTTATAAGGACCGGAGATCTCAGGTAGCAGCCCCAGATTTGTCTAATGAGGCTACCCTAGATGATTCTTCTCTTTTGCAGGAAGCTCTCTTCTCCGGGATCGACCCAAGACTCCTCCCAGGCGTCATCCCAGAACGTTTTGACCTCTGCGTTCGAGACCGGAGATCCCAGCTACCTGCCCCAGACTCCTCCAAGTAAGTAGCTCGAGACATTTTTGTTCTCCTGTAGAGAAATCTCTCAACTCCGACAGCCACCTGAGACTCCTCCCAGGCATCTCCCACAGTCTTCTGTCCTCTGCTTTACCTACCTAAGGGGTCAGGTAGAAGCCCCAGACTCCTCCAAGGAAGCTACCATTGAGGCTTTTTTCTTTTTTGGAGGAACCTCTGCCCTCCTGGATTCCCTGTGATTCCTTCCAGACGTCTCCTAGCGTCTTTTGGCCTTTTCTTATAAGGACCGGAGATCCCAGGTAGCAGCCCCAGACTTGTCTAATGAGGCTACCCTAGATGATTCTTCTCTTTTGCAGGAAGCTCTCTTCTCCGGGATCGACCCAAGACTCCTCCCAGGCGTCATCCCAGAACGTTTTGACATCTGTGTTCGGGACCGGAGATCCCATCTACCTGCCCCAGACTCCTCCAAGTAAGTAGCTCGAGACATTTTTGTTCTCCTGTAGAGAAATCTCTCAACTCCGACAGCCACCTGAGACTCCTCCTAGGCATCTCCCACAGTCTTCTGTCCTCTGCTTTACCTACCTAAGGGGTCAGGTAGAAGCCCCAGACTCCTCTTAGGAAGCTACCGTTGAGGTTTTTTCTGTTTTGGCGGAGCCTGTGCCCTCTGGGATCCCCTGTGATTCCTTCCAGACGTCTCCTAGAGTCTTTTGGCCTTTTCTTATAAGGACCGGAGATCCCAGGTAGCAGCCCCAGATTTGTCTAATGAGGCTACCCTAGATGATTCTTCTGTTTTGCAGGAAGCTCTCTTCTCCAGGATTGACCCAAGACTCCTCCCAGGCGTCATCCCAGAACGTTTTGACCTCTGCATTCGAGACCGGAGATCCCAGCTACCTGCCCCAGACTCCTCCAAGTAAGTAGCTCGAGACATTTTTGTTCTCCTGTAGAGAAATCTCTCAACTCCGACAGCCACCTGAGACTCCTCCCAGGCATCTCCCACAGTCTTCTGTCTTCTGCTTTACCTACCTAAGGGGTCAGGTAGAAGCCCCAGACTCCTCCAAGGAAGCTACCGTTGAGGTTTTTTTCTTTTTTGGAGGAACCTCTGCCCTCCTGGATTCCCTGTGATTCCTTCCAGACGTCTCCTAGCGTCTTTTGGCCTTTTCTTATAAGGACCGGAGATCCCAGGTAGCAGCCCCAGACTTGTCTAATGAGGCTACCCTAGATGATTCTTCTCTTTTGCAGGAAGCTCTCTTCTCTGGGATCAACCCAAGAGTCCTCCCAGGCGTCATCCCAGAATGTTTTGACCTCTGCGTTCAGGACCGGAGATCCCAGCTACCTGCCCCAGACTCCTCCAAGTAAGTAGCTCGAGACATTTTTGTTCTCCTGTAGAGAAATCTCTCAACTCCGACAGCCACCTGAGACTCCTCCCAGGCATCTCCCACAGTCTTCTGTCCTCTGCTTTACCTACCTAAGGGGTCAGGTAGAAGCCCCAGACTCCTCCAAGGAAGCTACCGTTGAGGTTTTTTTCTTTTTTGGAGGAACCTCTGCCCTCCTGGATTCCCTGTGATTCCTTCCAGACATCTCCTAGCGTCTTTTGGCCTTTTCTTATAAGGACCGGAGATCCCAGGTAGCAGCCCCAGACTTGTCTAATGAGGCTACCCTAGATGATTCTTCTCTTTTGCAGGAAGCTCTCTTCTCTGGGATCGACCCAAGACTCCTCCCAGGCGTCATCCCAGAATGTTTTGACCTCTGCGTTCAGGACCGGAGATCCCAGCTACCTGCCCCAGACTCCTCCAAGTAAGTAGATCGAGACATTTTTGTTCTCCTGTAGAGAAATCTCTCAACTCCGACAGGCACCTGAGACTCCTCCCAGGCATCTCCCACAGTCTTCTGTCCTCTGCTTTACCTACCTAAGGGGTCAGGTAGAAGCCCCAGACTCCTCCAAGGAAGCTACCATTGAGGCTTTTTTCTTTTTTGGAGGAACCTCTGCCCTCCTGGATTCCCTGTGATTCCTTCCAGACGTCTCCTAGCGTCTTTTGGCCTTTTCTTATAAGGACCGGAGATCTCAGGTAGCAGCCCCAGACTTGTCTAATGAGGCTACCCTAGATGATTCTTCTCTTTTGCAGGAAGCTCTCTTCTCCGGGATCGACCCAAGACTCCTCCCAGGCGTCATCCCAGAACGTTTTGACATCTGTGTTCGGGACCGGAGATCCCATCTACCTGCCCCAGACTCCTCCAAGTAAGTAGCTCGAGACATTTTTGTTCTCCTGTAGAGAAATCTCTCAACTCCGACAGCCACCTGAGACTCCTCCTAGGCATCTCCCACAGTCTTCTGTCCTCTGCTTTACCTACCTAAGGGCTCAGGTAGAAGCCCCAGACTCCTCCATAGAAGCTACCATTGAGGTTTTTTCTTTTTTGGAGGAGCCTGTGCCCTCTGGGATCCCCTGTGATTCCTTCCAGACGTCTCCTAGAGTCTTTTGGCCTTTTCTTATAAGGACCGGAGATCCCAGGTAGCAGCCCCAGACTTGTCTAATGAGGCTACCCTAGATGATTCTTCTCTTTTGCAGGAAGCTCTCTTCTCTGGGATCAACCCAAGAGTCCTCCCAGGCGTCATCCCAGAATGTTTTGACCTCTGCGTTCAGGACCGGAGATCCCAGCTACCTGCCCCAGACTCCTCCAAGTAAGTAGCTCGAGACATTTTTGTTCTCCTGTAGAGAAATCTCTCAACTCCGACAGCCACCTGAGACTCCTCCCAGGCATCTCCCACAGTCTTCTGTCCTCTGCTTTACCTACCTAAGGGGTCAGGTAGAAGCCCCAGACTCCTCTTAGGAAGCTACCGTTGAGATTTTTTCTGTTTTGGCGGAGCCTGTGCCCTCTGGGATCCCCTGTGATTCCTTCCAGACGTCTCCTAGAGTCTTTTGGGCTTTTCTTATAAGGACCGGAGATCTCAGGTAGCAGCCCCAGACTTGTCTAATGAGGCTACCCTAGATGATTCTTCTGTTTTGCAGGAAGCTCTCTTCTCCAGGATTGACCCAAGACTCCTCCCAGGCGTCATCCCAGAACGTTTTGACCTCTGCATTCGGGACCGGAGATCCCATCTACCTGCCCCAGACTCCTCCAAGTAAGTAGCTCGAGACATTTTTGTTCTCCTGTAGAGAAATCTCTCAACTCCGTCAGCCACCTGAGACTCCTCCCAGGCATCTCCCACAGTCTTCTGTCCTCTGCTTTACCTACCTAAGGGGTCAGGTAGAAGCCCCAGACTCCTCTTAGGAAGCTACTGTTGAGGCTTTTTTCTGTTTTGGCGGAGCCTGTGCCCTCTGGGATCCCCTGTGATTCCTTCCAGACGTCTCCTAGAGTCTTTTGGCCTTTTCTTATAAGGACCGGAGATCTCAGGTAGCAGCCCCAGATTTGTCTAATGAGGCTACCCTAGATGATTCTTCTCTTTTGCAGGAAGCTCTCTTCTCCGGGATCGACCCAAGACTCCTCCCAGGCGTCATCCCAGAACGTTTTGACCTCTGCGTTCGAGACCGGAGATCCCAGCTACCTGCCCCAGACTCCTCCAAGTAAGTAGCTCGAGACATTTTTGTTCTCCTGTAGAGAAATCTCTCAACTCCGACAGCCACCTGAGACTCCTCCCAGGCATCTCCCACAGTCTTCTGTCCTCTGCTTTACCTACCTAAGGGGTCAGGTAGAAGCCCCAGACTCCTCCAAGGAAGCTACCATTGAGGCTTTTTTCTTTTTTGGAGGAACCTCTGCCCTCCTGGATTCCCTGTGATTCCTTCCAGACGTCTCCTAGCGTCTTTTGGCCTTTTCTTATAAGGACCGGAGATCCCAGGTAGCAGCCCCAGACTTGTCTAATGAGGCTACCCTAGATGATTCTTCTCTTTTGCAGGAAGCTCTCTTCTCCGGGATCGACCCAAGACTCCTCCCAGGCGTCATCCCAGAACGTTTTGACATCTGTGTTCGGGACCGGAGATCCCATCTACCTGCCCCAGACTCCTCCAAGTAAGTAGCTCGAGACATTTTTGTTCTCCTGTAGAGAAATCTCTCAACTCCGACAGCCACCTGAGACTCCTCCTAGGCATCTCCCACAGTCTTCTGTCCTCTGCTTTACCTACCTAAGGGGTCAGGTAGAAGCCCCAGACTCCTCTTAGGAAGCTACCGTTGAGGTTTTTTCTGTTTTGGCGGAGCCTGTGCCCTCTGGGATCCCCTGTGATTCCTTCCAGACGTCTCCTAGAGTCTTTTGGCCTTTTCTTATAAGGACCGGAGATCCCAGGTAGCAGCCCCAGATTTGTCTAATGAGGCTACCCTAGATGATTCTTCTGTTTTGCAGGAAGCTCTCTTCTCCAGGATTGACCCAAGACTCCTCCCAGGCGTCATCCCAGAACGTTTTGACCTCTGCGTTCGAGACCGGAGATCCCAGCTACCTGCCCCAGACTCCTCCAAGTAAGTAGCTCGAGACATTTTTGTTCTCCTGTAGAGAAATCTCTCAACTCCGACAGCCACCTGAGACTCCTCCCAGGCATCTCCCACAGTCTTCTGTCTTCTGCTTTACCTACCTAAGGGGTCAGGTAGAAGCCCCAGACTCCTCCAAGGAAGCTACCGTTGAGGTTTTTTTCTTTTTTGGAGGAACCTCTGCCCTCCTGGATTCCCTGTGATTCCTTCCAGACGTCTCCTAGCGTCTTTTGGCCTTTTCTTATAAGGACCGGAGATCCCAGGTAGCAGCCCCAGACTTGTCTAATGAGGCTACCCTAGATGATTCTTCTCTTTTGCAGGAAGCTCTCTTCTCTGGGATCAACCCAAGAGTCCTCCCAGGCGTCATCCCAGAATGTTTTGACCTCTGCGTTCAGGACCGGAGATCCCAGCTACCTGCCCCAGACTCCTCCAAGTAAGTAGCTCGAGACATTTTTGTTCTCCTGTAGAGAAATCTCTCAACTCCGACAGCCACCTGAGACTCCTCCCAGGCATCTCCCACAGTCTTCTGTCCTCTGCTTTACCTACCTAAGGGGTCAGGTAGAAGCCCCAGACTCCTCCAAGGAAGCTACCGTTGAGGTTTTTTTCTTTTTTGGAGGAACCTCTGCCCTCCTGGATTCCCTGTGATTCCTTCCAGACATCTCCTAGCGTCTTTTGGCCTTTTCTTATAAGGACCGGAGATCCCAGGTAGCAGCCCCAGACTTGTCTAATGAGGCTACCCTAGATGATTCTTCTCTTTTGCAGGAAGCTCTCTTCTCTGGGATCGACCCAAGACTCCTCCCAGGCGTCATCCCAGAATGTTTTGACCTCTGCGTTCAGGACCGGAGATCCCAGCTACCTGCCCCAGACTCCTCCAAGTAAGTAGATCGAGACATTTTTGTTCTCCTGTAGAGAAATCTCTCAACTCCGACAGGCACCTGAGACTCCTCCCAGGCATCTCCCACAGTCTTCTGTCCTCTGCTTTACCTACCTAAGGGGTCAGGTAGAAGCCCCAGACTCCTCCAAGGAAGCTACCATTGAGGCTTTTTTCTTTTTTGGAGGAACCTCTGCCCTCCTGGATTCCCTGTGATTCCTTCCAGACGTCTCCTAGCGTCTTTTGGCCTTTTCTTATAAGGACCGGAGATCTCAGGTAGCAGCCCCAGACTTGTCTAATGAGGCTACCCTAGATGATTCTTCTCTTTTGCAGGAAGCTCTCTTCTCCGGGATCGACCCAAGACTCCTCCCAGGCGTCATCCCAGAACGTTTTGACATCTGTGTTCGGGACCGGAGATCCCATCTACCTGCCCCAGACTCCTCCAAGTAAGTAGCTCGAGACATTTTTGTTCTCCTGTAGAGAAATCTCTCAACTCCGACAGCCACCTGAGACTCCTCCTAGGCATCTCCCACAGTCTTCTGTCCTCTGCTTTACCTACCTAAGGGCTCAGGTAGAAGCCCCAGACTCCTCCATAGAAGCTACCATTGAGGTTTTTTCTTTTTTGGAGGAGCCTGTGCCCTCTGGGATCCCCTGTGATTCCTTCCAGACGTCTCCTAGAGTCTTTTGGCCTTTTCTTATAAGGACCGGAGATCCCAGGTAGCAGCCCCAGACTTGTCTAATGAGGCTACCCTAGATGATTCTTCTCTTTTGCAGGAAGCTCTCTTCTCTGGGATCAACCCAAGAGTCCTCCCAGGCGTCATCCCAGAATGTTTTGACCTCTGCGTTCAGGACCGGAGATCCCAGCTACCTGCCCCAGACTCCTCCAAGTAAGTAGCTCGAGACATTTTTGTTCTCCTGTAGAGAAATCTCTCAACTCCGACAGCCACCTGAGACTCCTCCCAGGCATCTCCCACAGTCTTCTGTCCTCTGCTTTACCTACCTAAGGGGTCAGGTAGAAGCCCCAGACTCCTCTTAGGAAGCTACCGTTGAGATTTTTTCTGTTTTGGCGGAGCCTGTGCCCTCTGGGATCCCCTGTGATTCCTTCCAGACGTCTCCTAGAGTCTTTTGGGCTTTTCTTATAAGGACCGGAGATCGCAGGTAGCAGCCCCAGACTTGTCTAATGAGGCTACCCTAGATGATTCTTCTGTTTTGCAGGAAGCTCTCTTCTCCAGGATTGACCCAAGACTCCTCCCAGGCGTCATCCCAGAACGTTTTGACCTCTGCATTCGGGACCGGAGATCCCATCTACCTGCCCCAGACTCCTCCAAGTAAGTAGCTCGAGACATTTTTGTTCTCCTGTAGAGACATCCCTCAACTCCGTCAGCCACCTGAGACTCCTCCCAGGCATCTCCCACAGTCTTCTGTCCTCTGCTTTACCTACCTAAGGGGTCAGGTAGAAGCCCCAGACTCCTCTTAGGAAGCTACTGTTGAGGCTTTTTTCTGTTTTGGAGGAGCCTGTGCCCTCTGGGATCCCCTGTGATTCCTTCCAGACGTCTCCTAGAGTCTTTTGGCCTTTTCTTATAAGGACCGGAGATCTCAGGTAGCAGCCCCAGATTTGTCTAATGAGGCTACCCTAGATGATTCTTCTCTTTTGCAGGAAGCTCTCTTCTCCGGGATCGACCCAAGACTCCTCCCAGGCGTCATCCCAGAACGTTTTGACCTCTGCGTTCGAGACCGGAGATCCCAGCTACCTGCCCCAGACTCCTCCAAGTAAGTAGCTCGAGACATTTTTGTTCTCCTGTAGAGAAATCTCTCAACTCCGACAGCCACCTGAGACTCCTCCCAGGCATCTCCCACAGTCTTCTGTCTTCTGCTTTACCTACCTAAGGGGTCAGGTAGAAGCCCCAGACTCCTCCAAGGAAGCTACCGTTGAGGTTTTTTTCTTTTTTGGAGGAACCTCTGCCCTCCTGGATTCCCTGTGATTCCTTCCAGACGTCTCCTAGCGTCTTTTGGCCTTTTCTTATAAGGACCGGAGATCCCAGGTAGCAGCCCCAGACTTGTCTAATGTGGCTACCCTAGATGATTCTTCTCTGTTGCAGGAAGCTCTCTTCTCTGGGATCAACCCAAGAGTCCTCCCAGGCGTCATCCCAGAATGTTTTGACCTCTGCGTTCAGGACCGGAGATCCCAGCTACCTGCCCCAGACTCCTCCAGATAAGTAGCTCGAGACATTTTTGTTCTCCTGTAGAGAAATCTCTCAACTCCGACAGCCACCTGAGACTCCTCCCAGGCATCTCCCACAGTCTTCTGTCCTCTGCTTTACCTACCTAAGGGGTCAGGTAGAAGCCCCAGACTCCTCCAAGGAAGCTACCGTTGAGGTTTATTTCTTTTTTGGAGGAACCTCTGCCCTCCTGGATTCCCTGTGATTCCTTCCAGACGTCTCTTAGCGTCTTTTGGCCTTTTCTTATAAGGACCGGAGATCCCAGGTAGCAGCCCCAGACTTGTCTAATGAGGCTACCCTAGATGATTCTTCTCTTTTGCAGGAAGCTCTCTTCTCTGGGATCGACCCAAGACTCCTCCCAGGCGTCATCCCAGAATGTTTTGACCTCTGCGTTCAGGACCGGAGATCCCAGCTACCTGCCCCAGACTCCTCCAAGTAAGTAGCTCGAGACATTTTTGTTCTCCTGTAGAGAAATCTCTCAACTCCGACAGGCACCTGAGACTCCTCCCAGGCATCTCCCACAGTCTTCTGTCCTCTGCTTTACCTACCTAAGGGGTCAGGTAGAAGCCCCAGACTCCTCCAAGGAAGCTACCATTGAGGCTTTTTTCTTTTTTGGAGGAACCTCTGCCCTCCTGGATTCCCTGTGATTCCTTCCAGACGTCTCCTAGCGTCTTTTGGCCTTTTCTTATAAGGACCGGAGATCCCAGGTAGCAGCCCCAGACTTGTCTAATGAGGCTACCCTAGATGATTCTTCTCTTTTGCAGGAAGCTCTCTTCTCCGGAATCAACCCAAGACTCCTCCCAGGCGTCATCCCAGAACGTTTTGACATCTGTGTTCGGGACCGGAGATCCCATCTACCTGCCCCAGACTCCTCCAAGTAAGTAGCTCGAGACATTTTTGTTCTCCTGTAGAGAAATCTCTCAACTCCGACAGCCACCTGAGACTCCTCCTAGGCATCTCCCACAGTCTTCTGTCCTCTGCTTTACCTACCTAAGGGGTCAGGTAGAAGCCCCAGACTCCTCTTAGGAAGCTACCGTTGAGGTTTTTTCTGTTTTGGCGGAGCCTGTGCCCTCTGGGATCCCCTGTGATTCCTTCCAGACGTCTCCTAGAGTCTTTTGGCCTTTTCTTATAAGGACCGGAGATCCCAGGTAGCAGCCCCAGACTTGTCTAATGAGGCTACCCTAGATGATTCTTCTGTTTTGCAGGAAGCTCTCTTCTCCAGGATTGACCCAAGACTCCTCCCAGGCGTCATCCCAGAACGTTTTGACCTCTGCATTCGGGACCGGAGATCCCAGCTACCTGCCCCAGACTCCTCCAAGTAAGTAGCTCGAGACATTTTTGTTCTCCTGTAGAGAAATCTCTCAACTCCGACAGGCACCTGAGACTCCTCCCAGGCATCTCCCACAGTCTTCTGTCCTCTGCTTTACCTACCTAAGGGGTCAGGTAGAAGCCCTAGACTCCTCCAAGGAAGCTACCGTTGACGTTTTTTTCTTTTTTGGAGGAACCTCTGCCCTCCGGGATCCCCTGTGATTCCTTCCAGACGTCTCCTAGGGTCTTTTGGGCATTTCTTATAAGGACCCGAGATCGCAGGTAGCAGCCCCAGACTTGTCTAATGAGGCTACCCTAGATGATTCTTCTCTGTTGCAGGAAGCTCTCTTCTCTGGGATCAACCCAAGAGTCCTCCCAGGCGTCATCCCAGAATGTTTTGACCTCTGCGTTCAGGACCGGAGATCCCAGCTACCTGCCCCAGACTCCTCCAAGTAAGTAGCTCGAGACATTTTTGTTCTCCTGTAGAGAAATCTCTCAACTCCGACAGCCACCTGAGACTCCTCCCAGGCATCTCCCACAGTCTTCTGTCCTCTGCTTTACCTACCTAAGGGGTCAGGTAGAAGCCCCAGACTCCTCCAAGGAAGCTACCGTTGAGGTTTTTTTCTTTTTTGGAGGAACCTCTGCCCTCCTGGATTCCCTGTGATTCCTTCCAGACGTCTCTTAGCGTCTTTTGGCCTTTTCTTATAAGGACCGGAGATCCCAGGTAGCAGCCCCAGACTTGTCTAATGAGGCTACCCTAGATGATTCTTCTCTTTTGCAGGAAGCTCTCTTCTCTGGGATCGACCCAAGACTCCTCCCAGGCGTCATCCCAGAATGTTTTGACCTCTGCGTTCGGGACCGGAGATCCCAGCTACCTGCCCCAGACTCCTCCAAGTAAGTAGCTCGAGACATTTTTGTTCTCCTGTAGAGAAATCTCTCAACTCCGACAGCCACCTGAGACTCCTCCCAGGCATCTCCCACAGTCTTCTGTCCTCTGCTTTACCTACCTAAGGGGTCAGGTAGAAGCCCCAGACTCCTCCAAGGAAGCTACCATTGAGGCTTTTTTCTTTTTTGGAGGAACCTCTGCCCTCCTGGATTCCCTGTGATTCCTTCCAGACGTCTCCTAGCGTCTTTTGGCCTTTTCTTATAAGGACCGGAGATCTCAGGTAGCAGCCCCAGACTTGTCTAATGAGGCTACCCTAGATGATTCTTCTCTTTTGCAGGAAGCTCTCTTCTCCGGGATCGACCCAAGACTCCTCCCAGGCGTCATCCCAGAACGTTTTGACATCTGTGTTCGGGACCGGAGATCCCATCTACCTGCCCCAGACTCCTCCAAGTAAGTAGCTCGAGACATTTTTGTTCTCCTGTAGAGAAATCTCTCAACTCCGACAGCCACCTGAGACTCCTCCTAGGCATCTCCCACAGTCTTCTGTCCTCTGCTTTACCTACCTAAGGGGTCAGGTAGAAGCCCCAGACTCCTCTTAGGAAGCTACCGTTGAGGTTTTTTCTGTTTTGGCGGAGCCTGTGCCCTCTGGGATCCCCTGTGATTCCTTCCAGACGTCTCCTAGAGTCTTTTGGCCTTTTCTTATAAGGACCGGAGATCCCAGGTAGCAGCCCCAGACTTGTCTAATGAGGCTACCCTAGATGATTCTTCTGTTTTGCAGGAAGCTCTCTTCTCCAGGATTGACCCAAGACTCCTCCCAGGCGTCATCCCAGAACGTTTTGACCTCTGCATTCGGGACCGGAGATCCCAGCTACCTGCCCCAGACTCCTCCAAGTAAGTAGCTCGAGACATTTTTGTTCTCCTGTAGAGAAATCTCTCAACTCCGACAGGCACCTGAGACTCCTCCCAGGCATCTCCCACAGTCTTCTGTCCTCTGCTTTACCTACCTAAGGGGTCAGGTAGAAGCCCTAGACTCCTCCAAGGAAGCTACCGTTGTCGTTTTTTTCTTTTTTGGAGGAACCTCTGCCCTCCGGGATCCCCTGTGATTCCTTCCAGACGTCTCCTAGAGTCTTTTGGGCATTTCTTATAAGGACCCGAGATCGCAGGTAGCAGCCCCAGACTTGTCTAATGAGGCTACCCTAGCTGATTCTTCTCTTTTGCAGGAAGCTCTCTTCTCCGGGATCGACCCAAGACTCCTCCCAGGCGTCATCCCAGAACATTTTTACCTCTGCGTTCGGGACCGGAGATCCCAGCTACCTGCCCCAGACTCCTCCAGGTAAGTAGCTCGAGACATTTTTGTTCTCCTGTAGAGAAATCTCTCAACACCGACAGCCACCTGAGACTCCTCCCAGGCATCTCCCACAGTCTTCTGTCCTCTGCTTTACCTACCTAAGGGGTCAGGTTAGAAGCCCCAGACTCCTCCAAGGAAGCTACCGTTGAGGTTTTTTTCTTTTTTTCGAGGAGCCTCTGACCTCCGGGATTCCCTGTGATTCCTTCCAGACGTCTCCTAGCGTCTTTTGGCCTTTTCTTATAAGGACCGGAGATCCCAGGTAGCAGCCCCAGACTTGTCTAATGAGGCTACCCTATATGATTCTTCTCTTTTGCAGGAAGCTCTCTTCTCTGGGATCGACCCAAGACTCCTCCCAGGCGTCATCCCAGAACGTTTTGACATCTGCGTTCGGGACCGGAGATCCCATCTACCTGCCCCAGACTCCTCCAAGTAAGTAGCTCGAGACATTTTTGTTCTCCTGTAGAGAAATCCCTCAACTCCGACAGCCACCTGAGACTCCTCCCAGGCATCTCCCACAGTCTTCTGTCCTCTGCTTTACCTACCTAAGGGGTCAGGTAGAAACCCCAGACTCCTCCAAGGAAGCTACCGTTGAGGCTTTTTTCTTTTTTGGAGGAAACACTGCCCTCCGGGATCCCCTTTGATTCCTTCCAGACGTCTCCTAGAGTCTTTTGGCCTTTTCTTATAAGGACCCGAGATCGCAGGTAGCAGCCCCAGACTTGTTTAATGAGGCTACCCTAGATGATTCTTCTCTTTTGCAGGAAGCTCTCTTCTCCGGAATCAACCCAAGACTCCTCCCAGGCGTCATCCCAGAACATTTTGACCTCTGCGTTCGGGACCGGAGATCCCAGCTACCTGCCCCAGACTCCTCCAAGTAAGTAGCTCGAGACATTTTTGTTCTCCTGTAGAGAAATCTCTCAACTCCGACAGCCACCTGAGACTCCTCCCAGGCACCTCCCACAGTCTTCTGTCCTCTGCTTTACCTACCTAAGGGGTCAGGTAGAAGCCCCAGACTCCTCCAAGGAAGCTACCATTGAGGTTTTTTCTTTTTTGGAGGAGCCTGTGCCCTCCGGGATCCCCTGTGATTCCTTCCAGACGTCTCCTATAGTCTTTTGGCCTTTTCTTATAAGGACCGGAGATCCCAGGTAGCAGCCCCAGACTTGTCTAATGAGGCTACCCTAGATGATTCTTTTCTTTTGCAGGAAGTTCTCTTCTCCGGGGTCGACCCAAGACTCCTCCCAGGCGTCATCCCAGAATGTTTTGACCTCTGCGTTCGGGACCGGAGATCCCAGCTACCTGCCCCAGACTCCTCCAAGTAAGTAGCTCGAGACATTTTTGTTCTCCTGTAGAGAAATCTCTCAACTCCGTCAGCCACCTGAGACTCCTCCCAGGCATCTCCCACAGTCTTCTGTCCTCTGCTTTACCTACCTAAGGGGTCAGGTAGAAGCCCCAGACTCCTCTTAGGAAGCTACTGTTGAGGCTTTTTTCTGTTTTGGAGGAGCCTGTGCCCTCTGGGATCCCCTGTGATTCCTTCCAGACGTCTCCTAGGGTCTTTTGGCCTTTTCTTATAAGGACCGGAGATCTCAGGTAGCAGCCCCAGATTTGTCTAATGAGGCTACCCTAGATGATTCTTCTCTTTTGCAGGAAGCTCTCTTCTCCGGGATCGACCCAAGACTCCTCCCAGGCGTCATCCCAGAACGTTTTGACCTCTGCGTTCGAGACCGGAGATCCCAGCTACCTGCCCCAGACTCCTCCAAGTAAGTAGCTCGAGACATTTTTGTTCTCCTGTAGAGAAATCTCTCAACTCCGACAGCCACCTGAGACTCCTCCCAGGCATCTCCCACAGTCTTCTGTCTTCTGCTTTACCTACCTAAGGGGTCAGGTAGAAGCCCCAGACTCCTCCAAGGAAGCTACCGTTGAGGTTTTTTTCTTTTTTGGAGGAACCTCTGCCCTCCTGGATTCCCTGTGATTCCTTCCAGACGTCTCCTAGCGTCTTTTGGCCTTTTCTTATAAGGACCGGAGATCCCAGGTAGCAGCCCCAGACTTGTCTAATGAGGCTACCCTAGATGATTCTTCTCTTTTGCAGGAAGCTCTCTTCTCTGGGATCAACCCAAGAGTCCTCCCAGGCGTCATCCCAGAATGTTTTGACCTCTGCGTTCAGGACCGGAGATCCCAGCTACCTGCCCCAGACTCCTCCAAGTAAGTAGCTCGACACATTTTTGTTCTCCTGTAGAGAAATCTCTCAACTCCGACAGCCACCTGAGACTCCTCCCAGGCATCTCCCACAGTCTTCTGTCCTCTGCTTTACCTACCTAAGGGGTCAGGTAGAAGCCCCAGACTCCTCCAAGGAAGCTACCGTTGAGGTTTTTTTCTTTTTTGGAGGAACCTCTGCCCTCCTGGATTCCCTGTGATTCCTTCCAGACGTCTCTTAGCGTCTTTTGGCCTTTTCTTATAAGGACCGGAGATCCCAGGTAGCAGCCCCAGACTTGTCTAATGAGGCTACCCTAGATGATTCTTCTCTTTTGCAGGAAGCTCTCTTCTCTGGGATCGACCCAAGACTCCTCCCAGGCGTCATCCCAGAATGTTTTGACCTCTGCGTTCAGGACCGGAGATCCCAGCTACCTGCCCCAGACTCCTCCAAGTAAGTAGCTTGAGACATTTTTGTTCTCCTGTAGAGAAATCTCTCAACTCCGACAGGCACCTGAGACTCCTCCCAGGCATCTCCCACAGTCTTCTGTCCTCTGCTTTACCTACCTAAGGGGTCAGGTAGAAGCCCCAGACTCCTCCAAGGAAGCTACCATTGAGGCTTTTTTCTTTTTTGGAGGAACCTCTGCCCTCCTGGATTCCCTGTGATTCCTTCCAGACGTCTCCTAGCGTCTTTTGGCCTTTTCTTATAAGGACCGGAGATCTCAGGTAGCAGCCCCAGACTTGTCTAATGAGGCTACCCTAGATGATTCTTCTCTTTTGCAGGAAGCTCTCTTCTCCGGGATCGACCCAAGACTCCTCCCAGGCGTCATCCCAGAACGTTTTGACATCTGTGTTCGGGACCGGAGATCCCATCTACCTGCCCCAGACTCCTCCAAGTAAGTAGCTCGAGACATTTTTGTTCTCCTGTAGAGAAATCTCTCAACTCCGACAGCCACCTGAGACTCCTCCTAGGCATCTCCCACAGTCTTCTGTCCTCTGCTTTACCTACCTAAGGGCTCAGGTAGAAGCCCCAGACTCCTCCAAGGAAGCTACCATTGAGGTTTTTTCTTTTTTGGAGGAGCCTGTGCCCTCTGGGATCCCCTGTGATTCCTTCCAGACGTCTCCTAGAGTCTTTTGGCCTTTTCTTATAAGGACCGGAGATCCCAGGTAGCAGCCCCAGACTTGTCTAATGAGGCTACCCTAGATGATTCTTTTCTTTTGCAGGAAGTTCTCTTCTCTGGGATCGACCCAAGAGTCCTCCCAGGCGTCATCCCAGAATGTTTTGACCTCTGCGTTCAGGACCGGAGATCCCAGCTACCTGCCCCAGACTCCTCCAAGTAAGTAGCTCGAGACATTTTTGTTCTCCTGTAGAGAAATCTCTCAACTCCGACAGGCACCTGAGACTCCTCCCAGGCATCTCCCAGTCTTCTGTCCTCTGCTTTACCTACCTAAGGGGTCAGGTAGAAGCCCCAGACTCCTCCAAGGAAGCTACCATTGAGGTTTTTTTCTTTTTTGGAGGAACCTCTGCCCTCCGGGATTCCCTGTGATTCCTTCCAGACGTCTCCTAGAGTCTTTTGGCCTTTTCTTATAAGGACCGGAGATTGCAGGTAGCAGCCCCAGACTTGTCTAATGAGGCTACCCTAGATGATTCTTCTCTTTTGCAGGAAGCTCTCTTCTCCGGGATCGACCCAAGACTCCTCCCAGGCGTCATCCCAGAACATTTTTACCTCTGCGTTCGGGACCGGAGATCCCAGCTACCTGCCCCAGACTCCTCCAAGTAAGTAGCTCGAGACATTTTTGTTCTCCTGTAGAGAAATCTCTCAACTCCGACAGCCACCTGAGACTCCTCCCAGGCATCTCCCACAGTCTTCTGTCCTCTGCTTTACCTACCTAAGGGGTCAGGTAGAAGCCCTAGACTCCTCCAAGGAAGCTACCGTTGAGGTTTTTTTCTTTTTTGGAGGAACCTCTGCCCTCCGGGATCCCCTGTGATTCCTTCCAGACGTCTCCTAGAGTCTTTTGGCCTTTTCTTATAAGGACCCTAGATCGCAGGTAGCAGCCCCAGACTTGTCTAATGAGGCTACCCTAGATGATTCTTCTCTTTTGCAGGAAGCTCTCTTCTCCGGGATCGACCCAAGACTCCTCCCAGGCGTCATCCCAGAACATTTTTACCTCTGCGTTCGGGACCGGAGATCCCAGCTACCTGCCCCAGACTCCTCCAAGTAAGTAGCTCGAGACATTTTTGTTCTCCTGTAGAGAAATCTCTCAACTCCGACAGGCACCTGAGACTCCTCCCAGGCATCTCCCACAGTCTTCTGTCCTCTGCTTTACCTACCTAAGGGCTCAGGTAGAAGCCCCAGACTCCTCCAAGGAAGCTACCGTTGAGGCTTTTTTCTTTTTTTCGAGGAGCCTCTGACCTCCGGGATTCCCTGTGATTCCTTCCAGACGCCTCCTAGCGTCTTTTGGCCTTTTCTTATAAGGACCGGAGATCCCAGGTAGCAGCCCCAGACTTGTCTAATGAGGCTACCCTAGATGATTCTTCTCTTTTGCAGGAAGCTCTCTTCTCCGGGATCGACCCAAGACTCCTCCCAGGCGTCATCCCAGAACGTTTTGACCTCTGCGTTCGGGACCGGAGATCCCATCTACCTGCCCCAGACTCCTCCAAGTAAGTAGCTAAGAGACATTTTTGTTCTCCTGTAGAGAAATCTCTCAACTCCGACAGCCACCTGAGACTCCTCCCAGGCATCTCCCACAGTCTTCTGTCCTCTGCTTTACCAACCTAAGGGGTCAGGTAGAAGCCCTAGACTCCTCCAAGGAAGCTACCGTTGAGGTTTTTTTCTTTTTTTCGAGGAGCCTCTGACCTCCTGGATTCCCTGTGATTCCTTCCAGATGTCTCCTAGCGTCTTTTGGCCTTTTCTTATAAGGACCGGAGATCCCAGGTAGCAGCCCCAGACTTGTCTAATGAGGCTACCCTGGATGGTTCTTTTCTTTTGCAGGAAGCTCTCTTCTCTGGGATCGACCCAAGACTCCTCCCAGGCGTCATCCCAGAATGTTTTGACCTCTGCGTTCAGGACCGGAGATCCCAGCTACCTGCCCCAGACTCCTCCAAGTAAGTAGCTCGAGACATTTTTGTTCTCCTGTAGAGAAATCTCTCAACTCCGACAGGCACCTGAGACTCCTCCCAGGCATCTCCCACAGTCTTCTGTCCTCTGCTTTACCTACCTAAGGGGTCAGGTAGAAGCCCCAGACTCCTCCAAGGAAGCTACCGTTGAGGTTTTTTTCTTTTTTGGAGGAAACACTGCCCTCAGGGATCCCCTTTGATTCCTTCCAGACGTCTCCTAGAGTCTTTTGGGCTTTTCTTATGAGGACCGGAGATCCCAGGTAGCAGCCCCAGACTTGTCTAACGAGGCTACCCTAGATCATTCTTCTCTTTTGCAGGAAGCTCTCCTCCAGGATCGACCTGAGAGTCCTCCCAGGCATCTCCCAGAATCTTTTCGCGTCTGCTTTTCAGACCTTAGATCCTAAGAAAAGATACCTATGAAGAGGCCAAAAGGCTCTGGAGATGCCTGGGAGGAGACACAGGTGGATCCCAAAGGGGCGAGCTTGCTCCAAAAGAGAAAAATCTCAAGGGTAGTTTCCTTTTAGGAGTCTGGGGCTGCTACCTGAGATCTTGCACGAGCAGCAGGCAGTAACCTAGCCAAAATGGAGCGGAGGAGGCCTGACAAGTGGTCCTGCTCAGTGCTGCAGAGGAAGGCAAAAACTCCTGGGGCCCAGTGCCAATCTGCGCCAGGGTAAAATTCCTTCTTGACCCCAGAGCTGGCAATCGGCTATTCCCTGAGCACGTGTGAGCAAGACCTGCCTCCTGGTCCCGCAGGCCGGTCAGGCCCCCCAGAGGATGCCCAAGCCCTGTTCTCCCTGAACCTGGAGCCATCTTGGGGCTTCCAAGAGTGGCCAAGTGCCCCCGGCCTGATTGACCTTGGGGGCAAGAATCCTTCCCGCGCCTTTGGGCCACCAGCGGGTGCTCCAAAGCACTGGGAGCCCTGGCAACATCTCTGCATCCCACTTCTTACGGCTGCTGCCACTGGTTCCGCAGGGAGTGAGGACGGCGAGCTCTGCAGTGCTCCTCAAGAAGACATTCCCTTGGTCTTGCCACAGCTCTCCATGCAAACAAGCCTGATGGCCTCGGGCACCTCCAGGGCTTGGTGGTTCTTCATGTCTCTAGCAGCCTGGTCCAGCCTCTGGTCTTCCTCCCTCAGCACTGGGCAAGGAATTCCAGCGGCTCCTCACGGACTTCCTCTGGGATGTGTCTGGGCCGCCTGCCAGGCAGACTGGCAGTGGGACAGGGGAGGCTGCCCCTTTTATAGTGCCCCGGGGCATTGTGACTGCTGCGTTGCCGGGTGGTGGCATTGTGACATGGGGTGGGGGGTGAGGGGGCCCCCTGTGCGCAGCGCTGCCTGCCGCCCCTCGGCCCAGCATCCTTGGGAGGAAGGCCTTTGGGGTGCCAGCCCCGCGGGCTGTGTGGCGTTACTGAGTCCAGAAGTTTGGCAGAAAATAAACTGCCTTGCATTCCAGCTTATCCTCAGATGTCAGAGGGGCTGGGGACGGCTAGGTTTAATTTCTTTCTGAGCGATGTCCAATTCGACGCTCTAAGGGCGGTCGCGTTCAATATGCTGAGCTATCACAATGAGGGATGCCCTTAATAGCGCACTGTACTCTCGGCTTAGCTGTCTTCAATGCACGAGAATGACCAGACTTAGGGAGTTTGGTTGCACGAACGAACTATCACGACTAGATTAATGAGCAGCGCACTTTATTAAAGCAACGGTACAGGTGCTTTTGGATTGCCTGTGATAAATAGACTGTCTGCAAAGCACGTGCAGGTGGCATTACAGTCGCTTATAAGCGCATGAAATGATGAAAGAAAAGAGCTCTGAAGAATTCTAAGTTACAATTCTAATTTTAATTAGAATTCTAATTCTAATTCATTTCTGTTGTAGGTACCCGTTGCTTTGGCTCCAACCACCCCTGAGAGCGCGGCAGAGCCCCTGGTGCGCCCAGAAGAGCTGGCAAACCTGTCAGAGGAAAGATGGTAAAACGAGCTCGCTTTGGTTAAAATCAGAACCGACTCCAGTGGGTCGTGCCTTTCCCTACCTCATACCGCTGTGGGATGAAAAAGTTTGCAGGCTCTCCCCAGGACAAGGAGAAAAAGAAAAAACGAAAGAGAAAACAGGTCTGGGGAGAGAAGAGTGACAGACACGCAGAAAAGAGGAGGAGGAAGAGAGAAAACGTTTTTGGGGACGGACCGGTGAAAAGATGCAGGAAGGTCCAGCAGTTCAGGAAGCCCAGGTGTGTACCAGGCTCTGCTGCCCATCTTTCCCAACTCTCAGCGCTGCTGCAAGTCAGTCCGACCTGCTGGCAAGGGACGGTGCTGCGCGGGGCTTGGAAATAACTCCATGGCCGCTCCCCAGGGGCTCCCCATCGAGCCCTGCTGCGTGGCACAGGGGCCCTGTGCATCTGTGCATGCATGCAGGTCTCTAAGGGCATTTCCCGTGGGCATAAGGCGCCAGAGCCGTGCCCTGGTTGATGCCAGCCATAGCTCTCTCTTCTGGGCTATGAACAATTCCTCGTCAACGGTGTTCCCTAAAGAAAGGGGAAGCGAGTCATGCCTATTCCTGCCTTCATGGGTTTATCAGTGCTCTCTGACTCTGTCGTTGTAGGTGCCGTTTCCCTGTTACTGGCTGAAGCCCTGTGACTCCCAGGCCCGTCCCCCGCCGCAGTTGATGTTTGCAATAAAAGGATCTTTTCTCTCTTCTGAGTGTGTCTGCCATACGATATTCTGGAGTAGGTAGATGGGTTTTTGTGATGAGTCCTCGGGGAGGAGTCTGGGATCTTGCCTTGTCCCAGCATCCTTTCCCGCAGGCATCAGGGCTGAGTTCAGGTGCTTTAGGAGTGAAACCAAAGCACGGACTCACACAGGAGGGTGGAGGTTGGAAGGGACCTGTAGAGTTCCTCTGGTCCAACCTGCCTGCTCAAGCAGGCTCACCTAGAGCAGGTTGCCCGGGACAATGTGCCCTTGGGTTTTGAACATCGCCAAGGACGGAGACTCTGCAAACTCCCTGGGCAACCTGTGCCAGTGTTTGACCACGTTGACAGGAAAAAGTTGTTTTCTCATGTGCAGCTGGAGCATATCATGTGTTTTAATTTGTGCCTGTTGCCGCTGGTGCTCTCACTGGGCACTCTTGAGAAGAGCCTGGCTCCCTCATCTTCATTCCCTCCCAGCAGGGATAGATAGATGATAGATTGATAGATAGATAGATAGATAAGAAACCCCCCGGCTTTCTCTTCTCCCCACGGCAGTGTGCCAGCTTAAAAGCACCAGGGCAAAGTTGGCTTCCTTGAGGCTCCTTGTTTTGCAGGTGACTTGGAGACGTGGAGGTGCGTGAGGTTCCCCTGCCAAGAGAGGCAGAGGGCTGGAGGGCACAGCTGGACTCCTGCTCCTGCAACAGCAGGGACTCGCTGGCCAGAAATGGCCCCGAGGACCCCGGCAAGGGGCTGTGCTCAGTGCTGCAGAGGAAGGGGAAACTCCCCCCGGGAGCTGTGCCAATCTGCCCGGGGGAAAAAAACTCCTTCCTGAGCCCAGCCCTGGTGCCCCGAGCAGGGTCCGGGGAGCTCCTGCGGGGGAGCGCGTTTGGGGTAGGCAGCCAGGGACCTTTTCCAGCCTGTTTGGTGCAAAGGCACGGGTGGGCATGGGGCATCAGTCCCAGGAGAGCCGTGGCTGACTCCTCTTTCCCGGGAAGGGCAGGTCGCTCTCGCCGTGTCTCTGTCCTGCGCCCACCCGGGTTTCTTTGTCCTGCCAGCTGCTGCCCAGCGAGGAGGATTCGGCTGAGCTCAGCAGGGATGTCCCGGGACCCGCTGAAGGAGAGCTCCTGCTTGGTCAGCATCCTGACCGCTAGCCCCGCTCTCGGGACGGCATGTCCCGTCCCACGCGTGAAGCGGTGCCTGGGCTTGCCCTGGGAGCGGCACGACTCGGGAGCGTTCTCCGGCTGCTGCGGCTCCCGTCCGTGCGATGGACGGAGGCGGCGGTTTCCCTGGCGGCTCTCCGCTGGTCTCGGCCCGCGACCCCTCGGGCTCCCTTTGGGCAGCCCTGCCCCGCACCCTGGGGATGGAAAGCGGCGCGATCCTGCTGCAGCTGCAGCTGCTGCGGGGACAAAGCCACGGGGGAGTGAGCGAGCGAGCAGCCTCGTGGTGCTTGGTCGCCAGCTGGGCTGAAACCACCACAGTCCTTTTTTGCTGACATCATCGCAACTGGGGAGAGAAAGGGCTGAGCTACCAGGGCCACTGCCAGCAGACTGTCATTAGGCACCAGAGTCAACGTTGACTCGAGAGGCCTGGGCAGAGCCCAGACCCCCCTGAAAGCAGCTGCAAGACCTGCCACGAGGTACAGGCCAACTCCTCTGATGCTTCGGGCTCACGCTGGAACCCCAAGCGCTCCAAGCCCCAAAATGCAGCTGCCTCTGCAGCGCAGCAGCAGCAGCAGCAGGAGCCAGTGCCGAGCAGCGTGGGGAGATGGAGCAGAGAGGGGGGGCGCCCGGGCCGGGCTCGGCTCCGTTCGGCTCATCTCGTTTCTGTTCGGCTCCCTTCGGCTGAGCTCGACTCCCTTCGGCTGGGCTCGGCTCATCTCTTCGTCTGGGCTCGGCTCCTCTCGGCTGGGTTCGTCTCCTCTCGTTTGCGCTCGGCTGCCCTCGGTTCCGCTCCGGCCGCAGCCCCGGCCCGGCCCCGCCTGAGGCAAGGGCGGGCGGCGGGCGCGGCGGGGCCAGTGGCCGTGGCGGGGGCTCCTCCCCGTCCGTGGAGCGGTGGGCTGCCCGGCGGTCGCCAGCGCCGGGGCTGCCCGGGGGCCTCGCAGGCCGGCAGCGGGGCTGAGGCGGCGGCGGCGGCGGTGGCGGCATCTCCCCTCGCGGCAGGCCGGGGCGCCGGGTCCCGGCCTTCCCCCCGCAGGCCCGGCCGGTCCCGGCCCCTCCCTGCCGCCCCCGGGGCTGCGGGGGCAGCAGGGGACTGCCTGCCGCTGGTGGCTGTCCGGCGGAGGCCGGCGGGCACCGCGGAGACGTGCGGCTGTGTGTGGAGAGAAAGGAGTTTCTGCCGGCTGTCCCCGCAGGGAAGGGACCCGCAGCCGCCGGGGGTCTCCCTCCCTCCCTCCCTCCCTCCCAGCCTGGCGTGGGTGGCGGGCTGCGACACAGTCCTGCCCGGGCGTTCTTGGCAGCCCCCGGGGCAAGAGGCCCTGGAGGGAGCTTCAGGGAGGTCGGCAGTGGCGTTTCCAGAGCAGTCGCGTCCCGTTGGCTCTGCTGCTTCCTTCCCTCGGCTGGGAGAACGGAGGACGTCCTCGACAGCAGGTACCTACCTGTCGGTTGCCTGAAACCAGGAGGTTCCTAGGTTCCTAGGAGACCCTCAATTCGGACGGGACTGGGGGGGCTGCTCTTTTCCTGCCCTCTTTCACTGACCGTGAAAGCGGTCGCTTCCGAGGGGCTACTGCGCTTGCACGGGAGTGTAATGGGAGTAATGGGAGCTGTAAAAAGCGCTCCTGTTCCAGTGCCGTGCGTGGGTTTCGTGCTTCAGTGGGAAAAGAGGCTGGTTTTACTGACGGTGTTTTGAAATGTTGTTTAAAGCGTTCAGCTGAGAAGCTCTCGAGCCTCTGTAGTGGTTTAACCCCAGCCGGCAGCTAAGCCCTGCACGGCCGCTCGCTCGCTGCCCCGCAGTGGGAGGAGGGAGAGGATCGGAAGGGTGAATCAACTCGCGTGTTGGGATAAAGATGGTTTAACAAGTAAAAGCTGTGCACGTGAGCAAAGCCAAGTCAGGAATTCAGTCACTGCTTCCCATTGTCTGGCAGGTGTTTAGTTTGCAGGAAAGCAGGGTTCCATCACGCCTAACAGTTACTTGGGCATGTCCCCCCTTCCTCCTTCTTCCCCCAGTTATATTGCTGAGCGTGACATCCTGTGGTCTGGAATATCCCTTGGGTCAGTTGGGGTCAGCTGTCCCAGTTTTGTGCCCCCCCCAGCTTCTTGTGCACCCGCAGCCGACTCCCTGGTGGGGTGGGGTGAGGGGCAGAAAAGGCCTTGATGCTGTGTAAGCACTGCTTTCAGCACAAATCCAAAACGTAGCCCCGTGCAAGCTACTGTGGGGAAAATTAACTCTCTGCCAGTCAAAACCAGCACAGCCGTGGAGCTCTGTACGCAAAGTATGTCCTTCTTTCTTGGGCTGTCTGCTGGTAGCAATGTGCCTTTTGCTGGCCTGGCAATCTGGCGCTCAAGTGTGGATGTGGAAAGAGTCTTTGGAAACTCTCAGTGGCAGCAGTTGTTTGTTGTGCTCTTGGGATTTTTTCTTTCACGAGGTTCCCCTTGCGCTGCCACTCCTCTTTGCGACGTGTTTGTGACAAACCTGTCCTGTTGTTTGGAAAGAAGAGCATGCCTCTGCTGCAGGCAGAGGGGCTGAGCAGGCCTTTTAGGATAACTGCTGCTCTCAGTTTCTAGAAGGCACTGTAGTGTCAAGCCTGAGAAAGGAGAGTGAAGGGAGAGTGTTTTAGTCTGTGGTACTGCTGGCATGCAAGGCAGAGAAAGGAAAGCGGCCTTTGGGTGTGCAGGGGACAATGAATAGGAAGGTTGTGGGAGGTAACAGTTGTGTGGTAAGGCTGCAATGGGAAGTTTGAGTTAGCAGCCAGCAAAGTAACTAAAGCACAGGGTGCTGAGCAGCCTGGTCAGCTGGGGAAGATGTAAAACAAGTGAGGAGGATGGTCCTTTAGAAGTGAAAAAGAGACTTTCCCTGAGGGTATTGCCCTGGAGGAATCTGCTTGTGTCTGCTAGTCAGGCAGGCAGACAGAGATGATGGGCAAGTGCTTCTGTGAGTGGGCAAAACCTTGACCAGCTCAGTCGAGGAGCTCTGGAGCTTTTAGTTTGAGAGGGGACTGGGAATTGCTGGAGGCTGCGATCTGTAATAATTCCAGAAGTTTGAGGTGCTCTGAAAAAGGAGCTGGAGCTGCTTAGGTTTAAGGGTTGTATTTTTAAGCAGGTGCCTCTAGATTGGGTCCTGCTGAAGGAGTGTTCTGTAGGGCTCAAACTTGGTCTGAAACTTTATGAGTTGTTGTTGGTGTCTCAGCCTCTGATAAAAAATGAATAATGATAGTATTCATGAGTATTAATAAAAAAGCCGTGGCTCAGCATAATCTGGCTCCCTGTGTATGTTGTTGCAAGGCTGTGATCATCATCGGACAGCAGTTCAAGGTTGATGCCCTCAGAGGCTTTTGGAAAATGTTCTGAACTGTTGAGGTTAAGTCTCTTTTCAGGTGGTGGCACCCGTGCAGAAACTAGGACTGAGATCCTTTTGAGCCAGGAAAGTATCCCTGCATCAGAGGAACAGAACAGTGTCGTGGCATCCCGAAAGGGCTGTTTTCATGCCAGTGAGGTTGCAGCAGGGCTAAAATGCCATAGGCAATGACTCAAGCCTCTGCCTAGAGAGTGGTTTTATGAGTGTGAGTGAATTTGCTTTGGCAATGAGATGTGCACAGGCATTGCCAGGGCCTGGCTTTACTCTGGAAGTGACTGTTGTTAGCTGCTGCAGAATTGAAGAGACTGTGCTATGAACACCACGCCAATTAGGCTGTCTCCAGACCTGAAGCTGCATTAAATCTCGTGCCACACTAGTCTCCTTTTTCCTTTGGAGAAGTAGGCCGAGTCTTTGAAATTCTGCTGCATGACTTTATTTTGGGATGAATTGAAACGCAGTTGTTTCTTTAGCTTTGCTTATTAGCATTCTGCTGGAATAGCGTCAGATCTAGGAGGATTAACCTTCCTCCTTGTTTTGTTCTCTGTGTTGATTTTGGAGAGGAAGGTGTGTTGTCTGTCTTGTGGTGTCGTGTGGTGTTCAGAAGATGCTTGAAATGTTGCTCTTGTCTGTGACCAAGCTCTTTCCCTCAGCGTAATCCCTTTGGACAGTGCTGCCAGTAGTGTGCGTACGTTTCTGAGCAGCCTGCAGGTGTTTGATCTCCTGATGGTACAGAGAGCACTGCATTTGTTTGAGTTTGGCAGCCTGTCATCGCCCCTTGCTTTCTTCCATTCTTTCCACCCTCTTCAGCGTCCCTTCCTGAATCGTACTTTTGTGTCCCTGGTGATTCATGAAGGCTTCATGACCACAGCGTGAGTCTTGGGTGGGTGATATCTGTCCTTCTGCTGTGGCGCGCTGTGTAACTCCTTTCATTAACTTGTTCCATATTAAGCGAGGAGAGGGCCTTTCTGAAGAGGAAGGAGAGTTCTCATCTCTGACCGAGTTCTGGCTGGGGCCCCTGAATGTGGAGGATATGAGAATGGCTGCCTGCCAGACCATATACCAGAGAACACTTGCATGCCGTAATTCCTTACACTCCACCCTATTTCCTTATTTCCAAGTGACACTTGTGCGACATTTGTTTACTTCTGAATGGGTTCAGCTTTCCTTTGAGACTTTCTCTCCCTGTGCATTTTATTGTTGGCCGATACCTGGCAGTGAACAACTTTGAGAAGCTGGCTTACAAAAGATGTAGTTAATAGTTGGGAAGCTGTGGAAGCCAGGGGACGTTCTTTTAATGACGCCATTACTTTGTGGCCAAGCTTGGTGACAGCTGATGAGTTCTGTTGTTGTCATCTTCTTCCTGAGACAGAAGAAAGCCCCTGCCGTTCCTGAGGAAATGAGACCAATATACTGCCTGTTTAAAAATGCTCCTGTTAGTTAAGTTGAAACAAATCTTCAGAGTACAGTAGTAGCATTGCAAATATTATTGAAGAAAATGTGCTGATCGTAACTGATACAGAAAATTATTGGTTAATTTCTTTTTCTTTTTCAATTTTGAAAATACTGAAAGGTATTCCTAGAAAAAGTTTCCCGTTTATAAAGCAGGAGTTTGTTGGGGCTGAATTACAGTTCCTTTGTAACTGAATTGGGTCAATATTCCGAAAAAGGGGAATATGTTTATTTTTGAAACAGGTCAATACTGCATGTGTTGTGCTGGCAAGGAGGAGGCTTCTTAAATGTAGAACTTGTTAAATTTAAAAGCACACCTCCACTCTCCATAGTATTGCTTCTATGTTAATTCAGGGTTAAGATATTCGTTCACTTCAGTTTCTGTGAATCTGTTAGGGCAGCGTGCTCTAAGGTGATGGGAGGGAGCAGGGGGAAGAAGGGGAGGAGGAAAAGCAAAATATCTGCAACCTGCTCTTCCATGACTCCTGCAAACTGTAATGTTATTTTTTTTTGTTATTTTTTCCCCTACCTTCTGCGCATTATGTGCTTGAGCAGAAAGTAGATTCAAGTGAGGAACTTCCTTTTGAGGACTAAAGGATGCCTCAGTGCCTTGTTGCCATTGTAGCTGTGAGTGTAGCTGTAGTGGCAGACATGTGTTTTCTTATTTTTAATATTATTTTTAGGTTTTGACTTAAACCAACCCTTGTCGGCCTAGTTAAGCTTTTTTTATTGTCTGACCCCAGATCTCACAGGGACAAACACAGCAGCAGTATCTAAGCAAGGGATCAGGCTGCATGTGCTCAGAGGGGTGGTGGGATTTGGTTAAGCAGCCTTAATGTTGTGGATGTCTGCAACTCTTGCATCTCACGTTACGGCCCTGTTTGCCATGCCCCTCTCACCTCTGGTTTCTCGCCCCAGGTACGGTCCACAGTGAGCGACTTTGCTGTTTTCCTCACCATCGTCATCATGGTGCTCCTTGACTTTGTGGTTGGGATCCCATTGCCGAAGCTCCAGGTCCCCCATGCGTTCAAGGTAACGGGGTGTTTTGGCACGTGGGGGTGCCACAAGGTGATGCCGGGGCAGGGCAGGGCTGAGTCTGGAGGAGATGCTGGTGGTGTGACCATCTCCTCTTCCACCTCCAAGTGCCTTGCTTCCTCCTGGAAACGAGAAGATGGCCCCAAAACTAGATACCTACAGGGGAACTATCTAGAGCTGCTTGCAAGGAGGAGACTGGCACTGCTGAAGCCCATGGGAGAGGGGGACATGAAGCCAGGGCTGGGAGGTGCTCTGACGCAAGGAGGGAGGGGAAAATGAAAGCCAGTGGAGTGCCTGGGCTGGGAGACAATGCTGATGTGTGGGCTTTGTTGCAGCCTACCAGAGACGACCGCGGGTGGTTCATCAACCCCATAGGACCCAACCCTTGGTGGACGGTGTTGGCTGCGCTCGTCCCAGCTCTGCTCTGCACCATCTTGATATTCATGGACCATCAGATCAGTGCCGTTATTGTGAACAGGAAGGAGCACAAGCTGAAGGTAAGGGCCTGTGAGAGATGACTCCAGCCCGTTCTGGGCTGCAGGTCTGGGGAGAAGCTCTTATTCCCGATGCTTTCTGAAGGTATTGGTTTGGGACAAGGTCAGGCTGCGTGGCAGGATGCTCTCCTGGATTAACGATGATGCAGGGAGCAAGTGACAGGGCAGTATAGATGAGCAACCTTTTGGAGGAGCAAATTAATCTTGGAGCAATAGAGAAGTGCGTTTTTGTTTTAAAATGGCAGCAGCAGCAGGTGCGGGGAATGAATTGTTTTGATGCGCTGCCAGGGATAACTCAGAGTCACACCTTCCTCGCAAGTGGTAGAATTTTCTTTGTAAGTGGAAAAAATGGTTTGGTGCTTTTGGGTTGTGGGTTGGTTTTTATTTGGAGAAGTATGTATCGCACAAGCTCTGCGTATCCCTTGTGTCTGAACTCCTGCCAGATTTTCATGCCAGGTGCTTGTGCAAAGCCTGCATACACCCTTGCTTGTTTCCATTTCTTGTTTTGAATTCTGAAGAAGTTGACTTGTGCTCGAGCAGGGTTTGAGTCTGACTTGCGACGTTATCCTTGCTCTTGTGCTATGGGATGCTCTGTTTCTTGTTTTCCTGCCTGCAGAAAGGATGCGGGTACCACCTGGACCTTTTTGTGGTGGCCGTGATGCTCGGGGTGTGCTCTGTGATGGGGCTGCCCTGGTTTGTGGCTGCGACCGTCCTGTCCATCACCCACGTGAATAGCCTCAAAGTAGAGTCTGACTGCTCAGCTCCAGGAGAACAACCCAAGTTTCTGGGGATACGAGAGCAGAGAGTCACTGGCTTGCTGATCTTTGTGCTCATGGGCTGCTCTGTCTTCTTCACTTCCGTGTTAAAGGTGAGAGGAAAATGCAAACCACCCAACAACCGTGAGCTTGTTGGAGGTTACAGAAAAACAGTCCCCTCTCTGCAGGCCTGAGTAGTTAGTTGTGGAGCGGAGGAGGAGGAGGTGGTCCCAACCCTTGGGGCTTGACCCACGGTGGGAACCAGCCTCGGTTAGGCTTTGCAGCCCTTCAGGCCCCCGTTTGGTGTGCTCGAGATGAGCAAGCAACGCAACTGCTTGAATTTTTGGGTGTCTTTCAGGCCCGCCCATGTTTATGGGTTACAGTTGAGCATATTCAGACCAGCACATCTGCTGTCTTTCAAACAGGCAGCCCTTTAGTGGCTGCAATTTGCTCCCCAAATGCCCCGGAGCAGCCGTTCCCAGGAGCTAAACACACTGAGGTCATCCCCGTGGGCTTCCTTGCACGTTCCTCCCACAAAGTAATCTCGTCTCTAGGCTAGGAGGAGGCCTGTGGCCTTTGCCTGTTGCCCCAAGAATAGGCAGAAGTGTTTCTTCTACCGCCAGAGAATGCGGCATAGGGTAGCACGGGTGAAATCGCCTATTTTCCTCCAACCTTTCTGGAAAATAGGATTATTCTGAGGAGAGATAACTCCCAAGTTCAGCCTAAAGCAGAGCCTTAGCTCACTCGTGCGCACAAAATGGCAAAAAAATGGTTAAAATCTGACCCATCTCTAAGCCTGAATGGAAAAAGCTTCAAGCAATTTTAGGCAGTGCCTGTGGAAGAGGGTGGTAATACTGAAAATGCAATACAGAAAAAGAAACGATTGCATTCTTTCTTTTTTTTTTTCTTTCCCCCCCCAGTTTATACCAATGCCTGTGCTTTATGGCGTCTTTCTCTACATGGGTGTGTCGTCGCTCAGAGGAATTCAGGTACGGACTCTTTTACAGCGTGCAGCATGTCGGCTCCCTGGTATTTTGTCTCCGTAGCAGCAGGGAAAAAAGCAGTGGCATGGGAAAAACTTCTCGCAGAGCAAGCAATGAAACTCTTTTGTGTAAGAAAGAGATTGGTGGAGGCACAGGAGGTATAGAGGGCTGGGAGGACCAGGCAAGTTCAGCGCTCTCTGTTGCAGGGTTTAGGGCAGGTCAGTGTTTGGTTACGTGAAAAGCGGGGGAATTTGGTGCAAAGGGAAGGCAGTTTCTACCACTGGTGGAAATCCTTGCGGGGGGATTCAGTGGGCCGAGAAATGCTAATAATGGAATGGCATGAAATAGTTGCCGTTTGGTGGGCAGCTCTCAGGGGCAAGCCGGTTGCTAGATTGAGCGAAGGGAAAATGGGTGCTGCTCCCAGGAGGAACGCGGTGGGATCCAGGATTTCTGACGGCAAGCGAGATGCTGCAAAGTGCCTCCACGTCTCGAGAGGGCCAGCAACTTGCAGCAGTCCCAAGGTGGCAACCTTTCCCTTTTATTTCGCAGTTCTTTGATCGCTTGAAGCTGTTTTGGATGCCGGCGAAACACCAGCCGGATTTCATCTAACTGCGGCACGTGCCCTTGCGAAAGGTGCATTTCTTCACGGCGATCCAGCTGACCTGCCTCATCCTGCTCTGGACCATCAAGGTGTCCCGTGCCGCCATCATCTTTCCCATGATGGTAAGAGCTGCCACCGCTCGGCAGCGGGGTGTTTGCAGCGTTGGAGTGAGAGGTGGCATCGTCTCTGAGCTCACTGCATCTTCCCTCTTATTCGTGAAGGTTTTGGCTCTCGTCTTTGTCCGGAAAGCGATGGATTTCTGCTTCTCAAAGCGAGAGCTCAGCTCTCTGGATGACCTTATGCCAGAAAGGAAGAAGAAGTTGGACGATGCCAGAAATGAAGCCGGAGAAGAAGACGAGGTAAGGCTTGCTGTGTCCTCGGGGCTGGACATCTCCGTGTGTCTGTGAGATTGCCTGTTTCTCTTACAGCTTGTCTGGAAACGTTGGGGGAAGATCAGCACTCAATCGAAATAGATCCCAATAGCCTGTAACTTTTGTAACCTTTGTTTCCTCAAGTAGCAGTGAGCTGAGCGCTTGAATACAGGTGTAATTTTTAAAACGAGTCGTTTTTCACAAAGGTCATTATCATTATGATGATTATTATTAGATGCTGCTGCTGCTGCTGCTGGCAAGACTTGCTCATAATCGTGTTTTGAACACACAATCCCCCTGCCCCGAAATCTTTGGAGTGAACGGTTTCTCCCCTGCTGCACTAATACCTATAGCTGCCAAGGGGCAGAAGGGGAGGGCAGACTGCTAAGTTTGTGCTGGGCATTCAGCTTATCTCCACTTTGATCAAAGACAGAGAACGTGATTTGTCCCTTTTTTACATCAGGAGTCCAGGAGCGTGATGGAAGCTGCTGCTGCTGCAAGTTCAGTTCAGCTGAACGTGGGGAAGACCAGTGACATGGATATCCCAAAACAAAGCAGTGACAGGTAAAGCCCCACCAAGCGCCAGGAACCCCGGCAAGATTAGCTTGAAGGTGTTTGGCAGAGTTTTCTCCACTTGCCTCTTTGTGGGGCATCCCACAGAAACCAGCAGGCAGCTTGGTGGGAAAATCAAATTTGGGGGCAGGGCTGCAGGAGGCAATTGCAGGGCTCTGACCCCAAGCAGAGTGGCTGCAGCACTCACGTTTGACCCCCAAACCTTGCCTCATCAGTGCCTTTACGGTAGCTGGAGATCCTCATACTTACACATGAGGAGTTGCAGGCGTGATCTGTACCAGCAGTGGCTTAGGAACCCGGACCGGGGCTAAGCCCCAGCAAGAGCCTTTGCACAGAGCTGTTGCTCTGCAGCTCCCCGGCTTGCCTCCCAAAACTCCTCATCCAGCAAAACCTCCCACGCTTATGCGGAGCTTTGATTCTCAGGGCTCCGCTGTTCCTCTTGCTGATGCTAATGCCCTTGGTGGCATCAGTTCCCATAATCACGGATTGCTATGTAAAATATTTATTGCAGGACTGATCCTTCTGAGATTGTTATCCTGGATGAAATGTCACAAATGACCGTATGGAAGGCTCTCACTTTGAAGACAGAAACCCTTTGAATCCAGGGAGGAAAAAGGTAAAGGATTGCACGTGAACGTGACCGTGCTCCTCTGCAAGCGACGGCGCACGCCTACACTTTTCCCACGCTTTGGCCGGCAAGGCTGAGCAAATGGCCTGTCCCTGGGAACAGGCAGTGAGGACCGTGGCATGCAAACCAGCTCCTCTCTGCTGTGGTGATGCCCCGAACAGGGCTGAATCAGCAGCAGCTGGCAGGTCTTCCACTGATGATGCTCTCCCTCTTTTTCTCTTCCCTTCGCCTTTCCCCACTCCCGCTTTTCACGTTTAGGAATCTTGACTTTGAAGGAGAGGAGTGAGAGCGTGACTCGGGGATGTGCCAACGCAGACAGAGGGAGAAGGCGCTTTGTTTCAGTTGGAGGATTCCCATTAAAGCCATGCAGATGTTTTCAGTTATCCTTGGTGTGCTTCAGGCATTCAGTATCTCTAGACCAGCAAGCTGAGGGGAACGTCACAGTCAAGGGGAGTTTGGTGGTGTACAGTCTGTGTGCGTACGTGCGTGTGGGGGTGTGGGTTTGTAGTGGTAGAGGGACTGCTACTGCTTTATCATTCAGTGCTCTTCTTTTAATACCTAATTCCTCCTCTTTGTTTTCCTTCTCTTTTTTCCAAATGTAAACTGGGAATGTCCAAAATAATTTTCTGTTATATTTGATGCATTCTCCACTTTCTTCTTGATCACGACTGGGTTTTTAGTCTGGTTTGGAGTTCTGGCTTTAATTCACTCTTATGTCTCTTACTGGTACGAGAGGGATGCCCTCTGCAGCAGGGCAGCATAGAGAGCGTCCGAGCAGTTGGCCTAAGGTGAAAGAAAAGCATTTGCTCCCTGCGCTCCAGTTTTACCTTTCTTGGTTGGTTTGGCAAGTATCACAATAATGTGTGATGAACTGACTGTAAACCCCATTAACCGTCTCCCCGTGCCACTGGGGGGGGTTGGTAGGGAATCCGGGAGTGAAGTTGTGCCGGGAAGAAGGGAGGGGTGGAGGGAAGGTGCTCTGAGATTTGGTTGTATTTCTCATTACCCTGCTCTGGTTGACTTGTAATAAATTGAGTTAATTTTCCCCAAGCGGAGTCTCTTTTGCCTGTGACGGTAATTGGTGAGTGATCTCTCCTGTCCTTATCTCGACCCACAAGCTCTTTGTTATATTTTCTCTCCCCTGTCCAGCTGAGGAGGGGGAGTGATAGAACGGCTTTGGTGGGCACCTGGCATCCAGCCAGGGTCAACCCACCACAGGGGGAAATGATGTACTTAAGAAATGATGTACTTAAGCCACACGAAAAAGGCCACAAAGCTCTTGTGAAACAAGATCCCCTTTGTATGATCAACGCATGCCTTGCTAACAACTGTGCCCCTGAAGAAGAACTAAAAAACTGAGAAGAAGGGAACATCCTACTCCAGGAGGCGCCAAAAAGTTGAATAATTGCTAATAGGCATGAAGTCAGAAGCATCTTTGAATACTGGAGGAAAGGTGAAGAAAGGTGGCAGGGGGAGATCATGACCACCAACTCAATTCCACACCAAAAAGACTTACCCCCCCACTCTCCTTGAGCATGTGCTGTAGAAGAAAAGAACACTGGACCTTTAATTCCAAGCAGGGAAACTGTAGCCCAATAGAAACTGTGCAAGATAAGCTACTCCCGGCAATAGTTTTGGGAAGAACTTTGGAAATCGAATATGTATAACTGAACTGTATAAATTGCTTGCCCCTTTAGGCATGAGGGGTGCTAGTGTTGCGGATTACCACCTAGCCCCCATCTTTGCGTAAACATGAACCGGAATAAAATACCTCTGCTCTGCTGTGTTTATATTGGCATTTTGCACCCCGGGTAAACGACCCCACTTTTGGGACAACAGTGGGGCAGGCAAAGCACCGCATCCCGCAGGCCGAGGGGCTCAGGCACCCACGCCGCTGCCGGAGGACTGCCGGCAAGAGGTTTGGCATCTGGCGAGGGGCTGCTGGGCCAGGGTGCCCAGGCACCCACCCCACTCCCCCAGCCGCAGCCACGAGTGCTCTCAGTGCTGGGGCAGAGGCCGTAGCAGCTGCCTGTGCCCAAGCCTGTCCCGAGCGGAGGGAAGACTTTGCTGGCGAGGAGCAATCCAGTGAAGGCATTGCTGAAATTGCTGGGCTTGAAGTTGCTGCCGGGCCAGGAGGGGGCCGAGGGGTCCTTGTGCAGCACGTCCTGCTCCAGGGGCAGCAGCTCTCAGGCCAGCAGCAGTCTGCTGGGGGGGACGCTCAGCAGGGACTCGGGGATGGGGACCCATGATACCGAAAAGCCGGTCGAAGAAACTCTCTAAGACTCATTTTGGAGTTTTAGAAAGTAGGCATTCCTACCCCTACTTCCCACCCCGGCTGGCCAACGCAACGCGCTGCCTACCTTCTTGAAGAACAGCAGTGGTCTGATGCTGACGAAGCCCATCTTGTTCTTCTGGACATGTTTCAGGAGGAAAGCATCCTTGGCCAGGTTCTCGTCAGAGAGGTGGAATTCCACCTGGGACACAACCCTCCTGGCCAGCGGCCGGTCAGGGACGGAGTAGCTGCAGTCCAAGAGATCACCCCCCAGAACATCGCTCACATCGCAGAAGCTCCCGGCAAAGCAGCAGGGACACGGGTGTGACTTGGTGGCCTTTGGGATGTGCAGCACTGCCCAGTCCCAGCCACAGCGGTGCAGATGGCAGAGTCTTGAGGAGCAGGGGGGCTCAGCTGCGCTCTGAAATGAAACGGAGTTTTACGCTTTTAGAAGCGCGCTTGCCTTCACGCCCCCAGCATCGGTCCCTGCCACAAGTTACGCAGCACATGGCCTTGCACAATCTTGCAGCCAGAGGTGCCTCACGAACAGAGCGCAATCTCTTTGATTACCAGGATACAGGCCAGGAGAGATCTTTGGCCTCCGGTTCACGGCAGTTGTCCCGACTCCCCCAGGCCACACACTGTTCACACAGCGGGAGCGAGAGGCCTGTGTCCTTGGTACCCTTGGGGTGTCCTTGCTAGCGCCGAATCCTCCAAGCACGAGGAGGGGATGTACTAACCCCATCCCTGGGATCCCGTAGAGCGCAAACAGCCCCAGCACCCCGACACCGGACGTTGGGCAGAATCCAGTCCTTTTCTGGGAGCACGCGGCGGCGGGTACCGTCTCCTCCGGGGTGTCACGCACCCAGGGAAAGGGCCGCCCCCTCCCAGGGGGATCCAGAGCTGCTGCTTTTCCCAGCAGGAGACTGAAAGACCTGACAGCACTACTGGAGCGAGGGCTGGGGGAAAGCATGCCACCGAGCGACACCGCGTGACCTTCCTTCGTGCCCTCGAGGTCCTTTTTCCTATTTCTGCCTCGCTCCGGTCAACGCAGCGAACAGAAGCGTGGGCAACCATCACAAACGCATTTGCCATCTGGCGCAAGGAGGCTGCGGCTGCAGCTTGGTCCCCGCTTGGCTCAGCTGAATCAACTTGTTCTTCTTCCCCCACCGGAAAAATACTGTTGAAAGCCAAGAGCATTTGCACCCGCAGACCCCGAGAGCCGCCTGTAGGCCCCGGGGCCACCCCAGCCTCCCTTAACCCTTTCCCTCCCCAGGAGGAGCTGGGGAGGCTCTTGGGGGTGGGGCGGAACACAGGGAGCCCCCACATTCCTTCCGGGGAGACGCCAAAGAGTCCTTGGCAGCCAACAGCCAGAAGGGACCATGGCGCGGCCACCAACGCAGCTCCCACTGCCTGGGCCCTGGGGCCCCCCGGCGCCCCAGCTTTTCCAGCCATTCGTGCTCCCCAAAACCTTCTACCCTCGAGGTAGGGACCGACCCCAACCCCTGCAGCCCAGGGACGCTCTTGGGGGGCAAGAGCAGAGGTGACCGCCGGCCATCGCTCCTGTCTCATTCTCTTAGGCTCAGCCAACCCGTGCCGCCTGCCCACGCGGGAGCAGCCCTTCCCTGCAGCCCGGGCCCCCCGCGCCCCCCAGGCACCACCAGCAGGTATGGCACCCCAGTCTGCTCTGGCACCTTCGCCATCCCCATCACACCCGTTCCCCCGGCACTTTTCGCATGGGGGTTCAGCAAGCCCTGGTGAGCATCCTTGCCCTCGCCCGGGCGGCGCGTGCCCAGTAAAGCCCATCTGCAGAGAATTCCCCAAATATTTGGGGCCACCTCTCCCCTTTCACCTCCTAGATGCCAGTCTCCTCCCCGATTTGCAACCCTGTCCCACCGGCACAGCGGCTCACCCCGTGGGGATCACCCCGGCCACAAGCTCCCCACACCCCTGGCCCAGAGCTGGGGGATGTCGGCCATCAGGGCCGGCTCAGCAGGTGCCCCTGGACAGCCACCCCGGCCCAGCACGGTTCCCCCCTCACCCACACAGGTCTGCAGAGGGCTCCATGTGGCTGCCTCTTCGACCCCCGGGTCTTCTGCATCCAGTGGACAACCACCGACCTGCCTCCACCGGCCAGCGCCACGCTCGGCCAAGGCGCCACTTCTCTGCCAGGTGCTGCCCTGTGGGGTCCTGGGGGCTGCGGGGCCCCCCAGGGCCAACCATGATACCTCACACACTACAAAAACCAGAGGAGTGGGGTGACCCCAGACCCTCTGGAACTGCCAGTGTCCATCCCTGGCTACCAGCACAGCGAGGGGCAGCTGGCACAGATCAACATCCCCAGCACGGCCACCCCTGTGGGGGCACCCCTGGGCAGCGATGTCCACACCAGCCCCTGCGCTGCCACCAACAATGAAGCCCTTGGGGACACTGCAGGCGACCTTGCAGTGTCCGAGGAGATGGTCCTGGAAGAGGCCCTAAGGCTCTTCGGTTGCTCCCTGGATGGAGTGGGGGTCAGCCAGGATGCTCCCAGCAGGAGCTCCGTGCCCGAGGACGCTGGTGGCACCAGCGCAGACACCCCAGACCGTGACTTCAGCTCGCTCTTGCTGCCTGAGGAGATGCTCACCCCCGACTACTGCATCCCCAAGCTCAGCGACGCCATGCTGAGCCTCAAAATAGTCAACGGCGGCGGGATGGAGCCCCAGGAGCCGTGGCAGGATGCGGGGATGGACCTGCCACCGTCCCCACCTGCCATGGCCGGCAAGCGGAGGAAGAGGCAGGCGCAGAGCTCCTTGCCAATGGCACCCAGCAAGCGCAGGGCTCTGGCAGCCAACGTGAGGGTGTATGTGGGGGTGGGGATTAGACAGGGGTGAGAGGGATGGAGATGGGGGGAGTGGAGGGGGTGGGAGAGGAGGGGTGGGGTATATGGCAGGGGGGGTGGGCGGGGGTGGCTAGGGAGGGGTTAGACCAGCTTGGATGGGACCTTTTCTCTTGTCTTTTCAATTAAAAGCTGTTTCTCTAGAACCGCTCGGTGCCTATGTGGGAGGGGGAGGGAGCACAGGGGGCACCAAGAAACAGCCCCCAAGAGGTGCAAAAGCCGCACTGAGCCCCAAATCCGAGCCAGCAAGCCACGAGGGGAACCCAGCCACCCCCAGGGCCCAGTCACCACCAGCGGGGCAGGCGATGGTGGGGGGGGGACGGGAACGGGAACAACTCCCCTCTCCCCTTCCCCAGGGGAAGCAGCCCTTTGGTGGGGAAGCCAGGACAGACAGGTCCCTGCAGGACTCACGGACACGGCCCCACGCAGAAAGCAGCACAGAGCCCCTGCGACAACGACAGACCTTGGGGGCCGGGGGGGACACGGGCACACACGACAACAAGGGCTGCAAGGCCTTCGTCTTGAACACCACCAGCGTCCCCTCCAGCGGGGACAGGGCTCGGTGCACAGCCCTTCAAAGCCTCAAGACCATCACGGCCTTCCTCGGGTCCCACTGACCTCAGCCCCCAAGAGCCCAGCTTTGCCTCACTGACACAGCAAAATAATGCCAAATCACCCTAAGAATGGCGAGGGAGGGAGCTGCAGGCCAGGCAGGGACCCTCCTCCACTTGTCTGGCTGCGCCTTGGGCAGCCGCAAGACCAGGAAGGGGGGAGAAAAAATCAGAAGGAAAAAAAAAAATAAATCACTGCACCAGCCAGAAAGTGCCTGGAAACTTCATCCCTCTTCATTGCCCATTTCCCATGCGAGCTCCACAACCTGGGAGCAACGCAGCCAATAGAACCTTGGAGAAGCAGACTCACAGCCTGCTGCAGCTGGCCCTGCTCGAGCAGCCGAGGTGGGCTGGATGATCTCTAGAGGTCTTTTTCAGCATCCATTCTGTGCTGCTGTGACTCTGTCTCTATCATGGTTTAAGCTATAAAAATGAGAGCTATAAAAATGGAACGCTGTGTTAAGAGCACAAGGCTCTGCTAGCAACGACCTTGCTGTGGCTCCTTGCTGTGCTGAGCCCAACCGCGTTTTTAAGAGTAGATTCTTAGTGTGAGCAAAAGTGTGATTATTTTATTTTGTAATTTATGTAAATAAAGTGGGTTTGGTTTGGTTTTTTTTTTAAATAAGACTCTTCCAGAGCTCTGGTCAGGCTGAACCTGAGGGAAAGGGGCAGACCCTCGCAGAGGGCAGAGCCACATCATGATAGGGGGGCCAGCAGGATCAGGGGGCCATGAGACACCCCCTGCTCACGTCCTGCCGGCTCCAGGAAGATGGTTGCACAAAGGACTCGGGGCGCAGCTCCAGGGACAGGGGTTTGGTGACCTGGCTCCAGCGCCTCTGGGGCCAGGGGCTAGGAGCTGTCGGGGGCTTCAGGGCTGTCAGGGGCTTCGGGACTGGGGGCTGCAGCCCTCTGCTTCAGAGGGACGATGCAGATGCTGTTCTTGGCCTCTTTGACTCTCCACCACGAGCCAAGCCTGCAGATGAGAGAGATGGGGGCTACCCTCCGCCAAGCCCTTGGAGGAGCAGGGGGGGGCTGTGCCCCTGGGCAGCACCAGGGAGGGGGGACAGTACCGGTGCTGCTGTCCAAGGCCAGCCACCAGGAAGTCACCGGCTGCAGAGAACTTGAGGCTGTTAACAAAACCCACCTGGAGGGGACAGGGCAGGGTGAGGGGCTCTGGCAGCCTCCTCCTGCCGCCCAGGGAGGGGAGCCCCCGCCCAGAGATGCCCCAAGCCCAGCTCCAATCCCCCACCTCCCCATCCATACCAACGGGATGTCCCAGAGGGGCTCCAGCTTCCGAAATCCCTCACCGCACTTCCAGAGCTTCACGCTGGCGCTGTGGGAGCCTGGGGCAGAGAGAGAAGACTGCCGTGCACTCCCACCCAGGTAAGGGAGCAGGACGCCCCCCTCTCCACACCCCCACTCCAAAGCAGCTGCCACACACCTGTAGCCAGGAGGTCCCTGTTGCGCAGGGCGGCCACTGCTGAGATCCAGTATGGCTGCTGCAGGCCCTGGGCATCCTGCATGCCATGTGCCTGCCGGGCCAGTGCCAGCGGCTTCTTTTTCGTTAGCCCCCACAGGGCTAGGGACCTGCCAGGGAGGGAAGGGGCGAGGAGGCCGAGGGGGGCACCGCCTGCGCACCCCAGGCACCACCCCGGCCCTGTGCTCACCCGTCATCGGCGCCTGACACCATGTGCTCCTCACTGATGAGCTGGATACAATCGATGGAGCCCCTGTGAAGAGAAGGGGCAACTGCCATCAGTTATGAGCATGCTTTGGGATCCTATTTAGGAGACAAGGGCTCACCGGGGCATCAGCATCCCCACAGTGCCGGCAGGCTCCTAGTGATGCTTGGCACCTGCACACCGCTGCCCCAGCCTGACGCCCCTGCCTGCAGCCCCCTCTCCCGCCCCAGACCTACTGGTGCCCGTAAAACACAAGCTGCGACTCCTCCGGGATCTTCCAGAGCCGCACGGTACCGTCCCGGCCCCCTGCCGTCACACAGCACTCCCGGCTCAGGCTGTCCAGCCCCGTGATGACATCCTGGTGCCCGAACCTGGAGAAGGAGATGGCAAAGTGCTGTGGCAAGCAGGGCCCTCTGCTACCACAACTCCCCCGGGCCTGCTGGCTCTTGTGACTTCTGACATCCCCAGGCAGGAGTGGCTGCGCAGCTGGCGGTGCGGGCAGGAGGCAGAGCTGCCCTTCCTGCTGGGGACGTGGAGGGGAGGATGCTGCTGGAGTCAGAGCATTGGTGGCTTTGTAGCTCCCGAGCTCGGCCACGTCAGCCCAAAGCAGCACAGGATCCTTGGACGGTGGGAGGCAGAAAAAGGGATTCGCCCCGGCGTGGCCCCGCAGAGGGGAGGGAAGGCTTCAGTTTCAACTTTGGCTTCAGCTTTGGCGTGGCCTTCTCCTTCCCTCTGTTTGAACAGCCCAGCAGAGCAGCTGGTGCTTTGTGGCAAAGATGAAGCGCGTGGACAGGCGTTGTCCTAGACCACTGGAAAGAGTGGCTGTCCTGCCACTCTCCGGAGGCTGCCGTGTCCTCCTCCAGCTGAGGTGTCTCCTTTCCTGTTAGACCTCAGGAAGAGGAGATACCCCAGCCTGCAGAGCATCCTAGGGCTGGGGCTCCAGCGTTGTCTCTGCCTGAGCAGAGTCCTCGCTGGGGACTGAGTGTGACCTCATCCGTGCCCTCGTCATCTGTAAACTCAGCCGTGGTAGGTTAAACCTCGACTTCAGCCTTCCTCGTCCCAGGATGAGGAGTGTCTGAGTTGCCAGGGAGGAGACCAAGGGGCTGGTGTCTTTGCTTGGGCCTTGAAGGACTGTGGGGACAAAGCAGCAGAGGTGAGGTGACAGCCCCATATCCCTTCCAGGCAGGGCACATCGCACCTCACGATTCCCAGGGCCAGGAGGGAACCAGGGGGCAGATGGCTCAGCTGGAAGCTGCTGGTTAGGAATACGCCCCTCCCGAAACACCCCTCTTCCCACAGATGTGCTGGGAGCAGAGCCCCCCTTGCCCAGGCTAGGGGGGGAGCTCCATGCCAAGGTCCTTCCTCCTCCCCGCTGCCCTCACTCACTCTCTCTGATGTACTTGTGCTCGTTCTCGTGCTCATCCACATCCCGTCCAAGGAGTCCTGGGGGGACACAGCATGCCAGGGACCCACTGGCCATCAGGGACCCACCAGCCAGCCTGTCTGGCCACACAGTTCCCTGGGGAGGGCTGACCCCAGGGTGCAGCATCGGGGAGGGGATGGATGAGCCTCCTGCCAGCCCTACCTGTGCAGGCAGGAGTGGGAGAGAGTGAAGGGGTGCCCCACAGGTCCTGCACTGGGACACAGGGACCCTGGGAGAGAAAGGGACCCTGGGGCTAGGGGCTCACCGATGAACCTGACAGCCTCCAGCCGCAGGGACTCCTGCGGGCTCCGCAGGTAGGTCTGGCTCTTCCACAGGTAGTACGTGGCCCTGCTCCTCTTCCTGGCCAGCTGGAGAGAAGGGTGCAGAGTTGGCACAGAGATGGCCCCCCCGTTGGGCCATCCCTCCACCAAGGACCACCCTTCTTCTCCCCAGCAGGACATTCCCAGCTCTCCGCTCTCCACATTGGGGTTCGGAGGGAGCAGAGGGCTCCCAGGCAATGCTAGGGTGCCATCCTGGTGGCGGGGTCCCCTTTGGGACCCCGGAGGTGAGGACAGCCTGGAGCAGAGCCTGTTCCAGGAGGGTGCATGCAGCTGTGGGGACACTGCCCTTGGTCCCCTCTGCTGGGCACGGGCAGGGCTTACCCAGGGCAGATCCCAGGGGTGTTCGGGCTATGCTTACCAAGCACTCGCAGATCCTCCATGCCTGCGCCGTCTCGGCCAGTCGCACCAGCTGCCTCCACTTCAGGAACTGGCCAGCGCTGCGGAGGGCTTCCTGGGAGGCCTGGTGAGCAGCACAGATGCTACCACCACCATGGGGGGCACAGGACCCTGTGTCCTCCCTCCTGGTGGGGCTCAGAGCCTGTCCTGGCCCATGCAGGGAAGACGCACCAGCTGGGGACTGATGCTGCCAGCAGGTTCAGCACCCCAGGGGAAGAGGAGGGCAGCCACCCTCTCTGGCTGGAAGCCTGTCGGGGCTTCAGCGTTTCAGCTTTGGTGGCCCCAGGCTGCTGCGGAGCCGTAGTCCAGTCTCTGGGGCTGCAGGGACCCATGCCAGGGGCTGTGTGGAGGGAGCTGGGTGGGAAAGGGACCCACCTGCCCATCCACCAGGCAGCAGGAGGAAAAAGGCAGCAGTGGGCAGGGAGGGGGGCTCTGCCTGTTCCTAGGGACTCAACAAGCTAGACCTCACAGTGCAGTGTCAGCATTGCCCTCCCCAAAGGACCAGTCAGGTTGGGAATCCCACCTTGGCCACACTCTCGTCCTGGTCATGCAGGTGAAAGAGCAGCGGCAGCAGGCTGTCCCACACCACCTTCTTCATCTTCTTCTTTTCAGCACCCACCACGAGCCCCATTGCAATTTGGAAGAGATGGATGGAGAGCTCCCGCACCGTGTCCAGCTCCTGGGGGAAGAGGGGAGGAGGACCTCAGCCACAAGCCCATGGCAAGCAAGGGGCTGACATGGAGACAGACATCCCCAAAATGGCTGCAGGCAGCCCTGCTGCAAAAGGCAGCGAGCTGCGGCATGCAGATGGTCTGCCCAGGGAGACTGGGGTCTCCGGGGCTGAGGGCCAGAGAGGGAGGCCCTGCAGAAGGCTGGAGGATGCTGCCAGAGCAGGGTGTGCATTGGTGGGGCTCAGCACGCCTGCTGCCATCCTGCCACCACTGTCCCCCGCTGCGGCAGGGAGGCCGAGCCGGAGTGAGTCCTTGGTGGGGGGTTTGTGACACAGCACGGAGCCACCAAGGGCAGCAACGGGGTCTGGGGACTGCAGGGCAAAGCATCCCCCTGCAGAGCACAGGGGCTGCAGTGGGAGGCATGAATGGAGGTGCCCAGGAAGGGGGACATGGGGCTCTCCCCCAGCCTTACATTGTTGAAAAGCAGCAGGAGCTTTCCAGCCAGTGCCAGGGCAGTGAGGCTGAGTCTCTTCCCCTCCAGCAGCCAGAGCATGTTGCCAAGCACGGGCAGGGCCGCGGCGCTGGCATCACTGTCATCATCCAGCAGCTGGTCCATAACGTACGGCAGCAGGATAAGGGCTTTCCTTTCCTGTGTGAGACATGCCACCTCCTTTTTGTAAAGGAGCCACCGATCACAGGGGTGAAAACCCTCTCCACGAACACCGGCCTCCCCACTGGGTTCTCTGCAGGCAGTGCAGGTTACGAGGGCAAGGTCCCGGCAGACAGGGCTCACCAGCATGCCCATGGGAAGAGCAGGGCACAGAGGGGGAGGACAGACAGCACTGGCTCCTTGCCAGCCCTTCGGCTGCCCCCTTCTCCACCAGACCCCCCTGGATAGGCTGGTGGGTGACTGGCGCTGCCTGGAAAGCTGCCCAAGCTGCCAGCAGCCCCTGCCATGGCTGCTGTGTTTCACCCTGGGGCTCAACACCTCACGGCCAGGCCCTGCAGACCCCACGCTCAGGCCGGTTGCTCTGCCGCCAGCATCCCTGCTGGGACGTGCTGGCAGTGGGAGCCCGTTCCCGTCAGCACTGCTGCTTCTCTCCTTGGCATGGCACAGCCATGGGGCAGAGGGCCGGGGAGGCAGGAGAGCTGGCAGCAGCCAGCACAGCCCACAATGCCCAGGAAAGCCTGAGCTGCCACGTTACCCACTGTTCCACCCTGGGCTGCTGTCCCGGCTGCCCCCTACTCACTGTGTCAGGCCTCTCGGTGAGCCTGAGGATGGCCCTGAGCACCAGGCTGGGCATCCCCAGGCACTGGCTCTGCAGATAAATGGGGAAGATTTCCAGGGCACGGACCAGCTCTTCACTGATGTTGGTAAAGTCCAGCATCTGAAACACAGGCAGTGGGAGCTGGTGAGGTGTGGTGCTGGCTCCAACCATCAGCTCAGGACAAGGACGCAGGGCAAGACCAAGCCCAGACGGAGAGAGGCAGCAGGGATTGCAGAGAGTCCCCGTGCCCCACACCACAGCACATTGCTTGCTCATCTGCTCCTCCATGGTACCAACCAGAGCCCACCCACTGCCCCAGCTTTCCCCACAGTGGTGGGCATGGGAGAACCGAGCATCGGGGGGAGCTTGGAGTGGTGCCATCAGGCTCACCTCAATGAAGAAGACCATAGCGACCATCTGCCAGGTGGGGTCCTCTGTCCTGAGGAGCTCTACCAGATGGCAGAAGATGGCGGAGCGCAGGCGCCTTGGCATCTTCATCATCTCCCTGACGGGGAAGGAGGCACTGTCAGGCCTGAGCCAGGCAGGCACATCTTTTGGGGGTTTGCACCAGCCTGGACATCGCCAGTCTGTACCACTTTCTCCAAGTAATGGGGACCCCACTGCCATCAGCCCCAAGGGAGGGGGTGGCATGGGGTACCCTGTCCCCAAGGAGCAGGGAGAAGGGGCTCTCACCTGGCGATAATGCGCACTCCCATGAGGTGGGTCTGGGAGCTGAGCAGGGTGTCCCAGCCACCCTGCGCCTCGATGGCCAGTACCTGGTTCTCAAAACCCATGCTGCAGAGCAGCACTTTCATGGACTGCACCGCAGACCTGCACAAGGAGAAATGCTTAGCTCCCACCCTGGCTTGGCTCCGGGTGGTTGGCAGGGATGAGAGGAAAGGGATGGAGCACCTGATGGGAGTGAGCTGATCCTGTCGGTGCTCCGTCCAGAAGATGTGCACTTCCTGCAGCGTCAGCTCCGTGGTGAATGACGCTTGGAAAAGCAGCGCCAGGAAAAGCTGGGGGAAAATTGCCTCCACCTGCCAGAGGCAGACAGACTGCAGGAGGATCTCGCTTATCGCCCTGGTTGCCTGCAGAAGACACCCGGACGCTGAGATGTCCCCTCATCCCTGGGGAGGTCAAGCCTTGGGGCGGGCAGGGAAGGGGAGCAGGGGCCCCGGACAGCTGAGATCAGCCCCGGAGGTCAGCAAGGCTTCGTCCAGCAACTCACAGCCAGGGAGAGGATGCGCGGGTTGTCCTTGGTGGAGGTGGAGGTCTTGCGCAGTGACTGGTTCACCAGCAAGCTGAGCAGCTCCCTCAGCACCTTGTCCGCAGCCCGGAGGTCAGACATCATCGCCCTCCACATGGCCCTGGCGACACTGCAGGGACACGGGGCTCTGTCAGCAGGGACACCCCAGAGGATAGCCGGGCTGAAATCCCTCGGGAGGGTCTTGGGGCCCCTCTCCTAGTGTGAGAGGAGCCCCCAAAGGCTGGTGGTCCCCTTACCGGGTGCACGTCGGGGAGCACTGCAGCAGGCTGGCCACCAACTCCCTGGGGTGTTTGCGCACAAGCACCACCAGGGCCCTGTCCAGGCTTTTGCGGGCTACCACCGCCCTGACGGAGGGCCGGCTTCTGTAGATGGCCCACACGACGTTCAGCACCTGGAGGGGAGACACGGGTGGGAGTGGGGATGTCAGCATGGTGAGCGCGGCCATTTCCCCAGCTCCTACTGGGAGCTGCTTCCGTTCCTAGTGCGGTATGCCAGCTCGAGACGGCGTCAGTGCTAGCCAGGCACAGAGCCAGGGGAGGAACAGTCCCCCAGTGGGCTGGAGCATCAGCTGTGCCACCCATGGGCTATTCACCTGCCCCGGCTGGAAGGCACGGTCCGCCACAAGGACATCCACCATGTGGGCAGCCAGCCTGATGCTGTAGGCGCTTGGGTGTCTCAAGCTCTTGATAGCCATGAGGATGATGTCTGCCTGGTCGGAGGACTGGAGGTATTTTGTGAACATCTGCAGGATGAAGGAGAGGAGGGGAGATTTGTTGCCTCACCCAGAGCATCACCCAGAGCATCTTGACTGTGCAGTGAGAGCGGGGCACGGAGCCAGGCTGAGCTGGGGAGGAGACTGATGGTGGGCATCAGGGTCCCGCAGGGGACTGAAGCTCCCTGAGGGCCTTTGCCTAGCCCCTGCTCAGGAACAGCGTGAGCCCCTATCATCCCCACGCATCGGGTGTCCCTTCACTCACACTGAGCCAAAGGCACTTATTACCAAGAAGATTTTGCGGGTGTGGCTGATTTTCAAAAGCTGCCAGGGCTTCATTGCTTGCCAGTCCTCCTGGAGCTGCAGCTGCTCTGTGCCATGCAGCCAGGGCCACCTGCCTGGGGGGGAGCAAAAACGGGGTGCTTAGAGAGAGGGTGCAGAAGTGGAAGTGCAGTCTGAGAGCATTGGGCAGAAAAGTTGCTGGCAAAGAAAAAGGGCACCAGACAGGTCCAGGGAGCAGATACCCAGGGAGGGTCCAGGGCTATTGTGAGCGGGGGCAAGGCAAAATGACTTTTCAGACTGCAGGCAGGCAGGCAGGTTGGATAAGGCTTTCTCTCGTCAAGGAGAGTGGCCCCTGACTGCCCATGCCTGGGGGATCCAGCCCGACACAGCTTGTCTTACTTCTCTGCTGCAGGACAAACGTGTGCAGGTGATAGAGAGCTTCTGCAGCCTCAGGACGCATCCCCTTGTCCTTGCAGGTGCAACAGAGGGTGAGGTGCCCCACCAGCTTCCCCAGCATTACAAACTGATGTGTCTTGGAGCACTGATGCCTGCGGACTGTGGCTTGGGCAAAGCAGGGGCAGACCTGGGGGAAGAGAGGCAGTGTGAGCACAACGGGAGCCCCAGCTGCTCCCAGAGCAGCTAGGCAGCAGCCAAGAGCAGGGCAGGGCTGCCGGACCCAGGTTCCTGCCTGTGCCCGGGGCAGCCCTGCCCTGCCCTGCCCTGCCCTGGGAGAGAGCATCGACAGGACAGGGGCAGGGCAAAGACCCCTGCTCCCGACCTGCTGGCTGGGTGCCCAGCTTCCCTGGGAGGTGCCGGGGCTCAGGGGCACAGGGACAGGGCACTGGGGCTGCCCAGACCAGGAGCTCGGTACCTGCGGCAGGGAGTAGGTGGTGATGAAGTTCACCAGCCTGGCGATCCGTGCCATGGCCCTCTCCTGCACCTCTGCCAGCTGGGAATCGGTGAAGGGCAGCAGCAGCTGGGAGGAGAAAAGCTGCTGGTGTGCCAGGGAGGTGGCATGGCACAGCATGGCACAGCCAGGCTTGCTCTGGGGCAGTGCCTGGGATGGGGCATGTGTCCTTCTCGCCCCTCACAGCAACCTGCTGCGGGCAGGCAGGTCACTGCATCCCGCTTCTGCTGCTGCCTCTGCTGCCTTCCATTCACTCCCCACCAAAAAACATCCCTCTGCCTCCCACCCAAGGACTCCAAGGCTTTGGGGTGACCACCTCACTGGGGACCTGTGGTGGGGGCTCTGGGATATGGCCCATGGTGAAGCTGGAGGGGGAAAGCCCCAGGGCTGGGCTCCCCTTGCCAGACAGGCAGGTCCATCTGGGAGGCAGTGTTGGGGAGGACGGGCAGCGGGCAAGGCTGCAGAGGTGGCGTGGGCTGGGGCAGGAGAAGGGGCTCTGGCGGGAGCCAGGAGGCAGGGGGGTGGGGGGGGGGCATGGCTGGTAAGGAGAGACATTCCCTGCCCCCCTCCTTGCACCAGGTGCTGGGGGTGGGCACCGCTCAAGCCAGGGGTCACTGCCCATGGGGACCCTGTGCCAAGGTCAGACCTCCAAGATGTTCTGCAGCTCCACGATGCCAAGGGTGCCGGCACTGCGTACCAGCACCTGCAGCATGCTGTCCATCGTGGCCAGGGTCTGTGAGGGGGACAGAGTCTTGGGGGCAGCCCTGGAAGCCTGGCAGGGGACGGCCATGGCCCTGCGGTGCCCAGGAAGGGGCCTCGCAGCCAGGGAACTCCCCATGGTTCACCCCCTGGCACACCTTGGAGCAGAGTGAAGCATCAGGGCCCTGAGTGTCCTCCTGAGGAGGCAGGTGGAAGATGTTGCAGAAGCAGGCATACAGGAGGCTGTTCTTCTTCTCCTGCAGAAGCAGCCCCGCTCTGCTGCGGGGACAGAGGAGGAGGCAGACCCTGGGCTTAGAGACCTGAGCTGAGCCCCATGCCATGGGGGACCCCTCAACCCTCCATCACACTGGCACTTGCCTTTGCGGGGAAAACCCTGTGGCACCCCCTGCCCTGTTCTCTGCCTCCCTCTCAGACCCAGGACTGGGGATGCCCCCCACCTGGGACCGGGGCCATCGGGGCCACCAAGCTGGGGGCTGGGGCAGGTACCTCATGGAGATGATGGCCAGCATGGCTTGCTGCTGCACCATAATGCCCTGGGGGCCAGCGGGCTCCTCTTGCAGCAGCACCTGGGGAGCACAGCAGCGTGGGACAGCTCAGGATGGGGCAGTTTCCTTCGCCCAGCAAGAGCCTGTGGGGCTGGCAGAGCCCAGGTGCCCCCATCCTGGCACCCAGTGGTCCCAAGCCCCATGGCTGGAAGGGCTGTGCCCGTCACAGAGCCACAGGCTGGCCAAGGGACCTGCAAACATCCAGCCAGGCCGCCCAGGTGGCTTTGGAGCATCTCCAAGGATGGAGACCTGGAGCAGTGCTCATCCGCAACCCCCCTGCCTGGCCAAGCTCTCATCTGCCCCCGGGGCTGTGTCGCTGCCTGCTGCCCCTGCCCCTGCCCCTGCCTCAGCCTGACTGGCCGTCCCCTCACCTCGATGGTCTCCACCACCTCCGGCTGGCAGAAGTAAAGCATGTCCCACACAGCGGAGTCCACGCTGGTGGTGCTGCAGACGGTGCAGATGGAGGCCAGAAACCTCAGCTTCTGGGCCTCTTGCTGCCAGCCAGGGAGGAGACAGACAGACAGACAGTGTCAGGGGGGAGAGACAGCCAGGTGGGGGGCCCAGCACAGCCCCCAGCACCTTCTGAGCACGGGACAGGGGCCGAAAGACAGGCTGGGAGACACGGGCACAGCCTCATAGAAGTGGCCACGGATACCTTTGGTCTGCTCCTGAGGAAGGCTCGAATGATGTCCAGGGTATTGTCTTCCTCCCTGGGCAAAGCCAAGGCAGAGCAGCACAGATCTGGCCAAGAGAGAGCAGGAAGGGCTGGGGGGCAAGCAGCAGGGAAAACCCGAGCCCTCTGCCCAGCTCCCAGGGATGCCACAAGCCCTTGCTCAAGGCTGGGACACCGGTGTCCCCTGTGTGCCCCAGGAGAGAGGGTGTGATGCTGGAGGGCAGCACAGGGAGGGGGCCCTGCTGTGGTCTGGTAAGGGATGCGCTGGCACCAGGGCACAGGGAGAGTCCCTGTCCCAGGAACGCCAGAACAGAGCTCCCTTCCTGGCCACTGCGCTGTGGGAGCTCTGATGCCAGCCTGGCTGGGGGATGTGAGCCTGGCCCAGGACAAGGCAGGGCAGGCTGGGGAGCCCCCTGCTCCACAGCACCCGCACACTCACCTGCCCGCAGCAGCTGGACCTCGGACATCTCATGGGGCTTTGGCCTGGATCTGGGAGCCGGGGCAGCTCCAGCCTTCTCCACCCAGGCCTGCCTAACGTGGCCAGGGGGTCTCTCCGCCATCCTGCAGGAGGGAGGGAGGAAAGGGGTGAGGAGGACCCCCTGCCACCCCAGGGGTGGTGGGGGCAGAGGTGGCTGTGCTCAGGGGCTCCTCGCTCCCATCCTGTCCCAACACTGTCCTCCCAGACACTGCGGGAGCAGGGCTGGCTGCCACAGGGTGTCGCAAAGTACCCCAATGTCACTCCCCTAAGCCCCCTGATCCCCCCTCCCCAGAAGCCCTCTGGCTGCCCCGGAGCACATGGACCCCTCCTCGCCCTGGGGGGACGGGACTGGCTCCCTCTTCCTCCTCCTCCCGCTATGGGGCTGGGGTTTGTCTGTATGGGGGCATCCCCCTTGTCGCAGACACCCCTCTGTCCTCTGTCCCTTCCCTCCCAGGGCCTGGTGCCACCCCCACCTACGGCCAGGCCGAGCCGGGGAGCAGCCCCCAGCCCCTCAGGCACGCCGAGGCTCTTCCCTCGTCCTCAGGAGGCGCAGGACAAGGCCCGCCGGGCTCCCCTCGCTCGAAGGCAGGTGGGCACACCGGGACACCAGAGGCCTTCCTGTGCGCTCAGCCACAGCGATCTGCGACCGTTGGGGTCTGCTGGGTTGCCCTGGTTACGGCTGCCGCGGCAGGCGGCAGGGTTCCATCGGCCGTTCGCTGGCACGAGGGAGGGGGGGAGTCCCCCCTCCCCCCCTCCCCGGGGCCTACGCCCCCGCTGGGCTCAGCCCGGGCCTGCTGGGTCGTCTGAGCGGGCGCGGGGGCCCAGGCCGGGGTGCTGGGGGACGCGCTACGCCCGGGGTGGTGGGGCCGGGAGTGAGGTGGCGTGGGCACAGAGGGGTCGGTGCGTGGGGACGGGCGGGAGGTGAGGCGAGAGGCCGGTGGGCAGCGGGAGGCTGCGGGTCGGGCCGTTGCGGCGAGCTCGGCCCAGCAGCGGGGAGCAAGGCGGACGGCAGCGGCGGCGGGGCCGGCAGGTGGGTACGGGCGGGAAGGGGACGGGAACGGGGGAGCGGGGGAAGAAGGAAGGAAGGAAGGAAGGAAGGAAGGAAGGAAGGAAGGAAGGAAGGAAGGAAGGAAGGAAGGAAGGAAGGAAGGAAGGGGGAAAGGGGAGGGGGAGAGGCGTCTGGTGATGGGTCAGGGATGGGGTCGATGAGGGGGTCAGGGATGGGGTCGATGAGGGGGTCAGGGATGGTCAGTGAGGGGCTGGGGGCCACTTGTCTGGGAGGTCCAGCCGTGGGGTGGGCGCAGTGATCAGCTGGGTGGTGCCGTTCAGGTTTGTGCAGCCTGTGCGGGTGTAGCGTGGTTTGGAGTGATGGGGGGGTGCAGGCAGGGTGGGCTGCGCTGTGCAGGGGTGCAGTCTGTTTTGGGTGCTGGGGGAGGTGCCCTGGACAGACGTGTCATTCATGCTGGGGAAGCAGAACCAGGCGCTGGTGAGCCGGTGCAGCGGTTCCTCCTGCGCAACATTCTTAGGAAAACTCTCCTTTTTCTTTCCTTTTCCTTGCTCCTTCACTTCCAGATCTCCGTGGTCGCAGTTTGTGCTGCCTCACCTCCAGCACAGCGTGCAGAATGAAACGACGGTCACAGAATTCGTCCTCCTGGGGTTCTGCAGCACCCCAGCCCTGCAGCGCTGCCTCTTTGGCCTTTTCTCTGCCCTCTGCTCTGCCACTCTGATGGGAAACGCACTTGTCTTTCTGCTTATCTGCCTGGACTACTGCCTCCCCATGTACTTCTTCCTCTGCCACCTCTCCATCGCGGACATCTGCTACGCCTCCAGCAATGTCCCCCGTATGCTAAGGAGCCTCCTTGGACAAGGCAGAACCCCCTCCTTTGCTGGGTGTGGGGCACAGAGCCATCTTTATTTAATCTTTGCACTTACAGCGTGCGTGCTGCTGGCCATCATGTCTCACGTTCGCTATGTGGCAATCTGCCGTCCCCTGTGCTATGCCCTCATCGTGATCTGGAGGCTGCGCCTCACCCTTGCCACGGTTTTGTGGGCTTTGGTGTTTGTATTTGGTACACTGCAAGCCTCTCTGGCTTTACACCTGCCTTTCTGTGGCCCCTGCGAGGTTGTCCACTTCTCCTGTGAAATTCTTGCTGTCTCAAAGCTGGCCTGCCCTGCCGCTCCTGCCAATAAAGTCCTGATCTTTGCTGTTTGTGTGTGCTTCTTCCTCTTCCCTTTAGCCCTAATCCCGATTTGCTCCCTGGACAGCCTGGCCACCGATCTGCGCATCCGCTCTGTGCCAGGATGGCACGAAACCACCTCCACCTGTGGCTCCCACCCGACCGTGGTGGGTGTCTTTTATGGAAACGCCATCTTCGTGTACGCGGGGCCCGGGAGCGGTAACTCCTCTGGGAGGGAGAAAGTTCTTTCCCTTTTCTACAGTCTCGTCAGCCCCAGTTTGAACCCCGTCATTGACAGTCGGAGGAACAAGCAGGTGAAGGAAGCCTTGCTGAAGCTTCAGAGAAGGAAGAGGGTCTTTCATTCCGTCTAGCTGGCGCTCTAGGCTTTCACCTGTCTCCTGTCTTTCTGCTCTTTCTTCTTGAGCTCTTGCAGTATTTCTCACGGAATGTTAAGTGGTTAAAAGTGTCCTCATTTCAGCTGGGATAGAGTTAACTGTCTTCCTAGTAGCTGGTACAGTGCTATGTTTTGAGTTCAGTATGCAAAGAACCTTGATAACACTGATGTTTGCAGTTGTTGCCGAGGAGTGTTTAGACTAAAGTCAAGGATTTTTCAGCTTCTCATGCCCAACCAGCGAGAAAGCTGGAGGGGCAGAAGAAGTTGGCACAGGACACAGCCAGGGCACCTGACCCAAACTGGCCAACAGGGTATTCCATACCATGCGACATCCCATCTAGTATAGGAACTGGGGAGTGGGGGGGAAATCGCTGCTCGGGGACTAGCTGGGTGTGAATGGTGGGTGGTGAGCGATTGCACTGCGCATCATTTGTACATTCCGATCCTTTTATTATTGCTGTTGTCATTTTATTAGTATTATCATTATTAGTTTCTTCCTTTCTGTTCTATTAAACCGTGCTTATCTCAACCCACGAGTTTTACTTCTTTTTCCGGATTTTCTCCCCCATCCCACTGGGTGGGGGGGGAGTGAGTGAGCGGCTGGGTGGTGCTTAGTTGCTGGCTGGGGTTAAACCACGACAGAGACAGAGTCACAGCAGCACAGAATGGATGCTGAAAGAGACCTCTAGAGATCATCCAGCCCACCTCGGCTGCTCGAGCAGGGCCAGCTGCAGCAGGCTGTGAGTCTGCTTCTCGAAGGTTCTATTGGCTGCGTTGCTCCCAGGTTATGGAGCTCGCATGGGAAATGGGCAATGAAGAGGGATGAAGTTTCCAGGCACTTTCTGGCCGGTGCAGTGATTTTTATTTTTTTTTCCTTCTGACTTTTTTTCTCCCCGCTTCCTGGTCTTGCGGCTGCCCAAGGCGCAGCCAGACAAGTGGAGGAGGGTCCCTGCCTGGCCTGCAGCTCCCTCCCTCGCCATTCTTGGGGTGATTTGGGGTTATTTTGCTGTGTCAGTGAGGCAAAGCTGGGCTTTCCGCGGCTGAGTGCAGTGGGACCCAAGGAAGGCCGTGATGGTCTTGAGGCTTTGAAGGGCTGTGCACCGAGCCCTGTCCCCGCTGGAGGGGACACTGGTGGTGTTCAAGACGAAGGCCTTGCAGCCCTTGTTGTCGTGTGTGCCCGTGTCCCCCCCGGCCCCCAAGGTCTGTCGTTGTCGCAGGGGCTCTGTGCTGCTTTCTGCGTGGGGCCGTGTCCGTGAGTCCTGCAGGGACCTGTCTGTCCTGGCTTCCCCACCAAAGGGCTGCTTCCCCTGGGGAAGGGGACAGGGGAGTTGTTCCCGTTCCCGTCCCCCCCACCATTGCCTGCCCCGCTGGTGGTGACTGGGCCCTGGGGGTGGCTGGGTTCCCCTCGTGGCTTGCTGGCTCGGATTTGGGGCTCAGTGGGGCTTTTGCACCTCTTGGGGGCTGTTTCTTGGTGCCCCCTGTGCTCCCTCCCCCTCCCACATAGGCACCGAGCGGTTCTGGAGAAACAGCTTTTAATTGAAAAGACAAGAGAAAAGGTCCCATCCAAGCTGGTCTAACCCCTCCCTAGCCCCCCCCGCCCACCCCCCCTGCCATATACCCCACCCCTCCTCTCCCACCCCCCACTCCCCCCATCTCCATCCCTCTCACCCCTGTCTAATCCCCACCCCCCCCTCACACCCTCACGTTGGCTGCCAGAGCCTTGCGCTTGCTGGGTGCCATTGGCAAGGAGCTCTGCGCCTGCCTCTTCCTCCGCTTGCCGGCCGTGGCAGGTGGGGACGGTGGCAGGTCCATCCCCGCATCCTGCCACGGCTCCTGGGGCTCCATCCCACCGTCGTTGACTATTTTGAGGCTCAGCATGGCGTCGCTGAGCTCGGGGATGCAGTAGTCGGGGGTGAGCATCTCCTCAGGCAGCGAGAGCGAGCTGAAGTCGCAGTCGGGGGTGTCTGCGCCGGTGCCACCAGTGTCCCCAGGCATGGGGCTGCTGCTGGGAGCATGCTGGCTGATTGCCAGCCCGCCCAGGGAGCAATCAAAGAGCATTAGGGCCTCTTGGAGAGCCACTTTCTCAGCGACGGCAAGGGCATCTCCAAGGGCTTGGCTGGGGGGGACGTCGCCGCCGGGGGGTGCCCCCACAGGGGTGGCCATGCTGGGGATGTTGATCTGTGCCAGCTGCCCCTCGCTGTGCTGGTAGCCAGGGATGGACACTGGCAGCTCCAGAGGGTCTGGGGCCACCCCACTCCTCTGGTTTTTGTAGGGTGCGAGGTATCGTGGTTGGCCCTGGGGGGTCCCTGGGGCTGCCCAGGCCAGGGGGGCCCCGCAGCCCCCGGAACTGCACAGGGCAGCACCCGGCAGAGAAGCGGAGCCTTGGCCGAGCGTGGCGGTGGCCGGTGGAGGCAGGTTGGTGGTTGTCCACGGGATGCGGAAGACCCGGGGGTCGAAGAGGCAGCCACATGGAGCCTTCTGCAGACCTGTGTGGGTGAGGGGGAGCCATGCTGGGCCAGGGGGACTGTCCAGGGGCACCCGCCGAGCCGGCCCCGATGGCTGACATCCCCCAGCTCTGGGCCAGGGGCGTGGGGAGCTTGTGGCCGGGGCGATCCCCACGGGGTGAACCGCTGTGCCGGTGGGACAGGGTTGCAAATCGGGGAGGAGACTGGCATCTAGGAGGTGAAAGGGGAGAGGTGGCCCCAAATATTTGGGGAATTCTCTGCAGATGGGCTTTACTGGGCACGCGCCGCCCGGGCGAGGGCAAGGATGCTCACCGGGGCTTGCTGAACCCCCATGCGAAAAGTGCCGGGGGAACGGGTGTGATGGGGATGGCGAAGGTGCCAGAGCAGACTGGGGTGCCATACCTGCTGGTGGTGCCTGGGGGGCCCGGGGGGCCCGGGCTGCAGGGAAGGGCTGCTCCCGCGTGGGCAGGCGGCACGGGTTGGCTGAGCCTAAGAGAATGAGACAGGAGCGATGGCCGGCGGTCACCTCTGCTCTTGCCCCCCAAGAGCGTCCCTGGGCTGCAGGGGTTGGGGTCGGTCCCTACCTCGAGGGTAGAAGGTTTTGGGGAGCACGAATGGCTGGAAAAGCTGGGGCGCCGGGGGGCCCCAGGGCCCAGGCAGTGGGAGCTGCGTTGGTGGCTGCGCCATGGTCCCTTCTGGCTGTTGGCTGCCAAGGACTCTTTGGCGTCTCCCCGGAAGGAATGCGGGGGCTCCCTGTGTTCCGCCCCACCCCAAGAGCCTCCCCAGCTCCTCCTGGGGAGGAAAAGGGTTAAGGGAGGCTGGGGTGCCCCCGGGGCCTACAGGCGGCTCTCGGGGTCTGCGGGTGCAAATGCTCTTGGCTTTCAACAGTATTTTTCCGGTGGGGGAAGAAGAACAAGTTGATTCAGCCGAGCCGAGTGGGCACCAAGCTGCAGCCGCAGCCTCCTTGCGCCAGATGGCAAATGCGTTTGTGACCGTTGCCCGCGCTTCTGTTTCACTGCGTTGACCGGAGCGAGGCAGAAATAGGAAAAAGGACCTCGAGGGCGCGAAGGAAGGTCACGCGGTGTCGCTCGGTGGCACGCTTTCCCCCAGCCCTCGCTCCAGTAGTGCTGTCAGGTCTTTCAGTCTCCTGCTGGGAAAAGCAGCAGCTCTGGATCCCCCTGGGAGGGGGCGGCCCTTTCCCTGGGTGCGTGACACCCCGGAGGAGACGGTACCCGCCGCCCCGTGCTCCCAGAAAAGGACTGGATTCTGCCCAACGTCCGGTGTCGGGGCGCTGGGGCTGTTTGCGCTCTACGGGATCCCAGGGATGGGGTTAGTACATCCCCTCCTCGTGCTTGGAGGATTCGGCGCTAGCAAGGACACCCCAAGGGTACCAAGGACACAGGCCTCTCGCTCCCGCTGTGTGAACAGTGTGTGGCCTGGGGGAGTCAGGACAACTGCCGTGAACCGGAGGCCAAAGATCTCTCCTGGCCTGTATCCTGGTAATCAAAGAGATTGCGCTCTGTTCGTGAGGCACCTCTGGCTGCAAGATTGTGCAAGGCCATGTGCTGCGTAACTTGTGGCAGGGACCGATGCTTGGGGGCGTGAAGGCAAGCGCGCTTCTAAAACCATAAAACTCCATTTCATTTCAGAGCGCAGCTGAGCCACCCCGCTCCTCAAGACTCTGCCATCTGCACCGCTGTGGCTGGGACCGGGCAGTGCTGCACATCCCAAAGGCCACCAAGTCACACCCGTGTCCCTGCTGCTTTGCCGGGAGCTTCTGCGATGCGAGCGATGTTCTGGGGGCTGATCTCTTGGACTGCAGCTACTCTGTCCCTGACCAGCAGCTGGCTAGGAGGGTTGTGTCCCAGGTGGAATTCCACCTCTCTGACGAGAACCTGGCCAAGGATGCTTTCCTCCTGAAACATGTCCAGAAGAACAAGATGGGCTTCGTCAGCATCAAACCGCTGACGTCCTTGAAGAAGGTAGGCAGCCCGTTGCGTTGGCCAGCCGGGGTGGGAAGTGGCCTCCACGTGGAGGATGCCTGGGTGTCTGGGTGTGCTCTGGCTGTCTGCGGTGAGGTGTACGGGGAGGTCCAGGCTCTGCTCAGGCTGCCTGTGTCCCGGCAAAGCGTTGGTGGTGCAGAGCTGGGTCCTGCTCTCTGCCTTCAATGTGCTGCAGCAGTTCTCCACCCAGGGAGGGTGGCTGGGGAAGCGGTGAGCAGTCCTCAAACCCCAAGCCCAGGGCTGGGTTCGCCTCTTCTGCCCGTGGTTCCCCTAGGCTGCTCTGGGAGAGATCATGCCTTAACTAAAAAACTGCAGGGAAGCACTGGTGGTGTGATGTCCAGGGAAGCTGTGTCTTCTTGCCATGGTCCGGGAGCACAGGCGACCTTCTCCCACAAATCCTGAATGGGGGATATTGCCTTGCCATGACCTCAGGTTGATGGGGTTGCAGCCTGCCTGGATGATGGGTTTAGGGTGGCCCCTGCCTGGGGAGACTCACAGTGACGCAGTGGCCCCCTCTGTCCCTCAGGTGAAATACCTGACGCATGACTGGTGGCTGACGCTTTACACCCTGCAGTTCTCGGAGCTGCTGGAGGTGAATGAGGAGGGCACCAAAGTGAGGCAGTGGCTGATAGCATACGTCCATACAGAATGTATGGTATGTCTAAATATTTGTTGGTTTTAATATTTTGTACCAGCCGTGGAAACTGGTTTGCTGCTAGGTGACTGTAAAAGGGAGATTTGGTAAATAATTATTAGAAATCTTATACTAACACTATGATTGAAAAAATAGACAGAAGTGTAGCCAAGTAATTAACTAGTAGAGTTAGTAACCCACTCCTAAGTTTTACAGTTCTTTGCTCTTATGACTGGATGTTCCTGTACATTAGATAAGATTAATATTGAAACTGACCATATATGACTAGAACCATGTTAATCTCCAAGATCAAAGAACAAGGATGACGAACAAGACTTGAAGGTCAGCCAACAGAATTTGAAATGGATCGGTGGGCGCAAAAGCAGCCCTTCGACTCAAATGAAGAACCGTTGCGTGCGATCAGATGTAGGCAGTCCTATGATACTCAGTTACAGTAATTTTTATGTCTATGTATAGTAATCTGATTAATATGTAATTAGTTACGCCATAGAACCTGTTTGTGCTGAAGCTGTGGCACGCATGCTAGGTGGAACTATCCCCCGTGCATCCAGCGCTGCAATAAAGAATGCCTACTTTCTAAAACTCTTAGAGAGTTTCTTCGACCAGCTTTTCGGTATCATGGGTCCCCATCCCCGAGTCCCTGCTGAGCGTCCCCCCCAGCAGACTGCTGCTGGCCTGAGAGCTGCTGCCCCTGGAGCAGGACGTGCTGCACAAGGACCCCTCGGCCCCCTCCTGGCCCGGCAGCAACTTCAAGCCCAGCAATTTCAGCAATGCCTTCACTGGATTGCTCCTCGCCAGCAAAGTCTTCCCTCCGCTCGGGACAGGCTTGGGCACAGGCAGCTGCTACGGCCTCTGCCCCAGCACTGAGAGCACTCGTGGCTGCGGCTGGGGGAGTGGGGTGGGTGCCTGGGCACCCTGGCCCAGCAGCCCCTCGCCAGATGCCAAACCTCTTGCCGGCAGTCCTCTGGCAGCGGCGTGGGTGCCTGAGCCCCTTGGCCTGCGGGATGCGGTGCTTTGCCTGCCCCACTGTTGTCCCAAAAGTGGGGTCGTTTACCCGGCGTGCAAAATGCCAATATAAACACAGAGCAGAGGTATTTTATTCCAGTTCATGTTTACGAAAAGATGGGGGCTAGGTGGTAATCCGCAACGCTAGCACCCCTCATGCCTAAACGGGCAAGCAATCTATACAGTTCAGTTATACATATTCGATTTCCAAAGTTCTTCCCAAAACTATTGCTGGGAGTCGCTTATCTCGCACAGTTTCTATCAGGTTGAAGTTCCCCTGCTTGGAATTAAAGGTCCAATGTTCTTTTCTTCTACAGCGCATGCTCAAGGAGAGTGGGGGGGTAAGTCTTTTTGGTGTGGAATTGAGTTGGTGGTCATGATCTCCCCCTGCCACCTTTCTTTACCTTTCCTCCAGTTTGCGAAGATGTTTCTGACTTCATGCCTATTAGCAATTGTTCAACTTTTTGGCGCCTCCTGGGGTAGGATGTTCCCTTCTTCTCAGTCTTTTAGTTCTTCTCCAGGGGAACAGTTGTTAGCAAGGCATGCGTTGATCATACAAAGGGGATCTTGTTTCACAAGAGCTTTGTGGCCTTTTTTGTGTGGCTTAAGTACATCATTTCTTAAGTACATCATTTCCCCCTGTGGTGGGTTGACCCTGGCTGGATGCCAGGTGCCCACCAAAGCTGTTCTATCACTCCCCCTCCTCAGCTGGACAGGGGAGAGAAAATATAACAAAGAGCTTGTGGGTCGAGATAAGGACAGGAGAGATCACTCACCAATTACCGTCACAGGCAAAAGAGACTCCGCTTGGGGAAAATTAACTCAATTTATTACAAGTCAACCAGAGCAGGGTAATGAGAAATACAACCAAATCTCAGAGCACCTTCCCTCCACCCCTCCCTTCTTCCTGGGCACAAATTCACTCCCGGATTCCCTACCACCCCCCAGTGGCACAGGGGGACGGGGAATGGGGTTTATGGTCAGTTCATCACACGTTATTGTGATACTTGCCAAACCAACCAAGAAAGGTAAAACTGGAACGCAGGGAGCAAATGCTTTTCTTTCACCTTAGACCAACGGCTCGGAGGCTCTCTATGCTGACCTGCCGCAGAGGGTATCCCTCTTGTATCAGTAAGAGATGTAGGAGCGAATTAAAGCCAGGACCCCAAACCAGACCAAAAACCCGGTCGTGATCAAGAAGAAAGTGGAGAATGCATCAAATACAACAGAAAATTATTTTGGACATTCCCAGTTTACATTTGAAAAAAAGAGAAAAAAAAAGAGGAGGAATTAGGTATTAAAAGAGCAGCACTGAATGATAAAGCTGTAGCAGTCCCTCTACCACTACAAACCCACACCCCCACACGCACGTACGCACACAGACTTAACACCACCAAACTCCCCGTGACTGTGACGTTCCCCTCAGCTTGCTGGTCTAGAGATACTGAATGCCTGAAGCACACCAAGGATAACTGAAAACATCTGCATGGCTTTAATGGGAATCCTCCAACTGAAACAAAGCGCTTTCTCCCTCTGTCTGCGTTGGCACATCCCCGAGTCACGCTCTCACTCCTCTCCTTCAAAGTCAAGATTCCTAAACGTGAAAAGCGGGAGTGGGGAAAGGCGAAGGGAAGAGAAAAAGAGGGAGAGCATCATCAGTGGAAGACCTGCCAGCTGCTGCTGATTCAGCCCTGTTTGGGGGACCACCCCAGCAGAGAGGAGCTGGTTTGCATGCCACGGTCCTCCCTGCCTGTTCCCAGGGACAGGCCGTTTGCTCAGCCTTGCCGGCCAAAGCGTGGGAAAAGCGTAGGTGTGCGCCGTCGCTTGCAGAGGAGCACGGTCACGTTCACGTGCAATCCTTTACCTTTTTCCTCCCTGGATTCAAAGGGTTTCTGTCTTCAAAGTGAGAGCCTTCCATACGGTCATTTGTGACATTTCATCCAGGATAACAATCTCAGAAGGATCAGTCCTGCAATAAATATTTTACATAGCAATCCGTGATTATGGGAACTGATGCCACCAAGGGCATTAGCATCAGCAAGAGGAACAGCGGAGCCCCGAGAATCAAAGCTCCGCATAAGTGTGGGAGGTTTTGCTGGATGAGGAGTTTTGGGAGGCAAGCCGGGGAGCTGCAGAGCAACAGCTCTGTGCAAAGGCTCTTGCTGGGGCTTAGCCCCGGTCCGGGTTCCTAAGCCACTGCTGGTACAGATCACGCCTGCAACTCCTCATGTGTAAGTATGAGGATCTCCAGCTACCGTAAAGGCACTGATGAGGCAAGGTTTGGGGGTCAAACATGAGTGCTGCAGCCACTCTGCTTGGGGTCAGAGCCCTGCAATTGCCTCCTGCAGCCTTGCCCCCGAATTCGATTTTCCCACCAAGCTGCCTGCTGGTTTCTGTGGGATGCCCCACAAAGAGGCAAGTGGAGAAAACTCTGCCAAACACCTTCAAGCTAATCTTGCCGGGGTTCCTGGCGCTTGGTGGGGCTTTACCCGTCACTGCTTTGCTTTGGGATATCCACGTCACTGGTCTTCCCCACGTTCAGCTGAACTGAACTTGCAGCAGCAGCAGCTTCCATGGCCCTCCTGGACTCCTGATGTAAAAAAGGGACAAATCACGTTCTCTGTCTTTGATCAAAGTGGAGATAAGCTGAATGCCCAGCACAAACTTAGCAGTCTGCCCTCCGCTTCTGCCCCTTGGCAGCTATAGGTATTAGTGCAGCAGGGGAGAAACCGTTCACTCCAAAGATTTCGGGGCAGGGGGAGTGTGTGTTCAAAACACGATTATGAGCAAGTCTTGCCAGCAGCAGCAGCCGCAGCAGCATCTAATAATAATCATCATAATGATAATGACCTTTGTGAAAAACGACTCGTTTTAAAAATTACACCTGTATTCAAACGTTCAGCTCACTGCTACTTGAGGAAACAAAGGTTACAAAAGTTACAGGCTATTGGGATCTATTTCAATTGAGTGCTGATCTTCCCCCAACGTTTCCAGACAAGCTGTAAGAGAAACAGGCAATCTCACAGACACACGGAGATGTCCAGCCCCGAGGACACAGCAAGCCTTACCTCTTCTTCTTCTCCGGCTTCATTTCTGGCATCGTCCAACTTCTTCTTCCTTTCTGGCATAAGGTCATCCAGAGAGCTGAGCTCTCGCTTTGAGAAGCAGAAATCCATCGCTTTCCGGACAAAGACAAGAGCCAAAACCTTCACGAATAAGAGGGAAGATGCGGTGAGCTCAGAGACGATGCCACCTCTCACTCCAACGCTGCAAACACCCCGCTGCCGAGTGGCGGCAGCTCTTACCGTCATGGGAAAGATGATGGCGGCACGGGACACCTTGATGGTCCAGAGCAGGACGAGGCAGGTCAGCTGGATCGCCGTGAAGAAATGCACCTTTCGCAAGGGCACGTGCCTCAGGTAGATGAAATCCGGCTGGTGTTTCGCCAGCATCCAAAACAGCTTCAAGCGATCAAAGAACTGCGAAATAAAAGGGAAAGGTTGCCACCTTGGGACTGCGGCAAGTTGCTGGCCCTCTCGAGACGTGGAGGCACTTTGCAGCATCTCGCTTGCCGTCAGAAATCCTGGATCCCACTGCATTCCTCCTGGGAGCAGCACCCATTTTCCCTTCGCTCCATCTAGCAACCGGCTTGCCCCTGAGAGCTGCCCACCAAACGGCAACTATTCCAATGCCATTCCATTATTAGCATTTCTCGGCCCACTGAATCCCCCCGCGAGGATTTCCACCAGTGGTAGAAACTGCCTTCCCTTTGCACCAAATTCCCCCGCTTTCACGTAACCAAACACTGACCTGCCCTAAACCCTGCAACAGAGAGCGCTGAACTTGCCTGGTCCTCCCAGCCCTATCTACCTCCTGTGCCTCCACCAATCTTTTTCTTACACAAAAGAGTTTCATTGCTTGCTCTGCGAGAAGTTTTTCCCATGCCACTGCTTTTTTCCCTGCTGCTACGGAGACAAAATACCAGGGAGCCAACATGCTGCACGCTGTAAAAGAGTCCATACCTGAATTCCTCTGAGCGACGACACACCCATGTAGAGAAAGACGCCATAAAGTACAGGCATTGGTATAAACTGGGGGGGGGGGGGAACAAAAAGAAAAAGAAAGAATGCAATCGTTTCTTTTTCTGTATTGCATTTTCAGTATTACCACCCTCTTCTACAGGCACTGCCTAAAATTGCTTGAAGCTTTCCAGCTTCCATTCAGGCTTAGAGATAGGTCAGATATTAACCATTTTTTTGCCATTTTGTGCGCACGAGTGAGCTAAGGCTCTGCTTTAGGCTGAACTTGGGAGTTACCTCTCATCAGAATAACCCTATTTTCCAGAAAGGTTGGAGGAAAATAGGTGATTTCACCCGTGCTACCCTATGCCGCATCCTCTGGCGGTAGAAGAAACACTTCTGCCTATTCTTGGGGCAACAGGCAAAGGCCACAGGCCTCCTCCTAGCCTAGAGACGAGATTACTTTGTGGGAGGAACGTGCAAGGAAGCCCACAGGGATGACCTCAGTGTGTTTAGCTCCTGGGAACGGCTGCTCCGGGGCATTTGGGGAGCAAATTGCAGCCACTAAAGGGCTGCCTGTTTGAAAGACAGCAGATGTGCTGGTCTGAATATGCTCAACTGTAACCCATAAACATGGGTGGGCCTGAAAGACACCCAAAAATTCAAGCAGTTGCGTTGCTCGCTCACCTCGAGCACACCAAACAGGGGCCTGAAGGGCTGCAAAGCCTAACTGAGGCTGATTCCCACCGTGGGTCAAGCCCCAAGGGTTGGGATCACCTCCTCCTCCTCCGCTCCACAACTAACTACTCAGGCCTGCAGAGAAGGGACTGTTTTTCTGTAACCTCCAACAAGCTCGCGGTTGTTGGGTGGTTTGCATTTTCCTCTCACCTTTAACACAGAAGTGAGGAAGACGGAGCAGCCCATGAGCACAAAGATCAGCAAGCCAGTGACTCTCTGCTCTCATATGCCCAGAAACTTGGGTTGTTCTCCTGGAGCTGAGCAGTCAGACTCTACTTTGAGGCTATTCACGTGGGTGATGGACAGGACGGTCGCAGCCACAAACCAGGGCAGCCCCATCACAGAGCACACCCCGAGCATCACGGCCACCACAAAAAGGTCCAGGTGGTACCCGCATCCTTTCTGCAGGCAGGAAAACAAGAAACAGAGCATCCTATAGCACAAGAGCAAGGATAACGTCGCAAGTCAGACTCAAACCCTGCTCGAGCACAAGTCAATTTCTTCAGAATTCAAAACAAGAAATGGAAACAAGCAAGGGTGTATGCAGACTTTGCACAAGCACCTGGCATGAAAATCTGGCAGGAGTTCAGAAACAATGGATATGCAGAGCTTGTGCGATACATACTTCTCCAAAAAAAAACCAACCCACAACCCAAAAGCACCAAATCATATTTTTCACTCACAAAGAAAATTCTGCCACTTGCGAGGAAGGTGTGACTCTGAGTTATCCCTGGCAGCGCATCAAAACAATTCATTCCCCACACCTGCTGCTGCTGCCATTTTAAAACAAAAACGCACTTCTCTATTGCTCCAAGATTAATTTGCTCCTCCAAAAGGTTGCTCATCTATACTGCCCTGTCACTTGCTCCCTGCTTCATCGTTAATCCAGGAGAGCATCCTGCCACGCAGCCTGACCTTGTCCCAAACCAATGCCTTCAGAAAGCATCGGGAATAAGAGCTTCCCCCCAGACCTGCAGCCCAGAAGGGGCTGGGGTCATCTCTCGCAGGCCCTTACCTTCAGCTTGTGCTCCTTCCTGTTCACAATAACGGCACTGATCTGATGGTCCATGAATATCAAGATGGTGCAGAGCAGAGCTGGGACGAGCGCAGCCAACACCGTCCACCAAGGGTTGGGTCCTATGGGGTTGATGAACCACCCGCGGTCGTCTCTGGTAGGCTGCAACAAAGCCCACACATCAGCATTGTCTCCCAGCCCAGGCACTCCACTGGCTTTCATTTTCCCCTCCCTCCTTGCGTCAGAGCACCTCCCAGCCCTGGCTTCATGTCCCCCTCTCCCGGGGGCTTCAGCAGTGCCAGTCTCCTCCTTGCAAGCAGCTCTAGATACTTCCCCTGTAGGTATCTAGTTTTGGGGCCATCTTCTCGTTTCCAGGAGGAAGCAAGGCACTTGGAGGTGGAAGAGGAGATGGTCACACCACCAGCATCTCCTCCAGACTCAGCCCTGCCCTGCCCCGGCATCACCTTGTGGCACCCCCACGTGCCAAAACACCCCGTTACCTTGAACGCATGGGGGACCTGGAGCTTCGGCAATGGGATCCCAACCACAAAGTCAAGGAGCACCATGATGACGATGGTGAGGAAAACAGCAAAGTCGCTCACTGTGGACCGTACCTGGGGCGAGAAACCAGAGGTGAGAGGGGCATGGCAAACAGGGCCGTAAGGTGAGATGCAAGAGTTGCAGACATCCACAACATTAAGGCTGCTTAACCAAATCCCACCACCCCTCTGAGCACATGCAGCCTGATCCCTTGCTTAGATACTGCTGCTGTGTTTGTCCCTGTGAGATCTGGGGTCAGACAATAAAAAAAAGCTTAACTAGGCCAACAAGGGTTGGTTTAAGTCAAAATCTAAAGATAATAATAATAATATTAAAAATAAGAAAACACATGTCTGCCACTACAGCTACACTCACAGCTACAATGGCAACAAGGCACTGAGGCATCCTTTAGTCCTCAAAAGGAAGCTTCTCATTCGAATCTACTTTCCACTCGAGCACATAATGCGCAGAAGGTAGGGGAAAAAAAACAAACCGAAAACCCCAACCCCCAAAACTTTGGGAAACCTGACTTCCTACTACCTGAGGAGAAGAAAAAAAATAAAAAAAAAATCAAACCCCAAAAATCTTCAATCTGGGGCAGGTCACGAGGCAGGTGGGAAACGCTACGATGATTTTGCACTCATGGAAATGAGTGTGGGACATCCAAGCTCTTGGAGAGCTTGGCCTGCAAGGCCAACATTTCCCAGCTTGACCAAGGCAGGGCAAATACTGCTTAGTGCTCCAGGAAAGCCATTTTGGGAAACGAGTGCGGAGATGGACACTGGCCACCTCCTTCTACTTACTCTGGTTGGAAAGTAGAGGCTGGTTTTAAACGTCTTCAAGAAGCTTGACAGGGCAAAGGTGGCGAAGAAGAGGATGCAGCACCAGAAGAATACATCAGGGGTGTAGGGGCCGTCGCGTCCACAGGCAGGTCCTTGAAACTCCCCACGCAAATACTGACTTTCCTGGAGAAACAGAGCGTCAGGACACAAAGGCAGTGCACGTGCGGCAGGGAAACCTCGCATAGCTAGGGGGTTTTGAGGATCTTGGTCCAAGATCCATGACCCTGTAACTGCTCCTGCCAATGGAGATTTATATTTAATGAGCAGCAGCAGCTGAACAAGTGACACATCGAACTACACAGCGGAGAAATGAGATGTGAGGAGACACCATACGCTAGTAACACATTACAAGAAACACTCATCCAGGTGACACTCTCCCATCAGTTGCTTGCATTCATAGCACTGTGTTTCCTTAACTGCATCTGGCTTCAGTCCTCACATCTTCCCGCAAAAAACAACATGCCAGGCTCTCCCAACCCTGTGAAGAAAACCTCATCAGCTTTCCTAACTAAAAAGTAATTCTTTTAAAAATTATTTTTAAACCTGAAAAGGACTAGGATTCACAGGACTAGCGTCATTACATTCACTTCACAGTCCTCCTCAAAATGGGAGAACAAAAGATAATTGACATGACAAACGCCACAGTTACAGACGTTCCTTCCTGGGGGTGCAGTTCGCACACCTAGGAGCTCATGCATGCACGAATGGGTGACGCCAGGCAGCAGCCTCCTTACGTGCCTCTGACCTCAGGAAGAAACAGATAACATGAATACTTTTACTCCATTTGCATCCTGAGGACCAGAGATGAAGCCCAAGATTTGCCTAGATGACACAGTCAGTTCCTTTAAGGGATGAAATTGTTCGTTTGAGTTTGGCTTCAAGGACTCCCACAGCTGGCGATTAACTAAGAGGTATGCTACAGCGAGGAGCCCGACACACAGACTGCAGGACAACTCATCACGCCAGGCCTCTGAGCTTGCAGTTCTCCGCAGGGCCCGGTGCTGCCTGAGCAGGTGGATGGACTTCCCAGTTCCAGAAATACAAGCTCGTGAATCAAACCCTCCTCAAGCACGCAGGCAAAACTGGCTGCGCTTTAGCGAAGCAAACCAACAACGAGGCTTCCTTTGTTTGGGTGCCTCCTGTCTGACGATGCTCTGGGCTACTTTCTCTTCCTGGCAGCAACAGGAATAAGTTGCTCTCATACCTACCAGCTTCTGACAGAGAAAGAGGATGATCTCGTTCTTGCCTGCTAGGACCAGGGGTGGCAATAACGCAGTCTGCCGAGACTGGAAGGGGATGCCTTGGAGGCGGAAACACGCGGGTGTTCATTACTCCTGGGCACTCGGAATCACGGGAGGAGATGATGCCGAAGGGCCTGATCCGATTCACAAACTGACGCACCTTAGGACTGAAAAGGCTTCTCCTTCCACTAACTTACTTTTCTCTGCAACAACAGCCTCAGGAGAGTAACTTCTCCGTAACCCTTTACACTACAGCAACTACAATACTTAATCCTAATGTACCTTACAAGAAAACTACTGCGGTCTTCTCTACTAGAGGGCCAACGCTGCTGCGCTTTACATTTTATTAACCTTTTGAAACAACGCACTAGCTTTCCTTGCAATCGCATTACGTGGGCTTCCTGGGACTTTATATATGCACGTTCATTTTCTCTGGCTAAATCAGATTTGGAACGCAGGGGTGGCCATCTGAAAACACTGCAAAACATTCTTTTTACATACATCAGTTCTCTGGTGAAGGCAACAACTGAGGAGGATCTTCAGCTAATGTAAAACTGCGAAGCTCAGAGGAGTCGTACTCCAGCTAAAGATCTGCGCACTACTAGGCAGGAATGTCAAATTAAGCAATGCCCAACAGATACAAGTCATTGGACCTTTTCTTTTACAAGTAGGAAAGAAAGGGTACACAGAAAGATAGTGGTCTGTAGAAAATGCATGTAAATCATCAAGATTTCCAAGGATTACTCGAATCGCTTCCTGGAGAGGCCAAAACAAGAAAGGAAGGAAGAATATTAACAAGATAGCCACAATCCCACTGCCAAGTACAGTTTTCAGGCTTGGGAAAAAAAAAATAACATTACAGTTTGCAGGAGTCATGGAAGAGCAGGTTCCAGATATTTTGCTTTTCCTCCTCCCCTTCTTCCCCCTGCTCCCTCCCATCACCTTAGAGCACGCTGCCCTAACAGATTCACAGAAACTGAAGTGAACGAATATCTTAACCCTGAATTAACATAGAAGCAATACTATGGAGAGTGGAGGTGTGCTTTTAAATTTAACAAGTTCTACATTTAAGAAGCCTCCTCCTTGCCAGCACAACACATGCAGTATTGACCTGTTTCAAAAATAAACATATTCCCCTTTTTCGGAATATTGACCCAATTCAGTTACAAAGGAACTGTAATTCAGCCCCAACAAACTCCTGCTTTATAAACGGGAAACTTTTTCTAGGAATACCTTTTGTTGGGAAGTGGCTTGCTGAAAAAGGACATGGGCCTGTGGAAAAGTTCACACAGAGCAGAATTCTGTGTGAAAGAATGTCAGTTTGAGCAACAAGACTAGGCCTTGGCTGAAAATAGCTGGCTTTACTGATATTGGGAGAAAAACAACAGCTGGTCTCGCTGTTATCAGGAGAAAGACAGGGACGGTATGACCTTGGCATAACTTCACAAGTAACTTTTGAAGAAGTTCTCATGAGAAAGTTACTGAACACGCGTAGCTGCCAACCACAAGTGGGTGTGTTTTAGTAATGAATAAACATTAGCAATGTACCAATCATATTAGGACTAGTAGGCATAATTATCGCAAACTGTATAAATATGAGCTATCCGTGCAAATAAAGTTGAATCACTTCTATCACTCATATTGGGTCGACTTATGTGCATTCCTCCGCCGCTCCAACAAATGGCGCCCGAACGGGGACCGAAGAAAGGGGAATTGGAGCGACGGACACTGAGAAGCACCGGTAGCAGCGACCGGGGGGCAAAAGATTAACCGAACGCTGATCGTCTTGGTTGGTGTGTTAACTCTCGTGCCTGGACCATCCAAAAGGGGTTCGCCGTCAGTGAGGGCTACTGGAAAAAGGCTGCAAAGACTTTTTAACCGAGGTGCCTTAATCAAGGTAGCACCCAGGAGTATCAAGAAGCTGGCCGGCAATGGATCAAGAGGTAGCCCTAAAATTATTACAGTGCTTTTTAGAAAAGCGGGGAGTAAACTGCATTAAGCAAATTTCGGGGTTGGTCGCGTTAAGGGATGCTTTAAGAATCCGGATTTATTATTTAAGGAGAGTGAATGGCGTAGATTAGGAGACGTATTATGGGATATGGTAACTGATGACGATAAATCAGCTAAAAAACTAATGAAGCAAGGACAGAAACCTTTCAATTAGTGTGGGTACAGCTTTTGAGCTTAGTACCTGGAATGCTATCGGAACCTCCCTATGGGATGAAATTAGTGACGGGTCTAAAGAAGTTAAAGATCTTGTAACTTTATGGAAATTGATTAAGACAACTCTGTAAGAAATGAAAGCAGATCGTAAAGCGTCTGCTTTTGCTGCTCTCTCTCTCCAACCGCAAGCGAAAGGGAAAAGCGGGGAGAAAAACATAATGCAGCGAGAGAGACTTTTTGGAGCTTGTTCGCCTACTCTCGTGCCCTTGACTTCTGCTCCACTCCCTGGGACTGCCGATATTAATCAGCCATCCGACAGTTCCCAAGCCTCCCTAACCGTATGATTAAAGGAAACCCTACAGAATCAGGGAGTGAGTAAAAATCTGCCTACGAAAAACCAGCCCTCAGATACCACCGTTCAACATGAACAAATTATACCTAGCATACACCCTGATTCAAATAATGCAAACAAGGACTTGGCTACTCTAATAATAGAACAAAAAGAGACAATGTTAGAATTGTTAAAGGAAATGGGGAAAAGAGACGGGGAAACCAACCGCACCCGTGACAGACGCAGAGCCGCCTGTAATAGCCGCTGCAGAAGAAAGGCAGAGACATTGGAGGGGTGTAATAACAGATGCCATTATAGAAGGGACTATGCTCTAAGCATTCCCAGTTATTGCATCAAATGGACAGAAAAAATGGGAGGTGTTTGACTGGAAGGTCATTGAGAAATTAAGGAATGCTGTGAGTCAGTAGGGAATCAAATCTGCGTTAACTCACCAAATACTGCAATTCATTTTTTCTGCTGATACGCTGATACCTCGAGATATTAAACAGCTAGCACAGTTGATTTTGACACCCGCCCGAATGTTAGTGTTTTTCTGGCAGTGGGAGAAGCTCTGTGATAGGGAACAAGCAACATCACGACAACAAACAGATCCCCTATGGGGAGTAACCATGCAGATGCCGATGGGTGCTGGACCCTTCGCATCAGGGAACGCTCAGTTACAATGTGTCACTGAGGTTCATCATCTATCACAGATCTTGGCGTATCAAGCTTTTCTTACCGTACCAGACAATATGTACAGCCATGCTTTTACCCAGGTGAAACAGGAGAATACAATTTATGACCACCCTGACATGAACGAGGGCATGAAAGAAAACATGTTCAAAATACTCGCTTTTGAAAATGCTACTGAAAAGACACGCAAAGCATTGTGTAATTTGCCGAAAAATGCAGACATCGTTGATATGATAGAATACACGGATCGATCAGTGGACTCACAGAAAGTAGCCTATGCTGCCACAGCTCTCCAAGGAGCTACAAAGAAACACAAGGCCAGTAAGACGCCCTTGGTCAAGTGTTCTAACTGTGGCAAACGTGGACACATTAGGAGCAAATGTACAGGTACTGTTAACACTAAGTGCTGCAACAAGTGTAAGAAAGATAACCATACCACCAAGAATACAGGAAGAAGGGAAACTTTACACCGACTGCGAAGGCCCCTCGCGCGACGACACGAATGCAAGGGGCTTGAGCTGCCAGCCCTCTGGCAGCCTCGCAACCACCAGATCCGCCACCGCAGGAAGCTCCAGAGTGGATGTGGAAACCGCAGTCAACATAAAGGGACCATTGGGGTTTGGACTTAGTGCATTTTTAATGGGGCAATCTTCAACAGCTCTAGAAGGAATTCTGGTGCTCCCAGGGCTTATTGATGCAGATTATTGTGGGACTGTGAAAATTATGATTCATGTTTTAATCCCTCCTGTTTCTATTCCTAAAGGTACCAGAATAGCACAATTAGTTCCATTCAGGTCGTGTGTTCCGAACCCAGGTGAAGTACAACGTGGAGATGGTGGATTCGGCTCCCCAGCGAAACCGCAGGTATACTTTGCCATGGACACAACAAGAGGTAAACCAGAAAAGGTAGTGCAATTGGAAGGGCCCGATGGAGTTGTTGTCAAGAAACCGATGACAATCAATACAGGTGCTGATGTTATGATTATTTCACAATGCATTTGGCCTCCATCATGGCCATCGATCAATCCAAACTTTGGTATTGCAGGGATAGGGGGCACACAAGCCACCTTAGTAAGTCAGCTACCAATTACATTTGTGTTCCCCGATGGTGAACACATTACGACGCGTCCGTATGTCATGACTACCCCAACTGAATTGTTTGGCCTCGTAGGCCATGATTTATTGAGCCAAATGAAGGCAATGTTAGTGACGCATCCTTTTTAGGAGCGGTCACTGAGGGGTAGCCGATTCTGAAAATTAACTGGAAAACAGATGAACCTGTTTGGATTGATCAGTAGCTGCTAAATTCTGAAAGGCTACTAAAAATACAAGGGTTAGTTGAGGACCAGTTGAGAGCGGGACAAGTTGTTCCTTCTACTAGTCCATGGAATACATCAATATTTACCATTCCCAAGAAAAGTGGGAAGCGGAGACTGTTACATGATCTCAGAGCTGTGAATGTGGTGATGCACAGTATGGGAGCCCTGCAGCCAGGTTTGCCATCTCCAGTTATGCTTCCAGAAGAATGGGATTTGTTAATTATAAATCTAAAAGATTGCACCCAGATGGCGCTGAACGGTTCGCCTTTTCGGTACCATCGATTAACAAGGCAGAACCCTATAAGAGATACCATTGGGTCGTGTTACCGCAATGAATGCGCAATTCCCCCACGATGCGTCAGGTGTATGTGGCCTGGGCATCAGAGCCTGTAAGAAAGCAGTTACCTCAGTAACTTGCCACAGGATGAGATTTTAACTCAATTGCAGGACATCTTAAGCCATCGCGGAGTAATAATCACTCCTGAAAAGGTGCAAAAGGCAGCACCTTGGAAGTATTTGGGGTGGCACATAAATGCTAGCAAATGTTAAACCTCAGAAGGTTCAAATAACATGAGAAATTTCAATGTTACATCATGTCCAGAAGCTTGTGGGAGATATCCAGTGGGTGCGGAATCTTTGCGGTATCACTAATGGCAATATGACCCCTCTGGTAGAACTCTTGGGTATGAGAACACTGTGCAGATGAGAAACGGGAAATGACAGAGTTGACCAATTGGTTGCAGCGCCACGGGAGCCTCCTCCAGGGAATCGTTTTCAACAAAGCACGGCAATCGCATGCGTTCTTGCACCAACCCGCTAGGATGTTAGCAAAGCAATTTGACTTACCACTTACTGATGCCCAAGGTATCGTTAAAGCATGCCCTGATTGTCAAAAGGAAGGGCTCGGCTTGGGCTGTGGGGTTAACCGACAAGGTCTTTTGCCATTGCAGTTGTGGCAAATGGATTTCACCCATGTCATGTGGTTTGGTGCAAAGCGTTCTGTGCATGTGTGTATTGATACCTATCCTGCTGCCATGTGGGCCACGGCACGAACTGGAGAAAAGGCCTTACATATTGAATGACATCTTCACGCTTCTTTTGCAGTACTGGGTGTGCCTCAAGAAATTAAGATGGACAACGGCCCAGCCTATGGTTCTACACGATTTGCTCGATTTTGTAATTTGTGGGGAATTCACCACGGTACCGGTATTCCACATCTTCCCACAGGACAGGCTATTGTCGAATGGGCCAACCAAACCCTAAAAGAACATGCTGCAAAAACAAAAGGGGGGAACCCAGGGCTTACTCCCAGAGGAACGATTGGCCAAAGCCTTATTTGTGCTAAATTATCTTAGATTGACAGGTGATCACAAAGACCCACCAATGGTAGTGCATCATGTTCTTTTACAGGCAGAAAGGACGCAACAAAGTACAGGAATCATGGTAATGTATAAGGACCCAGAATCCAGGAAATGGTGCAGATCAGCAGAAGTAAAACTTACTGGGAGATCCTGGCTAAGTGGGACAAGCCATGGCTTCGCACTGATGCTGGACCCGGAATTGTTCCAATGGCGACTGGCACGGCACCGGCGGGTGCTGGAGCCACTGATCTGACAGATTCTAACTAATAGAGTATTACTAGTGGACACGGAGTCCTTCAGAGAGGTTTTCAGAACAGCGTGCCTTATTGTATATAGAACCTGCTTTAGGTAAAAAGTGTGTAAAGCATAATTTGATTAAACATAGTGTGATTACGGGAAGACAGTGTGGGGTAAAAGTTAGTTAAAGCCAAAATTAGGGGTAAGGTCTATTTCCATTAATAACCTGGGAACGAGGTTGATTGTGTTTCCACAGATACAGGCCCACGATGGACTCCTGTTCGATTTGCATGACCATCATCATCTGGAGCATCATAGATGATGTGGCAATATGAATACTACCTCAGCCAAAAACTAATGTATAGGTCACCTTGGCTAACATAACAGGTCAAGATTCTCTGTGCGTCGCAACTGTATCGTAAAGCCCATGAACCAATAGACAAGATGGCTATGACTCGTGCAGCGCGCCTGGCCAGCGAGCGCATGCGTCATAGATTGCAACCGAGGCAGACTTTTGGCACCCGCTGGCCACGTGTGCTAAAACCCGTTCCTCTGCAAATGTATAAATACTGGGATTTTCCAAAGAGCATCGGGCTGGTGTACAGTGAGGCCATCGTTGCCTCTGTGGGGACGCCCACGGAAAGCTGGCACCTACCGATTGCTGGGCTGAGTTCGTGGAGCAAGATGGCACAAGAATGTATAGATGGTTCATTTTCCTCATGGTCTGGGTCATTAGGGGTAATGGGTTGGCTCAAAGAATTATGGGCATTATTGTAGTTACTGTGATTTTAGCTATTGTAACAGTTTTACCTTGTTCAGCTTATTAAGGAAAATGGCATCCCAAGTTATTAAGCAAGCCTGGATTGCTCAAAAACAAAAAGAGGGAGAAAGATTTAAACGGAGACCTACAGTGGATTCAACCTTGTTGTGGTATTACAAATACAGACTTACAGCCGCTGCTGGATTTATTGTGGGGCAGCGGTACCTTAACTTCTACAAGACAACTAAGTGCACCGGGATGGCAAGCCTTGGCAGCAATTGGACAAAAAAAAAAAAAAAAAAACAAAAAAAAACCCCACAACAAAAAAACCCCATCACATCATCCATGTCTGGCAGATACGTTCCTGATTTACCCATAAATTTGAAACCTTATGCTGAGATTGATATGGAACACACTGACTGTAGTAAGCAGCATGACAGTGACACCGGTGATTGATCCACATCGGTTAACACCATGGGACAGTAAGAATGTTTGTGTGCCACTAGCTAAAGCTATTAATCAAACCTCTTTTTGTGTGCTTATGTATTTTATTAGGTATAATGTTGTTTTTACTGTGTTTAATTAATTGTGTTCACAGATCTTTGCAAAGGGCAATACAGCAGGTGTTAAAATTTTACCTCAATCTATATACAAACAAATAGATTGGCTGAAGAAACATACACAAAGATCCAGCAAGAAACTAGTTGGTTTGATGGAGTGTTACAATCAATATTCGGCGGGATAACACTATGGGTAATGTCATTGATTAAGGAAGCCTTATGATGGTTGGGTATATTGATATTAATCTGTGTAATAGTTAGAATTCCGTATGGGTGCATGATAAAAGGAGTCTCAAAGCTGACACACCAAGCTCTACTCGCACAAAAAGAAAAAGGGGGAATTGTTGGGAATTGGCTTCATGAAAAAGGACATGGGTCTATAGAAAAGCTGTGCGAGCAGAGTTCTGTGTGAAAGAATGTCAGTTTGAGCAGCAAGACTAGGCCTTGGCCGAAAATAGCTGGCTTTGCTGATATCAGGAGAAAAACAGGGACAGTGTGACCTTGGCATAACTTCATAAGTAACTTTTGAAGAAGTTCCCATGAGAAAGCTACGGAACATGCATAGCTGCAAATCACAAGTGGGTGTGTTTTAGTAATGAATAAACATTAGCAATTTGCCATTGTTGTCCAGGCCCATTGCCTTTTCCAGTCTGGCCCATTTCCAGCTTGGAGGTGCTCTTAGGATTAGTCTGGAGGCAAAGATCACACTGTTGTGCGATCACACTGCCTCACCGTGGCGTATAAATTCCTAGCCACAATTTCTCCTATCAGATGATTATACAGGGCTTCTGTTCCCCAATGTCTTTTCCTATGTTCCTCCCCTATCAAATGCCATAATAAGCAAGAGGGAACGATTAGCTTTCCCTGTGGGGTATGAGCCCACCCCTCTTCATTATATGACCCTTCTAAACCTGTAATGAGCTTTTGATCTTCCTTAGTGTATTCTGGCTTACCTTCTAGGGAAATCCACCTATCAGGAATTAAGGCCCCTTCTGTTTTTACCTGTGTTTTGGCCACTTGTTTTGCCTCTCTGTCCGCCAGCTCGTTCCCTTTTTCCAAATCTGAGCTCGCTTTCTGGTGTGCCTTAATATGCATAATTGCTACTTTCTTAGGGAGCTGGACAGCTTCCAGTAACTTCAGAATTTCTTCTGCGTGTTTGATATATTTCCCTTGAGAACTCACTAGTCCTCTCTCCTTCCAAATTGCTCCACGTGCGTGTACAACTCCAAAGGCATATTTTGAGTCTGTATAAATGTTCACAACTTTGCCCTGGGCCAATTCCAGGGCGCGGGTTAGAGCAATTATTTCTGCCTTCTGTGCGGAGGTGTTCCTGGGCAAAGCCCCCGATTCTATTACCTCTTGGCTGGCAGTGACGGCGTATCCCGCATGTCGATTACTGTTTAGGACGTAACTGCTTCCGTCTGTGAAGCGAGTTTCCCCGTTTTCCATGGGGCCGTCTTTCACATCTGGGCAACTGGCGTACGTTGCTTCGATGGTTTCCAAACGGTCACGATGTACCGGTTCTCCTGTGTTCCTGCTGAGAAAAGAAGCTGGGTTGACAATGTTAGCGACTACAATCTCCACGTCATCCCGCGCTACCAATATAGCTTGATATCTCAGGAATCTTTGTGGAGAGAGCCAGTGTCCGCCTTTTGCTTCCGGTACTGCTGATACTGCGTGAGACACCAGAACAGTCATCTTCTGGCCCAGAGTAAACTTTCGGGCTTCCTGTGTATTTAGTATCACAGCCGCAACCGCCCGCAGGCATCCAGGCCAACCTTTTGCAGTCGTGCCTAACTGCTTAGAGAGGTAGGCAACTGCCCATCGATACGGGCCCAGGTTTTGTGCTAATATTCCCAGAGCAATGCCCTGCTTCTCATGGGAGTAAAGAAGAAACAGCTTACTCGCATCTGGGAGTCCTAAGGCCAGGGCCGACATCAAAGCCTTTTTCGGTAGCTCAAAGGCTCGTTCGGTCTCCTTATTCCACTCAAGGTGTTTCTGCTTAGTGGCTGTCAACGCATACAGTGGTTTAACAAGCAATCCGTAATTATAGATCCACAATCGGCACCACCCTGTCATTCCCAGAAAAGTCCATAACTCTTCTACTGTCTGAGGTCTCCCAGTTTGACATATTGCCTCTTTACAGGCCTGTCCCAAAGGTCTTTGTCCCGCACTAATTTCATAGCCCAAATAATTCACTTTGCCTTGCATTACCTGTGCCTTTTGCTTGGATACCCAGTACCCCTGAAGTCCCAGGAAATTCAACAGACTCGCCGCCCACGTCGTACAATCTTTCTCTGTTTTGGTGGCGATCGGGATATCATCCACATACTGCAACAGCTTCCCCTCCTCAGACGGGGTTTCCCAGGATTCCAAGTCTTTCGCAAACCGATTGCCAAAAACGGTAGGCCTATTCTTAAATCCTTGTGGCAAGGCCGTCCAAGTGAGCTGGGTCTTTCGACCGCTCTTGGGCTTTTCCCATTCAAATGTGAGTAAGTTTTGCCTGGCTTCATGGAGAGGGAGGCAAACGAAAGCATCCTTCAAATCTAAAACACTAAACCAAGTCAATTCAGGTGTTAGTACGGTTAACAGGGTCTATGGGTTCGCCGCTACCGGGTAAAGATCTTCAGTTATCTTATTCACCGCCCATAAGTCTTGGACCACCCAATATGACCCATCGGGCTTCCGAACAGGTAATATAGGGGGATTGAATTCAGACTCACACTCTTTTAATAGTCCCAACTGCAAAAATTTTTCTATCAACGGCCGGATTCCTTCTCTGTCTTTCTTCTTTAGGGGATATTGTTTAATTCTTACCAGCTTTTGGCCTTCCTTGATCCTAACTTCAACAGGTGGAGCACTTTTCGCTCTTCCAGGTGCATCGGTAGCCCATACCCCCGGGTACACTTGCTTTAAGATGTCCTCATTAATGATTCCTTCTAGGGGGAGACTGGTTAAGGTTAGGCTCAATATTTGAATATTTTGCTGATCTTTTACCTCCAGAGTAATTTCTCCCTTCTTGAATACAATTTTTGCTCCCAATGGTTCCAACAAGTCCCTTCCCAAAAGGGCCTTTGGGGAGTTCGGCATATATAAAAATTTATGAATGCCCCACTGTTTTCCTAATTTATATTCTAAAGGTTTACAAAACTATGCCTTTTCACTTTGGCCAGTCGCTCCTTTCACCGTGACATAATCATTCCCCGGGGCATCAAAGCCTGATTCAAAACCGAGTATGTTGCTCCTGTATCTACCAAAAATTCTACCTCTTGTTCTGTTTTCCCTAGCTTAATTATAACCAGTGGATCCGCTAGGGTAGATTCCCCAGGTTCTCGTCACTCTCCCTTCACAGAGGCTACTGTTCTTCCTGTTTGAGCCCTCTGATGCTCCTTGTTCCCTGGGCATTCCCTCTACCAATGACTGAATTTCTTACACAAAGCGCATTGATCCTTGCCCAGTCGGGGCAAGTCTCATCTAGGCCCTCTTCCCCTTTCTTCCCGAATAACAGCCATTAATTTCCTTTGTCCTTGCCTATATCCTTCTTCTCTGTTACTAAACACCCTCCGTGCTTTTGTGGTACAGAACAGAGATGTAGCAAGAAAGGAAAAAAAAGAAGGGAGGGAGAACAAAGGGAGAGAGACACAAAGACTGAAAGAAGGACAAAGGGATGGCAGAAGAAAAAAATAGTGATAGGCTACAGGACAGAGATGGAGGAGTTCCAAAAAGACACAGGGAGCATGACAGAACGAGAGTGAGAAACAAGGGACAGAGCAGGACAGCACTGGAGGAAAAAACAACTGTCATTGATAGGCTGTGAGAGAGACATGGAGGAAGAGAGAAAAGAGAAGGGACAGCTAGCTGGAGAGGGGGATACAGTTAGAAAGGATGGAAGAGGGAAGGGAACAGAGAGAAATACAGAAAAGATGGCAAGAGGAAGCAAGGCAGAGGGACAGCAATAGAAGAAACAAGGGACAGGGATCTGGACAGATGAAGAAAAAAGCAGGAGAAACATACAACATGATACGATGGGACAGAAAGTAACACAGAGCGTCAGATGATAATAATGACAAGAGAGAGAGAGAGACTATGAAAAGCACAGGAGGTTGGAGAGAGAGAGAAGACATGAATGAAAAGAGTAGAGAGCACCACAAAGGGTCAGGGAAAGAGAAGGACAACAGAATAAAAAAACCCCTCACATATTACACACATGTTATCCACTCATCAAGCCCATTTCAGAGTTACACAGTACCTCAGCCCCTTTAAGAAAAGTAACACATGTGCCCGAGCCCATTTCGGCGCCGCACCACGCCCGAGCCCATTTCACGGTTCTCTACCTACAGCTCCAATTTCAAAGTTCTGCAATCACTAGAGGAAGGAATGCACCCCCTTTCCATTAACCCAGCAGCAGCTACATTTACCTCAAGGTATCTACAACTCGCCCTTGGATGCCTAATTCCAACAGACACTTTCACTTACTTCAACAGCTAAGTTTACCTATGGGCACTAAACGCCCATGCTTCCCTCTACGCTTCCCTTTGTGATTGCCATTAGTACTGTAATTCCCACAAGGACACATAATTACCTGTCTTTTTTACATTTTATTTTTAGCGCTTCATTTGGTCCATTACTCATTCCACATAGATTCAGCTATGTCAGTATTTCAATCCAATTCTACAATGTACTTTTTCTACAATATATAGAAAAGACTTATGGCCTCACTCGTCAAAGATTTGACACTATTAGATTTAGTCCTCTTTTAATCACTATTTTTACAAATACATGTAAACTCCAAAAATTTAGCATTACCTGAAGAAGAAATGCCACTATTTAGTACCTGCAATGCTCTACGGAGTGGTCTTTTCCACATTCCTCGCTCCCATTACATACATCGCTGCACATCCAGAAGTTTTACTCCCTGAGGTGACATTACCGCCATGATCCCTGTTCCCAGGCACCAAACGAGTGACCTCCAATCATCTTGACAGACCGTCCACTTCCACACCTCGACACAAAACCAGAAATTGAAAAATATCATTACATCACAAGCTACAAAGAGCAACCAAATATTTTACAAACCCACCACAGACAAATACAGTTACACTCACGCACTTCACAACCCTGGCCTACTCCATGCTGGCCATCTAGTCCAACTCCCCCCACAAAATCCTCAACTGTCTTCCAAAGACCATCCACCGAACAACATATCTCTCTGTGCTGACTGGCAATTACCAGGTTCCAGGGGAGCGCTCCACAGGAACACCGTTCCCGGGAGCCTTGGGAAAAAAAAAAAAAAAAAAACAAAAACAAAAACAAAAAAATCGCCCTGCCTTTGAAAACCCAGGCCCGAGGCAGACCCCAGTCCAAACATTGGCAATCAACATTGCCTCATGGAGCAGCTGGGACCAGGGAAAAGGAAAAATAAATGGGGCAGGGGAGGACACACCAAAAACCAACCCATATCCCAGCTGGGGTTTTTTATTCTAAGTTTGGGGTTTTTTTCCTAATTCCCTGAAAAACATCTCAACTCTACATCCAACCTGAAAGGAAAAAAAAAACCAAAAAGGCTTAACCACAGAACCCTACAAGGTTAGAGACATTCACAACACACCACTCGTTCAGATCACATGAACGCCAGCCCTCACTCTCAACTCATCCATCATACCGTCCACAGGCCTCAAGAGGCCGTCACCCCGTCTGCAGCAGCAGGGGCCTCAAAAAAGCACCCTACCTGCAAAAACCCAGGCCCCAGCCCAACCTCCTTCCAACCAACCTCCCCACAAACTGCCCTTCCGTTACACCAACATTTCAACACGCACCATCATCTCCACCATCCGTGCATTTTCAACCCGATAATTAGCTTTCACAGTGCCACGTGTCACAGTCCAACCTCCGTAGCGCCATGTCACCTAAACGCAAGGTTCTTTCAAGCACCTCTCGTGCCCTGTCATCACCTGCAAAAACAACACACAAAGCTTGTCAACAGACACTTCATCCTCGAGAGAGAAGTCCTCCACCACTCCCCTACCCTGCTTCCCACCTATTCCAAAAATAACACATCCTCACAGCCAGTGTCCTCCATGACACTTGAAAAAACCAGAGCATCACAAACACAGAGCTGTCCCAAAGTTACCGATCGCTCCAAGACCCATCACGCTGCTACTTAGACCTCAAGGCCTTGACCATTTCTAGAGACTTGCCACAAAGCATCTGCATAAACAAGATGAACACCATTGCCCAGTTCCTGCCTTACTCAATGCTAGTTCACAGTCCAATTGCGATCCCCTCAACTCTGCATGCAAAGAGCCCGAAGTCATTAAACCTTCTACGCTGCCTCTACAATGCCATACAAGACACACACAAACATAGAGCCATGTAATTCACATGCAAATGTAATGCCATACAAGGCAGTACTCTTACCTCAGTCAAGGCAAAACAACTCAGAGCCTTGCCATACCAGACAAAACAGAACAGGGCCAATGCAAGAGACTCTCACGTGACAGTCAATACAAGTACAGACCAAAACAATACAAAACCAATACAGAACCATAGAAGGCAAGGCAGTCTCAGGTGGCAATCCATACAAGTACAGAGCACTGCAATACAAAACACAATGCAGGGCCAGGCAATGCGAGACAGTCTCACATGACAGTCGATACAAATACACAACAAAACACCACAGGGCAAAGGCAAATACAGACCAATACAATGCAAGAAAACTGCAAAACACAGCAAAGCAAAGCAGTCTCATAGAGCCACCGGATGCATCTTCCTTCAGAGTCCACTCACGGACTCAACTCCTTACAGTGCTCTGCTGCCTTCCCCCATCGCTCTGTGGGACACATCCTGTCCCTCCACATCTGAAAAAAAAAAACAAACAAACATATTGAATGAGTCACCTGGATGCAGAGCAAGAGCTTCACAACTCCAGAGGTCTTGATTCCATCTACAAAGACCATCTGGAATGCAGCTACAGCCTGTCATTTTAAAAACAACAACAAAAAAAAACAACACACAACCAAAAAACAAACAAAAAAACAACAAAAAAACCCAACACACACACCCCCCTGCCCACTGTAGGGTTCAATTATATGGAACTTAGTTACTGGCCCTGAAAGTAGCTCATGGTTGCAAGAGAGTTCCAGACACCTTTGAAGGCTCTGAACAGAACAAACAAGAAGATAGAAGAAGAAAGATCCCAATTAGAAAAACACAGGTGCACATTCCACGATAAAGGGAACTTGGCACAACCGACCTCAATTCAGGGGCTTATCTCGACCAGTTGGACTAAGACAAGTTTTGCATGCTCTAACATAGCCAATTATATCCTGTGTGTATGCACGTGTACAGAGCGAGTATAACTAACTGTATCTTATGTTTCTACGCGTGGACAGTATCGATGTAACCAATCACCGCTTACGCTTGTGCGCGTGGACACCACATGCTTGCGTGCAGCAGCCAATCAAAGCTTCTAAACAACTTAGAGAATTGTGTAAGAATGATCAGCTAAGCTCAATAAAGGGGCGACTTTGATCATCATACTGGTGTTCTACCATCCGGGCCCCGCACGGAGTAACCCTAAACCCTACACCCCACCAACCAAAAAAACCCAAGGCCAAACTTGGAGCCCATCACGTGCAAGTCTTAACACCTTAGAGACTCAAATCCGCTTCACTGCCCCTCAACAACCCCTGCCACACGGCTCCAATTGTCTCCGTGAAACACTATCGGCACGGCTGTCCGCGCAGGCCGCTGATGGCTACTCGAGCCGAGATGACTGTACAACCCTCGCCTAAACGGTCTAGGCACATCAACGTTTCACCCGTAGACTCTTATCGCTGTTCCACCTACCCCTGACTCCACACCCCCCCAGGCAGAGCAGCTCCAAGCCAAGCACACCGTGTGCAGAACGTCACCACGTGGAACGCCACCAACGAGGTGATTCAACGAGAGAGAAAACTCTCAGCAAGAAGAATGACCCCCGGACGGGAGGCGCTGTCGGGCAAGATGACCTACGGGGCCGCAACCGCGAGGCCAGGAGGCTCCACAGCAGACCCAGAGGAGTCAAACGGAGCGGCCCGTTACAAGACAGCACTGTCAAAACCCAGACGACAGATGCGCCAGAAGCCTGGCGTCGAGACCTAAGGATGTCAGGATGCGGGGAAGAAGTCCCACTCCGAGAAAACGGACGGCTAGAGAGCAGAGCTGCCGATGCAGGCTGAAAAAAGTGCTGCCATAGAGCACTGACCGGAACCCGCCAAGACCGATCCATGCTTTAGAGCTCCGAGCGCAAGAAAAGAAGCACCCGATTGGCACCGGGCCAATGAGTAAGAGCATTCAAAACCCTAGGGACAGCACCCGAAGCGCATGCCTCGCTCCTCTGGCGCAAAGCGCGACAAGGACATCGAGACCCGAGGAAGGTCTAAGCGCACAAGACAGACTACACAAACTACACGCCACCGCGGACACGGGCCGGAACTGCCCTGCCCGGCACACACGGGTCTCGTGCTGAAAAGCAACCCGCTCCCTTCTCCTGCGCAAAGGCGACTGCTTTGGGACAGCCCTCTCTCCTGCGCTAACTTTAAAACTCCTCCCTGCTATTCCCAGCTTTGTCCCTTCCTCTCAGCCTGGTCCCTCAACTTAGCTTTCAGAGGGCTGAGGGTCCAAATCCATCCTCCACAAAACCACACGGGCTAACTGGGATGTTCCTCAAGGGGAACATTGCTCTTCAACATCTGCAATGAAAAAAACAAACACAAACAAATCAGAAAAGGGAGTAAGCATCCCGCTGGCCAACGCCAACTACTTCCCCAACTCCCCCCTCCTCACAAGTGCCACCGTGTTCACTTCCCCGCTCATTCCAGACTCAGACCCTGCAGCCATCATCACTCGTGGTATCTAAGGTACCGAGAGAAACCACGTTAGCGTGGCACTCGTGAGAAGCCATCGGCCCCACACTCCTCCTCGCTAATCCACAGCTCACCTGAAACGCTCATCCAATTCAAAGATAGCCCACACAGCACCTCCACAACAGAAGGTAAAGGCTGAACCGAGCAGCCCCATAATACTTTGCTATTCAACACCGACCCGGCCGACGACCGCCTCACCTTCTCGGACCGCTCACCGGCATGCAGCTTTTCGGGAGACCTTATAGCAGACTTCACGGTACGTAAAGGGTGCCTATAAGAAACCTGCAGAGGGACTTTTTACAAGGGAGTACAGCCATAGGACAAGGCGGTAACGGCTTTAGTCCTAAGGAGGGTACATTTAGTTTAGGCGTTAGGAAGACGTTTCTCACTAGGGGTGGCGAGGCACTGGAACGCGTTGCCCAGAGAACCTGCGGATGCTCCCTCCCTGGAAGCATTCAAGGCCAAGTCAGATGGGGCTTTCAGCAACCTGGTCTTGCGGACAGCGTCCGTGGGGGAGGGCTGGAACTAGAGGATCTTTATGGTGCCTTCCAACCCAAACCATTCTACGATTCTATGACATTCAAATCCAACTGCAAAACTCCTCTGAGAAGGGCTGGTGAACCCTCCTCCCTTTCCCCAGCAGTCCCAAAACTTAAGAAACCCCTTTTCTTCTCCTCAACTGTCAGGAAAGGAACCCCACTGCTTCCTGACACCTCCTGCCCTCAATCTGCACTCCTGAACCCCCTTCAGTGGCTACTCCTCAAGAGCCGCTCTTCTGAGCAACATCCCAAATTCTGGGGGCACCCCCTAACCTACAGCTCCCCAGAGACTCTGAGCTCTGCTACATGCCCACAAAAGAAAGTCAAGTCCCAAGCCTTGTAATCTACGAGGGGCCTGCCACCAGCTGCAAAGATTCTAAGGACAACGTGGCATTCTGCGGGCAATGAGGAAAGGCACCCCAAACCCTGAAGGGCACTGTGCCTCACGGCCCTTCTGCTTTCATCAGTAGTACTAAAACTCCATATACAAATACATACAAGATGCTCACCCTAACCCCTGCTAAACAATGTCACCATCAGTCCCGTTAAGAGACATAACAACTTACACAGCAGAACTGTTAAAAACCCAACGTTCCTTCTTCAATAAAGTTGGGAATTGCAGGAAAACACAATGCATGAAGAATAAAAAAAAAAACCAAACAACAAAAAAACCCCCAAACAATGCATACTATTAAACCATCTTTCTACCCCTGAACTGATGCAGAAACTGACACTAGGCCTAGTAGATGTAGAAATAGAACGTATGTTTAGACTCAGTGTATTGCTAAATAAAAGACTCAGGAATTTGTTAGAAGGTTAACAACTGCCTCTGTAAGTTGATTTACGTAGACAAGCCAAGGACATAAAGCACAAGATTCCTGTGTCTGTAATATAAGACAAAATAACATGCCCTCTTTGAGGAGGTATTCTGTTTGATAAGAAAATATGTTCTGTCTCTTGTGGTGACTGAGCCAAAAGCTAGGTGATAAGCAGAGAAGTTGTTTGTGGGGCCCAGAAGGGGATCGTACTGCGCAAACTCGTACAACAAAGTTCAAACAGCGGACAAGTGAGGAAGACTATGGAAGACCACCAGAGGACTCCAGAAGACCACCGAAGACCTTCAACACGCATGCATAAAGGACATTTACATATGCTAATGACTTCTCGGAAAATCAATGAATATGTATATTATTTCTCAGAAATTTTATGAATATGTATGTAAGGCAGGTATTTAACCTATACAATTAGTCCCAGCCAGAAAGCACATTTGGAGGAGCGATCCTCCGTTCTTCCAGCGCTGCAATAAAGAATACTTAACTCCATCACTGAATGCTCATTTCGAGAAACAGAACACTCGAAACAAAATTACTGACCTGAAAAAAAGAAAGGGGGAAAAAAAAAAGCTGCATACAAGTGTGTCGTGGTTTCAGCCCAGCCGGTAACAAAGGACCACGCAGCCGCATATCATGTCTGAATAAATGTGAGTTTAGTAGATGTATAGGTAGATACACATTCAGAAATGCACAAGAACTGAAAGGAGTAATCTGTAACTGGTAGACTAAGAACGCTGCAATAGCATGCAATGTAAATCAACATGCACCTATAGGGAAGGGAAGGGAAGTACAGAAACATTCTTCTGGATTTAAAAAAAAAAAAACAAAAACGCAGCAATGGTAGGAAAAGGTACTTGGAAAGTGCCACTTTCAATCCACTGAAACGACGTCTGCAACAGCAGTAAGAACACTGGCAAACTACCTTCTCTGTTCCACAGGGCCTTGAAACCCATACGCATTGTCTGTTGCCACTTGCCATTAGGAAACAAAGATATTAAATAGGGCAAATCAGAAGTAACTTGAACCAATCCCTCCCACCCAGCTATAAACCAGGACCATATACAGCCCTTGCAGACTACACAAGATCCTGTCTCATTCCAGCCACATCATTAGCATAAGCTGTGCAAACCCATGCAAATCAACAGGTTTTTCAGGCATAAAAGCAGACTCCAACAGCAGTTAAGCCACTTCTTACAACTGACAATGTCATACTTCCATCACTGATTATAGCACAAGAACAAGAAAGAATGGGTCTTTATTGTCCTTCATGAACTTGAGGGGCTGCAAGAAACCAGTGAAGTTACAAGCCTGGATTCTGTAACGTCGCTACCAGCATAATTTCCAGATCAAAGATCCGGCCTCCTGTTAAGATAATCAAACATAATTTTGAGTTTGGAGGACAGGTCATCACAACACTATGTTAGGTAGAGTATAAAACCTTATCATCAGATTCTCAGCTAGTTTAAGTCAATGTATTCTGTGTGTTCCGCTGAAGTCAATGAAACTAAACACACTATCACAGGAAAGAGGTATTTCAGCATGCCTCAGACCTGGAAAACTATCTTGAAAAATGCCCGTAACTTTTAACACAAATTCTCTGCACTTCCCACGATCTCTCAACAGCAAGCAGTAGTAAGACCCTAACAGTTACTTGCAACCTATTTCTTGCATAGCATTCATTTTTATTTTAATTTTAAAAGGGGCAACTAATACATAAGATTTTTGCAGCTACTCACAAAAATCAATAAGCAAAGACATTTGTTCCAAGATTTAAATTCCTTGTACAATTTAAAAAAACTATCAAAGCTCTGTAAAGTAAAATAGATACATTTACCTACTCATGTAGGAAACTACAGACAAACTTCAGGAAATGACCAAAGGTGCAGAGGATAGGCTAATAGGCTAAGGTAGAAAAACAAAACAAAAAAAGAAAAACCAGAAGTTCTACAGAAAAATGAGTGAGCAGCCCACAGCACTGGCAGACAACAGATTTTTTTATCCCCGCTTCCTCCACCCCTTCTTCTTACCCCCCCACCCCCGTTTTTTTTTAAAGGAAATAATTATTCTATTCTGAAACATATTGCCAGTGATGCAGTTGAAGCCAAAAGTTTAAATGAGTTCAGGAGAGAATTAACCGAATTCTAACACATGTGCCAACACAACTGCTATAAAAAGCATCTGCATCATGGTGAAATGCAAACAGCTACTCTGAGAATGACACATTATTATTCACTAAATTTGCCTTTTACCCTGTTGTATAGTTACTAATGTTGAAAAGAGTCACTGCTGTGCAAGAAACTAAAACTTACAGCGCTTTATGCTCGGAGAGAACTGTGGCCCATCAGCTCGTGGCTGTGAAGTCTTACAACTTAACACGTTGCAGTTGCACACCAGCAAGTTCTGAGGCGGACTGCCGACTGTATTCAATAGTCACAGCTTATGTAGGAGGATATGATAAACTTGACTTATTTGCCTTCAACCGATGCTCCAAATATTTTAAAGTCGTTCTTGAAGTAGGTTACTGGTTTGATTACCCTTCATACAAAATCCTCCTTCAAATGGAGGTTTCTCTTCTCTTCTTTTCAGATTTAAGGCATGAACAGAAACCACACCTGCATCATCACTGAAATCAGTGCCTATTTTTCAATAAACTTTAGCAGCAGCATCAGAATTCGTCCTCAAGTACCGTTCATAAAGCAAATGCTTCATTCTTCAAAACTTTTTTTAGCAAAGGTTAGTAATGCTGTACCACAGACTCTCACGCCCAGTCACGCATGTTCTTCCCGAGACTGTTACGCAGCTTCGTATTTTAAAAATCGCCATCCTAACTGCGTACCTGATACTACTGGTTCTCCCCTTTTTAAAGTCTGATGTTAAGGAAAAGCTGCAAGCCCTACAAAACCAGGCAGACTTGCTTGTTCATGCCAAAGAGAAAAAGGTTAAGCATTAATAAAAAATAAGACTATTGCCTACCTTTAAGTATCCATAAAGCTATCAACATGAACTGTATGGTGGCTTGTTAGCATCGCTATTTCAACACGGGCATGCAAAATGTCCTTCAGTTAAATTCCAAACTCTATGAAGTAATTGGTGGGCAATTCCCCAAGGATAAAACATCTATCAAAAGCCAACAGTAAGCCAGAAATCTCTTTCCGTTTCATAGGGTAAAAAAAAAAAAATACAGTGAATCCTGAAAAAAGAAATCGATATTAGACAGGGAACACCTATATAGTTATAAGGCAAGTAATAAAACATTTAGTGTTTTGATTTTTTTCTTTTTATTTATGTCATCACAATAGTTAGACAAACATGGAAACATTTGCAACAGCAATACTTGGGTCACTTTAAAATCTTGGTAACACTGAAATACAGGTCAGCAAAAGCTAATGATGCGGGGAGGGGACTTTAGGTCTTCTTATTTTCATACACATTCACACACACGCACATATATATCTATATACACACGCGCACTCCACAACTCCAAAGAGCTATCTTAACTATGTCTGCCAGTAAACGGAAATAGTAGGCAGAAAGGAACCATATCCATACTAAGACAGTTAGCTGTGTCGTAAAACTGAAGATCACTGCAAACAGTGCCATCTTAAAGAAGAAGAAGAAGAAAAAAAACAACCAACACCAAAAAAACTGAAAGGAACCATCGCTGTGCATGTCATAAGCATGAAGTTATTTTAACCTGATGACTACTCTGCCCTATACTTTAAGCATCATTAAGTTTTTATGTGTTTTTAAAGTCTAAGGTTATTATTTTAAATGACCTACTTGTAGTGGCAGCCCAAGTAGCATTCTGGAGAACACCACAGTGCCCACAATTTCTACAGGTCAGTGCAGAATGATTAAGCACTACATTTCTAGGGGAGGAAAACAAAAAAACACTACTGCTCATTTATTCAATTGGAAAGCTTATTACCTGCACCTTCCAAAGCAACAGGCTACAGGAACACTGAATGCAAAGTAAACCAGACCCATCTGGAATAATCTGACCTCTCAGCTCCAAGTTACACATCTTTCATTTCGTATTTGAAGGGATTAACAGCATTTGGATGCACAGAAACTGTCTTTACAGTGATGTCTGCAGACCTCCGAGTCATAAGTTAAAAATGTCTTCCTAAATTATAACAGTATTAGCACTTCCTCTGAAAGGAGTAAAAAAACACAACCAGGGAAGGAGGAAGTGACACAACACCAAGGGTTTTTTTCCCAGAGATAACAAAATCCTGAGAGAACAAGATGCTTGTGCTATCAGAATAAAAATCCCCAAAGAAGCAAAAGAGTTTACCTTTCCCTTGGAAAAGTTACTTTTGAGTCAAGATCTGCCCTTTTTCTCTCCCAAGCATGAAATCTCTCTTCAGCTTAAGACTCTCTTCTACTGCAGTAGAAATTTAGTGCACATGCTGGAACCTGGACAGAATCTTATTTAAAAAAACAAACAATACAATAGTACTACAGTGGCTAGAAATCTTTTACATATTCTGATGAAGAGACTCAACTTATTTCTAGGAAATAAAGTGTTTGGGGCCAAAGCCAACGCATGATGGTCATGTAAGGTTAAATTTTTATTGATTTTTTTTTTTTTTTTAAATTGATATATTGAAAAAAGCTGGAGAAGGAAGCGGGGACAGAAAGGAAAAACCATTCAGGGAGTCAGTGGTATAGACTGTCAGCACGCAATCTAAATATTGTAATTGCAGATCACATAGTCAGAACAAGCCAGTCAAAAGTAGCACCCTCCCTGGGAGAGGGGCGGGAGTCTCTCTCCCCTTGTCTTTCAAGCCAAGACCCAACTAGCAGAAGGCAGCTTTTCTGTCAGATAAAGCAAGGCAAAAGGATCATGTACAGCAACTTCCTTGCAGCCTCTTGCTCCTGAGCACCCTTCTTCACCTCTTCCTCTCTTTCTTCTGGTGATGGGAAGGCAAAGCATGTTCTGTTCCTGTGAGCCCATACTGCTTGTCCCTATAGTCACAGCAGGCACCTGTGATTCCTCTCCGAAGACATTTACGCATAGAAATCAGTTGAGTGGTGTGTTACAGAAGCATAAGCTGCAGTGGACGTGATTCTGAATCAGTTATTTTTTTTGCCCATCATGACAAAATAAAACCAGCAATTTCTTACTTTATAGAAATCCTCCTAAAGTAGTAGTTGCCCCCAATCGCTGTCAAGTTTTTGTATCACAGGAGAACAAATGCAGCCAAAAGAACATTTTCTCTAAAAGGACCGCTCCGAACTGCACAAGCAGGCAGGCACAGGCAGCTCCCGATTTAATAAAGCGTATGTACACAGCACCACTTAGTGGTGCAAGCGGAGTCACCGCTGACAGGAATGAGAAGCTTGAACACCAACCTTCCCTCCCCGGCCCCCTGGACACTGCAGCCTGATCTTGACAAATTGACCGCCTGGATAAAAAAAAGGTATCTGGCAACTAAAAAGATCCATTGTACTTTTCTGCTCAGTACACCTAAAGATACAGATTCACCCTCGAAATCTCGGCCAATTTCTTGAATACCACCAACACTCAGAACAGGTTTCAAATGGCAACGTGGCAGGACAAAGTAATAAATGCTTATCCTTAAGTCTGCTAACTTTCTAAACCTTTGCCTAGACCTTAAGGAAATGTAAAAACAAACTACTGCAAAGTTCAATACGCAAGCCACGCAAAGTTAAGGCTATCAAGTAGGAACTGGATTACAAGTATAAATCATGCAACAGCTACTCTATGACATGGATGTCCTGAACAGATCATCCTCTACAGTGTAAGTCCAAGGTACAAACCCATCAGCACCTCCTTCCCTCTCTGTATCGCTGTGGTTACCTGCTCTGTGCCCAGAGCCAAAAAGAGTCCCGACATTCGAGTTACTGTTCCTTTTATGCCCACCCCCATACTTCTTTCCCGACGGAGAGGTGATGCACCTGATTTGAGGTGGAGTGCAGACAACCTTCTCATCTAGTGCTGGGCAGTTTATTTGTCCCATAAACAAACCCCAGGAAAGAGAATGCACGGTTAGACGGGTGCACTTGAGGTTTTGACCACGCGGTAGCACCGTTAACTGCTGAAAGAGCAGGACTCTCTGCCGCTCCGTGTCCATGTCACGACTGCCCTCACGTCCCCAGTCTGCACCCAGCTCCTCCAGGGTGTGCAGAGGGGCTTCCAGCCCTGGCTCAGCAGGCGTCCACATAAGATCCCCCAGCCAAGAGGGGGGTTGTATGCTCACCTGCCACATCGATACCGTGGGTACATTAAAAGCCACCCCCCAACCCTTTCCCCAGGAGTGATTGGGGGAGGCTCTTCAGTCATCTGGCTGTAAACCCCCTCCCCCTCAGGGAGACCAACATCCAGGCATGCCTTGCTCTAACTCCCCAAATCCACTGCCCTCCGAGGAATAAAAGGCGTCTGGGCCACTCCCCCGGCTCTAATCTGCAGATATGCCTGGCTTCCCAGAAGCAGGCTGAGAAAGCCAGCATTAAGGCACTCCTTCCCACGCCCAGATCCACAAAATCCTCAGAGAAAAGAAGAAAAATAGCCACTTCACCGCAGCAGGAAGTAAATGGACTTGGGGGACACAGGAGGCCAGTTCTCCTGGGGTCAATGGAAAGGAGGGCTAGATGCAACGTATCTGAGGATTTTCCATGTGCACAGCTGAAACAGCCATGCCTCAAGCAGGGATGCGTCCCATTTATGGCAGTTCCTCCCCACTTCTCATCCCCAAAAGACAAACTCGGGCCTCTGCCTTCTCCGTGTGTAGCTCCCCACTCCCTTCAGCATGGAGCTGCGAGGCTCGGGGTTTGTGGAGAACCACAGGTGGGAAACCGAGGCTACTAATGGTGACCACAGAGAACAGACCAGCTCGGAGGGGGCGAGGAGGGCTGATGCACAATTTCTACGTTTGAATTTGTTGGGAACTTGGTGGGAGTCACAGGCTTGCAAGCCACAACCCCAGCTATCCAGGACATGGGCTTCCCAAGATCACAAACCTCCGGGGACGGGGACAGGGACGGCGCCTGCGCCGGCGAGCGAACGCCGGGCTGCCCCAACGCGAAGCACGGCGCATGCGCCCAGGAGGCGCATCCGCACGGCTGGTCGGGGAGCGGGCGCAGCGGGAAGCCCGCGGAAAACCACGCGAAACCGGCAACGCTCCTGAGTCTGACCTGGTCGGACTACGCCGCGCCCGAGAGCCGCGCTGCTGCCCGGCCGCCGAGTCCGCGAAAAGTACAGCTCCCGGCATGCCCCGGGAGGCAGCCTGCCCTGCTGCCTGACCCCGAGGGGACGCCGCTTCCGTTCCCCCCCACCTCCCCACGCCGGCGCAGCGGCAGTTCCCGCGGAGCCCCCAGCGCCGCTCCGGGTAGCTCCGGCACGGCGCGGCCCCGCTGCCGCTCCGTGCGTGCAACATGGACCCCGCCGTCCTCCTCGGGGCTTTCCCCGGGACCCGCCGGCCGACTGCGCAGCCCCGCCACGGGGCCCGGTGAGCCCCCCCGCGCGCCCGTTCTCTCAGCCGCCCTGTCAGCGCCCCCCCCCCCCCACCCCCGCGCGCACGTTCTCTCAGCCGCCCTGTCAGCGCCCCCACCCCCACCCCCGCGCGCACGTTCTCTCAGCCGCCCTGTCAGCGCCCCCACCCCCACCCCCGCGCGCACGTTCTCTCAGCCGCCCTGTGAGCCCCCAGGGCTCCCCCTCGGCCTCGGCACCCCCACCGCCCCCGGGCCACCCCCGCCTCCGACGTTCGCGCTCCGAGGGGCGCCCGGCCCCGCTCACCTTCTCCCTCGGGGCAGCCGCAGCCCGGTCACTGCTCAGCTCTGCTCCGCTCCTGCCTGGGCTCCCGGCGGCCCCTCCCCCGGCAGCCCCTCCCCTTGCCAGGGAGGGGGCGTCGCCATCAGCCTCTCACTGCCCGCACCTGCGGCTCCTCCAGCCCCGGCCCGCAGCTGTGGTACCGAAACCCGGAACCAAACCCCTCACCACCAAGGTGAAGTGAAGCAGCAGGCACTGCCTTGACTGAGTGACAGATGTCAAGAGTCGTCTGATGTGGAAGAGGTGTTAACTGGGGTCAAAATACAGATTTTAATACCCATCTTATTTTAGTTCTAAGACTTGGCGATTGCCAGATATCATCTTTTCGATTTCCCCAGGTCCACCCGCGAGCGAGGCCACAAGGGAGATTTCTTCCAGAGAGAGGATAGAGTTATTAAGTCTCAAGACCACGATTTGCTTTTCTCCTTCATGAAGAGGTGAGTGGATCATATAGCATCACTAGTCACCCAAGCAGTTAAGCCTGAACTTTTCACCTGTCCTTTAATGCCGTCAACTCCAAGCTAAATTTTTCCCGTTATTAAGAGGGGACCAAAGATCATGTGAAGTATTATTATCCTTTCTACAAATACACCCCCATCTTAGAGCTTTAGCTACTAGAGAAGGTCTTGGGAGTTTGGGGTCAGAGGAGCTAGCTGCAAGTACAAACTTTCATACAGCTCTGTTTAGGATGTGTGATGTTTCTCTGGTTGTCTAAACCGGTCTAAATTTCCACAGATGGTCCCGACTCTGGGTGGCTCTAACAAGGATCCTGGAACTCCAGTAAGTTCTAAACATCGTTTTATATTTTAAACATGATCCCAAGTTCCTTTTTGCACTTGTCTCTACGGTTTTGGCAGCTGACAGCCCCGAGGGGTGCTTGTACAAGTTTCTCCCGAAGGGCGAGTAAATTAATTCTTTTGTCCGTGAGGTGGATGGTTTGGTAACGTTATAATTCACAACGCTATAATTCCTTCTTTCAAATTTAAAAAAAAATAATTGCCTTTTAAATCCATCCAATTTAATCTGCTAAAATGATTCTCGTTGTTCTACCTCTTTTCTCAAGTTTTGGTTAAATTCAATGTCAGTATTCTCCACGGAACTAGATTTTCATCTGACTTTGGAATCGGAAAGGCAGGCTGTTACCGAGGTTAAATTCTGTGTCTTTACAAAACTTTGAATCAGTTACAAAACTAGATTATTTTTTTAATTCAAATTACAAAACCGGTTAATATCAAGATGAATAGCTCAAACAATAATTGTTTCATTTTGTTTATCTCATGTTTAGAACCCCTCAAAAAAACCCACATACACCCTCTAAACACACAAAAAGATTATTGCCCTCGACAATATTCCTAATAGCAACCCCAACATTATAAACTTTACACAACTGTTTTCCCAAATAGATAACGTGAAACTTACTTATAGATTTTCCGTTTTAAAGGGACAGTTTCTTTAGACTTCCAGTTTCTTGTTGGGTGCTTTCTTTATTCTCGAATAATGAAGCCAAGGTTCTTCTCCCAGACCTTTACTGCTACAAGTGTTGTTAAAATGACTCGATACGGTCCTTTCCACTTCTCGGTGATTTTATATATATTCAATCTCCTGGTCGGAAGGGATGCGCTGCTACGTCCAGTTCTAAGGGTCCAGCTGTGGAGACATACTGACAAAGTTCTTGAAAAGAATTGCTTAAAGAAATCATAACACCTTTTAAAAACATATCTCCAAAGGCACTCAAGATACTCAGAACACAGGACTCTTGATATGGTCTTTCATACATTTCCTAAAGACTTGGCTTTTCTTTCTCTTCTGGCTATACTCCGATTCTTAATAGAGCCACGGGTAACGCTTTAACCCATGTGAGGAGTGAGGTTTCCTGACAAATTTTACTCGACTGTTGCTTAAGGATATAGTTCATTCTCTCTCTCTCTCTCTCTCCCCCCACACACTTGCCTGTGGTCTATGTGGGGTGTGATAGTCTCAATCCATAGATAATACTTGGCTCAACTTGTCTCATAATCTTTGCTATAAAATGAGGGCCATTGTCAGATGACATTCTTACAGGCACCCCATATTTTGGTATTATCTCTTTGAGCAACACTTTGACTACTTCCCTTGCTTTGTTGGTGCGACAAGGGAAAGCCTTGGGCCACCCAGTAAAGATATCAACTAAAACCAGGACATATCCTTATTTTCAAGGCAATTCTATAAAATCAATTTGCTAATATTCTTCTAAAAAATTTCCTTATTTAATAATCCCAAAGATGATCTTATTACTGGTTCGGGGATAAATTTACATATACATTTCACGTCCGCTTATAATTGTTTAAACAATCTTTGTCATATTTCGCTTTCTGTTTCCCAGTATACTCTGTGATGTTCAATGGGGCAATTTCTCTTATTATTGTGGGTGGGACTATTATTCGACCTGTCGGTGTTACAGCCTATCCTGTTTCATTTTGTTAGCCTGCAATCTAATAATTAATTCTTCATCTTTTTCATTATAATTTGGAGTTTCTTTAGGCAATTTTATACCTTTCTCTGGAACTAGTGCTAGGATGCCTTTTTCTGCAGCCTCTTCAGCAGCTTTATCAGCCAGTCGGTTACCTGCGTTAGGACCGGTCTTACCTAACGGATGTGCTTTACAGTGCATCATCGTGACTGCTGTTGGTTTTTGAATGCTTTCTAACAATTTCAGTATTTGTTCTGCGTGCTGAACGGCGGTTCCTGGTGCAGATAACAGTCCTCTTTCTCCCCGTATCGCTCCATGCGCACGTACCACTCCAAAAGCATACTTTGAGTCTGTCCAAGTGTTGACTCGCTTTCCTTGACTTAGTTCCAGAGCTCGAGTAAGAGTTATCAATTCAGCCTTTTGGGCAGAGATCATCGAAGGCAAAGTTGGCAACGCAAGTACCTCCTCAGTAATTATTGTCTATCTCGATAAAACGTTTTCCTTCACAGATGGAACCGCTTCCGTCGGCATATAGTTCCCAATCTGTTTCTTCTAGTGGCACATCTCAGAGATCCAGTCAGCTGGAGTAAACTCTTTCGATTGCCTGCAAGCAGTCACGTTCTAGTTCTCCTTTAACTCGGTCAGTGGTTGAAAACCCAACAGGGTTAACGGCGGTAGTAGTTTTTAGGTAAACATCATCTTGTTCCAGGAACAACACCACTTGGTATTTCAGCATTCTGCTAGAGGATAACCAGTGCCCCCCTTTCCGTTTTAGCACAACAGTTATCATGTGGGAAACGTACAGTAATCCTTTCTCCTCAGGCGAACTTACGAGCTTCCTGGATCAGTAGCACAGTTGCACCGTTGACGTTTTTTCTTTTTTGGAGGAACCTCTGCCCTCCGTGATCCCCTGTGACTCCTTCCGGACGTCTCCTAGCGTCTTTTGGGCTTTTCTTATAAGGGCCGGAGATCCCAGGTAGCAGCCCCAGACTTGTCTAATTATGCTACCCTAGATGATTCTTCTCTTTTGCAGGAAGCTCTCTTCTCCAGGATTGACCCAAGACTCCTCCAGGCGTCATCCCAGAATGTTTTGACCTCTGCGTTTGGGACCGGAGATCCCATCTACCTGCCCCAGACTCCTCCAAGTAAGTAGCTCGAGACATTTTTGTTCTCCTGTAGAGAAATCTCTCAACTCCGACAGCCACCTGAGACTCCTCCCAGGCATCTCCCACAGTCTTCTGTCCTCTGCTTTACCTACCTAAGGGGTCAGGTAGAAGCCCCAGACTCCTCCAAGGAAGCTACCGTTGAGGCTTTGTTCTTTTTTGGAGGACCCTGTGCCCTCCGGGATCCCCTGTGATTCCTTCCAGACGTCTCCTAGAGTCTTTTGGCCTTTTCTTATAAGGACCGGAGATCCCAGGTAGCAGCCCCAGACTTGTCTAATGAGGCTACCCTAGATGATTCTTTTCTTTTGCAGGAAGTTCTCTTCTCTAGGATCGACCCAAGAGTCCTCCCAGGCGTCATCCCAGAATGTTTTGACCTCTGCGTTCAGGACCGGAGATCCCATCTACCTGCCCCAGACTCCTCCAAGTAAGTAGCTCGAGACATTTTTGTTCTCCTGTAGAGAAATCTCTCAACTCCGACAGGCACCTGAGACTCCTCCCAGGCATCTCCCACAGTCTTCTGTCCTCTGCTTTACCTACCTAAGGGGTCAGGTAGAAGCCCCAGACTCCTCCAAGGAAGCTACCGTTGAGGCTTTTTTCTTTTTTGGAGGAACCTCTGCCCTCCGGGATCCCCTTTGATTCCTTCCAGACGTCTCCTAGAGTCTTTTGGGCTTTTCTTATAAGGACCGGAGATCCCAGGTAGCAGCCCCAGAGTTGTTTAATGAGGCTACCCTAGATGATTCTTCTCTTTTGCAGGAAGCTCTCTTCTCTGGGATCGACCCAAGACTCCTCCCAGGCGTCATCCCAGAACATTTTGACCTCTGCGTTCGGGACCGGAGATCCCAGCTACCTGCCCCAGACTCCTCCAAGTAAGTAGCTCGAGACATTTTTGTTCTCCTGTAGAGAAATCTCTCAACTCCGACAGCCACCTGAGACTCCTCCCAGGCATCTCCCACAGTCTTCTGTCTTCTTCTTTACCTACCTAAGGGGTCAGGTAGAAGCCCCAGACTCCTCCAAGGAATCTACCGTTGAGGTTTTTTTCTTTTTTGGAGGAACCTCTGCCCTCCGGGATCCCCTGTGATTCCTTGCAGACGTCTCCTAGAGTCTTTTGGCCTTTTCTTATAAGGACCGGAGATCCCAGGTAGCAGCCCCAGACTTGTTTAATGAGGCTACCCTAGATGATTCTTCTCTTTTGCAGGAAGCTCTCTTCTCCGGGATCGACCCAAGAGTCCTCCCAGGCGTCATCCCAGAATGTTTTGACCTCTGCGTTCGGGACCGGCGATCCCATCTACCTGCCCCAGACTCCTCCAAGTAAGTAGCTCGAGACATTTTTGTTCTCCTGTAGAGAAATCTCTCAAGTCCGACAGCCACCTGAGACTCCTCCCAGGCATCTCCCACAGTCTTCTGTCTTCTGCTTTACCTACCTAAGGGGTCAGGTAGAAGCCCCAGACTCCTCCAAGGAAGCTACCGTTGAGGTTTTTTCTTTTTTGAAGGAGCCTGTGCCCTCCGTGATCCCCTGTGATTCCTTCCAGACGTCTCCTAGAGTCTTTTGGCCTTTTCTTATAAGGACCGGAGATCCCAGGTAGCAGCCCCAGACTTGTCTAATGAGGCTACCCTAGATGATTCTTCTCTTTTGCAGGAAGCTCTCTTCTCCGGGATCGACCCAAGACTCCTCCCAGGCGTCATCCCAGAACGTTTTGACCTCTGCGTTCGAGACCGGAGATCCCAGCTACCTGCCCCAGACTCCTCCAAGTAAGCAGCTCGAGACATTTTTGTTCTCCTGTAGAGAAATCTCTCAACTCCGACAGCCACCTGAGACTCCTCCCAGGCATCTCCCACAGTCTTCTGTCCTCTGCTTTACCTACCTAAGGGGTCAGGTAGAAGCCCCAGACTCCTCCTAGAAAGCTACCGTTGAGGTTTTTTTCTTTTTTTCGAGGAGCCTCTGACCTCCGGGATTCCCTGTGATTCCTTCCAGACGTCTCCTAGCGTCTTTTGGCCTTCTCTTATAAGGACCGGAGATCCCAGGTAGCAGCCCCAGACTTGTCTAATGAGGCTACCCTAGATGATTCTTCTCTTTTGCAGGAAGTTCTCTTCTCTGGGATCGACCCAAGAGTCCTCCCAGGCGTCATCCCAGAATGTTTTGACCTCTGCGTTCAGGATCGGAGATCCCAGCTACCTGCCCCAGACTCCTCCAAGTAAGTAGCTCGAGACATTTTTGTTCTCCTGTAGAGAAATCTCTCAACTCCGACAGCCAGCTGAGACTCCTCCCAGGCACCTCCCACAGTCTTCTGTCCTCTGCTTTACCTACCTAAGGGGTCAGGTAGAAGCCCCAGACTCCTCCAAGGAAGCTACCGTTGAGGTTTTTTTCTTTTTTGGAGGAACCTCTGCCCTCCGGGATTCCCTGTGATTCCTTCCAGACGTCTCCTAGCGTCTTTTGGCCTTCTCTTATAAGGACCGGAGATCCCAGGTAGCAGCCCCAGACTTGTCTAATGAGGCTACCCTAGATGATTCTTCTCTTTTGCAGGAAGCTCTCTTCTCTGGGATCGACCCAAGACTCCTCCCAGGCGTCATCCCAGAATGTTTTGACCTCTGCGTTCGGGACCGGAGATCCCATCTACCTGCCCCAGACTCCTCCAAGTAAGTAGCTCGAGACATTTTTGTTCTCCTGTAGAGAAATCTCTCAACTCCGACAGCCACCTGAGACTCCTCCCAGGCATCTCCCACAGTCTTCTGTCCTCTGCTTTACCTACCTAAGGGGTCAGGTAGAAGCCCCAGACTCCTCCAAGGAAGCTACCGTTGAGGTTTTTTTCTTTTTTTGGAGTAGCCTCTGACCTCCGGGATCCCCTGTGATTCCTTCCAGACGTCTCCTAGAGTCTTCTGCCCTTTTCTTATAAGGACCGGAGATCCCAGGTAGCAGCCCCAGACTTGTCTAATGAGGCTACCCTAGATAATTCTTCTCTTTTGCAGGAAGCTCTCTTCTCCGGGATCGACCCAAGACTCCTCCCAGGCGTCATCCCAGAATGTTTTGACCTCTGCGTTCGGGACCGGAGATCCCATCTACCTGCCCCAGACTCCTCCAAGTAAGTAGCTCGAGACATTTTTGTTCTCCTGTAGAGAAATCTCTCGACTCCGACAGCAACCTGAGAATCCTCTCAGGCATCTCCCACAGTCTTCTGTCCTCTGCTTTACCTACCTAAGGGGTCAGGTAGAAGCCCCAGACTCCTCCTAGGAAGCTACCGTTGAGGTTTTTTCTTTTTTGGAGGAGCCTGTGCCCTCCGGGATCCCCTGTGATTCCTTGCAGACGTCTCCTAGAGTCTTTTGGCCTTTTCTTATAAGGACCGGAGATCCCAGGTAGCAGCCCCAGACTTGTTTAATGAGGCTACCCTAGATGATTCTTCTCTTTTGCAGGAAGCTCTCTTCTCCGGGATCGACCCAAGACTCCTCCCAGGCGTCATCCCAGAATGTTTTGACCTCTGCGTTCGAGACCGGAGATCCCAGCTACCTGCCCCAGACTCCTCCAAGTAAGCAGCTCGAGACATTTTTGTTCTCCTGTAGAGAAATCTCTCAACTCCGACAGCCACCTGAGACTCCTCCCAGGCATCTCCCACAGTCTTCTGTCCTCTGCTTTACCTACCTAAGGGGTCAGGTAGAAGCCCCAGACTCCTCCAAGGAAGCTACCGTTGAGGTTTTTTCTTTTTTGGAGGAGCCTGTGCCCTCTGGGATCCCCTGTGATTCCTTCCAGACGTCTCCTAGAGTCTTTTGGCCTTTTCTTATAAGGACCGGAGATCCCAGGTAGCAGCCCCAGACTTGTCTAATGAGGCTACCCTAGATAATTCTTCTCTTTTGCAGGAAGTTCTCTTCTCTGGGATCGACCCAAGAGTCCTCCCAGGCGTCATCCCAGAATGTTTTGACCTCTGCGTTCGGGACCGGAGATCCCAGCTACCTGCCCCAGACTCCTCCAAGTAAGTAGCTCGAGACATTTTTGTTCTCCTGTAGAGAAATCTCTCAACTCCGACAGGCACCTGAGACTCCTCCCAGGCACCTCCCACAGTCTTCTGTCCTCTGCTTTACCTACCTAAGGGGTCAGGTAGAAGCCCCAGACTCCACCAAGGAAGCTACCGTTGAGGTTTTTTTCTTTTTTGGAGGAACATCTGCCCTCCGTGATCCCCTGTGATTCCTTCCAGACGTCTCCTAGAGTCTTTTGGCCTTTTCTTATAAGGACCGGAGATCCCAGGTAGCAGCCCCAGACTTGTCTAATGAGGCTACCCTAGATGATTCTTCTCTTTTGCAGGAAGCTCTCTTCTCCGGGATCGACCCAAGACTCCTCCCAGGCGTCATCCCAGAACGTTTTGACCTCTGCGTTCGAGACCGGAGATCCCAGCTACCTGCCCCAGACTCCTCCAAGTAAGCAGCTCGAGACATTTTTGTTCTCCTGTAGAGAAATCTCTCAACTCCGACAGCCACCTGAGACTCCTCCCAGGCATCTCCCACAGTCTTCTGTCCTCTGCTTTACCTACCTAAGGGGTCAGGTAGAAGCCCCAGACTCCTCCTAGAAAGCTACCGTTGAGGTTTTTTTCTTTTTTTCGAGGAGCCTCTGACCTCCGGGATTCCCTGTGATTCCTTCCAGACGTCTCCTAGCGTCTTTTGGCCTTCTCTTATAAGGACCGGAGATCCCAGGTAGCAGCCCCAGACTTGTCTAATGAGGCTACCCTAGATGATTCTTCTCTTTTGCAGGAAGTTCTCTTCTCTGGGATCGACCCAAGAGTCCTCCCAGGCGTCATCCCAGAATGTTTTGACCTCTGCGTTCAGGATCGGAGATCCCAGCTACCTGCCCCAGACTCCTCCAAGTAAGTAGCTCGAGACATTTTTGTTCTCCTGTAGAGAAATCTCTCAACTCCGACAGCCAGCTGAGACTCCTCCCAGGCACCTCCCACAGTCTTCTGTCCTCTGCTTTACCTACCTAAGGGGTCAGGTAGAAGCCCCAGACTCCTCCAAGGAAGCTACCGTTGAGGTTTTTTTCTTTTTTGGAGGAACCTCTGCCCTCCGGGATTCCCTGTGATTCCTTCCAGACGTCTCCTAGCGTCTTTTGGCCTTCTCTTATAAGGACCGGAGATCCCAGGTAGCAGCCCCAGACTTGTCTAATGAGGCTACCCTAGATGATTCTTCTCTTTTGCAGGAAGCTCTCTTCTCTGGGATCGACCCAAGACTCCTCCCAGGCGTCATCCCAGAATGTTTTGACCTCTGCGTTCGGGACCGGAGATCCCATCTACCTGCCCCAGACTCCTCCAAGTAAGTAGCTCGAGACATTTTTGTTCTCCTGTAGAGAAATCTCTCAACTCCGACAGCCACCTGAGACTCCTCCCAGGCATCTCCCACAGTCTTCTGTCCTCTGCTTTACCTACCTAAGGGGTCAGGTAGAAGCCCCAGACTCCTCCAAGGAAGCTACCGTTGAGGTTTTTTTCTTTTTTTGGAGTAGCCTCTGCCCTCCGGGATCCCCTGTGATTCCTTCCAGACGTCTCCTAGAGTCTTCTGCCCTTTTCTTATAAGGACCGGAGATCCCAGGTAGCAGCCCCAGACTTGTCTAATGAGGCTACCCTAGATAATTCTTCTCTTTTGCAGGAAGCTCTCTTCTCCGGGATCGACCCAAGACTCCTCCCAGGCGTCATCCCAGAATGTTTTGACCTCTGCGTTCGGGACCGGAGATCCCATCTACCTGCCCCAGACTCCTCCAAGTAAGTAGCTCGAGACATTTTTGTTCTCCTGTAGAGAAATCTCTCGACTCCGACAGCAACCTGAGAATCCTCTCAGGCATCTCCCACAGTCTTCTGTCCTCTGCTTTACCTACCTAAGGGGTCAGGTAGAAGCCCCAGACTCCTCCTAGGAAGCTACCGTTGAGGTTTTTTCTTTTTTGGAGGAGCCTGTGCCCTCCGGGATCCCCTGTGATTCCTTGCAGACGTCTCCTAGAGTCTTTTGGCCTTTTCTTATAAGGACCGGAGATCCCAGGTAGCAGCCCCAGACTTGTTTAATGAGGCTACCCTAGATGATTCTTCTCTTTTGCAGGAAGCTCTCTTCTCCGGGATCGACCCAAGACTCCTCCCAGGCGTCATCCCAGAATGTTTTGACCTCTGCGTTCGAGACCGGAGATCCCAGCTACCTGCCCCAGACTCCTCCAAGTAAGCAGCTCGAGACATTTTTGTTCTCCTGTAGAGAAATCTCTCAACTCCGACAGCCACCTGAGACTCCTCCCAGGCATCTCCCACAGTCTTCTGTCCTCTGCTTTACCTACCTAAGGGGTCAGGTAGAAGCCCCAGACTCCTCCAAGGAAGCTACCGTTGAGGTTTTTTCTTTTTTGGAGGAGCCTGTGCCCTCTGGGATCCCCTGTGATTCCTTCCAGACGTCTCCTAGAGTCTTTTGGCCTTTTCTTATAAGGACCGGAGATCCCAGGTAGCAGCCCCAGACTTGTCTAATGAGGCTACCCTAGATAATTCTTCTCTTTTGCAGGAAGTTCTCTTCTCTGGGATCGACCCAAGAGTCCTCCCAGGCGTCATCCCAGAATGTTTTGACCTCTGCGTTCGGGACCGGAGATCCCAGCTACCTGCCCCAGACTCCTCCAAGTAAGTAGCTCGAGACATTTTTGTTCTCCTGTAGAGAAATCTCTCAACTCCGACAGGCACCTGAGACTCCTCCCAGGCACCTCCCACAGTCTTCTGTCCTCTGCTTTACCTACCTAAGGGGTCAGGTAGAAGCCCCAGACTCCACCAAGGAAGCTACCGTTGAGGTTTTTTTCTTTTTTGGAGGAACATCTGCCCTCCGGGATTCCCTGTGATTCCTTCCAGACGTCTCCTAGCGTCTTTTGGCCTTCTCTTATAAGGACCGGAGATCCCAGGTAGCAGCCCCAGACTTGTCTAATGAGGCTACCCTAGATGATTCTTCTCTTTTGCAGGAAGCTCTCTTCTCTGGGATCGACCCAAGACTCCTCCCAGGCGTCATCCCAGAATGTTTTGACCTCTGCGTTCGGGACCGGAGATCCCATCTACCTGCCCCAGACTCCTCCAAGTAAGTAGCTCAAGACATTTTTGTTCTCCTGTAGAGAAATCTCTCAACTCCGACAGCCACCTGAGACTCCTCCCAGGCATCTCCCACAGTCTTCTGTCCTCTGCTTTACCTACCTAAGGGGTCAGGTAGAAGCCCCAGACTCCTCCAAGGAAGCTACTGTTGAGGTTTTTTTCTTTTTCTGGAGGAACCTCTGCCCTCCGGGATTCCCTGTGATTCCTTCCAGACGTCTCCTAGCGTCTTTTGGCCTTCTCTTATAAGGACCGGAGATCCCAGGTAGCAGCCCCAGACTTGTCTAATGAGGCTACCCTAGATGATTCTTCTCTTTTGCAGGAAGCTCTCTTCTCCGGGATCGACCCAAGACTCCTCCCAGGCGTCATCCCAGAACGTTTTGACCTCTGCGTTCGAGACCGGAGATCCCAGCTACCTGCCCCAGACTCCTCCAAGTAAGCAGCTCGAGACATTTTTGTTCTCCTGTAGAGAAATCTCTCAACTCCGACAGCCACCTGAGACTCCTCCCAGGCATCTCCCACAGTCTTCTGTCCTCTGCTTTACCTACCTAAGGGGTCAGGTAGAAGCCCCAGACTCCTCCTAGAAAGCTACCGTTGAGGTTTTTTTCTTTTTTTCGAGGAGCCTCTGCCCTCCGGGATTCCCTGTGATTCCTTCCAGACGTCTCCTAGCGTCTTTTGGCCTTCTCTTATAAGGACCGGAGATCCCAGGTAGCAGCCCCAGACTTGTCTAATGAGGCTACCCTAGATGATTCTTTTCTTTTGCAGGAAGTTCTCTTCTCTGGGATCGACCCAAGAGTCCTCCCAGGCGTCATCCCAGAATGTTTTGACCTCTGCGTTCAGGATCGGAGATCCCAGCTACCTGCCCCAGACTCCTCCAAGTAAGTAGATCGAGACATTTTTGTTCTCCTGTAGAGAAATCTCTCAACTCCGACAGCCAGCTGAGACTCCTCCCAGGCACCTCCCACAGTCTTCTGTCCTCTGCTTTACCTACCTAAGGGGTCAGGTAGAAGCCCCAGACTCCTCCAAGGAAGCTACCGTTGAGGTTTTTTTCTTTTTTGGAGGAACCTCTGCCCTCCGGGATTCCCTGTGATTCCTTCCAGACGTCTCCTAGCGTCTTTTGGCCTTCTCTTATAAGGACCGGAGATCCCAGGTAGCAGCCCCAGACTTGTCTAATGAGGCTACCCTAGATGATTCTTCTCTTTTGCAGGAAGCTCTCTTCTCTGGGATCGACCCAAGACTCCTCCCAGGCGTCATCCCAGAATGTTTTGACCTCTGCGTTCGGGACCGGAGATCCCATCTACCTGCCCCAGACTCCTCCAAGTAAGTAGCTCGAGACATTTTTGTTCTCCTGTAGAGAAATCTCTCAACTCCGACAGCCACCTGAGACTCCTCCCAGGCATCTCCCACAGTCTTCTGTCCTCTGCTTTACCTACCTAAGGGGTCAGGTAGAAGCCCCAGACTCCTCCAAGGAAGCTACCGTTGAGGTTTTTTTCTTTTTTTGGAGTAGCCTCTGACCTCCGGGATCCCCTGTGATTCCTTCCAGACGTCTCCTAGAGTCTTCTGCCCTTTTCTTATAAGGACCGGAGATCCCAGGTAGCAGCCCCAGACTTGTCTAATGAGGCTACCCTAGATAATTCTTCTCTTTTGCAGGAAGCTCTCTTCTCCGGGATCGACCCAAGACTCCTCCCAGGCGTCATCCCAGAATGTTTTGACCTCTGCGTTCGGGACCGGAGATCCCATCTACCTGCCCCAGACTCCTCCAAGTAAGTAGCTCGAGACATTTTTGTTCTCCTGTAGAGAAATCTCTCGACTCCGACAGCAACCTGAGAATCCTCTCAGGCATCTCCCACAGTCTTCTGTCCTCTGCTTTACCTACCTAAGGGGTCAGGTAGAAGCCCCAGACTCCTCCTAGGAAGCTACCGTTGAGGTTTTTTCTTTTTTGGAGGAGCCTGTGCCCTCCGGGATCCCCTGTGATTCCTTGCAGACGTCTCCTAGAGTCTTTTGGCCTTTTCTTATAAGGACCGGAGATCCCAGGTAGCAGCCCCAGACTTGTTTAATGAGGCTACCCTAGATGATTCTTCTCTTTTGCAGGAAGCTCTCTTCTCCGGGATCGACCCAAGACTCCTCCCAGGCGTCATCCCAGAATGTTTTGACCTCTGCGTTCGGGACCGGAGATCCCATCTACCTGCCCCAGACTCCTCCAAGTAAGTAGCTCGAGACATTTTTGTTCTCCTGTAGAGAAATCTCTCGACTCCGACAGCAACCTGAGAATCCTCTCAGGCATCTCCCACAGTCTTCTGTCCTCTGCTTTACCTACCTAAGGGGTCAGGTAGAAGCCCCAGACTCCTCCTAGGAAGCTACCGTTGAGGTTTTTTCTTTTTTGGAGGAGCCTGTGCCCTCCGGGATCCCCTGTGATTCCTTGCAGACGTCTCCTAGAGTCTTTTGGCCTTTTCTTATAAGGACCGGAGTTCCCAGGTAGCAGCCCCAGACTTGTTTAATGAGGCTACCCTAGATGATTCTTCTCTTTTGCAGGAAGCTCTCTTCTCCGGGATCGACCCAAGACTCCTCCCAGGCGTCATCCCAGAATGTTTTGACCTCTGCGTTCGGGACCGGAGATCCCAGCTACCTGCCCCAGACTCCTCCAAGTAAGTAGCTCGAGACATTTTTGTTCTCCTGTAGAGAAATCTCTCAACTCCGACAGCCACCTGAGACTCCTCCCAGGCATCTCCCACAGTCTTCTGTCCTCTGCTTTACCTACCTAAGGGGTCAGGTAGAAGCCCCAGACTCCTCCAAGGAAGCTACCGTTGAGGTTTTTTTCTTTTTTTGGAGTAGCCTCTGACCTCAGGGATCCCCTGTGATTCCTTCCAGACGTCTCCTAGAGTCTTCTGCCCTTTTCTTATAAGGACCGGAGATCCCAGGTAGCAGCCCCAGACTTGTCTAATGAGGCTACCCTAGATAATTCTTCTCTTTTGCAGGAAGCTCTCTTCTCCGGGATCGACCCAAGACTCCTCCCAGGCGTCATCCCAGAATGTTTTGACCTCTGCGTTCGGGACCGGAGATCCCATCTACCTGCCCCAGACTCCTCCAAGTAAGTAGCTCGAGACATTTTTGTTCTCCTGTAGAGAAATCTCTCGACTCCGACAGCAACCTGAGAATCCTCTCAGGCATCTCCCACAGTCTTCTGTCCTCTGCTTTACCTACCTAAGGGGTCAGGTAGAAGCCCCAGACTCCTCCTAGGAAGCTACCGTTGAGGTTTTTTCTTTTTTGGAGGAGCCTGTGCCCTCCGGGATCCCCTGTGATTCCTTGCAGACGTCTCCTAGAGTCTTTTGGCCTTTTCTTATAAGGACCGGAGATCCCAGGTAGCAGCCCCAGACTTGTTTAATGAGGCTACCCTAGATGATTCTTCTCTTTTGCAGGAAGCTCTCTTCTCCGGGATCGACCCAAGACTCCTCCCAGGCGTCATCCCAGAATGTTTTGACCTCTGCGTTCGGACCGGAGATCCCATCTACCTGCCCCAGACTCCTCCAAGTAAGTAGCTCGAGACATTTTTGTTCTCCTGTAGAGAAATCTCTCGACTCCGACAGCAACCTGAGAATCCTCTCAGGCATCTCCCACAGTCTTCTGTCCTCTGCTTTACCTACCTAAGGGGTCAGGTAGAAGCCCCAGACTCCTCCTAGGAAGCTACCGTTGAGGTTTTTTCTTTTTTGGAGGAGCCTGTGCCCTCCGGGATCCCCTGTGATTCCTTGCAGACGTCTCCTAGAGTCTTTTGGCCTTTTCTTATAAGGACCGGAGTTCCCAGGTAGCAGCCCCAGACTTGTTTAATGAGGCTACCCTAGATGATTCTTCTCTTTTGCAGGAAGCTCTCTTCTCCGGGATCGACCCAAGACTCCTCCCAGGCGTCATCCCAGAATGTTTTGACCTCTGCGTTCGGGACCGGAGATCCCAGCTACCTGCCCCAGACTCCTCCAAGTAAGTAGCTCGAGACATTTTTGTTCTCCTGTAGAGAAATCTCTCAACTCCGACAGCCACCTGAGACTCCTCCCAGGCATCTCCCACAGTCTTCTGTCCTCTGCTTTACCTACCTAAGGGGTCAGGTAGAAGCCCCAGACTCCTCCAAGGAAGCTACCGTTGAGGTTTTTTTCTTTTTTTGGAGTAGCCTCTGACCTCCGGGATCCCCTGTGATTCCTTCCAGACGTCTCCTAGAGTCTTCTGCCCTTTTCTTATAAGGACCGGAGATCCCAGGTAGCAGCCCCAGACTTGTCTAATGAGGCTACCCTAGATAATTCTTCTCTTTTGCAGGAAGCTCTCTTCTCCGGGATCGACCCAAGACTCCTCCCAGGCGTCATCCCAGAATGTTTTGACCTCTGCGTTCGGGACCGGAGATCCCATCTACCTGCCCCAGACTCCTCCAAGTAAGTAGCTCGAGACATTTTTGTTCTCCTGTAGAGAAATCTCTCGACTCCGACAGCAACCTGAGAATCCTCTCAGGCATCTCCCACAGTCTTCTGTCCTCTGCTTTACCTACCTAAGGGGTCAGGTAGAAGCCCCAGACTCCTCCTAGGAAGCTACCGTTGAGGTTTTTTCTTTTTTGGAGGAGCCTGTGCCCTCCGGGATCCCCTGTGATTCCTTGCAGACGTCTCCTAGAGTCTTTTGGCCTTTTCTTATAAGGACCGGAGTTCCCAGGTAGCAGCCCCAGACTTGTTTAATGAGGCTAACCTAGATGATTCTTCTCTTTTGCAGGAAGCTCTCTTCTCCGGGATCGACCCAAGACTCCTCCCAGGCGTCATCCCAGAATGTTTTGACCTCTGCGTTCGGACCGGAGATCCCATCTACCTGCCCCAGACTCCTCCAAGTAAGTAGCTCGAGACATTTTTGTTCTCCTGTAGAGAAATCTCTCGACTCCGACAGCAACCTGAGAATCCTCTCAGGCATCTCCCACAGTCTTCTGTCCTCTGCTTTACCTACCTAAGGGGTCAGGTAGAAGCCCCAGACTCCTCCTAGGAAGCTACCGTTGAGGTTTTTTCTTTTTTGGAGGAGCCTGTGCCCTCCGGGATCCCCTGTGATTCCTTGCAGACGTCTCCTAGAGTCTTTTGGCCTTTTCTTATAAGGACCGGAGTTCCCAGGTAGCAGCCCCAGACTTGTTTAATGAGGCTACCCTAGATGATTCTTCTCTTTTGCAGGAAGCTCTCTTCTCCGGGATCGACCCAAGACTCCTCCCAGGCGTCATCCCAGAATGTTTTGACCTCTGCGTTCGGGACCGGAGATCCCAGCTACCTGCCCCAGACTCCTCCAAGTAAGTAGCTCGAGACATTTTTGTTCTCCTGTAGAGAAATCTCTCAACTCCGACAGCCACCTGAGACTCCTCCCAGGCATCTCCCACAGTCTTCTGTCCTCTGCTTTACCTACCTAAGGGGTCAGGTAGAAGCCCCAGACTCCTCCAAGGAAGCTACCGTTGAGGTTTTTTTCTTTTTTTGGAGTAGCCTCTGACCTCCGGGATCCCCTGTGATTCCTTCCAGACGTCTCCTAGAGTCTTCTGCCCTTTTCTTATAAGGACCGGAGATCCCAGGTAGCAGCCCCAGACTTGTCTAATGAGGCTACCCTAGATAATTCTTCTCTTTTGCAGGAAGCTCTCTTCTCCGGGATCGACCCAAGACTCCTCCCAGGCGTCATCCCAGAATGTTTTGACCTCTGCGTTCGGGACCGGAGATCCCAGCTACCTGCCCCAGACTCCTCCAAGTAAGTAGCTCGAGACATTTTTGTTCTCCTGTAGAGAAATCTCTCGACTCCGACAGCAACCTGAGAATCCTCTCAGGCATCTCCCACAGTCTTCTGTCCTCTGCTTTACCTACCTAAGGGGTCAGGTAGAAGCCCCAGACTCCTCCTAGGAAGCTACCGTTGAGGTTTTTTCTTTTTTGGAGGAGCCTGTGCCCTCCGGGATCCCCTGTGATTCCTTGCAGACGTCTCCTAGAGTCTTTTGGCCTTTTCTTATAAGGACCGGAGTTCCCAGGTAGCAGCCCCAGACTTGTTTAATGAGGCTAACCTAGATGATTCTTCTCTTTTGCAGGAAGCTCTCTTCTCCGGGATCGACCCAAGACTCCTCCCAGGCGTCATCCCAGAATGTTTTGACCTCTGCGTTCGGGACCGGAGATCCCAGCTACCTGCCCCAGACTCCTCCAAGTAAGTAGCTCGAGACATTTTTGTTCTCCTGTAGAGAAATCTCTCAACTCCGACAGCCACCTGAGACTCCTCCCAGGCATCTCCCACAGTCTTCTGTCCTCTGCTTTACCTACCTAAGGGGTCAGGTAGAAGCCCCAGACTCCTCCTAGGAAGCTACCGTTGAGGTTTTTTCTTTTTTGGAGGAGCCTGTGCCCTCCGGGATCCCCTGTGATTCCTTCCAGACGTCTCCTAGAGTCTTTTGGGCTTTTCTTATAAGGACTGGCAATCCCAGGTAGCAGCCCCAGACTTGACTAATGAGGCTTCCCTAGATGATTCTTCTCTTTTGCAGGAAGCTCTCTTCTCCGGGATCGACCCAAGACTCCTCCCAGGCGTCATCCCAGAATGTTTTGACCTCTGCGTTCGGGACCGGAGATCCCAGCTACCTGCCCCAGACTCCTCCAAGTAAGTAGCTCGAGACATTTTTTTTCTCCTGTAGAGAAATCTCTCAACTCCGACAGCCACCTGAGACTCCTCCCAGGCATCTCCAACAGCCTTCTGTCCTCTGCTTTACCTACCTAAGGGGTCAGGTAGAAGCCCCAGACTCCTCCAAGGAAGCTACCGTTGAGGTTTTTTTCTTTTTTGGAGGAACCTCTGCCCTCCGGGATCCCCTGTGATTCCTTCCAGACGTCTCCTAGAGTCTTTTGGCCTTTTCTTATAAGGACCGGAGATCCCAGGTAGCAGCCCCAGTCTTGTCTAATGAGGCTACCCTAGATGATTCTTTTCTTTTGCAGGAAGCTCTCTTCTCCGGGATCGACCCAAGACTCCTCCCAGGCGTCATCCCAGAATGTTTTGACCTCTGCTTTCGGGACCGGAGATCCCATCTACCTGCCCCAGACTCCTCCAAGTAAGTAGCTCGAGACATTTTTGTTCTCCTGTAGAGAAATCTCTCAACTCCGACAGCCACCTGAGACTCCTCCCAGGCATCTCCCACAGTCTTCTGTCCTCTGCTTTACCTACCTAAGGGGTCAGGTAGAAGCCCCAGACTCCTCCAAGGAAGCTACCGTTGAGGTTTTTTTCTTTTTTTGGAGGAGCCTCTGACCTCCGGGATCCCCTGTGATTCCTTCCAGACGTCTCCTAGAGTCTTTTGGCCTTTTCTTATAAGGACCGGAGATCCCAGTTAGCAGCCCCAGACTTGTCTAATGAGGCTACCCTAGATGATTCTTCTCTTTTGCAGGAAGCTCTCTTCTCCGGGATCGACCCAAGACTCCTCCCAGGCGTCATCCCAGAATGTTTTGACCTCTGCGTTCGGGACCGGAGATCCCATCTACCTGCCCCAGACTCCTCCAAGTAAGTAGCTCGAGACATTTTTGTTCTCCTGTAGAGAAATCTCTCAACTCCGACAGCCACCTGAGACTCCTCCCAGGCATCTCCCACAGTCTTCTGTCCTCTGCTTTACCTACCTAAGGGGTCAGGTAGAAGCCCCAGACTCGTCCTAGGAAGGTACCGTTGAGGATTTTTTCTTTTTTGGAGGAGCCTGTGCCCTCCGGGATTCCCTGTGAATCCTTCCAGACGTCTCCTAGCATCTTTTGGCCTTTTCTTATGAGGACCGGAGATCCCAGGTAGCAGCCCCAGACTTGTCTAACGAGGCTACCCTGGATCATTCTTCTCTTTTGCAGGAAGCTCTCCTCCAGGATCGACCTGAGAGTCCTCCCAGGCATCTCCCAGAATCTTTTCGCGTCTGCTTTTCAGACCTTAGATCCTAAGAAAAGATACCTATGAAGAGGCCAAAAGGCTCTGGAGATGCCTGGGAGGAGACACAGGTGGATCCCAAAGGGGCAAGCTTGCTCCAAAAAAGAAAAATCTCAAGGGTAGTTTCCTTTTAGGAGTCTGGGGCTGCTACCTGAGATCTTGCACGAGCAGCAGGCAGTAACCTAGCCAAAATGGAGCGGAGGAGGCCTGACAAGTGGTCCTGCTCAGTGCTGCAGAGGAAGGCAAAAACTCCTGGGGCCCAGTGCCAATCTGCGCCAGGGTAAAATTCCTTCCTGACCCCAGAGCTGGCAATCGGCTATTCCCTGAGCACGTGTGAGCAAGACCTGCCTCCTGGTCCCGCAGGCCGGTCAGGCCCCCCAGAGGATGCCCAAGCCCTGTTCTCCCTGAACCTGGAGCCATCTTGGGGCTTCCAAGAGTGGCCAAGTGCCCCCGGCCTGATTGACCTTGGGGGCAAGAATCCTTCCCGCGCCTTTGGGCCACCAGCGGGTGCTCCAAAGCACTGGGAGCCCTGGCAACATCTCTGCATCCCACTTCTTACGGCTGCTGCCACTGGTTCCGCAGGGAGTGAGGACGGCGAGCTCTGCAGTGCTCCTCAAGAAGACATTCCCTTGGTCTTGCCACAGCTCTCCATGCAAACAAGCCTGATGGCCTCGGGCACCTCCAGGGCTTGGTGGTTCTTCATGTCTCTAGCAGCCTGGTCCAGCCTCTGGTCTTCCTCCCTCAGCACTGGGCAAGGAATTCCAGCGGCTCCTCACGGACTTCCTCTGGGATGTGTCTGGGCCGCCTGCCAGGCAGACTGGCAGTGGGACAGGGGAGGCTGCCCCTTTTATAGTGCCCCGGGGCATTGTGACTGCTGCGTTGCCGGGTGGTGGCATTGTGACATGGGGTGGGGGTGAGGGGGCCCCCTGTGCGCAGCGCTGCCTGCCGCCCCTCGGCCCAGCATCCTTGGGAGGAAGGCCTTTGGGCTGTGTGGCGTTACTGAGTCCAGAAGTTTGGCAGAAAATAAACTGCCTTGCATTCCAGCTTATCCTCAGATGTCAGAGGGGCTGGGGACGGCTAGGTTTAATTTCTTTCTGAGCGATGTCCAATTCGATGCTCTAAGGGCGGTCGCGTTCAATATGCTGAGCTATCACAATGAGGGATGCCCTTAATAGCGCACTGTACTCTCGGCTTAGCTGTCTTCAATGCACGAGAATGACCAGACTTAGGGAGTTTGGTTGCACGAACGAACTATCACGACTAGATTAATGAGCAGCGCACTTTATTAAAGCAACGGTACAGGTGCTTTTGGATTGCCTGTGATAAATAGACTGTCTGCAAAGCACGTGCAGGTGGCATTACAGTCGCTTATAAGCGCATGAAATGATGAAAGAAAAGAGCTCTGAAGAATTCTAAGTTAGAATTATAATTCTAATTAGAATTCTAATTCATTTCTGTTGTAGGTACCCGTTGCTTTGGCTCCAACCACCCCTGAGAGCGCAGCAGAGCCCCTGGTGCGCCCAGAAGAGCTGGCAAACCTGTCAGAGGAAAGATGGTAAAACGAGCTCGCTTTGGTTAAAATCAGAACCGACTCCAGTGGGTCGTGCCTTTCCCTACCTCGTACTGCTGTGGGATGAAAAGGTTTGCAGGCTCTCCCCAGGACAAGGAGAAAAAGAAAAAACGAAAGAGAAAACAGGTCTGGGGAGAGAAGAGTGACAGACACGCAGAAAAGAGGAGGAGGAAGAGAGAAAACGTTTTTGGGGACGGACCGGTGAAAAGATGCAGGAAGGTCCAGCAGTTCAGGAAGCCCAGGTGTGTACCAGGCTCTGCTGCCCATCTTTCCCAACTCTCAGCGCTGCTGCAAGTCAGTCCGACCTGCTGGCAAGGGACGGTGCTGCGCGGGGCTTGGAAATAACTCCATGGCCGCTCCCCAGGGGCTCCCCATCGAGCCCTGCTGCGTGGCACAGGGGCCCTGTGCATCTGTGCATGCATGCAGGTCTCTAAGGGCATTTCCCGTGGGCATAAGGCGCCAGAGCCGTGCCCTGGTTGATGCCAGCCATAGCTCTCTCTTCTGGGCTATGAACAATTCCTCGTCAGCGGTGTTCCCTAAAGAAAGGGGAAGCGAGTCATGCCTATTCCTGCCTTCATGGGTTTATCAGTGCTCTCTGACTCTGTCGTTGTAGGTGCCGTTTCCCTGTTACTGGCTGAAGCCCTGTGACTCCCAGGCCCGCCCCCCGCCGCAGTTGATGTTTGCAATAAAAGGATCTTTTCTCTCTTCTGAGTGTGTCTGCCATACGATATTCTGGAGTAGGTAGATGGGTTTTTGTGATGAGTCCTCGGGGAGGAGTCTGGGATCTTGCCTTGTCCCAGCATCCTTTCCCGCAGGCATCAGGGCTGAGTTCAGGTGCTTTAGGAGTGAAACCAAAGCACGGACTCACACAGGAGGGTGGAGGTTGGAAGGGACCTGTAGAGTTCCTCTGGTCCAACCTGCCTGCTCAAGCAGGCTCACCTAGAGCAGGTTGCCCGGGACAATGTGCCCTTGGGTTTTGAACATCGCCAAGGACGGAGACTCCGCAAACTCCCTGGGCAACCTGTGCCAGTGTTTGACCACGTTGACAGGAAAAAGTTGTTTTCTCATGTGCAGCTGGAGCATATCATGTGTTTTAATTTGTGCCTGTTGCCGCTGGTGCTCTCACTGGGCACTCTTGAGAAGAGCCTGGCTCCCTCATCTTCATTCCCTCCCAGCAGGGATAGATAGATGATAGATTGATAGATAGATAGATAGATAAGAACCCCCCCGGCTTTCTCTTCTCCCCACGGCAGTGTGCCAGCTTAAAAGCACCAGGGCAAAGTTGGCTTTCTTGAGGCTCCTTGTTTTGCAGGTGACTTGGAGACGTGGAGGTGCGTGAGGTTCCCCTGCCAAGAGAGGCAGAGGGCTGGAGGGCACAGCTGGACTCCTGCTCCTGCAACAGCAGGGACTCGCTGGCCAGAAATGGCCCCGAGGACCCCGGCAAGGGGCTGTGCTCAGTGCTGCAGAGGAAGGGGAAACTCCCCCCGGGAGCTGTGCCAATCTGCCCGGGGGAAAAAAACTCCTTCCTGAGCCCAGCCCTGGTGCCCCGAGCAGGGTCCGGGGAGCTCCTGCGGGGGAGCGTGTTTGGGGTCGGCAGCCAGGGACCTTTTCCAGCCTGTTTGGTGCAAAGGCACGGGTGGGCATGGGGCATCAGTCCCGGGAGAGCCGTGGCTGACTCCTCTTTCCCGGGAAGGGCAGGTCGCTCTCGCCGTGTCTCTGTCCTGCTCCCACCCGGGTTTCTTTGTCCTGCCAGCTGCTGCCCAGCGAGGAGGATTCGGCTGAGCTCAGCAGGGATGTCCCGGGACCCACTGAAGGAGAGCTCCTGCTTGGTCAGCATCCTGACCGCTAGCCCCGCTCTCGGGACGGCACGTCCCGTCCCACGCGTGAAGCGGTGCCTGGGCTTGCCCTGGGAGCGGCACGACTCGGGAGCGTTCTCCGGCTGCTGCGGCTCCCGTCCGTGCGATGGACGGAGGCGGCGGTTTCCCTGGCGGCTCTCCGCTGGTCTCGGCCCGCGACCCCTCGGGCTCCCTTTGGGCAGCCCTGCCCCGCACCCTGGGGATGGAAAGCGGCGCGATCCTGCTGCAGCTGCAGCTGCAGCTGCTGCGGGGACAAAGCCACGGGGGAGTGAGCGAGCGAGCAGCCTCGTGGTGCTTGGTCGCCAGCTGGGCTGAAACCACCACAGTCCTTTTTTGCTGACATCATCGCAACTGGGGAGAGAAAGGGCTGAGCTACCAGGGCCACTGCCAGCAGACTGTCATTAGGCACCAGAGTCAACGTTGACTCGAGAGGCCTGGGCAGAGCCCAGACCCCCCTGAAAGCAGCTGCAAGACCTGCCACGAGGTACAGGCCAGCTCCTCTGATGCTTCGGGCTCACGCTGGAACCCCAAGCGCTCCAAGCCCCAAAATGCAGCTGCCTCTGCAGCGCAGCAGCAGCAGCAGCCAGTGCCGAGCAGCGTGGGGAGCTGGAGCAGAGAGGGGGGGCGCCCGGGCCGGGCTCGGCTCCGTTCGGCTCATCTCGTTTCTGTTCGGCTCCCTTCGGCTGGGCTCGGCTCCTCTCGGCTGGGCTCGGCTCGGTTCGGCTCCTCTCGTTTGCGCTCGGCTGCCCTCGGCTCCGCTCCGGCCGCAGCCCCGGCCCGGCCCCGCCTGAGGCAAGGGCGGGCGGCGGGCGCGGCGGGGCCAGTGGCCGTGGCGGGGGCTCCTCCCCGTCCGTGGAGCGGTGGGCTGCCCGGCGGTCGCCAGCGCCGGGGCTGCCCGGGGGCCTCGCAGGCCGGCAGCGGGGCTGAGGCGGCGGCGGCGGCGGTGGCGGCATCTCCCCTCGCGGCAGGCCGGGGCGCCGGGTCCCGGCCTTCCCCCCGCAGGCCCGGCCGGTCCCGGCCCCTCCCTGCCGCCCCCGGGGCTGCGGGGGCAGCAGGGGACTGCCTGCCGCTGGTGGCTGTCCGGCGGAGGCCGGCGGGCACCGCGGAGACGTGCGGCTGTGTGTGGAGAGAAAGGAGTTTCTGCCGGCTGTCCCCGCAGGGAAGGGACCCGCAGCCGCCGGGGGTCTCCCTCCCTCCCTCCCTCCCTCCCAGCCTGGCGTGGGTGGCGGGCTGCGACACAGTCCTGCCCGGGCGTTCTTGGCAGCCCCCGGGGCAAGAGGCCCTGGAGGGAGCTTCAGGGAGGTCGGCAGTGGCGTTTCCAGAGCAGTCGCGTCCCGTTGGCTCTGCTGCTTCCTTCCCTCGGCTGGGAGAACGGAGGACGTCCTCGACAGCAGGTACCTACCTGTCGGTTGCCTGAAACCAGGAGGTTCCTAGGTTCCTAGGAGACCCTCAATTCGGACGGGACTGGGGGGGCTGCTCTTTTCCTGCCCTCTTTCACTGACCGTGAAAGCGGTCGCTTCCGAGGGGCTACTGCGCTTGCACGGGAGTGTAATGGGAGTAATGGGAGCTGTAAAAAGCGCTCCTGTTCCAGTGCCGTGCGTGGGTTTCGTGCTTCAGTGGGAAAAGAGGCTGGTTTTACTGACGGTGTTTTGAAATGTTGTTTAAAGCGTTCAGCTGAGAAGCTCTCGAGCCTCTGTAGTGGTTTAACCCCAGCCGGCAGCTAAGCCCTGCACGGCCGCTCGCTCGCTGCCCCGCAGTGGGAGGAGGGAGAGGATCGGAAGGGTGAATCAACTCGCGTGTTGGGATAAAGATGGTTTAACAAGTAAAAGCTGTGCACGCGAGCAAAGCCAAGTCAGGAATTCAGTCACTGCTTCCCATTGTCTGGCAGGTGTTTAGTTTGCAGGAAAGCAGGGTTCCATCACGCCTAACAGTTACTTGGGCATGTCCCCCCTTCCTCCTTCTTCCCCCAGTTATATTGCTGAGCGTGACATCCTGTGGTCTGGAATATCCCTTGGGTCAGTTGGGGTCAGCTGTCCCAGTTTTGTGCCCCCCCCAGCTTCTTGTGCACCCGCAGCCGACTCCCTGGTGGGGTGGGGTGAGGGGCAGAAAAGGCCTTGATGCTGTGTAAGCACTGCTTTCAGCACAAATCCAAAACGTAGCCCCGTGCAAGCTACTGTGGGGAAAATTAACTCTCTGCCAGTCAAAACCAGCACAGCCGTGGAGCTCTGTACGCAAAGTATGTCCTTCTTTCTTGGGCTGTCTGCTGGTAGCAATGTGCCTTTTGCTGGCCTGGCAATCTGGCGCTCAAGTGTGGATGTGGAAAGAGTCTTTGGAAACTCTCAGTGGCAGCAGTTGTTTGTTGTGCTCTTGGGATTTTTTCTTTCACGAGGTTCCCCTTGCGCTGCCACTCCTCTTTCCGACGTCTTTGTGACAAACCTGTCCTGTTGTTTGGAAAGAAGAGCGTGCCTCTGCTGCAGGCAGAGGGGCTGAGCAGGCCTTTTAGGATAACTGCTGCTCTCAGTTTCTAGAAGGCACTGTAGTGTCAAGCCTGAGAAAGGAGAGTGAAGGGAGAGTGTTTTAGTCTGTGGTACTGCTGGCATGCAAGGCAGAGAAAGGAAAGCGGCCTTTGGGTGTGCAGGGGACAATGAATAGGAAGGTTGTGGGAGGTAACAGTTGTGTGGTAAGGCTGCAATGGGAAGTTTGAGTTAGCAGCCAGCAAAGTAACTAAAGCACAGGGTGCTGAGCAGCCTGGTCAGCTGGGGAAGATGTAAAACAAGTGAGGAGGATGGTCCTTTAGAAGTGAAAAAGAGACTTTCCCTGAGGGTATTGCCCTGGAGGAATCTGCTTGTGTCTGCTAGTCAGGCAGGCAGACAGAGATGATGGGCAAGTGCTTCTGTGAGTGGGCAAAACCTTGACCAGCTCAGTCGAGGAGCTCTGGAGCTTTTAGTTTGAGAGGGGACTGGGAATTGCTGGAGGCTGCGATCTGTAATAATTCCAGAAGTTTGAGGTGCTCTGAAAAAGGAGCTGGAGCTGCTTAGGTTTAAGGGTTGTATTTTTAAGCAGGTGCCTCTAGATTGGGTCCTGCTGAAGGAGTGTTCTGTAGGGCTCAAACTTGGTCTGAAACTTTATGAGTTGTTGTTGGTGTCTCAGCCTCTGATAAAAAATGAATAATGATAGTATTCATGAGTATTAATAAAAAAGCCGTGGCTCAGCATAATCTGGCTCCCTGTGTATGTTGTTGCAAGGCTGTGATCATCATCGGACAGCAGTTCAAGGTTGATGCCCTCAGAGGCTTTTGGAAAATGTTCTGAACTGTTGAGGTTAAGTCTCTTTTCAGGTGGTGGCACCCGTGCAGAAACTAGGACTGAGATCCTTTTGAGCCAGGAAAGTATCCCTGCATCAGAGGAACAGAACAGTGTCGTGGCATCCCGAAAGGGCTGTTTTCATGCCAGTGAGGTTGCAGCAGGGCTAAAATGCCATAGGCAATGACTCAAGCCTCTGCCTAGAGAGTGGTTTTATGAGTGTGAGTGAATTTGCTTTGGCAATGAGATGTGCACAGGCATTGCCAGGGCCTGGCTTTACTCTGGAAGTGACTGTTGTTAGCTGCTGCAGAATTGAAGAGACTGTGCTATGAACACCACGCCAATTAGGCTGTCTCCAGACCTGAAGCTGCATTAAATCTCGTGCCACACTAGTCTCCTTTTTCCTTTGGAGAAGTAGGCCGAGTCTTTGAAATTCTGCTGCATGACTTTATTTTGGGATGAATTGAAACGCAGTTGTTTCTTTAGCTTTGCTTATTAGCATTCTGCTGGAATAGCGTCAGATCTAGGAGGATTAACCTTCCTCCTTGTTTTGTTCTCTGTGTTGATTTTGGAGAGGAAGGTGTGTTGTCTGTCTTGTGGTGTCGTGTGGTGTTCAGAAGATGCTTGAAATGTTGCTCTTGTCTGTGACCAAGCTCTTTCCCTCAGCGTAATCCCTTTGGACAGTGCTGCCAGTAGTGTGCGTACGTTTCTGAGCAGCCTGCAGGTGTTTGATCTCCTGATGGTACAGAGAGCACTGCATTTGTTTGAGTTTGGCAGCCTGTCATCGCCCCTTGCTTTCTTCCATTCTTTCCACCCTCTTCAGCGTCCCTTCCTGAATCGTACTTTTGTGTCCCTGGTGATTCATGAAGGCTTCATGACCACAGCGTGAGTCTTGGGTGGGTGATATCTGTCCTTCTGCTGTGGCGCGCTGTGTAACTCCTTTCATTAACTTGTTCCATATTAAGCGAGGAGAGGGCCTTTCTGAAGAGGAAGGAGAGTTCTCATCTCTGACCGAGTTCTGGCTGGGGCCCCTGAATGTGGAGGATATGAGAATGGCTGCCTGCCAGACCATATACCAGAGAACACTTGCATGCCGTAATTCCTTACACTCCACCCTATTTCCTTATTTCCAAGTGACACTTGTGCGACATTTGTTTACTTCTGAATGGGTTCAGCTTTCCTTTGAGACTTTCTCTCCCTGTGCATTTTATTGTTGGCCGATACCTGGCAGTGAACAACTTTGAGAAGCTGGCTTACAAAAGATGTAGTTAATAGTTGGGAAGCTGTGGAAGCCAGGGGACGTTCTTTTAATGACGCCATTACTTTGTGGCCAAGCTTGGTGACAGCTGATGAGTTCTGTTGTTGTCATCTTCTTCCTGAGACAGAAGAAAGCCCCTGCCGTTCCTGAGGAAATGAGACCAATATACTGCCTGTTTAAAAATGCTCCTGTTAGTTAAGTTGAAACAAATCTTCAGAGTACAGTAGTAGCATTGCAAATATTATTGAAGAAAATGTGCTGATCGTAACTGATACAGAAAATTATTGGTTAATTTCTTTTTCTTTTTCAATTTTGAAAATACTGAAAGGTATTCCTAGAAAAAGTTTCCCGTTTATAAAGCAGGAGTTTGTTGGGGCTGAATTACAGTTCCTTTGTAACTGAATTGGGTCAATATTCCGAAAAAGGGGAATATGTTTATTTTTGAAACAGATCAATACTGCATGTGTTGTGCTGGCAAGGAGGAGGCTTCTTAAATGTAGAACTTGTTAAATTTAAAAGCACACCTCCACTCTCCATAGTATTGCTTCTATGTTAATTCAGGGTTAAGATATTCGTTCACTTCAGTTTCTGTGAATCTGTTAGGGCAGCGTGCTCTAAGGTGATGGGAGGGAGCAGGGGGAAGAAGGGGAGGAGGAAAAGCAAAATATCTGCAACCTGCTCTTCCATGACTCCTGCAAACTGTAATGTTATTTTTTTTTGTTATTTTTTCCCCTACCTTCTGCGCATTATGTGCTTGAGCAGAAAGTAGATTCAAGTGAGGAACTTCCTTTTGAGGACTAAAGGATGCCTCAGTGCCTTGTTGCCATTGTAGCTGTGAGTGTAGCTGTAGTGGCAGACATGTGTTTTCTTATTTTTAATATTATTTTTAGGTTTTGACTTAAACCAACCCTTGTCGGCCTAGTTAAGCTTTTTTTATTGTCTGACCCCAGATCTCACAGGGACAAACACAGCAGCAGTATCTAAGCAAGGGATCAGGCTGCATGTGCTCAGAGGGGTGGTGGGATTTGGTTAAGCAGCCTTAATGTTGTGGATGTCTGCAACTCTTGCATCTCACGTTACGGCCCTGTTTGCCATGCCCCTCTCACCTCTGGTTTCTCGCCCCAGGTACGGTCCACAGTGAGCGACTTTGCTGTTTTCCTCACCATCGTCATCATGGTGCTCCTTGACTTTGTGGTTGGGATCCCATTGCCGAAGCTCCAGGTCCCCCATGCGTTCAAGGTAACGGGGTGTTTTGGCACGTGGGGGTGCCACAAGGTGATGCCGGGGCAGGGCAGGGCTGAGTCTGGAGGAGATGCTGGTGGTGTGACCATCTCCTCTTCCACCTCCAAGTGCCTTGCTTCCTCCTGGAAACGAGAAGATGGCCCCAAAACTAGATACCTACAGGGGAAGTATCTAGAGCTGCTTGCAAGGAGGAGACTGGCACTGCTGAAGCCCATGGGAGAGGGGGACATGAAGCCAGGGCTGGGAGGTGCTCTGACGCAAGGAGGGAGGGGAAAATGAAAGCCAGTGGAGTGCCTGGGCTGGGAGACAATGCTGATGTGTGGGCTTTGTTGCAGCCTACCAGAGACGACCGCGGGTGGTTCATCAACCCCATAGGACCCAACCCTTGGTGGACGGTGTTGGCTGCGCTCGTCCCAGCTCTGCTCTGCACCATCTTGATATTCATGGACCATCAGATCAGTGCCGTTATTGTGAACAGGAAGGAGCACAAGCTGAAGGTAAGGGCCTGCGAGAGATGACCCCAGCACCTTCTGGGCTGCAGGTCTGGGGGGAAGCTCTTATTCCCGATGCTTTCTGAAGGCATTGGTTTGGGACAAGGTCAGGCTGCGTGGCAGGATGCTCTCCTGGATTAACGATGAAGCAGGGAGCAAGTGACAGGGCAGTATAGATGAGCAACCTTTTGGAGGAGCAAATTAATCTTGGAGCAATAGAGAAGTGCGTTTTTGTTTTAAAATGGCAGCAGCAGCAGGTGTGGGGAATGAATTGTTTTGATGCGCTGCCAGGGATAACTCAGAGTCACACCTTCCTCGCAAGTGGCAGAATTTTCTTTGTGAGTGAAAAAAATGATTTGGTGCTTTTGGGTTGTGGGTTGGTTTTTTTTTGGAGAAGTATGTATCGCACAAGCTCTGCATATCCATTGTTTCTGAACTCCTGCCAGATTTTCATGCCAGGTGCTTGTGCAAAGTCTGCATACACCCTTGCTTGTTTCCATTTCTTGTTTTGAATTCTGAAGAAATTGACTTGTGCTCGAGCAGGGTTTGAGTCTGACTTGCGACGTTATCCTTGCTCTTGTGCTATGGGATGCTCTGTTTCTTGTTTTCCTGCCTGCAGAAAGGATGCGGGTACCACCTGGACCTTTTTGTGGTGGCCGTGATGCTCGGGGTGTGCTCTGTGATGGGGCTGCCCTGGTTTGTGGCTGCGACCGTCCTGTCCATCACCCACGTGAATAGCCTCAAAGTAGAGTCTGACTGCTCAGCTCCAGGAGAACAACCCAAGTTTCTGGGGATACGAGAGCAGAGAGTCACTGGCTTGCTGATCTTTGTGCTCATGGGCTGCTCTGTCTTCTTCACTTCTGTGTTAAAGGTGAGAGGAAAATGCAAACCACCCAACAACCGTGAGCTTGTTGGAGGTTACAGAAAAACAGTCCCCTCTCTGCAGGCCTGAGTAGTTAGTTGTGGAGCGGAGGAGGAGGAGGTGGTCCCAACCCTTGGGGCTTGACCCACGGTGGGAACCAGCCTCGGTTAGGCTTTGCAGCCCTTCAGGCCCCCGTTTGGTGTGCTCGAGATGAGCAAGCAACGCAACTGCTTGAATTTTTGGGTGTCTTTCAGGCCCGCCCATGTTTATGGGTTACAGTTGAGCATATTCAGACCAGCACATCTGCTGTCTTTCAAACAGGCAGCCCTTTAGTGGCTGCAATTTGCTCCCCAAATGCCCCGGAGCAGCCGTTCCCAGGAGCTAAACACACTGAGGTCATCCCCGTGGGCTTCCTTGCACGTTCCTCCCACAAAGTAATCTCGTCTCTAGGCTAGGAGGAGGCCTGTGGCCTTTGCCTGTTGCCCCAAGAATAGGCAGAAGTGTTTCTTCTACCGCCAGAGAATGCGGCATAGGGTAGCACGGGTGAAATCGCCTATTTTCCTCCAACCTTTCTGGAAAATAGGATTATTCTGAGGAGAGATAACTCCCAAGTTCAGCCTAAAGCAGAGCCTTAGCTCACTCGTGCGCACAAAATGGCAAAACAATGGTTAAAATCTGACCCATCTCTAAGCCTGAATGGAAAAAGCTTCAAGCAATTTTAGGCAGTGCCTGTGGAAGAGGGTGGTAATACTGAAAATGCAATACAGAAAAAGAAACGATTGCATTCTTTCTTTTTTTTTTTCTTTCCCCCCCCAGTTTATACCAATGCCTGTGCTTTATGGCGTCTTTCTCTACATGGGTGTGTCGTCGCTCAGAGGAATTCAGGTACGGACTCTTTTACAGCGTGCAGCATGTCGGCTCCCTGGTATTTTGTCTCCGTAGCAGCAGGGAAAAAAGCAGTGGCATGGGAAAAACTTCTCGCAGAGCAAGCAATGAAACTCTTTTGTGTAAGAAAGAGATTGGTGGAGGCACAGGAGGTATAGAGGGCTGGGAGGACCAGGCAAGTTCAGCGCTCTCTGTTGCAGGGTTTAGGGCAGGTCAGTGTTTGGTTACGTGAAAAGCGGGGGAATTTGGTGCAAAGGGAAGGCAGTTTCTACCACTGGTGGAAATCCTCGCGGGGGGATTCAGTGGGCTGAGAAATGCTAATAATGGAATGGCATGAAATAGTTGCCGTTTGGTGGGCAGCTCTCAGGGGCAAGCCGGTTGCTAGATGGAGCGAAGGGAAAATGGGTGCTGCTCCCAGGAGGAACGCGGTGGGATCCAGGATTTCTGACGGCAAGCGAGATGCTGCAAAGTGCCTCCACGTCTCGAGAGGGCCAGCAACTTGCCGCAGTCCCAAGGTGGCAACCTTTCCCTTTTATTTCGCAGTTCTTTGATCGCTTGAAGCTGTTTTGGATGCCGGCGAAACACCAGCCGGATTTCATCTAACTGCGGCACGTGCCCTTGCGAAAGGTGCATTTCTTCACGGCGATCCAGCTGACCTGCCTCGTCCTGCTCTGGACCATCAAGGTGTCCCGTGCCGCCATCATCTTTCCCATGATGGTAAGAGCTGCCACCGCTCGGCAGCGGGGTGTTTGCAGCGTTGGAGTGAGAGGTGGCATCGTCTCTGAGCTCACTGCATCTTCCCTCTTATTCGTGAAGGTTTTGGCTCTCGTCTTTGTCCGGAAAGCGATGGATTTCTGCTTCTCAAAGCGAGAGCTCAGCTCTCTGGATGACCTTATGCCAGAAAGGAAGAAGAAGTTGGACGATGCCAGAAATGAAGCCGGAGAAGAAGACGAGGTAAGGCTTGCTGTGTCCTCGGGGCTGGACATCTCCGTGTGTCTGTGAGATTGCCTGTTTCTCTTACAGCTTGTCTGGAAACGTTGGGGGAAGATCAGCACTCAATCGAAATAGATCCCAATAGCCTGTAACTTTTGTAACCTTTGTTTCCTCAAGTAGCAGTGAGCTGAGCGCTTGAATACAGGTGTAATTTTTAAAACGAGTCGTTTTTCACAAAGGTCATTATCATTATGATGATTATTATTAGATGCTGCTGCTGCTGCTGCTGGCAAGACTTGCTCATAATCGTGTTTTGAACACACAATCCCCCTGCCCCGAAATCTTTGGAGTGAACGGTTTCTCCCCTGCTGCACTAATACCTATAGCTGCCAAGGGGCAGAAGGGGAGGGCAGACTGCTAAGTTTGTGCTGGGCATTCAGCTTATCTCCACTTTGATCAAAGACAGAGAACGTGATTTGTCCCTTTTTTACATCAGGAGTCCAGGAGCGTGATGGAAGCTGCTGCTGCTGCAAGTTCAGTTCAGCTGAACGTGGGGAAGACCAGTGACATGGATATGCCAAAACAAAGCAGTGACAGGTAAAGCCCCACCAAGCGCCAGGAACCCCGGCAAGATTAGCTTGAAGGTGTTTGGCAGAGTTTTCTCCACTTGCCTCTTTGTGGGGCATCCCACAGAAACCAGCAGGCAGCTTGGTGGGAAAATCAAATTTGGGGGCAGGGCTGCAGGAGGCAATTGCAGGGCTCTGACCCCAAGCAGAGTGGCTGCAGCACTCACGTTTGACCCCCAAACCTTCCCTCATCAGTGCCTTTACGGTAGCTGGAGATCCTCATACTTACACATGAGGAGTTGCAGGCGTGATCTGTACCAGCAGTGGCTTAGGAACCCGGACCGGGGCTAAGCCCCAGCAAGAGCCTTTGCACAGAGCTGTTGCTCTGCAGCTCCCCGGCTTGCCTCCCAAAACTCCTCATCCAGCAAAACCTCCCACGCTTATGCGGAGCTTTGATTCTCAGGGCTCCGCTGTTCCTCTTGCTGATGCTAATGCCCTTGGTGGCATCAGTTCCCATAATCACGGATTGCTATGTAAAATATTTATTGCAGGACTGATCCTTCTGAGATTGTTATCCTGGATGAAATGTCACAAATGACCGTATGGAAGGCTCTCACTTTGAAGACAGAAACCCTTTGAATCCAGGGAGGAAAAAGGTAAAGGATTGCACGTGAACGTGACCGTGCTCCTCTGCAAGCGACGGCGCACGCCTACACTTTTCCCACGCTTTGGCCGGCAAGGCTGAGCAAATGGCCTGTCCCTGGGAACAGGCAGTGAGGACCGTGGCATGCAAACCAGCTCCTCTCTGCTGTGGTGGTGCCCCGAACAGGGCTGAATCAGCAGCAGCTGGCAGGTCTTCCACTGATGATGCTCTCCCTCTTTTTCTCTTCCCTTCGCCTTTCCCCACTCCCGCTTTTCACGTTTAGGAATCTTGACTTTGAAGGAGAGGAGTGAGAGCGTGACTCGGGGATGTGCCAACGCAGACAGAGGGAGAAGGCGCTTTGTTTCAGTTGGAGGATTCCCATTAAAGCCATGCAGATGTTTTCAGTTATCCTTGGTGTGCTTCAGGCATTCAGTATCTCTAGACCAGCAAGCTGAGGGGAACGTCACAGTCAAGGGGAGTTTGGTGGTGTACAGTCTGTGTGCGTACGTGCGTGTGGGGGTGTGGGTTTGTAGTGGTAGAGGGACTGCTACTGCTTTATCATTCAGTGCTCTTCTTTTAATACCTAATTCCTCCTCTTTGTTTTCCTTCTCTTTTTTCCAAATGTAAACTGGGAATGTCCAAAATAATTTTCTGTTATATTTGATGCATTCTCCACTTTCTTCTTGATCACGACTGGGTTTTTAGTCTGGTTTGGAGTTCTGGCTTTAATTCACTCTTATGTCTCTTACTGGTACAAGAGGGATGCCCTCTGCAGCAGGGCAGCATAGAGAGCGTCCGAGCAGTTGGCCTAAGGTGAAAGAAAAGCATTTGCTCCCTGCGCTCCAGTTTTACCTTTCTTGGTTGGTTTGGCAAGTATCACAATAATGTGTGATGAACTGACTGTAAACCCCATTAACCGTCTCCCCGTGCCACTGGGGGGGGTTGGTAGGGAATCCGGGAGTGAAGTTGTGCCGGGAAGAAGGGAGGGGTGGAGGGAAGGTGCTCTGAGATTTGGTTGTATTTCTCATTACCCTGCTCTGGTTGATTTGTAATAAATTGAGTTAATTTTCCCCAAGCGGAGTCTCTTTTGCCTGTGACGGTAATTGGTGAGTGATCTCTCCTGTCCTTATCTCGACCCACAAGCTCTTTGTTATATTTTTCTCTCCCCTGTCCAGCTGAGGAGGGGGAGTGATAGAACGGCTTTGGTGGGCACCTGGCATCCAGCCAGGGTCAACCCACCACAGGGGGAAATGATGTACTTAAGAAATGATGTACTTAAGCCACACGAAAAAGGCCACAAAGCTCTTGTGAAACAAGATCCCCTTTGTATGATCAACGCATGCCTTGCTAACAACTGTGCCCCTGAAGAAGAACTAAAAAACTGAGAAGAAGGGAACATCCTACTCCAGGAGGCGCCAAAAAGTTGAATAATTGCTAATAGGCATGAAGTCAGAAGCATCTTTGAATACTGGAGGAAAGGTGAAGAAAGGTGGCAGGGGGAGATCATGACCACCAACTCAATTCCACACCAAAAAGACTTACCCCCCCACTCTCCTTGAGCATGTGCTGTAGAAGAAAAGAACACTGGACCTTTAATTCCAAGCAGGGAAACTGTAGCCCAATAGAAACTGTGCAAGATAAGCTACTCCCGGCAATAGTTTTGGGAAGAACTTTGGAAATCGAATATGTATAACTGAACTGTATAAATTGCTTGCCCCTTTAGGCATGAGGGGTGCTAGTGTTGCGGATTACCACCTAGCCCCCATCTTTGCGTAAACATGAACCGGATTAAAATACCTCTGCTCTGCTGTGTTTATATTGGCATTTTGCACCCCGGGTAAACGACCCCACTTTTGGGACAACAGTGGGGCAGGCAAAGCACCGCATCCCGCAGGCCGAGGGGCTCAGGCACCCACGCCGCTGCCGGAGGACAGCCGGCAAGAGGTTTGGCATCTGGCGAGGGGCTGCTGGGCCAGGGTGCCCAGGCACCCACCCCACTCCCCCAGCCGCAGCCACGAGTGCTCTCAGTGCTGGGGCAGAGGCCGTAGCAGCTGCCTGTGCCCAAGCCTGTCCCGAGCGGAGGGAAGACTTTGCTGGCGAGGAGCAATCCAGTGAAGGCATTGCTGAAATTGCTGGGCTTGAAGTTGCTGCCGGGCCAGGAGGGGGCCGAGGGGTCCTTGTGCAGCACGTCCTGCTCCAGGGGCAGCAGCTCTCAGGCCAGCAGCAGTCTGCTGGGGGGGACGCTCAGCAGGGACTCGGGGACGGGGACCCATGATACCGAAAAGCCGGTCGAAGAAACTCTCTAAGACTCATTTTGGAGTTTTAGAAAGTAGGCATTCCTACCCCTACTTCCCACCCCGGCTGGCCAACGCAACGTGCTGCCTACCTTCTTGAAGAACAGCAGTGGTCTGATGCTGACGAAGCCCATCTTGTTCTTCTGGACATGTTTCAGGAGGAAAGCATCCTTGGCCAGGTTCTCGTCAGAGAGGTGGAATTCCACCTGGGACACAACCCTCCTGGCCAGCGGCTGGTCAGGGACGGAGTAGCTGCAGTCCAAGAGATCACCCCCCAGAACATCGCTCACATCGCAGAAGCTCCCGGCAAAGCAGCAGGGACACGGGTGTGACTTGGTGGCCTTTGGGATGTGCAGCACTGCCCAGTCCCAGCCACAGCGGTGCAGATGGCAGAGTCTTGAGGAGCAGGGGGGCTCAGCTGCGCTCTGAAATGAAACGGAGTTTTACGCTTTTAGAAGCGCGCTTGCCTTCACGCCCCCAGCATCGGTCCCTGCCACAAGTTACGCAGCACATGGCCTTGCACAATCTTGCAGCCAGAGGTGCCTCACGAACAGAGCGCAATCTCTTTGATTACCAGGATACAGGCCAGGAGAGATCTTTGGCCTCCGGTTCACGGCAGTTGTCCCGACTCCCCCAGGCCACACACTGTTCACACAGCGGGAGCGAGAGGCCTGTGTCCTTGGTACCCTTGGGGTGTCCTTGCTAGCGCCGAATCCTCCAAGCACGAGGAGGGGATGTACTAACCCCATCCCTGGGATCCCGTAGAGCGCAAACAGCCCCAGCACCCCGACACCGGACGTTGGGCAGAATCCAGTCCTTTTCTGGGAGCACGCGGCGGCGGGTACCGTCTCCTCCGGGGTGTCACGCACCCAGGGAAAGGGCCGCCCCCTCCCAGGGGGATCCAGAGCTGCTGCTTTTCCCAGCAGGAGACTGAAAGACCTGACAGCACTACTGGAGCGAGGGCTGGGGGAAAGCGTGCCACCGAGCGACACCGCGTGACCTTCCTTCGTGCCCTCGAGGTCCTTTTTCCTATTTCTGCCTCGCTCCGGTCAACGCAGCGAACAGAAGCGTGGGCAACCATCACAAACGCATTTGCCATCTGGCGCAAGGAGGCTGCGGCTGCAGCTTGGTCCCCGCTTGGCTCAGCTGAATCAACTTGTTGTTCTTCCCCCACCGGAAAAATACTGTTGAAAGCCAAGAGCATTTGCACCCGCAGACCCCGAGAGCCGCCTGTAGGCCCCGGGGCCACCCCAGCCTCCCTTAACCCTTTCCCTCCCCAGGAGGAGCTGGGGAGGCTCTTGGGGGTGGGGCGGAACACAGGGAGCCCCCACATTCCTTCCGGGGAGACGCCAAAGAGTCCTTGGCAGCCAACAGCCAGAAGGGACCATGGCGCGGCCACCAACGCAGCTCCCACTGCCTGGGCCATGGGGCCCCCCGGCGCCCCAGCTTTTCCAGCCATTCGTGCTCCCCAAAACCTTCTACCCTCGAGGTAGGGACCGACCCCAACCCCTGCAGCCCAGGGACGCTCTTGGGGGGCAAGAGCAGAGGTGACCGCCGGCCATCGCTCCTGTCTCATTCTCTTAGGCTCAGCCAACCCGTGCCGCCTGCCCACGCGGGAGCAGCCCTTCCCTGCAGCCCGGGCCCCCCGCGCCCCCCAGGCACCACCAGCAGGTATGGCACCCCAGTCTGCTCTGGCACCTTCGCCATCCCCATCACACCCGTTCCCCCGGCACTTTTCGCATGGGGGTTCAGCAAGCCCCGGTGAGCATCCTTGCCCTCGCCCGGGCGGCGCGTGCCCAGTAAAGCCCATCTGCAGAGAATTCCCCAAATATTTGGGGCCACCTCTCCCCTTTCACCTCCTAGATGCCAGTCTCCTCCCCGATTTGCAACCCTGTCCCACCGGCACAGCGGTTCACCCCGTGGGGATCACCCCGGCCACAAGCTCCCCACACCCCTGGCCCAGAGCTGGGGGATGTCGGCCATCAGGGCCGGCTCAGCGGGTGCCCCTGGACAGCCACCCCGGCCCAGCACGGTTCCCCCTCACCCACACAGGTCTGCAGAGGGCTCCATGTGGCTGCCTCTTCGACCCCCGAGTCTTCCGCATCCAGTGGACAACCACCGACCTGCCTCCACCGGCCAGCGCCACGCTCGGCCAAGGCGCCACTTCTCTGCCAGGTGCTGCCCTGTGGGGTCCCGGGGGCTGCGGGGCCCCCCAGGGCCAACCATGATACCTCACACACTACAAAAACCAGAGGAGTGGGGTGACCCCAGACCCTCTGGAACTGCCAGTGTCCATCCCTGGCTACCAGCACAGCGAGGGGCAGCTGGCACAGATCAACATCCCCAGCACGGCCACCCCTGTGGGGGCACCCCTGGGCAGCGATGTCCACACCAGCCCCTGCGCTGCCACCAACAACGAAGCCCTTGGGGACACTGCAGGCGACCTTGCAGTGTCCGAGGAGATGGTCCTGGAAGAGGCCCTAAGGCTCTTCGGTTGCTCCCTGGATGGAGTGGGGGTCAGCCAGGATGCTCCCAGCAGGAGCTCCGTGCCCGAGGACGCTGGTGGCACCAGCGCAGACACCCCAGACCGTGACTTCAGCTCGATCTTGCTGCCTGAGGAGATGCTCACCCCCGACTACTGCATCCCCAAGCTCAGCGACGCCATGCTGAGCCTCAAAATAGTCAACGGCGGCGGGATGGAGCCCCAGGAGCCGTGGCAGGATGCGGGGATGGACCTGCCACCGTCCCCACCTGCCACGGCCGGCAAGCAGAGGAAGAGGCAGGCGCAGAGCTCCTTGCCAATGGCACCCAGCAAGCGCAGGGCTCTGGCAGCCAACGTGAGGGTGTGAGGGGGGGGTGGGGATTAGACAGGGGTGAGAGGGATGGAGATGGGGGGAGTGGGGGGTGGGAGAGGAGGGGTGGGGTATATGGCAGGGGGGGTGGGCGGGGGGGGCTAGGGAGGGGTTAGACCAGCTTGGATGGGACCTTTTCTCTTGTCTTTTCAATTAAAAGCTGTTTCTCCAGAACCGCTCGGTGCCTATGTGGGAGGGGGAGGGAGCACAGGGGGCACCAAGAAACAGCCCCCAAGAGGTGCAAAAGCCCCACTGAGCCCCAAATCCGAGCCAGCAAGCCACGAGGGGAACCCAGCCACCCCCAGGGCCCAGTCACCACCAGCGGGGCAGGCGATGGTGGGGGGGGGACGGGAACGGGAACAACTCCCCTGTCCCCTTCCCCAGGGGAAGCAGCCCTTTGTGGGGAAGCCAGGACAGACAGGTCCCTGCAGGACTCACGGACACGGCCCCACGCAGAAAGCAGCACAGAGCCCCTGCGACAACGACAGACCTTGGGGGCCGGGGGGGACACGGGCACACACGACAACAAGGGCTGCAAGGCCTTCGTCTTGAACACCACCAGCGTCCCCTCCAGCGGGGACAGGGCTCGGTGCACAGCCCTTCAAAGCCTCAAGACCATCACGGCCTTCCTCGGGTCCCACTGACCTCAGCCCCCAAGAGCCCAGCTTTGCCTCACTGACACAGCAAAATAATGCCAAATCACCCTAAGAATGGCGAGGGAGGGAGCTGCAGGCCAGGCAGGGACCCTCCTCCACTTGTCTGGCTGCGCCTTGGGCAGCCGCAAGACCAGGAAGGGGGGAGAAAAAATCAGAAGGAAAAAAAAAAATAAATCACTGCACCAGCCAGAAAGTGCCTGGAAACTTCATCCCTCTTCATTGCCCATTTCCCATGCGAGCTCCACAACCTGGGAGCAACGCAGCCAATAGAACCTTGGAGAAGCAGACTCACAGCCTGCTGCAGCTGGCCCTGCTCGAGCAGCCGAGGTGGGCTGGATGATCTCTAGAGGTCTCTTTCAGCATCCATTCTGTGCTGCTGTGACTCTGTCTCTATCATGGTTTAAGCTATAAAAATGAGAGCTATAAAAATGGAACGCTGTGTTAAGAGCACAAGGCTCTGCTAGCAACGACCTTGCTGTGGCTCCTTGCTGTGCTGAGCCCAACCGCGTTTTTAAGAGTAGATTCTTAGTGTGAGCAAAAGTGTGATTATTTTATTTTGTAATTTATGTAAATAAAGTGGGTTTGGTTTGTTTTTTTTTTTAAATAAGACTCTTCCAGAGCTCAGGTCAGGCTGAACCTGAGGGAAAGGGGCAGAGCCTCGCAGAGGGCAGAGCCACATCATGATAGGGGGGCCAGCAGGATCAGGGGGCCATGCGACACCCCCTGCTCACGTCCTGCCGGCTCCAGGAAGATGGTTGCACAAAGGACTCGGGGCGCAGCTCCAGGGACAGGGGTTTGGTGACCTGGCTCCAGCGCCTCTGGGGCCAGGGGCTAGGAGCTGTCGGGGGCTTCAGGGCTGTCAGGGGCTTCGGGACTGGGGGCTGCAGCCCTCTGCTTCAGAGGGACGATGCAGATGCTGTTCTTGGCCTCTTTGACTCTCCACCACGAGCCAAGCCTGCAGATGAGAGAGATGGGGGCTACCCTCCGCCAAGCCCTTGGAGGAGCAGGGGGGGGCTGTGCCCCTGGGCAGCATCAGGGAGGGGGGACAGTACCGGTGCTGCTGTCCAAGGCCAGCCACCAGGAAGTCACCGGCTGCAGAGAACTTGAGGCTGTTAACAAAACCCACCTGGAGGGGACAGGGCAGGGTGAGGGGCTCTGGCAGCCTCCTCCTGCCGCCCAGGGAGGGGAGCCCCCGCCCAGAGATGCCCCAAGCCCAGCTCCAATCCCCCACCTCCCCATCCATACCAACGGGATGTCCCAGAGGGGCTCCAGCTTCCGAAATCCCTCACCGCACTTCCAGAGCTTCACGCTGGCGCTGTGGGAGCCTGGGGCAGAGAGAGGACTGCCATGCACTCCCACCCAGGTAAGGGAGCAGGACGCCCCCCTCTCCACACCCCCACTCCAAAGCAGCTGCCACACACCTGTAGCCAGGAGGTCCCTGTTGCGCAGGGCGGCCACTGCTGAGATCCAGTATGGCTGCTGCAGGCCCTGGGCATCCTGCATGCCATGTGCCTGCCGGGCCAGTGCCAGCGGCTTCTTTTTCGTTAGCCCCCACAGGGCTAGGGACCTGCCAGGGAGGGAAGGGGCGAGGGGGCCGAGGGGGGCACCGCCTGCGCACCCCAGGCACCACCCCAGCCCTGTGCTCACCCGTCATCGGCGCCTGACACCATGTGCTCCTCACTGATGAGCTGGATACAATCGATGGAGCCCCTGTGAAGAGAAGGGGCAACTGCCATCAGTTATGAGCATGCTTTGGGATCCTATTTAGGAGACAAGGGCTCACCGGGGCATCAGCATCCCCACAGTGCCGGCAGGCTCCTAGTGATGCTTGGCACCTGCACACCGCTGCCCCAGCCTGACCCCCCTGCCTGCAGCCCCCTCTCCCGCCCCAGACCTACTGGTGCCCGTAAAACACAAGCTGCGACTCCTCCGGGATCTTCCAGAGCCGCACGGTACCGTCCCGGCCCCCTGCCGTCACACAGCACTCCCGGCTCAGGCTGTCCAGCCCCGTGATGACATCCTGGTGCCCGAACCTGGAGAAGGAGATGGCAAAGTGCTGTGGCAAGCAGGGCCCTCTGCTACCACAACTCCCCCGGGCCTGCTGGCTCTTGTGACTTCTGACATCCCCAGGCAGGAGTGGCTGCGCAGCTGGCGGTGCGGGCAGGAGGCAGAGCTGCCCTTCCTGCTGGGGACGTGGAGGGGAGGATGCTGCTGGAGTCAGAGCATTGGTGGCTTTGTAGCTCCCGAGCTCGGCCACGTCAGCCCAAAGCAGCACAGGATCCTTGGACGGTGGGAGGCAGAAAAAGGGATTCGCCCCGGCGTGGCCCCGCAGAGGGGAGGGAAGGCTTCAGTTTCAACTTTGGCTTCAGCTTTGGCGTGGCCTTCTCCTTCCCTCTGTTTCAACAGCCCAGCAGAGCAGCTGGTGCTTTGTGGCAAAGATGAAGCGCGTGGACAGGCGTTGTCCTAGACCACTGGAAAGAGTGGCTGTCCTGCCACTCTCCGGAGGCTGCCGCGTCCTCCTCCAGCTGAGGTGTCTCCTTTCCTGTTAGACCTCAGGAAGAGGAGATACCCCAGCCTGCAGAGCATCCTAGGGCTGGGGCTCCAGCGTTGTCTCTGCCTGAGCAGAGTCCTCGCTGGGGACTGAGTGTGACCTCATCCGTGCCCTCGTCATCTGTAAACTCAGCCGTGGTAGGTTAAACCTCGACTTCAGCCTTCCTCGTCCCAGGATGAGGAGTGTCTGAGTTGCCAGGGAGGAGACCAAGGGGCTGGTGTCTTTGCTTGGGCCTTGAAGGACTGTGGGGACAAAGCAGCAGAGGTGAGGTGACAGCCCCATATCCCTTCCAGGCAGGGCACATTGCACCTCACGATTCCCAGGGCCAGGAGGGAACCAGGGGGCAGATGGCTCAGCTGGAAGCTGCTGGTTAGGAATACGCCCCTCCCGAAACACCCCTCTTCCCACAGATGTGCTGGGAGCAGAGCCCCCCTTGCCCAGGCTAGGGGGGGGAGCTCCATGCCAAGGTCCTTCCTCCTCCCCGCTGCCTTCACTCACTCTCTCTGATGTACTTGTGCTCGTTCTTGTGCTCATCCACATCCCGTCCAAGGAGTCCTGGGGGGACACAGCATGCCAGGGACCCACTGGCCATCAGGGACCCACCAGCCAGCCTGTCTGGCCACACAGTTCCCTGGGGAGGGCTGACCCCAGGGTGCAGCATCGGGGAGGGGATGGATGAGCCTCCTGCCAGCCCTACCTGTGCAGGCAGGAGTGGGAGAGAGTGAAGGGGTGCCCCACAGGTCCTGCACTGGGACACAGGGACCCTGGGAGAGAAAGGGACCCTGGGGCTAGGGGCTCACCGATGAACCTGACAGCCTCCAGCCGCAGGGACTCCTGCGGGCTCCGCAGGTAGGTCTGGCTCTTCCACAGGTAGTACGTGGCCCTGCTCCTCTTCCTGGCCAGCTGGAGAGAAGGGTGCAGAGTTGGCACAGAGATGGCCCCCCCGTTGGGCCATCCCTCCACCAAGGACCACCCTTCTTCTCCCCAGCAGGACATTCCCAGCTCTCCGCTCTCCGCATTGGGGTTCGGAGGGAGCAGAGGGCTCCCAGGCAATGCTAGGGTGCCATCCTGGTGGCGGGGTCCCCTTTGGGACCCCGGAGGTGAGGACAGCCTGGAGCAGAGCCTGTTCCAGGAGGGTGCATGCAGCTGTGGGGACACTGCCCTTGGTCCCCTCTGCTGGGCACGGGCAGGGCTTACCCAGGGCAGATCCCAGGGGTGTTCGGGCTATGCTTACCAAGCACTCGCAGATCCTCCACGCCTGCGCCGTCTCGGCCAGTCGCACCAGCTGCCTCCACTTCAGGAACTGGCCAGCGCTGCGGAGGGCTTCCTGGGAGGCCTGGTGAGCAGCACAGATGCTACCACCACCATGGGGGGCACAGGACCCTGCGTCCTCCCTCCTGGTGGGGCTCAGAGCCTGTCCTGGCCCATGCAGGGAAGACGCACCAGCTGGGGACTGATGCTGCCAGCAGGTTCAGCACCCCAGGGGAAGAGGAGGGCAGCCACCCTCTCTGGCTGGAAGCCTGTCGGGGCTTCAGCGTTTCAGCTTTGGTGGCCCCAGGCTGCTGCGGAGCCGTAGTCCAGTCTCTGGGGCTGCAGGGACCCATGCCAGGGGCTGTGTGGAGGGAGCTGGGTGGGAAAGGGACCCACCTGCCCATCCACCAGGCAGCAGGAGGAAAAAGGCAGCAGTGGGCAGGGAGGGGGGCTCTGCCTGTTCCTAGGGACTCAACAAGCTAGACCTCACAGTGCAGTGTCAGCATTGCCCTCCCCAAAGGACCAGTCAGGTTGGGAATCCCACCTTGGCCACACTCTCGTCCTGGTCATGCAGGTGAAAGAGCAGCGGCAGCAGGCTGTCCCACACCACCTTCTTCATCTTCTTCTTTTCAGCACCCACCACGAGCCCCATTGCAATTTGGAAGAGATGGATGGAGAGCTCCCGCACCGTGTCCAGCTCCTGGGGGAAGAGGGGAGGAGGACCTCAGCCACAAGCCCATGGCAAGCAAGGGGCTGACATGGAGACAGACATCCCCAAAATGGCTGCAGGCAGCCCTGCTGCAAAAGGCAGCGAGCTGCGGCATGCAGATGGTCTGCCCAGGGAGACTGGGGTCTCCGGGGCTGAGGGCCAGAGAGGGAGGCCCTGCAGAAGGCTGGAGGATGCTGCCAGAGCAGGGTGTGCATTGGTGGGGCTCAGCACGCCTGCTGCCATCCTGCCACCACTGTCCCCCGCTGCGGCAGGGAGGCCGAGCCGGAGTGAGTCCTTGGTGGGGGGTTTGTGACACAGCACGGAGCCACCAAGGGCAGCAACGGGGTCTGGGGACTGCAGGGCAAAGCATCCCCCTGCAGAGCACAGGGGCTGCAGTGGGAGGCATGAATGGAGGTGCCCAGGAAGGGGGACATGGGGCTCTCCCCCAGCCTTACATTGTTGAAAAGCAGCAGGAGCTTTCCAGCCAGTGCCAGGGCAGTGAGGCTGAGTCTCTTCCCCTCCAGCAGCCAGAGCATGTTGCCAAGCACGGGCAGGGCCGCGGCGCTGGCATCACTGTCATCATCCAGCAGCTGGTCCATAACGTACGGCAGCAGGATAAGGGCTTTCCTTTCCTGTGTGAGACATGCCACCTCCTTTTTGTAAAGGAGCCACCGATCACAGGGGTGAAAACCCTCTCCACGAACACCGGCCTCCCCACTGGGTTCTCTGCAGGCAGTGCAGGTTACGAGGGCAAGGTCCCGGCAGACAGGGCTCACCAGCATGCCCATGGGAAGAGCAGGGCACAGAGGGGGAGGACAGACAGCACTGGCTCCTTGCCAGCCCTTCGGCTGCCCCCTTCTCCACCAGACCCCCCTGGATAGGCTGGTGGGTGACTGGCGCTGCCTGGAAAGCTGCCCAAGCTGCCAGCAGCCCCTGCCATGGCTGCTGTGTTTCACCCTGGGGCTCAACACCTCACGGCCAGGCCCTGCAGACCCCACGCTCAGGCCGGTTGCTCTGCCGCCAGCATCCCTGCTGGGACGTGCTGGCAGTGGGAGCCCGTTCCCGTCAGCACTGCTGCTTCTCTCCTTGGCATGGCACAGCCATGGGGCAGAGGGCCGGGGAGGCAGGAGAGCTGGCAGCAGCCAGCACAGCCCACAATGCCCAGGAAAGCCTGAGCTGCCACGTTACCCACTGTTCCACCCTGGGCTGCTGTCCCGGCTGCCCCCTACTCACTGTGTCAGGCCTCTCGGTGAGCCTGAGGATGGCCCTGAGCACCAGGCTGGGCATCCCCAGGCACTGGCTCTGCAGATAAATGGGGAAGATTTCCAGGGCACGGACCAGCTCTTCACTGATGTTGGTAAAGTCCAGCATCTGAAACACAGGCAGTGGGAGCTGGTGAGGTGTGGTGCTGGCTCCAACCATCAGCTCAGGACAAGGACGCAGGGCAAGACCAAGCCCAGACGGAGAGAGGCAGCAGGGATTGCAGAGAGTCCCCGTGCCCCACATCACAGCACATTGCTTGCTCATCTGCTCCTCCATGGTACCAACCAGAGCCCACCCACTGCCCCAGCTTTCCCCACAGTGGTGGGCATGGGAGAACCGAGCATCGGGAGGAGCTTGGAGTGGTGCCATCAGGCTCACCTCAATGAAGAAGACCATAGCAACCATCTGCCAGGTGGGGTCCTCTGTCCGGAGGAGCTCTACCAGATGGCAGAAGATGGCGGAGCGCAGGCGCCTTGGCATCTTCATCATCTCCCTGACGGGGAAGGAGGCACTGTCAGGCCTGAGCCAGGCAGGCACATCTTTTGGGGGTTTGCACCAGCCTGGACATCGCCAGTCTGTACCACTTTCTCCAAGTAATGGGGACCCCACTGCCATCAGCCCCAAGGGAGGGGGTGGCATGGGGTACCCTGTCCCCAAGGAGCAGGGAGAAGGGGCTCTCACCTGGCGATAATGCGCACTCCCATGAGGTGGGTCTGGGAGCTGAGCAGGGTGTCCCAGCCACCCTGCGCCTCGATGGCCAGTACCTGGTTCTCAAAACCCATGCTGCAGAGCAGCACTTTCATGGACTGCACCGCAGACCTGCACAAGGAGAAATGCTTAGCTCCCACCCTGGCTTGGCTCCGGGTGGTTGGCAGGGATGAGAGGAAAGGGATGGAGCACCTGATGGGAGTGAGCTGATCCTGTCGGTGCTCCGTCCAGAAGATGTGCACTTCCTGCAGCGTCAGCTCCGTGGTGAATGACGCTTGGAAAAGCAGCGCCAGGAAAAGCTGGGGGAAAATTGCCTCCACCTGCCAGAGGCAGACAGACTGCAGGAGGATCTCGCTTATCGCCCTGGTTGCCTGCAGAAGACACCCGGACGCTGAGATGTCCCCTCATCCCTGGGGAGGTCAAGCCTTGGGGCGGGCAGGGAAGGGGAGCAGGGGCCCCGGACAGCTGAGATCAGCCCCGGAGGTCAGCAAGGCTTCGTCCAGCAACTCACAGCCAGTGAGAGGATGCGCGGGTTGTCCTTGGTGGAGGTGGAGGTCTTGCGCAGTGACTGGTTCACCAGCAAGCTGAGCAGCTCCCTCAGCACCTTGTCCGCAGCCCGGAGGTCAGACATCATCGCCCTCCACATGGCCCTGGCGACACTGCAGGGACACGGGGCTCTGTCAGCAGGGACACCCCAGAGGATGGCCGGGCTGAAATCCCTCGGGAGGGTCTTGGGGCCCCTCTCCTAGTGTGAGAGGAGCCCCCAAAGGCTGGTGGTCCCCTTACCGGGTGCACGTCGGGGAGCACTGCAGCAGGCTGGCCACCAACTCCCTGGGGTGTTTGCGCACAAGCACCACCAGGGCCCTGTCCAGGCTTTTGCGGGCTACCACCGCCCTGACGGAGGGCCGGCTTCTGTAGATGGCCCACACGACGTTCAGCACCTGGAGGGGAGACACGGGTGGGAGTGGGGATGTCAGCATGGTGAGCGCGGCCATTTCCCCAGCTCCTACTGGGAGCTGCTTCCGTTCCTAGTGCGGTATGCCAGCTCGAGACGGCGTTAGTGCTAGCCAGGCACAGAGCCAGGGGAGGAACAGTCCCCCAGTGGGCTGGAGCATCAGCTGTGCCACCCATGGGCTATTCACCTGCCCCGGCTGGAAGGCACGGTCCGCCACAAGGACATCCACCATGTGGGCAGCCAGCCTGATGCTGTAGGCGCTTGGGTGTCTCAAGCTCTTGATAGCCATGAGGATGATGTCTGCCTGGTCGGAGGACTGGAGGTATTTTGTGAACATCTGCAGGATGAAGGAGAGGAGGGGAGATTTGTTGCCTCACCCAGAGCATCACCCAGAGCATCTTGACTGTGCAGTGAGAGCGGGGCACGGAGCCAGGCTGAGCTGGGGAGGAGACTGATGGTGGGCATCAGGGTCCCGCAGGGGACTGAAGCTCCCTGAGGGCCTTTGCCTAGCCCCTGCTCAGGAACAGCGTGAGCCCCTATCATCCCCACGCATCGGGTGTCCCTTCACTCACACTGAGCCAAAGGCACTTCTTACCAAGAAGATTTTGCGGGTGTGGCTGATTTTCAAAAGCTGCCAGGGCTTCATTGCTTGCCAGTCCTCCTGGAGCTGCAGCTGCTCTGTGCCATGCAGCCAGGGCCACCTGCCTGGGGGGGAGCAAAAACGGGGTGCTTAGAGAGAGGGTGCAGAAGTGGAAGTGCAGTCTGAGAGCATTGGGCAGAAAAGTTGCTGGCAAAGAAAAAGGGCACCAGACAGGTCCAGGGAGCAGGTACCCAGGGAGGGTCCAGGGCTATTGTGAGCGGGGGCAAGGCAAAATGACTTTTCAGACTGCAGGCAGGCAGGCAGGTTGGATAAGGCTTTCTCTCGTCAAGGAGAGTGGCCCCTGACTGCCCATGCCTGGGGGATCCAGCCCGACACAGCTTGTCTTACTTCTCTGCTGCAGGACAAACGTGTGCAGGTGATAGAGAGCTTCTGCAGCCTCAGGACGCATCCCCTTGTCCTTGCAGGTGCAACAGAGGGTGAGGTGCCCCACCAGCTTCCCCAGCATTACAAACTGATGTGTCTTGGAGCGCTGATGCCTGCGGACTGTGGCTTGGGCAAAGCAGGGGCAGACCTGGGGGAAGAGAGGCAGTGTGAGCACAACGGGAGCCCCAGCTGCTCCCAGAGCAGCTAGGCAGCAGCCAAGAGCAGGGCAGGGCTGCCGGACCCAGGTTCCTGCCTGTGCCCGGGGCAGCCCTGCCCTGCCCTGCCCTGCCCTGGGAGAGAGCATCGACAGGACAGGGGCAGGGCAAAGACCCCTGCTCCCGACCTGCTGGCTGGGTGCCCAGCTTCCCTGGGAGGTGCCGGGGCTCAGGGGCACAGGGACAGGGCACTGGGGCTGCCCAGACCAGGAGCTCGGTACCTGCGGCAGGGAGTAGGTGGTGATGAAGTTCACCAGCCTGGCGATCCGTGCCATGGCCCTCTCCTGCACCTCTGCCAGCTGGGAATCGGTGAAGGGCAGCAGCAGCTGGGAGGAGAAAAGCTGCTGGTGTGCCAGGGAGGTGGCATGGCACAGCATGGCACAGCCAGGCTTGCTCTGGGGCAGTGCCTGGGATGGGGCATGTGTCCTTCTCGCCCCTCACAGCAACCTGCTGCGGGCAGGCAGGTCACTGCATCCCGCTTCTGCTGCTGCCTCTGCTGCCTTCCATTCACTCCCCACCAAAAAACATCCCTCTGCCTCCCACCCAAGGACTCCAAGGCTTTGGGGTGACCACCTCACTGGGGACCTGTGGTGGGGGCTCTGGGATATGGCCCATGGTGAAGCTGGAGGGGGAAAGCCCCAGGGCTGGGCTCCCCTTGCCAGACAGGCAGGTCCATCTGGGAGGCAGTGTTGGGGAGGACGGGCAGCGGGCAAGGCTGCAGAGGTGGCGTGGGCTGGGGCAGGAGAAGGGGCTCTGGCGGGAGCCAGGAGGCAGGGGGGTGGGGGGGGGGCATGGCTGGTAAGGAGAGACATTCCCTGCCCCCCTCCTTGCACCAGGTGCTGGGGGTGGGCACCGCTCAAGCCAGGGGTCACTGCCCATGGGGACCCTGTGCCAAGGTCAGACCTCCAAGATGTTCTGCAGCTCCACGATGCCAAGGGTGCCGGCACTGCGTACCAGCACCTGCAGCATGCTGTCCATCGTGGCCAGGGTCTGTGAGGGGGACAGAGTCTTGGGGGCAGCCCTGGAAGCCTGGCAGGGGACGGCCATGGCCCTGCGGTGCCCAGGAAGGGGCCTCGCAGCCAGGGAACTCCCCATGTGTCGTGGTTTCAGCCCGGCCAGTAACAAAGGACCACGCAGCCGCTCGCTCACTCCTCCGCCCCCCTCCGGTGGGATGGGGAGGAGACGGAGGAGAGAAAAGGAAAAGAAACTGGAACCTCGAGGGTTGAGATAAAGGCAGTTTACTGGGACAAACACAAAAGAGATTACAACAACAACAACGGCACTAATGAAAAAAAGGTATACAAAAAGAGTGATGCACAGTGCAACTGCTCACCACCCGGGACCCGACGCTCCGCCACTTCCCCCACCGAAAAAACAGAGGCCACCCCCCGGCCCGCTCCCCATTTATATACTGGGCAGGATGTCACATGGTATGGAATAGCTCCTTGGCTAGTTCAGGTCAGCTGCCCCGGCTATGCCCCCACCTCCCAGGTTCCTGTAAAAATTAACTCTATCCCAGCTGAACTCAGGACATTATCCACCCCTTATTCTATACCATCTACATCATGCCCAGATCTTACTTTTTTTATTTTTTTCCAATCAACCACTACAACTTTCCTTGTCTTATATATAAGTATATGGACTCCACCCTCTGACCTCGCACACACACACACGGTGTTCCTTTAGCCTATGGGCTATCCTTCTAATGTGTCTATCAATTTTGGGGCTCTATCTGTTGTAACAGTTCTTCAGGATAAGAGAGAGATGGTGTGAGATGTTGGGTTGTTGTACGCTGCCTCTGGAACTTGTGGCTAGTATATTTGGTGCAACTCATGCCCCTGGTCTGCAGGTCGAAGATGTTGATCTTGAGGAAATTGGTGGGTGCCAGTTCAAGTTCTATCGCTGTTGTACTTGGCTTAGTTTCAAAAGTCCATCCTGTAGTCATTTGGATAATTCTCACAATAATACCCTTGATATGGCATATAGACACTATAGATCTAATGACATGCATTGGCAGGTTATTTAGCAGTTAAATATCATACAGCCCAATTCACTGGCTATTCTCTCCCAAAATCAAATCTCCCTGAGGTACACATCGAACCTCCCCATCCTTCTGCATCACCCACCAGGTGTACCTAGGTCCTTGAGCAAAAACAACCCCTTGAATGGGTTTGCTTCTGCTTGAGGGAGGACTAACCCAGACTGTCTTTCCTAACATACTCCTCATGCGCACTACAGGGATTTTATCCCCTTCTACAGTATGTGGATCTCTTGGTTGGGCGGGGCCAGCCCGATTGGCGGATCCTCTAGTATTAACTAACCAGGTGGCTTTTGTTAAATGTGTATCTCAATGCTTGAAAGTTCCACCCCCCATCGCTCTCAATGTAGTTTTCAGCAGTCCATTGTACCGTTCAATTTTTCCGGAGGCTGGTGCGTGATAAGGGATGTGATACACCCACTCAATGCCATGTTCTTTGGCCCAGGTGTCTACGAGGTTGTTTCGGAAGTGAGTCCCGTTGTCCGACTCGATTCTTTCTGGGGTGCTGTGTTGCCATAAAATTTTCTCTTCAAGGCCCAGGATAGTGTTCTGGGCAGTGGCATGGGACACAGGGTATGTTTCCAGCCACCCAGTGGTTGCTTCCACCATTGTAAGCACATGGCACTTGCCTTGGCGTGTTCGTGGGAGTGTGATATAGTCAATCTGCCAGGCCTCCCACTGTTTATATTTTAGCTATCGTCCTTCATGCGACAGGGGTTTTTGCCGCTTGGCTTGTTTAATTGCAGCACATGTTTTACATTCATGGATGACCTGTGAGATAGTGTTTATGGTCAAGTCCACCCCTCGATCTCGAGCCCATCTATATGTTGCATCTCTTCCCTGATGGCCTGAGGTATCGTGGGCCCACTGAGCCATAAATAGCTCACCTCTACGTTGCCAGTCCAGGTCCACTTGAGACACTTCAATCTTGGCGGCCTGATCTGCCTGGTGGTTGTTTTGATGTTCTTCAGTGGCTCGACTCTTGGGTACATGAGCATCTACGTGACGTACTTTTACCACTAGCTTCTCTATCCGAACAGCGATATCTTGCCACAGTGCGGCAGCCCAGATGGGTTTACCTCTGCGCTGCCAGTTGCCCTTCTTCCATTGCTGTAGCCACCCCCATAGGGCATTTGCCACCATCCACGAGTCAGTATAGAGATAGAGCACTGGCCACTTTTCTCTTTCAGCAATGTCTAACGCTAGCTGGATGGCTTTCACCTCTGCAAACTGACTCGATTCACCTTCTCCTTCAGCAGTTTCTGCGACTAGTCGTGTAGGACTCTATATAGCAGCCTTCCACCTTCGATGTTTTCCCACAATGCGACAGGACCCATCAGTAAACAGGGCATATTGCCTCTCATTTTCTGGCAGTTTATTATACAGCGGGGCTTCTTCGGCCCGTGTCACCTCTTTCTCTGGCGACATTCCAAAATCTTTGCCTTCTGGCCAGTCCGTAATCACTTCTAACATTCCTGGGCGACCGGGGTTTCCTATGCGAGCTCGCTGTGTGATCAGTGCGATCCACTTATTCCACGTGGCGTCAGTCGCGTGATGCGTAGAGGAAACTTTCCCTTTGAACATCCAGCCCAGCACTGGCAGTCGAGGTGCTAAGAAGAGCTGTGTTTCAGTACCAACCACTTCTGAGGCGGCTCGAACTCTTTCATATGCTGTCAAGATCTCTTTTTCAGTTGGAGTATAGCGAGCCTCGGATCCTCGATATCCCCGACTCCAAAACCCCAGAGGTCGGCCACGGGTCTCCCCAGGTGCTTTCTGCCAAAGGTTCCAGGTAGGGCCATTCTCCCCAGCTGCAGTGTAGAGCATATTTTTAATATCTTGTCCTGTCCGGACTGGCCCAAGAGCTACTGCGTGAACAATCTCCTGCTTAATCTGTTCAAAGGCTTGTCGTTGCTCAGGCCCCCATTTAAAATCGTTCTTCTTCCAAGTAACTTGGTAGAGAGGGCTTACAATTTGACTGTAATTTGGAATATGCATTCTCCAAAAACCCACAACACCTAAGAAAGTCTGTGTTTCCTTTTTATTAGTCGGTGAGGACATAGCTGCTATTTTGTTGATGACGTCCACAGGGATCTGACGACGCCCATCTTGCCATTTTACTCCTAAGAACTGGATCTCCTGCGCAGGTCCCTTGACCTTACTTTCTTTTATGGCAAAACCAGCCTTCAAAAGGATTTGGATTATTTTCTTCCCTTTCTCAAAAACTTCTTCTGCCGTGTTGTCCCATACGATGATGTCATCAATATATTGCAGGTGCTCTGGAGCTTCACCTTTTTCTAGTGCAGCCTGGATCAGTCCATGACAAATGGTGGGGCTGTGTTTCCACCCCTGGGGCAGTCGATTCCAGGTGTACTGGACGCCCCTCCAAGTGAAAGCAAACTGAGGCCTGCACTCCGCTGCCAAGGGAATGGAGAAAAATGCATTAGCAATGTCAATTGTGGCATACCACTTAGCTGTCTTTGATTCCAGTTCATATTGAAGCTCTAACATATCTGGCACAGCAGCGCTTAGCGGTGGCGTGACTTCATTCAGCCCACGATAATCTACTGTTAGTCGCCATTCCCCATTGGATTTCTGCACGGGTCATATGGGACTATTAAAGGGTGAGTGAGTCTTGCTGATCACTCCTTGGCTCTCCAGTTGGCAAATCAGCTTATGGATTGGGATCAGGGAGTCTCGGTTGGTGCGATATTGTCGCCGGTGCACCGTCGTGGTAGCAATTGGCACCTGTTGTTCTTCAACCTTCAGCAACCTCACAACCGAAGGGTCTTGGGAGAGACCCGGCAGGGTAGACAGCTGTTCAATCTCCTCCGTCTCCAATGCAGCTATACCAAAGGCTCAACGGTACCCTTTTGGGTCTTTGAAATACCCCCTCCTGAGATAATCTATACCAAGGATGCACGGGGCCTCTGGGCCAGTCGCAATGGGGTGTTTATGCCACTCATTCCCGGTTAGACTCATTTCAGCTTCCAATACGGTTAGCTCTTGGGATCCCCCTGTCACACCAGAGATACAGATGGGTTCTGCCCCTTTATAATTAGATGGCATTAGGGTACATTGTGCACCAGTGTCCACTAGAGCCTTATATTCCTGTGGGTCTGATGTGCCAGGCCATCGAATCCACACTGTCCAGTAGACTCGGTTGTCCCTCTCCTCCACCTGGCTGGAGGCAGGGCCCCTCTAATCCTGGTTAGAACATCCGTTACTCACTTTCTGCACACGTAAATCGGAAGTCCCTTCAAGGGGATCAGAAATGAGATCAGCCCATCTACTGCGTCTGGGGGACTGCTCACGGGAAACTGGAGCAGTAGTTTTCCAAGAATTCTCTTTTCTGGTTGCTTTTTCTCGCAACTCCTGTACCCGTGCATCCAAGACTGAAGTGGGTTTTCTATCCCACTTCCTCATGTCCTCTCCATGGTCACGCAGGTAAAACCACAGGTTAGTCCGTCGAGTGTACTTTCTCTCTCCTCTCTCTTGGGCAGAGGAACGCTTACTCCCAATAACTGCGATGCGGGCCTGTACAGGTGAGGAGGAGGACAGATCCACTTTGAATTGCTGGAACTCTCGGGACAACTCCTCCACAGCTGAGACACAGGCCCGTAGGGAGGAAGAGAGACTCCCTTCGTATTGCCGGAGTTGGACAGCCAATTCATCCACCGTTTGTCCATAGCCTTCTCTCCAGGACATTACTGCCAATGAGTTGGCATAGGTTGGTGGTGCACTTCGTAGAAACTTCCGCCACATGGGTTGTGTGCATTGGACTTCATCTGGATCTGTGGGTGACTGTGCATTTTCTGGATCATTGTAAATCACCTCCAGCACGGCTAATTCTCTCAGGTACTGAATACCTCTCTCCATGGTGGTCCACTTGCCTTGGTGACATGTAACTTCATCCCTGAAGGGGTATCTTTCCTTTACACCTAACAAAAGTCGCCTCCAGAGGCTGAGGACTTGTGTTTTTCTCCCAATCGCCTTGTCGATGCCCCCTTCCCTAGACAGAGATCCCAGCTGCTTGGCTTCCTTACCCTCTAATTCCACACTACTAGCCCCGCTATCCCAGCATCGGAGCAGCCAGGTAACAATGTGCTTACCTGGGTGGCGGCTAAAATCTTTTCGCATGTCACGCAACTCACTCATGGATAGAGATCGGGTAATTATTTCAGGTTCTGTCTCTACCTCCTGTTCTCGCGATGACCCTGGTTCATCTTCATCTCTCGCTAAGCGAACTGATTTCTTTGTGTGTCTTTTTCTGTACAGGGGCGACTGATACTGGCACAGGCTGGTTCTCTGGTTCAGCTGCAGTGTCTGTCACCGGGGTAGGGGTAGTCATGGTACCTGTTGTCGTGGTAGGGGCAGCCACGGTGCTTGTTGTTGGGGTAGGGGCAGCCACGGTGTCTGTTGTCAGGGTTTGGGTAGCCACGGTACATGTTGTCCTGTTTTCCATCTTTTCCCCCTTTTCCCCCCGAGGGTGCTGCATAATATCAAGCAGTGTTTGGTAGATATTGGCCAGAGCCCAGCACAGTGCAGCGAGTTGTATGTCTTTGGAATAGCCACAGCATTTTTCTTTCAAATATTCTGTCACTTCATAAGGGTTCTGTAGTTGTTCGGGAGTGAACTTCCAAGTCACTGGCGGTGAGAAGTTCTCTAGATACTTGCCCATATGCTCCCACATGCCGTGCCACCCATGAGTCTCCAGCTTTGGGGGAGATCTCTGAGTGGTACTCTTAAAGAGCGTTTTTGTAGCCCTAAACAAGACCTGAAACATATTCAGGAGGCATAGCACTAACAGCACACTGGCTTGCGCATCCCAAGGATATTCAAAATTCTCAAAAGCTGTTGTAATTAGTCGGAAGGAGAAGAGGGAGGTGAACGGACGGGGGGAGGTATCCCCCCCTAATTTCCCCATGGATTGGGTGTAATTACCAATAAAATCCGACAGAAGGCGCCCAAAGTATGGAAATGATATCACTGCCTCATACAGATACCAGCTTAACCTCATGACCAGTGATGTAATCATTTCATAAGTCGACATTGCCCAGTACAGCAAAATGATAATCCCAATCACTCTCCCAGAGATGAGATACGCAACTACAGGCAATACATAGAGCATATAAGAGCTTACAAAACGCCACCATGTAAACAAATGAAACAACATTGTGACTAACATCTATATATCTAAGAAATGCGTTTGGCAAATTTGTTTCAACACGCTCTGGCCAGATCTGTCGTTATCTCAACCCTTCTGCCCCACGTTGGGCGCCAAAAAGGACTGTCGTGGTTTCAGCCCGGCCGATAACAAAGGACCACGCAGCCGCTCGCTCACTCCTCCGCCCCCCTCCGGTGGGATGGGGAGGAGACGGAGGAGAGAAAAGGAAAAGAAACTGGAACCTCGAGGGTTGAGATAAAGGCAGTTTACTGGAACAAACACAAAAGAGATTACAACAACAACAACGGCACTAATGAAAAAAAGGTATACAAAAAGAGTGATACACAGTGCAACTGCTCACCACCCAGGACCCGACGCTCCGCCACTTCCCCCACCGAAAAAACAGGGGCCACCCCCCGGCCTGCTCCCCATTTATATACTGAGCAGGATGTCACATGGTATGGAATAGCTCCTTGGCTAGTTCAGGTCAGCTGCCCCGGCTATGCCCCCACCTCCCAGGTTCCTGTAAAAATTAACTCTATCCCAGCTGAACTCAAGACACCATGGTTCACCCCCTGGCACACCTTGGAGCAGAGTGAAGCATCAGGGCCCTGAGTGTCCTCCTGAGGAGGCAGGTGGAAGATGTTGCAGAAGCAGGCATACAGGAGGCTGTTCTTCTTCTCCTGCAGAAGCAGCCCCGCTCTGCTGCGGGGACAGAGGAGGAGGCAGACCCTGGGCTTAGAGACCTGAGCTGAGCCCCATGCCATGGGGGACCCCTCAACCCTCCATCACACTGGCACTTGCCTTTGCGGGGAAAACCCTGTGGCACCCCCTGCCCTGTTCTCTGCCTCCCTCTCAGACCCAGGACTGGGGATGCCCCCCACCTGGGACCGGGGCCATCGGGGCCACCAAGCTGGGGGCTGGGGCAGGTACCTCATGGAGATGATGGCCAGCATGGCTTGCTGCTGCACCATAATGCCCTGGGGGCCAGCGGGCTCCTCTTGCAGCAGCACCTGGGGAGCACAGCAGCGTGGGACAGCTCAGGATGGGGCAGTTTCCTTCGCCCAGCAAGAGCCTGTGGGGCTGGCAGAGCCCAGGTGCCCCCATCCTGGCACCCAGTGGTCCCAAGCCCCATGGCTGGAAGGGCTGTGCCCGTCACAGAGCCACAGGCTGGCCAAGGGACCTGCAAACATCCAGCCAGGCCGCCCAGGTGGCTTTGGAGCATCTCCAAGGATGGAGACCTGGAGCAGTGCTCATCCGCAACCCCCCTGCCTGGCCAAGCTCTCATCTGCCCCCGGGGCTGTGTCGCTGCCTGCTGCCCCTGCCCCTGCCCCTGCCTCAGCCTGACTGGCCGTCCCCTCACCTCGATGGTCTCCACCACCTCCGGCTGGCAGAAGTAAAGCATGTCCCACACAGCGGAGTCCACGCTGGTGGTGCTGCAGACGGTGCAGATGGAGGCCAGAAACCTCAGCTTCTGGGCCTCTTGCTGCCAGCCAGGGAGGAGACAGACAGACAGACAGTGTCAGGGGGGAGAGACAGCCAGGTGGGGGGCCCAGCACAGCCCCCAGCACCTTCTGAGCACGGGACAGGGGCCGAAAGACAGGCTGGGAGACACGGGCACAGCCTCATAGAAGTGGCCACGGATACCTTTGGTCTGCTCCTGAGGAAGGCTCGAATGATGTCCAGGGTATTGTCTTCCTCCCTGGGCAAAGCCAAGGCAGAGCAGCACAGATCTGGCCAAGAGAGAGCAGGAAGGGCTGGGGGGCAAGCAGCAGGGAAAACCCGAGCCCTCTGCCCAGCTCCCAGGGATGCCACAAGCCCTTGCTCAAGGCTGGGACACCGGTGTCCCCTGTGTGCCCCAGGAGAGAGGGTGTGATGCTGGAGGGCAGCACAGGGAGGGGGCCCTGCTGTGGTCTGGTAAGGGATGCGCTGGCACCAGGGCACAGGGAGAGTCCCTGTCCCAGAACGCCAGAACAGAGCTCCCTTCCCGGCCACTGCGCTGTGGGAGCTCCGATGCCAGCCTGGCTGGGGGATGTGAGCCTGGCCCAGGACAAGGCAGGGCAGGCTGGGGAGCCCCCTGCTCCACAGCACCCGCACACTCACCTGCCCGCAGCAGCTGGACCTCGGACATCTCATGGGGCTTTGGCCTGGATCTGGGAGCCGGGGCAGCTCCAGCCTTCTCCACCCAGGCCTGCCTAACGTGGCCAGGGGGTCTCTCCGCCATCCTGCAGGAGGGAGGGAGGAAAGGGGTGAGGAGGACCCCCTGCCACCCCAGGGGTGGTGGGGGCAGAGGTGGCTGTGCTCAGGGGCTCCTCGCTCCCAACCTGTCCCAACACTGTCCTCCCAGACACAGCGGGAGCAGGGCTGGCTGCCACAGGGTCTCGCAAAGTACCCCAATGTCACTCCCCTAAGCCCCCTGATCCCCCCTCCCCAGAAGCCCTCTGGCTGCCCCGGAGCACATGGACCCCTCCTCGCCCTGGGGGGACGGGACTGGCTCCCTCTTCCTCCTCCTCCCGCTATGGGGCTGGGGTTTGTCTGTATGGGGGCATCCCCCTTGTCGCAGACACCCCTCTGTCCTCTGTCCCTTCCCTCCCAGGGCCTGGTGCCACCCCCACCTATGGCCAGGCCGAGCCGGGGAGCAGCCCCCAGCCCCTCAGGCACGCCGAGGCTCTTCCCTCGTCCTCAGGAGGCGCAGGACAAGGCCCGCCGGGCTCCCCTCGCTCGAAGGCAGGTGGGCACACCGGGACACCAGAGGCCTTCCTGTGCGCTCAGCCACAGCGATCTGCGACCGTTGGGGTCTGCTGGCTTGCCCTGGTTACGGCTGCCGCGGCAGGCGGCAGGGTTCCATCGGCCGTTCGCTGGCACGAGGGAGGGGGGGAGTCCCCCCTCCCCCCCTCCCCGGGGCCTACGCCCCCGCTGGGCTCAGCCCGGGCCTGCTGGGTCGTCTGAGCGGGCGCGGGGGGCCGGGCCGGGGTGCTGGGGGACGCGCTACGCCCGGGGTGGTGGGGCCGGGAGCGAGGTGGCGTGGGCACAGAGGGGTCGGTGCGTGGGGACGGGCGGGAGGTGAGGCGAGAGGCCGGTGGGCAGCGGGAGGCTGCGGGTCGGGCCGTTGCGGCGAGCTCGGCCCAGCAGCGGGGAGCAAGGCGGACGGCAGCGGCGGCGGGGCCGGCAGGTGGGTACGGGCGGGAAGGGGACGGGAACGGGGGAGCGGGGGAAGAAGGAAGGAAGGAAGGAAGGAAGGAAGGAAGGAAGGAAGGAAGGAAGGAAGGAAGGAAGGAAGGAAGGAAGGAAGGGGGAAAGGGGAGGGGGAGAGGCATCTGGTGATGGGTCAGGGATGGGGTCGATGAGGGGGTCAGGGATGGGGTCGATGAGGGGGTCAGGGATGGTCAGTGAGGGGCTGGGGGCCACTTGTCTGGGAGGTCCAGCCGTGGGGTGGGCGCAGTGATCAGCTGGGTGGTGCCGTTCAGGTTTGTGCAGCCTGTGCGGGTGTAGCGTGGTTTGGAGTGATGGGGGGGTGCAGGCAGGGTGGGCTGCGCTGTGCAGGGGTGCAGTCTGTTTTGGGTGCTGGGGGAGGTGCCCTGGACAGACGTGTCATTCATGCTGGGGAAGCAGAACCAGGCGCTGGTGAGCCGGTGCAGCGGTTCCTCCTGCGCAACATTCTTAGGAAAACTCTCCTTTTTCTTTCCTTTTCCTTGCTCCTTCGCTTCCAGATCTCCGTGGTCGCAGTTTGTGCTGCCTCACCTCCAGCACAGCGTGCAGAATGAAACGACGGTCACAGAATTCGTCCTCCTGGGGTTCTGCAGCACCCCAGCCCTGCAGCGCTGCCTCTTTGGCCTTTTCTCTGCCCTCTGCTCTGCCACTCTGATGGGAAACGCACTTGTCTTTCTGCTTATCTGCCTGGACTACTGCCTCCCCATGTACTTCTTCCTCTGCCACCTCTCCATCGCGGACATCTGCTACGCCTCCAGCAATGTCCCCCGTATGCTAAGGAGCCTCCTTGGACAAGGCAGAACCCCCTCCTTTGCTGGGTGTGGGGCACAGAGCCATCTTTATTTAATCTTTGCACTTACGGCGTGCGTGCTGCTGGCCATCATGTCTCACGTTCGCTATGTGGCAATCTGCCGTCCCCTGTGCTATGCCCTCATCGTGATCTGGAGGCTGCGCCTCACCCTTGCCACGGTTTTGTGGGCTTTGGTGTTTGTATTTGGTACACTGCAAGCCTCTCTGGCTTTACACCTGCCTTTCTGTGGCCCCTGCGAGGTTGTCCACTTCTCCTGTGAAATTCTTGCTGTCTCAAAGCTGGCCTGCCCTGCCGCTCCTGCCAATAAAGTCCTGATCTTTGCTGTTTGTGTGTGCTTCTTCCTCTTCCCTTTAGCCCTAATCCCGATTTGCTCCCTGGACAGCCTGGCCACCGATCTGCGCATCCGCTCTGTGCCAGGATGGCACGAAACCACCTCCACCTGTGGCTCCCACCCGACTGTGGTGGGTGTCTTTTATGGAAACGCCATCTTCGTGTACGCGGGGCCCGGGAGCGGTAACTCCTCTGGGAGGGAGAAAGTTCTTTCCCTTTTCTACAGTCTCGTCAGCCCCAGTTTGAACCCCGTCATTGACAGTCGGAGGAACAAGCAGGTGAAGGAAGCCTTGCTGAAGCTTCAGAGAAGGAAGAGGGTCTTTCATTCCCTCTAGCTGGCGCTCTAGGCTTTCACCTGTCTCCTGTCTTTCTGCTCTTTCTTCTTGAGCTCTTGCAGTATTTCTCACGGAATGTTAAGTGGTTAAAAGTGTCCTCATTTCAGCTGGGATAGAGTTAACTGTCTTCCTAGTAGCTGGTACAGTGCTATGTTTTGAGTTCAGTATGCAAAGAACCTTGATAACACTGATGTTTGCAGTTGTTGCCGAGGAGTGTTTAGACTAAAGTCAAGGATTTTTCAGCTTCTCATGCCCAACCAGCGAGAAAGCTGGAGGGGCAGAAGAAGTTGGCACAGGACACAGCCAGGGCACCTGACCCAAACTGGCCAACAGGGTATTCCATACCATGCGACATCCCATCTAGTATAGGAACTGGGGAGTGGGGGGGAAATCGCTGCTCGGGGACTAGCTGGGTGTGAATGGTGGGTGGTGAGCGATTGCACTGCGCATCATTTGTACATTCCGATCCTTTTATTATTGCTGTTGTCATTTTATTAGTATTATCATTATTAGTTTCTTCCTTTCTGTTCTATTAAACCGTGCTTATCTCAACCCACGAGTTTTACTTCTTTTTCCGGATTTTCTCCCCCATCCCACTGGGTGGGGGGGGAGTGAGTGAGCGGCTGGGTGGTGCTTAGTTGCTGGCTGGGGTTAAACCACGACAGAGACAGAGTCACAGCAGCACAGAATGGATGCTGAAAGAGACCTCTAGAGATCATCCAGCCCACCTCGGCTGCTCGAGCAGGGCCAGCTGCAGCAGGCTGTGAGTCTGCTTCTCGAAGGTTCTATTGGCTGCGTTGCTCCCAGGTTATGGAGCTCGCATGGGAAATGGGCAATGAAGAGGGATGAAGTTTCCAGGCACTTTCTGGCCGGTGCAGTGATTTTTATTTTTTTTTCCTTCTGACTTTTTTTCTCCCCGCTTCCTGGTCTTGCGGCTGCCCAAGGCGCAGCCAGACAAGTGGAGGAGGGTCCCTGCCTGGCCTGCAGCTCCCTCCCTCGCCATTCTTGGGGTGATTTGGGGTTATTTTGCTGTGTCAGTGAGGCAAAGCTGGGCTTTCCGCGGCTGAGTGCAGTGGGACCCAAGGAAGGCCGTGATGGTCTTGAGGCTTTGAAGGGCTGTGCACCGAGCCCTGTCCCCGCTGGAGGGGACACTGGTGGTGTTCAAGACGAAGGCCTTGCAGGCCTTGTTGTCGTGTGTACCTGTGTCCCCCCCGGCCCCCAAGGTCTGTCGTTGTCGCAGGGGCTCTGTGCTGCTTTCTGCGTGGGGCCGTGTCCGTGAGTCCTGCAGGGACCTGTCTGTCCTGGCTTCCCCACCAAAGGGCTGCTTCCCCTGGGGAAGGGGACAGGGGAGTTGTTCCCGTTCCCGTCCCCCCCACCATTGCCTGCCCCGCTGGTGGTGACTGGGCCCTGGGGGTGGCTGGGTTCCCCTCGTGGCTTGCTGGCTCGGATTTGGGGCTCAGTGGGGCTTTTGCACCTCTTGGGGGCTGTTTCTTGGTGCCCCCTGTGCTCCCTCCCCCTCCCACATAGGCACCGAGCGGTTCTGGAGAAACAGCTTTTAATTGAAAAGACAAGAGAAAAGGTCCCATCCAAGCTGGTCTAACCCCTCCCTAGCCCCCCCCGCCCACCCCCCCTGCCATATACCCCACCCCTCCTCTCCCACCCCCCACTCCCCCCATCTCCATCCCTCTCACCCCTGTCTAATCCCCACCCCCCCCTCACACCCTCACGTTGGCTGCCAGAGCCCTGCGCTTGCTGGGTGCCATTGGCAAGGAGCTCTGCGCCTGCCTCTTCCTCCGCTTGCCGGCCGTGGCAGGTGGGGACGGTGGCAGGTCCATCCCCGCATCCTGCCACGGCTCCTGGGGCTCCATCCCACCGTCGTTGACTATTTTGAGGCTCAGCATGGCGTCGCTGAGCTCGGGGATGCAGTAGTCGGGGGTGAGCATCTCCTCAGGCAGCAAGAGCGAGCTGAAGTCGCAGTCGGGGGTGTCTGCGCCGGTGCCACCAGTGTCCCCAGGCATGGGGCTGCTGCTGGGAGCATGCTGGCTGATTGCCAGCCCGCCCAGGGAGCAATCAAAGAGCATTAGGGCCTCTTGGAGAGCCACTTTCTCAGCCACGGCAAGGGCATCTCCAAGGGCTTGGCTGGGGGGGACGTCGCCGCCGGGGGGTGCCCCCACAGGGGTGGCCGTGCTGGGGATGTTGATCTGTGCCAGCTGCCCCTCGCTGTGCTGGTAGCCAGGGATGGACACTGGCAGCTCCAGAGGGTCTGGGGCCACCCCACTCCTCTGGTTTTTGTAGGGTGCGAGGTATCGTGGTTAGCCCTGGGGGGTCCCTGGGGCTGCCCAGGCCAGGGGGGCCCCGCAGCCCCCGGAACTGCACAGGGCAGCACCCGGCAGAGAAGCGGAGCCTTGGCCGAGCGTGGCGGTGGCCGGTGGAGGCAGGTTGGTGGTTGTCCACGGGATGCGGAAGACCCGGGGGTCGAAGAGGCAGCCACATGGAGCCTTCTGCAGACCTGTGTGGGTGAGGGGGAGCCATGCTGGGCCAGGGGGACTGTCCAGGGGCACCCGCCGAGCCGGCCCCGATGGCTGACATCCCCCAGCTCTGGGCCAGGGGCGTGGGGAGCTTGTGGCCGGGGCGATCCCCACGGGGTGAACCGCTGTGCCGGTGGGACAGGGTTGGAAATCGGGGAGGAGACTGGCATCTAGGAGGTGAAAGGGGAGAGGTGGCCCCAAATATTTGGGGAATTCTCTGCAGATGGGCTTTACTGGGCACGCGCCGCCCGGGCGAGGGCAAGGATGCTCACCGGGGCTTGCTGAACCCCCATGCGAAAAGTGCCGGGGGAACGGGTGTGATGGGGATGGCGAAGGTGCCAGAGCAGACTGGGGTGCCATACCTGCTGGTGGTGCCTGGGGGGCCCGGGGTGCCCGGGCTGCAGGGAAGGGCTGCTCCCGCGTGGGCAGGCGGCACGGGTTGGCTGAGCCTAAGAGAATGAGACAGGAGCGATGGCCGGCGGTCACCTCTGCTCTTGCCCCCCAAGAGCGTCCCTGGGCTGCAGGGGTTGGGGTCGGTCCCTACCTCGAGGGTAGAAGGTTTTGGGGAGCACGAATGGCTGGAAAAGCTGGGGCGCCGGGGGGCCCCAGGGCCCAGGCAGTGGGAGCTGCGTTGGTGGCCGCGCCATGGTCCCTTCTGGCTGTTGGCTGCCAAGGACTCTTTGGCGTCTCCCCGGAAGGAATGCGGGGGCTCCCTGTGTTCCGCCCCACCCCAAGAGCCTCCCCAGCTCCTCCTGGGGAGGAAAAGGGTTAAGGGAGGCTGGGGTGGCCCCGGGGCCTACAGGCGGCTCTCGGGGTCTGCGGGTGCAAATGCTCTTGGCTTTCAACAGTATTTTTCCGGTGGGGGAAGAAGAACAAGTTGATTCAGCCGAGCCGAGTGGGCACCAAGCTGCAGCCGCAGCCTCCTTGCGCCAGATGGCAAATGCGTTTGTGACCGTTGCCCGCGCTTCTGTTTCACTGCGTTGACCGGAGCGAGGCAGAAATAGGAAAAAGGACCTCGAGGGCGCGAAGGAAGGTCACGCGGTGTCGCTCGGTGGCACGCTTTCCCCCAGCCCTCGCTCCAGTAGTGCTGTCAGGTCTTTCAGTCTCCTGCTGGGAAAAGCAGCAGCTCTGGATCCCCCTGGGAGGGGGCGGCCCTTTCCCTGGGTGCGTGACACCCCGGAGGAGACGGTACCCGCCGCCCCGTGCTCCCAGAAAAGGACTAGATTCTGCCCAACGTCCGGTGTCGGGGCGCTGGGGCTGTTTGCGCTCTACGGGATCCCAGGGATGGGGTTAGTACATCCCCTCCTCGTGCTTGGAGGATTCGGCGCTAGCAAGGACACCCCAAGGGTACCAAGGACACAGGCCTCTCGCTCCCGCTGTGTGAACAGTGTGTGGCCTGGGGAAGTCGGGACAACTGCCGTGAACCGGAGGCCAAAGATCTCTCCTGGCCTGTATCCTGGTAATCAAAGAGATTGCGCTCTGTTCGTGAGGCACCTCTGGCTGCAAGATTGTGCAAGGCCATGTGCTGCGTAACTTGTGGCAGGGACCGATGCTTGGGGGCGTGAAGGCAAGCGCGCTTCTAAAACCATAAAACTCCATTTCATTTCAGAGCGCAGCTGAGCCACCCCGCTCCTCAAGACTCTGCCATCTGCACCGCTGTGGCTGGGACCGGGCAGTGCTGCACATCCCAAAGGCCACCAAGTCACACCCGTGTCCCTGCTGCTTTGCCGGGAGCTTCTGCGATGCGAGCGATGTTCTGGGGGCTGATCTCTTGGACTGCAGCTACTCTGTCCCTGACCGGCAGCTGGCTAGGAGGGTTGTGTCCCAGGTGGAATTCCACCTCTCTGACGAGAACCTGGCCAAGGATGCTTTCCTCCTGAAACATGTCCAGAAGAACAAGATGGGCTTCGTCAGCATCAAACCGCTGACGTCCTTGAAGAAGGTAGGCAGCCCGTTGCGTTGGCCAGCCGGGGTGGGAAGTGGCCTCCACGTGGAGGATGCCTGGGTGTCTGGGTGTGCTCTGGCTGTCTGCGGTGAGGTGTACGGGGAGGTCCAGGCTCTGCTCAGGCTGCCTGTGTCCCGGCAAAGCGTTGGTGGTGCAGAGCTGGGTCCTGCTCTCTGCCTTCAATGTGCTGCAGCAGTTCTCCACCCAGGGAGGGTGGCTGGGGAAGCGGTGAGCAGTCCTCAAACCCCAAGCCCAGGGCTGGGTTCGCCTCTTCTGCCCGTGGTTCCCCTAGGCTGCTCTGGGAGAGATCATGCCTTAACTAAAAAACTGCAGGGAAGCACTGGTGGTGTGATGTCCAGGGAAGCTGTGTCTTCTTGCCATGGTCCGGGAGCACAGGCGACCTTCTCCCACAAATCCTGAATGGGGGATATTGCCTTGCCATGACCTCAGGTTGATGGGGTTGCAGCCTGCCTGGATGATGGGTTTAGGGTGGCCCCTGCCTGGGGAGACTCACAGTGACGCAGTGGCCCCCTCTGTCCCTCAGGTGAAATACCTGACGCATGACTGGTGGCTGACGCTTTACACCCTGCAGTTCTCGGAGCTGCTGGAGGTGAATGAGGAGGGCACCAAAGTGAGGCAGTGGCTGATAGCATACGTCCATACAGAATGTATGGTATGTCTAAATATTTGTTGGTTTTAATATTTTGTACCAGCCGTGGAAACTGGTTTGCTGCTAGGTGACTGTAAAAGGGAGATTTGGTAAATAATTATTAGAAATCTTATACTAACACTATGATTGAAAAAATAGACAGAAGTGTAGCCAAGTAATTAACTAGTAGAGTTAGTAACCCACTCCTAAGTTTTACAGTTCTTTGCTCTTATGACTGGATGTTCCTGTACATTAGATAAGATTAATATTGAAACTGACCATATATGACTAGAACCATGTTAATCTCCAAGATCAAAGAACAAGGATGACGAACAAGACTTGAAGGTCAGCCAACAGAATTTGAAATGGATCGGTGGGCGCAAAAGCAGCCCTTCGACTCAAATGAAGAACCGTTGCGTGCGATCAGATGTAGGCAGTCCTATGATACTCAGTTACAGTAATTTTTATGTCTATGTATAGTAATCTGATTAATATGTAATTAGTTACGCCATAGAACCTGTTTGTGCTGAAGCTGTGGCACGCATGCTAGGTGGAACTATCCCCCGTGCATCCAGCGCTGCAATAAAGAATGCCTACTTTCTAAAACTCTTAGAGAGTTTCTTCGACCAGCTTTTCGGTATCATGGGTCCCCATCCCCGAGTCCCTGCTGAGCGTCCCCCCCAGCAGACTGCTGCTGGCCTGAGAGCTGCTGCCCCTGGAGCAGGACGTGCTGCACAAGGACCCCTCGGCCCCCTCCTGGCCCGGCAGCAACTTCAAGCCCAGCAATTTCAGCAATGCCTTCACTGGATTGCTCCTCGCCAGCAAAGTCTTCCCTCCGCTCGGGACAGGCTTGGGCACAGGCAGCTGCTACGGCCTCTGCCCCAGCACTGAGAGCACTCGTGGCTGCGGCTGGGGGAGTGGGGTGGGTGCCTGGGCACCCTGGCCCAGCAGCCCCTCGCCAGATGCCAAACCTCTTGCCGGCAGTCCTCTGGCAGCGGCGTGGGTGCCTGAGCCCCTTGGCCTGCGGGATGCGGTGCTTTGCCTGCCCCACTGTTGTCCCAAAAGTGGGGTCGTTTACCCGGCGTGCAAAATGCCAATATAAACACAGAGCAGAGGTATTTTATTCCAGTTCATGTTTACGAAAAGATGGGGGCTAGGTGGTAATCCGCAACGCTAGCACCCCTCATGCCTAAACGGGCAAGCAATCTATACAGTTCAGTTATACATATTCGATTTCCAAAGTTCTTCCCAAAACTATTGCTGGGAGTCGCTTATCTCGCACAGTTTCTATCAGGTTGAAGTTCCCCTGCTTGGAATTAAAGGTCCAATGTTCTTTTCTTCTACAGCGCATGCTCAAGGAGAGGGGGGGGGTAAGTCTTTTTGGTGTGGAATTGAGTTGGTGGTCATGATCTCCCCCTGCCACCTTTCTTTACCTTTCCTCCAGTTTGCGAAGATGTTTCTGACTTCATGCCTATTAGCAATTGTTCAACTTTTTGGCGCCTCCTGGGGTAGGATGTTCCCTTCTTCTCAGTCTTTTAGTTCTTCTCCAGGGGAACAGTTGTTAGCAAGGCATGCGTTGATCATACAAAGGGGATCTTGTTTCACAAGAGCTTTGTGGCCTTTTTTGTGTGGCTTAAGTACATAATTTCTTAAGTACATCATTTCCCCCTGTGGTGGGTTGACCCTGGCTGGATGCCAGGTGCCCACCAAAGCTGTTCTATCACTCCCCCTCCTCAGCTGGACAGGGGAGAGAAAATATAACAAAGAGCTTGTGGGTCGAGATAAGGACAGGAGAGATCACTCACCAATTACCGTCACTGGCAAAAGAGACTCCGCTTGGGGAAAATTAACTCAATTTATTACAAGTCAACCAGAGCAGGGTAATGAGAAATACAACCAAATCTCAGAGCACCTTCCCTCCACCCCTCCCTTCTTCCTGGGCACAAATTCACTCCCGGATTCCCTACCACCCCCCAGTGGCACAGGGGGACGGGGAATGGGGTTTATGGTCAGTTCATCACACGTTATTGTGATACTTGCCAAACCAACCAAGAAAGGTAAAACTGGAGCGCAGGGAGCAAATGCTTTTCTTTCACCTTAGACCAACGGCTCGGAGGCTCTCTATGCTGACCTGCCGCAGAGGGTATCCCTCTTGTATCAGTAAGAGATGTAGGAGCGAATTAAAGCCAGGACCCCAAACCAGACCAAAAACCCGGTCGTGATCAAGAAGAAAGTGGAGAATGCATCAAATACAACAGAAAATTATTTTGGACATTCCCAGTTTACATTTGAAAAAAAGAGAAAAAAAAAGAGGAGGAATTAGGTATTAAAAGAGCAGCACTGAATGATAAAGCTGTAGCAGTCCCTCTACCACTACAAACCCACACCCCCACACGCACGTACGCACACAGACTTAACACCACCAAACTCCCCGTGACTGTGACGTTCCCCTCAGCTTGCTGGTCTAGAGATACTGAATGCCTGAAGCACACCAAGGATAACTGAAAACATCTGCATGGCTTTAATGGGAATCCTCCAACTGAAACAAAGCGCTTTCTCCCTCTGTCTGCGTTGGCACATCCCCGAGTCACGCTCTCACTCCTCTCCTTCAAAGTCAAGATTCCTAAACGTGAAAAGCGGGAGTGGGGAAAGGCGAAGGGAAGAGAAAAAGAGGGAGAGCATCATCAGTGGAAGACCTGCCAGCTGCTGCTGATTCAGCCCTGTTTGGGGGACCACCCCAGCAGAGAGGAGCTGGTTTGCATGCCACGGTCCTCCCTGCCTGTTCCCAGGGACAGGCCGTTTGCTCAGCCTTGCCGGCCAAAGCGTGGGAAAAGCGTAGGTGTGCGCCGTCGCTTGCAGAGGAGCACGGTCACGTTCACATGCAATCCTTTACCTTTTTCCTCCCTGGATTCAAAGGGTTTCTGTCTTCAAAGTGAGAGCCTTCCATATGGTCGTTTGTGACATTTCATCCAGGATAACAATCTCAGAAGGATCAGTCCTGCAATAAATATTTTACATAGCAATCCGTGATTATGGGAACTGATGCCACCAAGGGCATTAGCATCAGCAAGAGGAACAGCGGAGCCCCGAGAATCAAAGCTCCGCATAAGTGTGGGAGGTTTTGCTGGATGAGGAGTTTTGGGAGGCAAGCCGGGGAGCTGCAGAGCAACAGCTCTGTGCAAAGGCTCTTGCTGGGGCTTAGCCCCGGTCCGGGTTCCTAAGCCACTGCTGGTACAGATCACGCCTGCAACTCCTCATGTGTAAGTATGAGGATCTCCAGCTACCGTAAAGGCACTGATGAGGCAAGCTTTGGGGGTCAAACATGAGTGCTGCAGCCACTCTGCTTGGGGTCAGAGCCCTGCAATTGCCTCCTGCAGCCTTGCCCCCGAATTCGATTTTCCCACCAAGCTGCCTGCTGGTTTCTGTGGGATGCCCCACAAAGAGGCAAGTGGAGAAAACTCTGCCAAACACCTTCAAGCTAATCTTGCCGGGGTTCCTGGCGCTTGGTGGGGCTTTACCCGTCACTGCTTTGCTTTGGGATATCCACGTCACTGGTCTTCCCCACGTTCAGCTGAACTGAACTTGCAGCAGCAGCAGCTTCCATGGCCCTCCTGGACTCCTGATGTAAAAAAGGGACAAATCACGTTCTCTGTCTTTGATCAAAGTGGAGATAAGCTGAATGCCCAGCACAAACTTAGCAGTCTGCCCTCCGCTTCTGCCCCTTGGCAGCTATAGGTATTAGTGCAGCAGGGGAGAAACCGTTCACTCCAAAGATTTCGGGGCAGGGGGATTGTGTGTTCAAAACACGATTATGAGCAAGTCTTGCCAGCAGCAGCAGCCGCAGCAGCATCTAATAATAATCATCATAATGATAATGACCTTTGTGAAAAACGACTCGTTTTAAAAATTACACCTGTATTCAAACGTTCAGCTCACTGCTACTTGAGGAAACAAAGGTTACAAAAGTTACAGGCTATTGGGATCTATTTCAATTGAGTGCTGATCTTCCCCCAACGTTTCCAGACAAGCTGTAAGAGAAACAGGCAATCTCACAGACACACGGAGATGTCCAGCCCCGAGGACACAGCAAGCCTTACCTCTTCTTCTTCTCCGGCTTCATTTCTGGCATCGTCCAACTTCTTCTTCCTTTCTGGCATAAGGTCATCCAGAGAGCTGAGCTCTCGCTTTGAGAAGCAGAAATCCATCGCTTTCCGGACAAAGACAAGAGCCAAAACCTTCACGAATAAGAGGGAAGATGCGGTGAGCTCAGAGACGATGCCACCTCTCACTCCAACGCTGCAAACACCCCGCTGCCGAGTGGCGGCAGCTCTTACCATCATGGGAAAGATGATGGCGGCACGGGACACCTTGATGGTCCAGAGCAGGACGAGGCAGGTCAGCTGGATCGCCGTGAAGAAATGCACCTTTCGCAAGGGCACGTGCCTCAGGTAGATGAAATCCGGCTGGTGTTTCGCCAGCATCCAAAACAGCTTCAAGCGATCAAAGAACTGCGAAATAAAAGGGAAAGGTTGCCACCTTGGGACTGCGGCAAGTTGCTGGCCCTCTCGAGACGTGGAGGCACTTTGCAGCATCTCGCTTGCCGTCAGAAATCCTGGATCCCACTGCATTCCTCCTGGGAGCAGCACCCATTTTCCCTTCGCTCCATCTAGCAACCGGCTTGCCCCTGAGAGCTGCCCACCAAACGGCAACTATTCCAATGCCATTCCATTATTAGCATTTCTCGGCCCACTGAATCCCCCCGCGAGGATTTCCACCAGTGGTAGAAACTGCCTTCCCTTTGCACCAAATTCCCCCGCTTTCACGTAACCAAACACTGACCTGCCCTAAACCCTGCAACAGAGAGCGCTGAACTTGCCTGGTCCTCCCAGCCCTATCTACCTCCTGTGCCTCCACCAATCTTTTTCTTACACAAAAGAGTTTCATTGCTTGCTCTGCGAGAAGTTTTTCCCATGCCACTGCTTTTTTCCCTGCTGCTACGGAGACAAAATACCAGGGAGCCAACATGCTGCACGCTGTAAAAGAGTCCATACCTGAATTCCTCTGAGCGACGACACACCCATGTAGAGAAAGACGCCATAAAGTACAGGCATTGGTATAAACTGGGGGGGGGGGGGGGGGGGAACAAAAAGAAAAAGAAAGAATGCAATCGTTTCTTTTTCTGTATTGCATTTTCAGTATTACCACCCTCTTCTACAGGCACTGCCTAAAATTGCTTGAAGCTTTCCAGCTTCCATTCAGGCTTAGAGATAGGTCAGATATTAACCATTTTTTTGCCATTTTGTGCGCACGAGTGAGCTAAGGCTCTGCTTTAGGCTGAACTTGGGAGTTACCTCTCATCAGAATAACCCTATTTTCCAGAAAGGTTGGAGGAAAATAGGTGATTTCACCCGTGCTACCCTATGCCGCATCCTCTGGCGGTAGAAGAAACACTTCTGCCTATTCTTGGGGCAACAGGCAAAGGCCACAGGCCTCCTCCTAGCCTAGAGACGAGATTACTTTGTGGGAGGAACGTGCAAGGAAGCCCACAGGGATGACCTCAGTGTGTTTAGCTCCTGGGAACGGCTGCTCCGGGGCATTTGGGGAGCAAATTGCAGCCACTAAAGGGCTGCCTGTTTGAAAGACAGCAGATGTGCTGGTCTGAATATGCTCAACTGTAACCCATAAACATGGGTGGGCCTGAAAGACACCCAAAAATTCAAGCAGTTGCGTTGCTCGCTCACCTCGAGCACACCAAACAGGGGCCTGAAGGGCTGCAAAGCCTAACTGAGGCTGATTCCCACCGTGGGTCAAGCCCCAAGGGTTGGGATCACCTCCTCCTCCTCCGCTCCACAACTAACTACTCAGGCCTGCAGAGAGGGGAGTGTTTTTCTGTAACCTCCAACAAGCTCGCGGTTGTTGGGTGGTTTGCATTTTCCTCTCACCTTTAACACAGAAGCGAGGAAGACGGAGCAGCCCATGAGCACAAAGATCAGCAAGCCAGTGACTCTCTGCTCTCGTATCCCCAGAAACTTGGGTTGTTCTCCTGGAGCTGAGCAGTCAGACTCTACTTTGAGGCTATTCACGTGGGTGATGGACAGGACGGTCGCAGCCACAAACCAGGGCAGCCCCATCACAGAGCACACCCCGAGCATCACGGCCACCACAAAAAGGTCCAGGTGGTACCCGCATCCTTTCTGCAGGCAGGAAAACAAGAAACAGAGCATCCCATAGCACAAGAGCAAGGATAACGTCGCAAGTCAGACTCAAACCCTGCTCGAGCACAAGTCAATTTCTTCAGAATTCAAAACAAGAAATGGAAACAAGCAAGGGTGTATGCAGACTTTGCACAAGCACCTGGCATGAAAATCTGGCAGGAGTTCAGAAACAATGGATATGCAGAGCTTGTGCGATACATACTTCTCCAAAAAAAAACCAACCCACAACCCAAAAGCACCAAATCATTTTTTTCACTCACAAAGAAAATTCTGCCACTTGCGAGGAAGGTGTGACTCTGAGTTATCCCTGGCAGCGCATCAAAACAATTCATTCCCCACAACTGCTGCTGCTGCCATTTTAAAACAAAAACGCACTTCTCTATTGCTCCAAGATTAATTTGCTCCTCCAAAAGGTTGCTCATCTATACTGCCCTGTCACTTGCTCCCTGCTTCATCGTTAATCCAGGAGAGCATCCTGCCACGCAGCCTGACCTTGTCCCAAACCAATGCCTTCAGAAAGCATCGGGAATAAGAGCTTCCCCCCAGACCTGCAGCCCAGAAGGGGCTGGGGTCATCTCTCGCAGGCCCTTACCTTCAGCTTGTGCTCCTTCCTGTTCACAATAACGGCACTGATCTGATGGTCCATGAATATCAAGATGGTGCAGAGCAGAGCTGGGACGAGCGCAGCCAACACCGTCCACCAAGGGTTGGGTCCTATGGGGTTGATGAACCACCCGCGGTCGTCTCTGGTAGGCTGCAACAAAGCCCACACATCAGCATTGTCTCCCAGCCCAGGCACTCCACTGGCTTTCATTTTCCCCTCCCTCCTTGCGTCAGAGCACCTCCCAGCCCTGGCTTCATGTCCCCCTCTCCCGGGGGCTTCAGCAGTGCCAGTCTCCTCCTTGCAAGCAGCTCTAGATACTTCCCCTGTAGGTATCTAGTTTTGGGGCCATCTTCTCGTTTCCAGGAGGAAGCAAGGCACTTGGAGGTGGAAGAGGAGATGGTCACACCACCAGCATCTCCTCCAGACTCAGCCCTGCCCTGCCCCGGCATCACCTTGTGGCACCCCCACGTGCCAAAACACCCCGTTACCTTGAACGCATGGGGGACCTGGAGCTTCGGCAATGGGATCCCAACCACAAAGTCAAGGAGCACCATGATGACGATGGTGAGGAAAACAGCAAAGTCGCTCACTGTGGACCGTACCTGGGGCGAGAAACCAGAGGTGAGAGGGGCATGGCAAACAGGGCCGTAAGGTGAGATGCAAGAGTTGCAGACATCCACAACATTAAGGCTGCTTAACCAAATCCCACCACCCCTCTGAGCACATGCAGCCTGATCCCTTGCTTAGATACTGCTGCTGTGTTTGTCCCTGTGAGATCTGGGGTCAGACAATAAAAAAAAGCTTAACTAGGCCAACAAGGGTTGGTTTAAGTCAAAATCTAAAGATAATAATAATAATATTAAAAATAAGAAAACACATGTCTGCCACTACAGCTACACTCACAGCTACAATGGCAACAAGGCACTGAGGCATCCTTTAGTCCTCAAAAGGAAGCTTCTCATTCGAATCTACTTTCCACTCGAGCACATAATGCGCAGAAGGTAGGGGAAAAAAAACAAACCGAAAACCCCAACCCCCAAAACTTTGGGAAACCTGACTTCCTACTACCTGAGGAGAAGAAAAAAAATAAAAAAAAAAATCAAACCCCAAAAATCTTCAATCTGGGGCAGGTCACGAGGCAGGTGGGAAACACTATGATGATTTTGCACTCATGGAAATGAGTGTGGGACATCCAAGCTCTTGGAGAGCTTGGCCTGCAAGGCCAACATTTCCCAGCTTGACCAAGGCAGGGCAAATACTGCTTAGTGCTCCAGGAAAGCCATTTTGGGAAACGAGTGCGGAGATGGACACTGGCCACCTCCTTCTACTTACTCTGGTTGGAAAGTAGAGGCTGGTTTTAAACGTCTTCAAGAAGCTTGACAGGGCAAAGGTGGCGAAGAAGAGGATGCAGCACCAGAAGAATACATCAGGGGTGTAGGGGCCGTCGTGTCCACAGGCAGGTCCTTGAAACTCCCCACGCAAATACTGACATTCCTGGAGAAACAGAGCGTCAGGACACAAAGGCAGTGCACGTGCGGCAGGGAAACCTCGCATAGCTAGGGGGTTTTGAGGATCTTGGTCCAAGATCCACGACCCTGTAACTGCTCCTGCCAATGGAGATTTATATTTAATGAGCAGCAGCAGCTGAACAAGTGACACATCGAACTACACAGCGGAGAAATGAGATGTGAGGAGACACCATACGCTAGTAACACATTACAAGAAACACTCATCCAGGTGACACTCTCCCATCAGTTGCTTGCATTCATAGCACTGTGTTTCCTTAACTGCATCTGGCTTCAGTCCTCACATCTTCCCGCAAAAAACAACATGCCAGGCTCTCCCAACCCTGTGAAGAAAACCTCATCAGCTTTCCTAACTAAAAAGTAATTCTTTTAAAAATTATTTTTAAACCTGAAAAGGACTAGGATTCACAGGACTAGCGTCATTACATTCACTTCACAGTCCTCCTCAAAATGGGAGAACAAAAGATAATTGACATGACAAACGCCACAGTTACAGACGTTCCTTCCTGGGGGTGCAGTTCGCACACCTAGGAGCTCATGCATGCACGAATGGGTGACGCCAGGCAGCAGCCTCCTTACGTGCCTCTGACCTCAGGAAGAAACAGGGAACATGAATACTTTTACTCCATTTGCATCCTGAGGACCAGAGATGAAGCCCAAGATTTGCCTAGATGACACAGTCAGTTCCTTTAAGGGATGAAATTGTTCGTTTGAGTTTGGCTTCAAGGACTCCCACAGCTGGCGATTAACTAAGAGGTATGCTACAGCGAGGAGCCCGACACACAGACTGCAGGACAACTCATCACGCCAGGCCTCTGAGCTTGCAGTTCTCCGCAGGGCCCGGTGCTGCCTGAGCAGGTGGATGGACTTCCCAGTTCCAGAAATACAAGCTCGTGAATCAAACCCTCCTCAAGCACGCAGGCAAAACTGGCTGCGCTTTAGCGAAGCAAACCAACAACGAGGCTTCCTTTGTTTGGGTGCCTCCTGTCTGACGATGCTCTGGGCTACTTTCTCTTCCTGGCAGCAACAGGAATAAGTTGCTCTCATACCTACCAGCTTCTGACAGAGAAAGAGGATGATCTCGTTCTTGCCTGCTAGGACCAGGGGTGGCAATAACGCAGTCTGCCGAGACTGGAAGGGGATGCCTTGGAGGCGGAAACACGCGGGTGTTCATTACTCCTGGGCACTCGGAATCACGGGAGGAGATGATGCCGAAGGGCCTGATCCGATTCACAAACTGACGCACCTTAGGACTGAAAAGGCTTCTCCTTCCACTAACTTACTTTTCTCTGCAACAACAGCCTCAGGAGAGTAACTTCTCCGTAACCCTTTACACTACAGCAACTACAATACTTAATCCTAATGTACCTTACAAGAAAACTACTGCGGTCTTGTCTACTAGACGGCCAACGCTGCTGCGCTTTACATTTTATTAACCTTTTGAAACAACGCACTAGCTTTCCTTGCAATCGCATTACGTGGGCTTCCTGGGACTTTATATATGCACGTTCGTTTTCTCTGGCTAAATCAGATTTGGAACGCAGGGGTGGCCATCTGAAAACACTGCAAAACATTCTTTTTACATACATCAGTTCTCTGGTGAAGGCAACAACTGAGGAGGATCTTCAGCTAATGTAAAACTGCGAAGCTCAGAGGAGTCGTACTCCAGCTAAAGATCTGCGCACTACTAGGCAGGAATGTCAAATTAAGCAATGCCCAACAGATACAAGTCATTGGACCTTTTCTTTTACAAGTAGGAAAGAAAGGGTACACAGAAAGATAGTGGTCTGTAGAAAATGCATGTAAATCATCAAGATTTCCAAGGATTACTCGAATCGCTTCCTGGAGAGGCCAAAACAAGAAAGGAAGGAAGAATATTAACAAGATAGCCACAATCCCACTGCCAAGTACAGTTTTCAGGCTTGGGAAAAAAAAATAACATTACAGTTTGCAGGAGTCATGGAAGAGCAGGTTCCAGATATTTTGCTTTTCCTCCTCCCCTTCTTCCCCCTGCTCCCTCCCATCACCTTAGAGCACGCTGCCCTAACAGATTCACAGAAACTGAAGTGAACGAATATCTTAACCCTGAATTAACATAGAAGCAATACTATGGAGAGTGGAGGTGTGCTTTTAAATTTAACAAGTTCTACATTTAAGAAGCCTCCTCCTTGCCAGCACAACACATGCAGTATTGACCTGTTTCAAAAATAAACATATTCCCCTTTTTCGGAATATTGACCCAATTCAGTTACAAAGGAACTGTAATTCAGCCCCAACAAACTCCTGCTTTATAAACGGGAAACTTTTTCTAGGAATACCTTTTGTTGGGAAGTGGCTTGCTGAAAAAGGACATGGGCCTGTGGAAAAGTTCACACAGAGCAGAATTCTGTGTGAAAGAATGTCAGTTTGAGCAACAAGACTAGGCCTTGGCTGAAAATAGCTGGCTTTACTGATATTGGGAGAAAAACAACAGCTGGTCTCGCTGTTATCAGGAGAAAGACAGGGACGGTATGACCTTGGCATAACTTCACAAGTAACTTTTGAAGAAGTTCTCATGAGAAAGTTACTGAACACGCGTAGCTGCCAACCACAAGTGGGTGTGTTTTAGTAATGAATAAACATTAGCAATGTACCAATCATATTAGGACTAGTAGGCATAATTATCGCAAACTGTATAAATATGAGCTATCCGTGCAAATAAAGTTGAATCACTTCTATCACTCATATTGGGTCGACTTATGTGCATTCCTCCGCCGCTCCAACAAATGGTGCCTGAACGGGGACCGAAGAAAGGGGAATTGGAGCGACGGACACTGAGAAGCACCGGTAGCAGCGACTGGGGGGCAAAAGATTAACCGAACGCTGATCGTCTTGGTTGGTGTGTTAACTCTCGTGCCTGGACCATCCAAAAGGGGTTCGCCGTCAGTGAGGGCTACTGGAAAAAGGCTGCAAAGACTTTTTAACCGAGGTGCCTTAATCAAGGTAGCACCCAGGAGTATCAAGAAGCTGGCCGGCAATGGATCAAGAGGTAGCCCTAAAATTATTACAGTGCTTTTTAGAAAAGCGGGGAGTAAACTGCATTAAGCAAATTTCGGGGTTGGTCGCGTTAAGGGATGCTTTAAGAATCCGGATTTATTATTTAAGGAGAGTGAATGGCGTAGATTAGGAGACGTATTATGGGATATGGTAACTGATGATGATAAATCAGCTAAAAAACTAATGAAGCAAGGACAGAAACCTTTCAATTAGTGTGGGTACAGCTTTTGAGCTTAGTACCTGGAATGCTATTGGAACCTCCCTATGGGATGAAATTAGTGACGGGTCTAAAGAAGTTAAAGATCTTGTAACTTTATGGAAATTGATTAAGACAACTCTGTAAGAAATGAAAGCAGATCGTAAAGCGTCTGCGTCTGCTTTTGCTGCTCTCTCTCTCCAACCGCAAGCGAAAGGGAAAAGCGGGGAGAAAAACATAATGCAGCGAGAGAGACTTTTTGGAGCTTGTTCGCCTACTCTCGTGCCCTTGACTTCTGCTCCACTCCCTGGGACTGCCGATATTAATCAGCCATCCGACAGTTCCCAAGCCTCCCTAACCGTACGATTAAAGGAAACCCTACAGAATCAGGGAGTGAGTAAAAATCTGCCTACGAAAAACCAGCCCTCAGATACCACCGTTCAACATGAACAAATTATACCTAGCATACACCCTGATTCAAATAATGCAAACAAGGACTTGGCTACTCTAATAATAGAACAAAAAGAGACAATGTTAGAATTGTTAAAGGAAATGGGGAAAAGAGACGGGGAAACCAACCGCACCCATGACAGACGCGGAGCCGCCTGTAATAGCCGCTGCAGAAGAAAGGCAGAGACATTGGAGGGGTGTAATAACAGATGCCATTATAGAAGGGACTATGCTCTAAGCATTCCCAGTTATTGCATCAAATGGACAGAAAAAATGGGAGGTGTTTGACTGGAAGGTCATTGAGAAATTAAGGAATGCTGTGAGTCAGTACGGAATCAAATCTGCGTTAACTCACCAAATACTGCAATTCATTTTTTCTGCTGATACGCTGATACCTCAAGATATTAAACAGCTAGCACAGTTGATTTTGACACCCGCCCGAATGTTAGTGTTTTTCTGGCAGTGGGAGAAGCTCTGTGATAGGGAACAAGCAACATCACGACAACAAACAGATCCCCTATGGGGAGTAACCATGCAGATGCCGATGGGTGCTGGACCCTTCGCATCAGGGAACGCTCAGTTACAATGTGTCACTGAGGTTCATCATCTATCACAGATCTTGGCGTATCAAGCTTTTCTTACCGTACCAGACAATATGTACAGCCATGCTTTTACCCAGGTGAAACAGGAGAATACAATTTATGACCACCCTGACATGAACGAGGGCATGAAAGAAAACATGTTCAAAATACTCGCTTTTGAAAATGCTACTGAAAAGACACGCAAAGCATTGTGTAATTTGCCAAAAAATGCAGACATCGTTGATATGATAGAATACACGGATCGATCAGTGGACTCACAGAAAGTAGCCTATGCTGCCACAGCTCTCCAAGGAGCTACAAAGAAACACAAGGCCAGTAAGACGCCCTTGGTCAAGTGTTCTAACTGTGGCAAACGTGGACACATTAGGAGCAAATGTACAGGTACTGTTAACACTAAGTGCTGCAACAAGTGTAAGAAAGATAACCATACCACCAAGAATACAGGAAGAAGGGAAACTTTACACCGACTGCGAAGGCCCCTCGCGCGACGACACGAATGCAAGGGGCTTGAGCTGCCAGCCCTCAGGCAGCCTCGCAACCACCAGATCCGCCACCGCAGGAAGATCCAGAGTGGATGTGGAAACCGCAGTCAACATAAAGGGACCATTGGGGTTTGGACTTAGTGCATTTTTAATGGGGCAATCTTCAACAGCTCTAGAAGGAATTCTGGTGCTCCCAGGGCTTATTGATGCAGATTATTGTGGGACTGTGAAAATTATGATTCATGTTTTAATCCCTCCTGTTTCTATTCCTAAAGGTACCAGAATAGCACAATTAGTTCCATTCAGGTCGTGTGTTCCGAACCCAGCTGAAGTACAACGTGGAGATGGTGGATTCGGCTCCCCAGGGAAACCGCAGGTATACTTTGCCATGGACACAACAAGAGGTAAACCAGAAAAGGTAGTGCAATTGGAAGGGCCCGATGGAGTTGTTGTCAAGAAACCGATGACAATCAATACAGGTGCTGATGTTATGATTATTTCACAATGCATTTGGCCTCCATCATGGCCATCGATCAATCCAAACTTTGGTATTGCAGGGATAGGGGGCACACAAGCCACCTTAGTAAGTCAGCTACCAATTACATTTGTGTTCCCCGATGGTGAACACATTACGACGTGTCCGTATGTCATGACTACCCCAACTGAATTGTTTGGCCTCGTAGGCCATGATTTATTGAGCCAAATGAGGGCAATGTTAGTGACGCATCCTTTTTAGGAGCGGTCACTGAGGGGTAGCCGATTCTGAAAATTAACTGGAAAACAGATGAACCTGTTTGGATTGATCAGTAGCTGCTAAATTCTGAAAGGCTACTAAAAATACAAGGGTTAGTTGAGGACCAGTTGAGAGCGGGACAAGTTGTTCCTTCTACTAGTCCATGGAATACATCAATATTTACCATTCCCAAGAAAAGTGGGAAGCGGAGACTGTTACATGATCTCAGAGCTGTGAATGTGGTGATGCACAGTATGGGAGCCCTGCAGCCAGGTTTGCCATCTCCAGTTATGCTTCCAGAAGAATGGGATTTGTTAATTATAAATCTAAAAGATTGCACCCAGATGGCGCTGAACGGTTCGCCTTTTCGGTACCATCGATTAACAAGGCAGAACCCTATAAGAGATACCATTGGGTCGTGTTACCGCAATGAATGCGCAATTCCCCCACGATGCGTCAGGTGTATGTGGCCTGGGCATCAGAGCCTGTAAGAAAGCAGTTACCTCAGTAACTTGCCACAGGATGAGATTTTAACTCAATTGCAGGACATCTTAAGCCATCGCGGAGTAATAATCACTCCTGAAAAGGTGCAAAAGGCAGCACCTTGGAAGTATTTGGGGTGGCACATAAATGCTAGCAAATGTTAAACCTCAGAAGGTTCAAATAACATGAGAAATTTCAATGTTACATCATGTCCAGAAGCTTGTGGGAGATATCCAGTGGGTGCGGAATCTTTGCGGTATCACTAATGGCAATATGACCCCTCTGGTAGAACTCTTGGGTATGAGAACACTGTGCAGATGAGAAACGGGAAATGACAGAGTTGACCAATTGGTTGCAGCGCCACGGGAGCCTCCTCCAGGGAATCGTTTTCAACAAAGCACGGCAATCGCATGCGTTCTTGCACCAACCCGCTAGGATGTTAGCAAAGCAATTTGACTTACCACTTACTGATGCCCAAGGTATCGTTAAAGCATGCCCTGATTGTCAAAAGGAAGGGCTCGGCTTGGGCTGTGGGGTTAACCGACAAGGTCTTTTGCCATTGCAGTTGTGGCAAATGGATTTCACCCATGTCATGTGGTTTGGTGCAAAGCGTTCTGTGCATGTGTGTATTGATACCTATCCTGCTGCCATGTGGGCCACGGCACGAACTGGAGAAAAGGCCTTACATATTGAATGACATCTTCACGCTTCTTTTGCAGTACTGGGTGTGCCTCAAGAAATTAAGATGGACAACGGCCCAGCCTATGGTTCTACACGATTTGCTCGATTTTGTAATTTGTGGGGAATTCACCACGGTACCGGTATTCCACATCTTCCCACAGGACAGGCTATTGTCGAATGGGCCAACCAAACCCTAAAAGAACATGCTGCAAAAACAAAAGGGGGGAACCCAGGGCTTACTCCCAGAGGAACGATTGGCCAAAGCCTTATTTGTGCTAAATTATCTTAGATTGACAGGTGATCACAAAGACCCACCAATGGTAGTGCATCATGTTCTTTTACAGGCAGAAAGGACGCAACAAAGTACAGGAATCATGGTAATGTATAAGGACCCAGAATCCAGGAAATGGTGCAGATCAGCAGAAGTAAAACTTACTGGGAGATCCTGGCTAAGTGGGACAAGCCATGGCTTCGCACTGATGCTGGACCCGGAATTGTTCCAATGGCGACTGGCACGGCACCGGCGGGTGCTGGAGCCACTGATCTGACAGATTCTAACTAATAGAGTATTACTAGTGGACACGGAGTCCTTCAGAGAGGTTTTCAGAACAGCGTGCCTTATTGTATATAGAACCTGCTTTAGGTAAAAAGTGTGTAAAGCATAATTTGATTAAACATAGTGTGATTACGGGAAGACAGTGTGGGGTAAAAGTTAGTTAAAGCCAAAATTAGGGGTAAGGTCTATTTCCATTAATAACCTGGGAACGAGGTTGATTGTGTTTCCACAGATACAGGCCCACGATGGACTCCTGTTCGATTTGCATGACCATCATCATCTGGAGCATCATAGATGATGTGGCAATATGAATACTACCTCAGCCAAAAACTAATGTATAGGTCACCTTGGCTAACATAACAGGTCAAGATTCTCTGTGCATCGCAACTGTATCGTAAAGCCCATGAACCAATAGACAAGATGGCTATGACTCGTGCAGCGCGCCTGGCCAGCGAGCGCATGCGTCATAGATTGCAACCGAGGCGGACTTTTGGCACCCGCTGGCCACGTGTGCTAAAACCCGTTCCTCTGCAAATGTATAAATACTGGGATTTTCCGAAGAGCATCGGGCTGGTGTACGGTGAGGCCATCGTTGCCTCTGTGGGGACGCCCACGGAAAGCTGGCACCTACCGATTGCTGGGCTGAGTTCGTGGAGCAAGATGGCACAAGAATGTATAGATGGTTCATTTTCCTCATGGTCTGGGTCATTAGGGGTAACGGGTTGGCTCAAAGAATTATGGGCATTATTGTAGTTACTGTGATTTTAGCTATTGTAACAGTTTTACCTTGTTCAGCTTATTAAGGAAAATGGCATCCCAAGTTATTAAGCAAGCCTGGATTGCTCAAAAACAAAAATAGGGAGAAAGATTTAAACGGAGACCTACAGTGGATTCAACCTTGTTGTGGTATTACAAATACAGACTTACAGCCGCTGCTGGATTTATTGAGGGGCAGCGATAGCTTAACTTCTACAAGACAACTAAGTGCACCGGGACGGCAAGCCTTGACAGCAATTGGACAAAAAAATCACATCATCCATGTCTGGCAGATACGTTCCTGATTTACCCATAAATTTGAAACCTTATGCTGAGATTGATATGGAACACACTGACTGTAGTAAGCAGCATGACAGTGACACCGGTGATTGATCCACATCGGTTAACACCATGGGACAGTAAGAATGTTTGGGTGTCACTAGCTAAAGCTATTAATCAAACCTCTTTTTGTGTGCTTATGTATTTTATTAGGTATAATGTTGTTTTTACTGTGTTTAATTAATTGTGTTCACAGATCTTTGCAAAGGGCAATACAGCAGGTGTTAAAATTTTACCTCAATCTATATACAAACAAATAGATTGGCTGAAGAAACATACACAAAGATCCAGCAAGAAACTAGTTGGTTTGATGGAGTGTTACAGTCAATATTCGGCGGGATAACACTATGGGTAATGTCATTGATTAAGGAAGCCTTATGATGGTTGGGTATATTGATATTAATCTGTGTAATAGTTAGAATTCCGTATGGGTGCATGATAAAAGGAGTCTCAAAGCTGACACACCAAGCTCTACTCGCACAAAAAGAAAAAGGGGGAATTGTTGGGAATTGGCTTCATGAAAAAGGACATGGGTCTATAGAAAAGCTGCGCGAGCAGAGTTCTGTGTGAAAGAATGTCAGTTTGAGCAGCAAGACTAGGCCTTGGCCGAAAATAGCTGGCTTTGCTGATATCAGGAGAAAAACAGGGACAGTGTGACCTTGGCATAACTTCATAAGTAACTTTTGAAGAAGTTCCCATGAGAAAGCTACGGAACATGCATAGCTGCAAATCACAAGTGGGTGTGTTTTAGTAATGAATAAACATTAGCAATTTGCCATTGTTGTCCAGGCCCATTGCCTTTTCCAGTCTGGCCCATTTCCAGCTTGGAGGTGCTCTTAGGATTAGTCTGGAGGCAAAGATCACACTGTTGTGCGATCACACTGCCTCACCGTGGCGTATAAATTCCTAGCCACAATTTCTCCTATCAGATGATTATACAGGGCTTCTGTTCCCCCATGTCTTTTCCTATGTTCCTCCCTTATCAAATGCCATAATAAGCAAGAGGGAACGATTAGCTTTCCCTGTGGGGTATGAGCCCACCCCTCTTCATTATATGACCCTTCTAAACCTGTAATGAGCTTTTGATCTTCCTTAGTGTATTCTGGCTTACCTTCTAGGGAAATCCACCTATCAGGAATTAAGGCCCCTTCTGTTTTTACCTGTGTTTTGGCCACTTGTTTTGCCTCTCTGTCCGCCAGCTCGTTCCCTTTTTCCAAATCTGAGCTCGCTTTCTGGTGTGCCTTAATATGCATAATTGCTACTTTCTTAGGGAGCTGGACAGCTTCCAGTAACTTCAGAATTTCTTCTGCGTGTTTGATATTTTTCCCTTGAGAACTCACTAGTCCTCTCTCCTTCCAAATTGCTCCACGTGCGTGTACAACTCCAAAGGCATATTTTGAGTCTGTATAAATGTTCACAACTTTGCCCTGGGCCAATTCCAGGGCGCGGGTTAGAGCAATTATTTCTGCCTTCTGTGCGGAGGTGTTCCTGGGCAAAGCCCCCGATTCTATTACCTCTTGGCTGGCAGTGACGGCGTATCCCGCGTGTCGATTACTGTTTAGGACGTAACTGCTTCCATCTGTGAAGCGAGTTTCCCCGTTTTCCATGGGGCCGTCTTTCACGTCTGGGCAACTGGCGTACGTTGCTTCGATGGTTTCCAAACGGTCACGATGTACCGGTTCTCCTGTGTTCCTGCTGAGAAAAGAAGCTGGGTTGACAATGTTAGCGACTACAATCTCCACGTCATCCCGCGCTACCAATATAGCTTGATATCTCAGGAATCTTTGTGGAGAGAGCCAGTGTCCGCCTTTTGCTTCCGGTACTGCTGATACTGCGTGAGACACCAGAACAGTCATCTTCTGGCCCAGAGTAAACTTTCGGGCTTCCTGTGTATTTAGTATCACAGCCGCAACCGCCCGCAGGCATCCAGGCCAACCTTTTGCAGTCGTGCCTAACTGCTTAGAGAGGTAGGCAACTGCCCATCGATACGGGCCCAGGTTTTGTGCTAATATTCCCAGAGCAATGCCCTGCTTCTCATGGGAGTAAAGAAGAAACAGCTTACTCGCATCTGGGAGTCCTAAGGCCAGGGCCGACATCAAAGCCTTTTTCGGTAGCTCAAAGGCTCGTTCGGTCTCCTTATTCCACTCAAGGTGTTTCTGCTTAGTGGCTGTCAACGCATACAGTGGTTTAACAAGCAATCCGTAATTATAGATCCACAATCGGCACCACCCTGTCATTCCCAGAAAAGTCCATAACTCTTCTACTGTCTGAGGTCTCCCAGTTTGACATATTGCCTCTTTACAGGCCTGTCCCAAAGGTCTTTGTCCCGCACTAATTTCATAGCCCAAATAATTCACTTTGCCTTGCATTACCTGTGCCTTTTGCTTGGATACCCAGTACCCCTGAAGTCCCAGGAAATTCAACAGACTCGCCGCCCACGTCGTACAATCTTTCTCTGTTTTGGTGGCGATCGGGATATCATCCACATACTGCAACAGCTTCCCCTCCTCAGACGGGGTTTCCCAGGATTCCAAGTCTTTCGCAAACCGATTGCCAAAAACGGTAGGCCTATTCTTAAACCCTTGTGGCAAGGCCGTCCAAGTGAGCTGGGTCTTTCGACCGCTCTTGGGCTTTTCCCATTCAAATGTGAGTAAGTTTTGCCTGGCTTCATGGAGAGGGAGGCAAACGAAAGCATCCTTCAAATCTAAAACACTAAACCAAGTCAATTCAGGTGTTAGTACGGTTAACAGGGTCTATGGGTTCGCCGCTACCGGGTAAAGATCTTCAGTTATCTTATTCACCGCCCATAAGTCTTGGACCACCCAATATGACCCATCGGGCTTCCGAACAGGTAATATAGGGGGATTGAATTCAGACTCACACTCTTTTAATAGTCCCAACTGCAAAAATTTTTCTATCACCGGCCGGATTCCTTCTCTGTCTTTCTTCTTTAGGGGATATTGTTTAATTCTTACCAGCTTTTGGCCTTCCTTGATCCTAACTTCAACAGGTGGAGCACTTTTCGCTCTTCCAGGTGCATCGGTAGCCCATACCCCCGGGTACACTTGCTTTAAGATGTCCTCATTAATGATTCCTTCTAGGGGGAGACTGGTTAAGGTTAGGCTCAATATTTGAATATTTTGCTGATCTTTTACCTCCAGAGTAATTTCTCCCTTCTTGAATACAATTTTTGCTCCCAATGGTTCCAACAAGTCCCTTCCCAAAAGGGCCTTTGGGGAGTTCGGCATATATAAAAATTTATGAATGCCCCACTGTTTTCCTAATTTATATTCTAAAGGTTTACAAAACTATGCCTTTTCACTTTGGCCAGTCGCTCCTTTCACCGTGACATAATCATTCCCCGGGGCATCAAAGCCTGATTCAAAACCGAGTATGTTGCTCCTGTATCTACCAAAAATTCTACCTCTTGTTCTGTTTTCCCTAGCTTAATTATAACCAGTGGATCCGCTAGGGTAGATTCCCCAGGTTCTCGTCAGTCTCCCTTCACAGAGGCTACTGTTCTTCCTGTTTGAGCCCTCTGATGCTCCTTGTTCCCTGGGCATTCCCTCTACCAATGACTGAATTTCTTACACAAAGCGCATTGATCCTTGCCCAGTCGGGGCAAGTCTCGTCTAGGCCCTCTTCCCCTTTCTTCCCGAATAACAGCCATTAATTTCCTTTGTCCTTGCCTATATCCTTCTTCTCTGTTACTAAACACCCTCCGTGCTTTTGTGGTACAGAACAGAGATGTAGCAAGAAAGGCAAAAAAAGAAGGGAGGGAGAACAAAGGGAGAGAGACACAAAGACTGGAAGAAGGACAAAGGGATGGCAGAAGAAAAAAATAGTGATAGGCTACAGGACAGAGATGGAGGAGTTCCAAAAAGACACAGGGAGCATGACAGAACGAGAGTGAGAAACAAGGGACAGAGCAGGACAGCACTGGAGGAAAAAACAACTGTCATTGATAGGCTGTGAGAGAGACATGGAGGAAGAGAGAAAAGAGAAGGGACAGCTAGCTGGAGAGGGGGATACAGTTAGAAAGGATGGAAGAGGGAAGGGAACAGAGAGAAATACAGAAAAGATGGCAAGAGGAAGCAAGGCAGAGGGACAGCAATAGAAGAAACAAGGGACAGGGATCTGGACAGATGAAGAAAAAAGCAGGAGAAACATACAACATGATACGATGGGACAGAAAGTAACACAGAGCGTCAGATGATAATAATGACAAGAGATAGAGAGAGACTATGAAAAGCACAGGAGGATGGAGAGAGAGAAGACATGAATGAAAAGAGTAGAGAGCACCACAAAGGGTCAGGGAAAGAGAAGGACAACAGAATAAAAAAAACCCTCACATATTACACACATGTTATCCACTCATCAAGCCCATTTCAGAGTTACACAGTACCTCAGCCCCTTTAAGAAAAGTAACACATGCGCCCGAGCCCATTTCGGCGCCGCACCACGCCCGAGCCCATTTCACGGTTCTCTACCTACAGCTCCAATTTCAAAGTTCTGCAATCACTAGAGGAAGGAATGCACCCCCTTTCCATTAACCCAGCAGCAGCTACATTTACCTCAAGGTATCTACAACTCGCCCTTGGATGCCTAATTCCAACAGACACTTTCACTTACTTCAACAGCTAAGTTTACCTATGGGCACTAAACGCCCATGCTTCCCTCTACGCTTCCCTCTACGCTTCCCTTTGTGATTGCCATTAGTACTGTAATTCCCACAAGGACACATAATTACCTGTCTTTTTTACATTTTATTTTTAGCGCTTCATTTGGTCCATTACTCATTCCACATAGATTCAGCTATGTCAGTATTTCAATCCAATTCTACAATGTACTTTTTCTACAATATATAGAAAAGACTTATGGCCTCACTCGTCAAAGATTTGACACTATTAGATTTAGTCCTCTTTTAATCACTATTTTTACAAATACATGTAAACTCCAAAAATTTAGCATTACCTGAAGAAGAAATGCCACTATTTAGTACCTGCAATGCTCTACGGAGTGGTCTTTTCCACATTCCTCGCTCCCATTACATACATCGCTGCACATCCAGAAGTTTTACTCCCTGAGGTGACATTACCGCCATGATCCCTGTTCCCAGGCACCAAACGAGTGACCTCCAATCATCTTGACAGACCGTCCACTTCCACACCTCGACACAAAACCAGAAATTGAAAAATATCATTACATCACAAGCTACAAAGAGCAACCAAATATTTTACAAACCCACCACAGACAAATACAGTTACACTCACGCACTTCACAACCCTGGCCTACTCCATGCTGGCCATCTAGTCCAACTCCCCCCACAAAATCCTCAACTGTCTTCCAAAGACCATCCACCGAACAACATATCTCTCTGTGCTGACTGGCAATTACCAGGTTCCAGGGGAGCGCTCCACAGGAACACCGTTCCCGGGAGCCTTGGGAAAAAAAAAAAAAAAAAAAAAACAAAAACAAAAACAAAAAAATCGCCCTGCCTTTGAAAACCCAGGCCCGAGGCAGACCCCAGTCCAAACATTGGCAATCAACATTGCCTCATGGAGCAGCTGGGACCAGGGAAAAGGAAAAATAAATGGGGCAGGGGAGGACACACCAAAAACCAACCCATATCCCAGCTGGGGTTTTTTATTCTAAGTTTGGGGTTTTTTTCCTAATTCCCTGAAAAACATCTCAACTCTACATCCAACCTGAAAGGAAAAAAAAAACCAAAAAGGCTTAACCACAGAACCCTACAAGGTTAGAGACATTCACAACACACCACTCGTTCAGATCACATGAACGCCAGCCCTCACTCTCAACTCATCCATCATACCGTCCACAGGCCTCAAGAGGCCGTCACCCCGTCTGCAGCAGCAGGGGCCTCAAAAAAGCACCCTACCTGCAAAAACCCAGGCCCCAGCCCAACCTCCTTCCAACCAACCTCCCCACAAACTGCCCTTCCGTTACACCAACATTTCAACACGCACCATCATCTCCACCATCCGTGCATTTTCAACCCGATAATTAGCTTTCACAGTGCCACGTGTCACAGTCCAACCTCCGTAGCGCCATGTCACCTAAACGCAAGGTTCTTTCAAGCACCTCTCGTGCCCTGTCATCACCTGCAAAAACAACACACAAAGCTTGTCAACAGACACTTCATCCTCGAGAGAGAAGTCCTCCACCACTCCCCTACCCTGCTTCCCACCTATTCCAAAAATAACACATCCTCACAGCCAGTGTCCTCCATGACACTTGAAAAAACCAGAGCATCACAAACACAGAGCTGTCCCAAAGTTACCGATCGCTCCAAGACCCATCACGCTGCTACTTAGACCTCAAGGCCTTGACCATTTCTAGAGACTTGCCACAAAGCATCTGCATAAACAAGATGAACACCATTGCCCAGTTCCTGCCTTACTCAATGCTAGTTCACAGTCCAATTGCGATCCCCTCAACTCTGCATGCAAAGAGCCCGAAGTCATTAAACCTTCTACGCTGCCTCTACAATGCCATACAAGACACACACAAACATAGAGCCATGTAATTCACATGCAAATGTAATGCCATACAAGGCAGTACTCTTACCTCAGTCAAGGCAAAACAACTCAGAGCCTTGCCATACCAGACAAAACAGAACAGGGCCAATGCAAGAGACTCTCACGTGACAGTCAATACAAGTACAGACCAAAACAATACAAAACCAATACAGAACCATAGAAGGCAAGGCAGTCTCAGGTGGCAATCCATACAAGTACAGAGCACTGCAATACAAAACACAATGCAGGGCCAGGCAATGCGAGACAGTCTCACATGACAGTCGATACAAATACACAACAAAACACCACAGGGCAAAGGCAAATACAGACCAATACAATGCAAGAAAACTGCAAAACACAGCAAAGCAAAGCAGTCTCATAGAGCCACCGGATGCATCTTCCTTCAGAGTCCACTCACGGACTCAACTCCTTACAGTGCTCTGCTGCCTTCCCCCATCGCTCTGTGGGACACATCCTGTCCCTCCACATCTGAAAAAAAAAAACAAACAAACATATTGAATGAGTCACCTGGATGCAGAGCAAGAGCTTCACAACTCCAGAGGTCTTGATTCCATCTACAAAGACCATCTGGAATGCAGCTACAGCCTGTCATTTTAAAAACAACAACAAAAAAAAACAACACACAACCAAAAAACAAACAAAAAAACAACAAAAAAACCCAACACACACACCCCCCTGCCCACTGTAGGGTTCAATTATATGGAACTTAGTTACTGGCCCTGAAAGTAGCTCATGGTTGCAAGAGAGTTCCAGACACCTTTGAAGGCTCTGAACAGAACAAACAAGAAGATAGAAGAAGAAAGATCCCAATTAGAAAAACACAGGTGCACATTCCACGATAAAGGGAACTTGGCACAACCGACCTCAATTCAGGGGCTTATCTCGACCAGTTGGACTAAGACAAGTTTTGCATGCTCTAACATAGCCAATTATATCCTGTGTGTATGCACGTGTACAGAGCGAGTATAACTAACTGTATCTTATGTTTCTACGCGTGGACAGTATCGATGTAACCAATCACCGCTTACGCTTGTGCGCGTGGACACCACATGCTTGCGTGCAGCAGCCAATCAAAGCTTCTAAACAACTTAGAGAATTGTGTAAGAATGATCAGCTAAGCTCAATAAAGGGGCGACTTTGATCATCATACTGGTGTTCTACCATCCGGGCCCCGCACGGAGTAACCCTAAACCCTACACCCCACCAACCAAAAAAACCCAGGGCCAAACTTGGAGCCCATCACGTGCAAGTCTTAACACCTTAGAGACTCAAATCCGCTTCACTGCCCCTCAACAACCCCTGCCACACGGCTCCAATTGTCTCCGTGAAACACTATCGGCACGGCTGTCCGCGCAGGCCGCTGATGGCTACTCGAGCCGAGATGACTGTACAACCCTCGCCTAAACGGTCTAGGCACATCAACGTTTCACCCGTAGACTCTTATCGCTGTTCCACCTACCCCTGACTCCACACCCCCCCAGGCAGAGCAGCTCCAAGCCAAGCACACCGTGTGCAGAACGTCACCACGTGGAACGCCACCAACGAGGTGATTCAACGAGAGAGAAAACTCTCAGCAAGAAGAATGACCCCCGGACGGGAGGCGCTGTCGGGCAAGATGACCTACGGGGCCGCAACCGCGAGGCCAGGAGGCTCCACAGCAGACCCAGAGGAGTCAAACGGAGCGGCCCGTTACAAGACAGCACTGTCAAAACCCAGACGACAGATGCGCCAGAAGCCTGGCGTCGAGACCTAAGGATGTCAGGATGCGGGGAAGAAGTCCCACTCCGAGAAAACGGACGGCTAGAGAGCAGAGCTGCCGATGCAGGCTGAAAAAAGTGCTGCCATAGAGCACTGACCGGAACCCGCCAAGACCGATCCATGCTTTAGAGCTCCGAGCGCAAGAAAAGAAGCACCCGATTGGCACCGGGCCAATGAGTAAGAGCATTCAAAACCCTAGGGACAGCACCCGAAGCGCATGCCTCGCTCCTCTGGCGCAAAGCGCGACAAGGACATCGAGACCCGAGGAAGGTCTAAGCGCACAAGACAGACTACACAAACTACACGCCACCGCGGACACGGGCCGGAACTGCCCTGCCCGGCACACACGGGTCTCGTGCTGAAAAGCAACCCGCTCCCTTCTCCTGCGCAAAGGCGACTGCTTTGGGACAGCCCTCTCTCCTGCGCTAACTTTAAAACTCCTCCCTGCTATTCCCAGCTTTGTCCCTTCCTCTCAGCCTGGTCCCTCAACTTAGCTTTCAGAGGGCTGAGGGTCCAAATCCATCCTCCACAAAACCACACGGGCTAACTGGGATGTTCCTCAAGGGGAACATTGCTCTTCAACATCTGCAATGAAAAAAACAAACACAAACAAATCAGAAAAGGGAGTAAGCATCCCGCTGGCCAACGCCAACTACTTCCCCAACTCCCCCCTCCTCACAAGTGCCACCGTGTTCACTTCCCCGCTCATTCCAGACTCAGACCCTGCAGCCATCATCACTCGTGGTATCTAAGGTACCGAGAGAAACCACGTTAGCGTGGCACTCGTGAGAAGCCATCGGCCCCACACTCCTCCTCGCTAATCCACAGCTCACCTGAAACGCTCATCCAATTCAAAGATAGCCCACACAGCACCTCCACAACAGAAGGTAAAGGCTGAACCGAGCAGCCCCATAATACTTTGCTATTCAACACCGACCCGGCCGACGACCGCCTCACCTTCTCGGACCGCTCACCGGCATGCAGCTTTTCGGGAGACCTTATAGCAGACTTCACGGTACGTAAAGGGTGCCTATAAGAAACCTGCAGAGGGACTTTTTACAAGGGAGTACAGCCATAGGACAAGGCGGTAACGGCTTTAGTCCTAAGGAGGGTACATTTAGTTTAGGCGTTAGGAAGACGTTTCTCACTAGGGGTGGCGAGGCACTGGAACGCGTTGCCCAGAGAACCTGCGGATGCTCCCTCCCTGGAAGCATTCAAGGCCAAGTCAGATGGGGCTTTCAGCAACCTGGTCTTGCGGACGGCGTCCGTGGGGGAGGGCTGGAACTAGAGGATCTTTATGGTGCCTTCCAACCCAAACCATTCTACGATTCTATGACATTCAAATCCAACTGCAAAACTCCTCTGAGAAGGGCTGGTGAACCCTCCTCCCTTTCCCCAGCAGTCCCAAAACTTAAGAAACCCCTTTTCTTCTCCTCAACTGTCAGGAAAGGAACCCCACTGCTTCCTGACACCTCCTGCCCTCAATCTGCACTCCTGAACCCCCTTCAGTGGCTACTCCTCAAGAGCCGCTCTTCTGAGCAACATCCCAAATTCTGGGGGCACCCCCTAACCTACAGCTCCCCAGAGACTCTGAGCTCTGCTACATGCCCACAAAAGAAAGTCAAGTCCCAAGCCTTGTAATCTACGAGGGGCCTGCCACCAGCTGCAAAGATTCTAAGGACAACGTGGCATTCTGCGGGCAATGAGGAAAGGCACCCCAAACCCTGAAGGGCACTGTGCCTCACGGCCCTTCTGCTTTCATCAGTAGTACTAAAACTCCATATACAAATACATACAAGATGCTCACCCTAACCCCTGCTAAACAATGTCACCATCAGTCCCGTTAAGAGACATAACAACTTACACAGCAGAACTGTTAAAAACCCAACGTTCCTTCTTCAATAAAGTTGGGAATTGCAGGAAAACACAATGCATGAAGAATAAAAAAAAAAACCAAACAACAAAAAAACCCCCAAACAATGCATACTATTAAACCATCTTTCTACCCCTGAACTGATGCAGAAACTGACACTAGGCCTAGTAGATGTAGAAATAGAACGTATGTTTAGACTCAGTGTATTGCTAAATAAAAGACTCAGGAATTTGTTAGAAGGTTAACAACTGCCTCTGTAAGTTGATTTACGTAGACAAGCCAAGGACATAAAGCACAAGATTCCTGTGTCTGTAATATAAGACAAAATAACATGCCCTCTTTGAGGAGGTATTCTGTTTGATAAGAAAATATGTTCTGTCTCTTGTGGTGACTGAGCCAAAAGCTAGGTGATAAGCAGAGAAGTTGTTTGTGGGGCCCAGAAGGGGATCGTACTGCGCAAACTCGTACAACAAAGTTCAAACAGCGGACAAGTGAGGAAGACTATGGAAGACCAGCAGAGGACTCCAGAAGACCACCGAAGACCTTCAACACGCATGCATAAAGGACATTTACATATGCTAATGACTTCTCGGAAAATCAATGAATATGTATATTATTTCTCAGAAATTTTATGAATATGTATGTAAGGCAGGTATTTAACCTATACAATTAGTCCCAGCCAGAAAGCACATTTGGAGGAGCGATCCTCCGTTCTTCCAGCGCTGCAATAAAGAATACTTAACTCCATCACTGAATGCTCATTTCGAGAAACAGAACACTCGAAACAAAATTACTGACCTGAAAAAAAGAAAGGGGGAAAAAAAAAAGCTGCATACAAGTGTGTCGTGGTTTCAGCCCAGCCGGTAACAAAGGACCACGCAGCCGCATATCATGTCTGAATAAATGTGAGTTTAGTAGATGTATAGGTAGATACACATTCAGAAATGCACAAGAACTGAAAGGAGTAATCTGTAACTGGTAGACTAAGAACGCTGCAATAGCATGCAATGTAAATCAACATGCACCTATAGGGAAGGGAAGGGAAGTACAGAAACATTCTTCTGGATTTAAAAAAAAAAAACAAAAACGCAGCAATGGTAGGAAAAGGTACTTGGAAAGTGCCACTTTCAATCCACTGAAACGACGTCTGCAACAGCAGTAAGAACACTGGCAAACTACCTTCTCTGTTCCACAGGGCCTTGAAACCCATACGCATTGTCTGTTGCCACTTGCCATTAGGAAACAAAGATATTAAATAGGGCAAATCAGAAGTAACTTGAACCAATCCCTCCCACCCAGCTATAAACCAGGACCATATACAGCCCTTGCAGACTACACAAGATCCTGTCTCATTCCAGCCACATCATTAGCATAAGCTGTGCAAACCCATGCAAATCAACAGGTTTTTCAGGCATAAAAGCAGACTCCAACAGCAGTTAAGCCACTTCTTACAACTGACAATGTCATACTTCCATCACTGATTATAGCACAAGAACAAGAAAGAATGGGTCTTTATTGTCCTTCATGAACTTGAGGGGCTGCAAGAAACCAGTGAAGTTACAAGCCTGGATTCTGTAACGTCGCTACCAGCATAATTTCCAGATCAAAGATCCGGCCTCCTGTTAAGATCATCAAACATAATTTTGAGTTTGGAGGACAGGTCATCACAACACTATGTTAGGTAGAGTATAAAACCTTATCATCAGATTCTCAGCTAGTTTAAGTCAATGTATTCTGTGTGTTCCGCTGAAGTCAATGAAACTAAACACACTATCACAGGAAAGAGGTATTTCAGCATGCCTCAGACCTGGAAAACTATCTTGAAAAATGCCCGTAACTTTTAACACAAATTCTCTGCACTTCCCACGATCTCTCAACAGCAAGCAGTAGTAAGACCCTAACAGTTACTTGCAACCTATTTCTTGCATAGCATTCATTTTTATTTTAATTTTAAAAGGGGCAACTAATACATAAGATTTTTGCAGCTACTCACAAAAATCAATAAGCAAAGACATTTGTTCCAAGATTTAAATTCCTTGTACAATTTAAAAAAACTATCAAAGCTCTGTAAAGTAAAATAGATACATTTACCTACTCATGTAGGAAACTACAGACAAACTTCAGGAAATGACCAAAGGTGCAGAGGATAGGCTAATAGGCTAAGGTAGAAAAACAAAACAAAAAAAGAAAAACCAGAAGTTCTACAGAAAAATGAGTGAGCAGCCCACAGCACTGGCAGACAACAGATTTTTTTATCCCCGCTTCCTCCACCCCTTCTTCTTACCCCCCCACCCCCGTTTTTTTTTAAAGGAAATAATTATTCTATTCTGAAACATATTGCCAGTGATGCAGTTGAAGCCAAAAGTTTAAATGAGTTCAGGAGAGAATTAACCGAATTCTAACACATGTGCCAACACAACTGCTATAAAAAGCATCTGCATCATGGTGAAATGCAAACAGCTACTCTGAGAACGACACATTATTATTCACTAAATTTGCCTTTTACCCTGTTGTATAGTTACTAATGTTGAAAAGAGTCACTGCTGTGCAAGAAACTAAAACTTACAGCGCTTTATGCTCGGAGAGAACTGTGGCCCATCAGCTCGTGGCTGTGAAGTCTTACAACTTAACACGTTGCAGTTGCACACCAGCAAGTTCTGAGGCGGACTGCCGACTGTATTCAATAGTCACAGCTTATGTAGGAGGATATGATAAACTTGACTTATTTGCCTTTAACCGATGCTCCAAATATGTTAAAGTCGTTCTTGAAGCAGGTTACTGGTTTGATTACCCTTCATACAAAATCCTCCTTCAAATGGAGGTTTCTCTTCTCTTCTTTTCAGATTTAAGGCATGAACAGAAACCACACCTGCATCATCACTGAAATCAGTGCCTATTTTTCAATAAACTTTAGCAGCAGCATCAGAATTCGTCCTCAAGTACCGTTCATAAAGCAAATGCTTCATTCTTCAAAACTTTTTTTAGCAAAGGTTAGTAATGCTGTACCACAGACTCTCACGCCCAGTCACGCATGTTCTTCCCGAGACTGTTACGCAGCTTCGTATTTTAAAAATCGCCATCCTAACTGCGTACCTGATACTACTGGTTCTCCCCTTTTTAAAGTCTGATGTTAAGGAAAAGCTGCAAGTCCTACAAAACCAGGCAGACTTGCTTGTTCATGCCAAAGAGAAAAAGGTTAAGCATTATTAAAAAATAAGACTATTGCCTACCTTTAAGTATCCATAAAGCTATCAACATGAACCGTATGGTGGCCTGTTAGCATCGCTATTTGAACACGGGCATGCAAAATGTCCTTCAGTTAAATTCCAAACTCTATGAAGTAATTGGTGGGCAATTCCCCAAGGATAAAACGTCTATCAAAAGCCAACAGTAAGCCAGAAATCTCTTTCCGTTTCATAGGGTAAAAAAAAATAAATACAGTGAATCCTGAAAAAAGAAATAGATATTAGACAGGGAACGCCTATATAGTTATAGGGCAAGTAATAAAACATTTAGTGTTTTGTTTTTATTTTTTTTTATGTCATCACAATAGTTAGACAAACATGGAAACATTTGCAACAGCAATACTTGGGTCACTTTAAAATCTTGGTAACACTGAAATACAGGGCAGCGAAAGCTAATGATGTGGGGAGGGGACTTTAGGTCTTATTATTTTCATACACATTCACACACACACACACACTCCACAACTCCAAAGAGCTATCTTAACTATGTCTGCCAGTAAACGGAAATAGTAGGCAGAAAGGAACCATATCTATACTAAGACAGTTAGCTGTGCCGTAAAAATGAAGATCACTGCGACCAGTGCCATCTTAAAGAAGAAAAAACAACCACCACCACCAACAACCAAAAAACCTGAAAGGAACCATCACTGTGCATGTCATAAGCATGAAGTTATTTTAACCTGATGACTACTCTGCTCTATACTTTAAGCATCATGAAGTTTTTATGTATTTTTAAAGTCTAAGGTTATTATTTTAAATGGCCTACTTGTAGTGGCAGCCCAAGTAGCATTCTGGAGAACACCACAGTGCCCACAACTTCTACAGGTCAGTGCAGTCTGATCAAGCACTACATTTCTAGGGGAGGAAAACAAAAAACCACTACCGCTCATTTATTCAATTGAAAAGCTTATTACCTGCACCTTCCAAAGCAACAGGCTACAGGAACACTGAATGCAAAGTAAACCAGACCCATCTGGAATACTCTGACTCAGTCTCAGCTCCAAGTTACACATCTTTCATTTCGTATTTTAAGGGATTAACAGCATTTGGATGCACAGAAACTGTCTTTACAGTGAAGTCTGCAGACCTCCGAGTCAAAAGTTAAAATGTCTTCCTAAATTATAACAGTGTTAGCACTTCCTCTGAAAAGGAGTGAAAAAAACACAACCAGGGAAGGAGGAAGTGACACAACACCAAGGGTTTTTTTCCCAGAGATTACAAAATCCTGAGAGAACAAGATGCTTGTGCTATCAGAATAAAAATCCCCAAAGAAACAAAAGAGTTTACCTTTCCCTTGGAAAAGTTACTTTTGAGTCAAGATCTGCCCTTTTTCTCTCCCAAGCATGAAATCTCTCTTCAGCTTAAGACTCTCTTCTACTGCAGTAGAAATTTAGTGCTGTCGTGGTTTCAGCCCGGCCGGTAACAAAGGACCACGCAGCCGCTCGCTCACTCCTCCGCCCCCCTCCGGTGGGATGGGGAGGAGACGGAGGAGAGAAAAGGAAAAAGAAACTGGGACCTCGAGGGTTGAGATAAAGGCAGTTTACTGGGACAAACACAAAAGAGATTACAACAACAACAACGGCACTAATGAAAAAAAGTATACAAAAAGAGTGATGCACAGTGCAACTGCTCACCACCCGGGACCCGACGCTCCGCCACTTCCCCCACCGAAAAAACAGAGACCACCCCCCGGCCCGCTCCCCATTTATATACTGGGCAGGATGTCACATGGTATGGAATAGCTCCTTGGCTAGTTCAGGTCAGCTGCCCCGGCTATGCCCCCACCTCCCAGGTTCCTGTAAAAATTAACTCTATCCCAGCTGAACCCAGGACAAGTGCACATGCTGGAACCTGGACAGAATCTTATTTAAAAAAACAAACAATACAATCGTACTACAGTGGCTAGAAATCTTTTACATATTCTGATGAAAAGACTCAACTTATTTCTAGGAAATAAAGTGTTTGGGGCCAAAGCCAACGCATGATGGTCATATGAGGTTAAATTTTTATTGATGTTTTTTTTTTTTTTAAATTGATATATTGAAAAAAGCTGGAGAAGGAAGCGGGGACAGAAATGAAAAACCACTCGGGGAGTCAGTGGTATAGACTGTCACCATGCAATCTCAATATTGTAATTGCAGATCACATAGTCAGAACAAGCCAGTCAAAAGTAGCACACTCCCTGGGAGAGGGGCGGGAGTCTCTCTCCCCTTGTCTTTCAAGCCAAGACCCAACTAGCAGAAGGCAGCTTTTCTGTCAGATAAAGCAAGGCAAAAGGATCATGTACAGCAACTTCCTTGCAGCCTCTTGCTCCTGAGCACCCTTCTTCACCTCTTTCTTTCTTTCTCTCTTTCTTCTGGTGATGGGAAGGCAAAGCATGTTCTGTTCCTGTGAGCCCATACTGCTTGTCCCTATAGTCACAGCAGGCACCTGTGATTCCTCTCCGAAGACATTTACGCATAGAAATCAGTTGAGTGGTGTGTTACGGAAGCATAAGCTGCAGTGGACGTGATTTTGAATCAGTTAATTTTGTGCCCACCATGACAAAATAAAACCAGCAATTTCTTACTTTATAGAAATTCTCCTAAAGTAGTAGTTGCCCCCAACAGCTGTCAAGTTTTTGTATCACAGGAGAACAAATGCAGCCAAAAGAACATTTTCTCTAAAAGGACCGCTCCGAACTACACAAGCGGGCAGGCACAGGCAGCTCCCGATTTAATAAAGCGTATGTACACAGCACCACTTAGTGGTGCAAGCGGAGTCACCGCTGACAGGAATGAGAAGCTTGAACACCAACCTTCCCGCCCCGGCTCCCTGGACGTGAACGATGTCTGGTCTGTCTGTCCTCACTCGCAAAATACCACTACAATGCCTTTACTACAAGAGAGTACATCTGCCAAGCAAAACAAGTCCAAGAGGGCTGAACCTCAAGGCCAGCAGAACCAACGGCTGCTGAGCATCAAACAGATGCATCCACTCTGAAGAGCTTTCAGAATTCTGCAGCACTCTACCACACGGTTTCTGGCGACACAGCCTGAAGCAGGGTTTAAACAAATGATCCAGGTTAGTATCTGCCTGTAGTGCAAAGAATAGCAATCTCTTGGCCCACGATTTGGGTTTTATATAGACTTGGGCCATAAACAAATGCAACAGATGTAGAAAAACTGAAGACCGACAGCAACTGGAACGTAACTATTCTTTTTCCACTCCATCAACCCGTTGGAAAACTAACTCACTCGTGCACTTACGTAACTGAGCACAAAGAGAACAAAAAGAAAGGCTTTTATTCAGAACAAATTAGTGTGTCTTTACAGGAAAGTAACGGTTTCAACTTACAAAACCAGCATCATCATTAGTGATGCACCTTTCCTGAATAAGGGATAAAAGAAGAGGATAACCATTGCTTTTACTGATACGTTCTTAATAATTAGCTGAGCACTTCTAAAGAGGAAGAACTTTGCTGCTTTCAGGACCGAAGTAAGAAAAAGTCTAAAGCATAGTCTTCCTGACGTGGGAAGACGTGTCCGCAAGAGAGGCACAAGATCCGATACAGAAACGTATCTACGTCTCGCTGAAAATTTGCACTCTAAGCATCACCAGCTTCTGCTTCCAGGGCAGTATACCACCAGCTTAACCGGAGGGTAGTAATTTTACCCCACACAAGAAGTCAGAACACGCGCTATCCTTTAAGGAGGCAGAACAATAACCAAAGCAGAAAGAGGCTTAGAAATTAAGGCAAGATGGCACTTGCTCAGACACACAGTGAGGAGGTGCAAGCTGGGTAAGACAGCAAAATGGAGATTGTTCCTCGTTCACACAGAGCTCATTTCGACTCGAGTTGGTCATCCTCTCCTCTTCCCACAAAATTAGGAATGCTTTTACGTAGGAAGTCCTGACTTTGTAGCCATCTATGCCGACAAACAACAAACTATTCTAGGTCTGCTCTTGTGGTATTTAGGAAGTCGCAGAATTCAGCTTAGGGATGCATAATCACAGTATTTAATTACTGTTGCAGTACTGACCTACCTACACCAGCAGATAATAAACTAAAAATCATAGTGCTTCTGATTTGGTATAAGCCAACAGACCTCCAGATTTTTTTCAGAGCACGTAAAGGTACAGCTCTCTGGGCATCACATGGTAATCATAACTGCCAAATGACTTGACAAGCTTGTAAACATCCAAACTGCTGCAAACACATCTATACATACAATAATGGATAAAACGTAGATGCATTCCACCTACACGCTTATGCAGGCAAACACTCGTGAGTTAAAAGCCACTGTATGAACCAGCTTACGGAGCGCTTAACAAAGCCAGTGATTCCCTGGCACACCTGAAGACCAGAAAAACATTCACCAAATAAAGTTAGGGACATGCTCTTTTTTTTTTTTTTTTTTTTTTTTTTAAACTGTAACGTGTACTAAGACAGCAAGATCACTTTTCCAGCGTCCTTCATACACACATATGACCCAGAAGCTACTTGAAATTACCTTGTGTAATGGAATTGTCTGGAAAGCTCAGCTTAAAGTAGCTGAGCTCAGTGACTGATTGATTTACAGGTACAGAAAATAAATGCATGCAGCATTTTAACAAGGACGACTTACCAGTGTTATGTTATTTCCATTTAGCAAAATCTGGTCTAGCTTTGTGATTCTTCTGCCCTCAGACGGAGTCTCACTGAAGCAGCGTTAAAAACAAATAAGTAAGCACACATAACCAGGGACAACAGTTCCAGTTTTGATTACAGAATAAATCTCTACATTAAGATGGCAGTTGTTGGAACTAAGAAATGAATTGGCCACGCTGCAGCCTGATCTTGACAAATTGACCGCCTGGATAAAGCAAGCTATCTGGCAACTAAAAAGATCCATTGTACTTTTCTGCTCAGTACACCTAAAGATACAGATTCACCCTCGAAATCTCGGCAATTTCTTGAATACCACCAACACTCAGAACAGGTTTCAAATAGCAACGTGGCAGGACAAAGTAATAAATGCTTATCCTTAAGTCTGCTAACTCTCTAAGCCTTTGCCTAGACCTTAAGGAAATGTAAAAACAAACAAACTACTGCAAAGTTCAACACACAATCCACGCAAAGTTAAGGCTATCAAGTAGGAACCTGATTACAAGTATAAATCATGCAACAGCTACTCTATGACATGGATGTCCTGAACAGATCCTCCTCTACAGTGTAAGTCCAAGGTACAAACCCTTCAGCTGGCAAATATTCCAAAAACATAAAACCTCTTTGCTTACAGAGCTTACACAGTATTTTTCCCCAGGAAACCAAACGTTCAAGAGGAACAGGAGGCAGAAACAACACTTGCAATTCTGTAACGTCTTCTAGCACCATATCTGAAAAACCAGTTTCAAGGAAAATAAGGCCCCGAATTTAAAAATAGAACTATTTCCAGTTATTTCCATCTCACGCTGAGCTGTGATTTTACCTGTAAAATAAAAAAAATCAGAACAAGACAACTGATCCATACAAAAAAGGCTCTCCTATCCGGTGAACTCAAACCTCTCAAAAGCAGTAACATCACTGAGCTGGAGCATAAACTGGACGGCCTTAAACACCTCCATCAAAGGATACGGACAAAGTCATCGAGTCCTAGAAGCGTTCCCACAATTTCCGATCGCTCTTCATCACAACATGAACGCGTGCGTGGACCTACGCATTTGTCCACAAGTTCTGTAGATTGAAAGGCACAAGATATTGCTTTGTAGAACATACATGTTTTCCAGCAAAAACCTTAACGCTGGGGCGGCAAAAAAAGTCATTGCCGCGGGCACTGGTGAAAAGCACAGAAAGAAGGCGAAAAAAAGAGACAGGAAAAAAAACACAGTAAAAAAACCCGCTTCCTCAACTGCTGCCGGCAGGTACCTCCACAAGTTCCTGCGGCCGCAGGAACACGTTCCCTCCACCGAGAACCTCCCTCCACCTCGGTGCCGCCGGGCCGCAGCACATCACCGCGGGTCTGCCGAGCGCCAACGCTCGTCCCCAGCCGGCCTTTGCAAACCTCCTTTGCCCGGAGCCACCCCCCACCCCGCTCGCTGCCCGCGCCGGAGACCGGGACGCCCCAGCGCCTCTCCGCCGCCGCGGGCAGGGGCCGCGCCGCTGACAGGCCCGGCCGCGGCTCCCGAGCGGCGGGAAGTCCCGCGGCCTCAGGCGGACGCCTGACTGACGAGCCCGGAGGGCCGCCGCGCCCGCAGCCCCGGCCCCTCAGCCCCGGCCCGGCGAGGATTTTTCCCTCGCCGGCCAACAACGCCGGACGCTGCGGCCAGACCCGCGCACTTCACCGCGGCTGCGAAGGCGACGGGCTTCGCCGCCCGCCACCGCGCCGACGCGGGGGGGTGGCGCGGGGCCGCCCGGCCCCGGCCCGGCCCGGCCCCGGCCCCGGCCCCCTCGCCCCATCCAGCCGAGCCGCTCGCCCTCCCTCGCCTCCCGCCACCTCCGCACAGCCCCGCACCCCCGGGGTGAGCTGAGCTGATGGGCTGAGCTACAGCCTCCCCAGAAACCTCTGCCCTGACACCAGAGTCTCTGAAAACAGTTTCTGACCTCTTTTGGCACGTCACAGGATAGTAACCCAAACCACAAGACCATGTCTCTCCTACTTTGCTCTGTTGCAGAAGAATCTCAGCTTGCAAAGCACATCAGTTTTCCGTAACACAGATAACCAGGGTTCACACAGTCAGACTTTTCAGTCAGAAGGCCACAGAAAGAATCGTAAAGAGACCGAGTATCTTTTCCTTAAACATCCTGTTTACAGACAGCTATGTTACCTCCAAGTGCTATGAAAGTTACTTTCTCTAAAACTATCTTCCATTTAGTTTTCCTTCCCCCCCCCGAAAACAATCTTATAGCTTAATCCTCATAGGATTTTTTTCAAGTTTTGGTTTTTTCTAACGAGTATCAACACATGAACACTCTAAATAGTTTCAGGAAGTTCAGTATTTGCTACAGTTGCACTTGATCCAACATCCCACTTTTTTTTCCACCAAGCAAAGGAGTTCAACCAAGTTTCTTTCAAGAGCCATACAGGAGAAAGTACAGATTCTGCTCTGTCTGCTAACAAGCAGGCGAAGGAGCTGCTACTAATTTGAATACTATACAGGCTCTGCTGTGCCCATTTTCAACTGGGGAAGAGAAATAGCCCATCCTGTTTGAATATTTAGGTCCACATTTTCTCATTTGCAAAGCAGATCCACTGCCTTGGGAGACTGACCAGAATTACCTGGAACAAACATTCTGTTTGCCTAGGATCTGTTTGTTAGTTGAGAAAACAGTCACTACGTCCCTGTGATAATATGACACGATTTCATCACTACATTTCTGTCTCAAGGGGCCCAGCTGTATTTTATTTTCTCGTAACACAGTATCTATCCAATTCCGGTCTCTGACTTAAGAGATGAGCAACATGCAATTTCTTCAATGTCTACTTATCACGTGAGGAAGTCAACAAACCTCTTTTCACAGTTACAAGCACTTTTCAAAGATGTGACAGTTCCCTCCGGTCATCAGCTGACCCTGAACAAGTTGGAAAATATAAAAGGATCAATAAATGTGAGAAAGACCTTTGGTATGAGGGAACCCAGACAAACCGGTGCAGCAGCTTTCTTCCCTATTGATTGGAAGAGAATGCTGTTTGGCTGCTGCTTCTACGGATAATCCACAAATTATTTGCTATTCTTCTTAGCCAAAGGGCTAAGGCAGTGCCATCAGCAACTTCATAATATACGCTGAAACAAGAAGCAGGTATTACAGCTCCAAGTCTGAGGAAACAGCATCAATGATTAAGACAGCTCTAACATGGAAGGCCTGGTAAGTGGCAGTGGTATAAGGCACTAGCAATTTATCAGGGCTCTCTTTCAAATGCTGGCATTTTCTGTGACTTGGATTTTGCCTATTATTATGAGATCATTACATCACCTATCACACAAGTGTAGCTTTGTTAACTTTCAAAGAAAAGCTGCTAGACAATATACAACACAAAGTTAGACAAGCGAGGGCAGTACACAGGGATGTCACAGGCAATCTGGAATTGGGCACCCGACTTGAATTCCTGGCTTTGAAAACCTCTCTCCAAATGACTTGCCATCCTTTCACTAAGATCCAGCAGCAGTTCTCTCCTGTGCCTCATGCTCTTCTGTAGTCAGCCAAAGCCCACGGAGCTGCACTGTAAGCTTGAAGACCAGGGTGCCAGCTTCGTGTCCTATTTCTGTCACCTAGTTCTTATGTACCGTTTCTTGCTAATCAAAAGGCCCAGTGAATCCTCCTCACACATCACACTTGAGGTAGTACATCCAAGCATTATTTCTGCCGCGCTACATTTGCACGGATTAGCTGCTGAACCCTCCAGATGATGTACTGCTTTTCAAGAAGGGTGTAGTATAACTGGTGAGGGTCTACAGTAAGTCCAAGAGGGTGCTCAACGATGTACAGGAGTCTGACTTCAAAGCATAAATTGAAAAACAGCCGCTTAACCTAGAAAGGGCAATACTGAAGAGAAAGAACAATGTTTAAACTCTAAAAGGTAGCTATAAGGAAGAACTTTTCTGTGCATCCACTGCACACAGTTACACGGAACCATGGGGCTTAAATTACAACCTGAAAAACTTAGGGTATGTGGCAATCTTTGCAACAGTAGTAATAATTACAGGAAATGTTTAAGAATAAATTAGGCAAGCATTTGTCAAGAATGGTACAGAAAGTTGATCATTCACCTCTAGAACGAGAGCAACGCTAGACTATCTTCAAAGGTTCTTCTTTCCCCAGTGCTGTCCCTCTCTGTATTTCTACGCTCATCCAATACAAGCATCATCCCCAGCCGTGTACTTACAATTCTATATGCATATGCACATGTCTAGAGATGCACATTTATTTCTTCGTTACACACAGCTGAAGGAGAGTACTCATAGGCAAGCCAATTTACATAAACAGCTTCTGAAAGTAAAACACCTCAGCCTCTTGCAAAACGTCAGCCCAACAGAACACCGGGAGCGGTATGTAAATCCTTATGCCAAAACTGCATTCTCTTAAATCTTATGAAAACCATTTCTAACATAAAGCCTGACCTGACTGGTCTATTTTCTGACACTCCCCTTCTCTGTCATCAGGTACTTATTAGATAGTAAAACAACTGACGGGGTAAACACCATAACTAGCACAATAGCTGACTTCCGTAGCAGTTGCATATCAGGTCTGAAGAAATGTGAGTTTAGTAGGTAGATACACATTCAGAAATGCACAAGAACTGAAAGGAGTAATCTGTAACTGGTAGACTAAGAACACTGCAATAGCATGCAATGTAAATCAACATGCACCTATAGGGAAGGGAAGGGAAGTACGGAAACATTCTTCTGGATTAAAAAAAAATATATACGCAGCAATGGTAGGAAAAGGTACTTGGAACGTGCCACTTTCAATCCACTGAAACAATGTCTGCAACAGCAGTAAGAACACTGGCAAACTACCTTCTCTGTTCCACAGGGCCTTGAAACCCATACGCATTGTCTGTTGCCAGTTGCCCTTAGGAAACAAAGGCGCTGCGATCAGTAGAAGCGTGTAGAACACAAAAAATGAAACTTTTGAGTATGTCACATGCAAGATCCTCATTCTCCGTACAGTCTACAAGGTTACACAATTGTAAAATACTTTGTAAGAATGAGAATCCTGACGTTTGCCTTGGATTAAAAAAGTTTTAAAACTCCGTTTTGAGGTTTTTTTCCAAGGGTTTTAGAAATAAAAGCATCTTGGTAAAGTGATTTTCACACACTGCACAGACACAAGCAGTGTTTCTCCCACTGCGAGAGGAGTATCAAAATACTCTTATCTAATATGTTATAGACAAAAGTGACCAAGGTCACAGGAGAATCTGTACTTTCCCACTGATTACAAGGAACAGGCCAGCTGCTTTGTGCCTCCTATGCAGCTGGAGCATGCAGTTGCCTGGTAACTTGTTCCGAGCTATTGCATCTTAATCACATATACATGGAGGAATACCAAGCTGACCGCTTAGGTTTATCAGCCAAAACAGTTTACAGCAACACAATAGTTTAGAGCAATTCAGGAAGTTTAACACTGAATTTAGGTATGCGCTTATATGGTTTGACGAACAGAACTTTTATAAATGAAAGGGAAACAACAGGTGACTTTAGAGCATACAAAAGGTATAGTCTACAAACCAAATATCAATTATTAGCAATGTTTCCCTGTTCAAAGGGCATCACTTGCTGTCTCAGACTCAACAAGCATGAACTGACAGACTGTTATGATTTGAAAATTTTAAAAAAGTTCTAATAGTGTGCCCAAAACAGAGCTGTTTCAGTGTTCAGGCTAGACTCGTCGTCTCCAGTAAATACATATCTTAATTCTAACACAGGATAAAAACCGATTTATAAATTTCCTCTTGTAAAAATGAAACTGTTCCAATCACCCTGTTCACTCCTATTTAAGATATTAAACAGGGCAAATCAGAAGTAACTTGAACCAATCCCTCCCACCCAGCTATAAACCAGGACCATATACAGCCCTTGCAGACTACACAAGACCCTGTCTCATTCCAGCCATATCATTAGCACAAGCTGTGCAAACCCATGCAAATCAACAGGTTTTCCAGGCATAAAAGCAGACTCCAACAGCAGTTAAGCCACTTCTTACAACTGACAAGGTCATACTTCCATCCCTGATCATAGCACAAGAACAAAAGAGAATGGGTCTTTATTGTCCTTCATGAACTTGAGGGGCTGCAAGAAACCAGTGAAGTTACAAGCCTGGATTCTGTAATGTCGCTATCAGCATAATTTCCAGATCAAAGATCCGGCCTCCTGTTACGATCATCAAACATAATTTTGAGTTCAGGGGACAGGTCATCACAACACTATGTTAGGTAGAGTATAAAACCTTATCATCAGATTCTCAGCTAGTTTAAGTCAATGTATTCTGTGTGTTCCGCTGAAGTCAACGAAACTAAACACACTATCATAGGAAAAAGATATTTCAGCACGCCTCAGACCTGGAAAACTATCTTGAAAAATGCCCGTAACTTTTAACACAAATTCTCTGCACTTCCCACGATCTCTCAACAGCGAGCAGTAGTAAGACCCTAACAGTTACTTGCAACCTATTTCTTGCATAGCATTCATTTTTATTTTAATTTTAAAAGAGGCAACTAATAAATAAGATTTTTGCAGCTACTCACAAAAATCAATAAGCAAAGACATTTGTTCCAAGACTTAAATTTCTTGTATAATTTAAAAAACTATCAAAACTCTGTAAAGTAAAATAGATACATTTACCTACTAATGTAGGAAACTACAGACAAACTTCAGGAAATGACCAAAGGTGCAGAGGATAGGCTAATGCCTATTAGCATTAGGTAGAAAAACAAGGTAGAAAAGGTAGAAATGCCTATTAGCATTAAGGTAGAAGAACAACAACAACAACAAAAAAACCCCAGAAGTTCTACAGAAAAATGAGTGAGCAGCCCACAGCACTGGCAGACAACAGATTTTTTTATCCCCGCTTCCTCCACCCCTTCTTCTTACCCCCCCACCCCCGTTTTTTTTTTAAAGGAAATAATTATTCTATTCTGAAACATATTGCCAGTGATGCAGTTGAAGCCAAAAGTTTAAATGAGTTCAGGAGAGAATTAACCGAATTCTAACACATGTGCCAACACAACTGCTATAAAAAGCATCTGCATCATGGTGAAATGCAAACAGCTACTCTGAGAATGACACCTTATTATTCACTAAATTTGCCTTTTACCCTGTTGTATAGTTACTAATGTTGAAAAGAGTCACTGCTGTGCAAGAAACTAAAACTTACAGCGCTTTATGCTCGGAGAGAACTGTGGCCCATCAGCTCGTGGCTGTGAAGTCTTACAACTTAACACGTTGCAGTTGCGCACCAGCAAGTTCTGAGGTGGACTGCTGACTGTATTCAATAGTCACAGCTTATGTAGGAGGATATGATAAACTTTACTTATTTGCCTTTAACCGATGCTCCAAATATGTTAAAGTCGTTCTTAAAGCAGGTTACTGGTTTGATTACCCTTCATACAAAATCCTCCTTCAAATGGAGGTTTCTCTTCTCTTCTTTTCAGATTTAAGGCATGAACAGAAACCACACCTGCATCATCACTGAAATCAGTGCCTATTTTTCAATAAACTTTAGCAGCAGCATCAGAATTCGTCCTCAAGTACCGTTCATAAAGCAAATGCTTCATTCTTCAAAACTTTTTTTAGCAAAGGTTAGTAATGCTGTACCACAGACTCTCACGCCCAGTCACGCATGTTCTTCCCGAGACTGTTACGCAGCTTCGTATTTTAAAAATCGCCATCCTAACTGCGTACCTGATACTACTGGTTCTCCCCTTTTTAAAGTCTGATGTTAAGGAAAAGCTGCAAGTCCTACAAAACCAGGCAGACTTGCTTGTTCATGCCAAAGAGAAAAAGGTTAAGCATTATTAAAAAATAAGACTATTGCCTACCTTTAAGTATCCATAAAGCTATCAACATGAACCGTATGGTGGCCTGTTAGCATCGCTATTTGAACACGGGCATGCAAAATGTCCTTCAGTTAAATTCCAAACTCTATGAAGTAATTGGTGGGCAATTCCCCAAGGATAAAACGTCTATCAAAAGCCAACAGTAAGCCAGAAATCTCTTTCCGTTTCATAGGGTAAAAAAAAATAAATACAGTGAATCCTGAAAAAAGAAATAGATATTAGACAGGGAACGCCTATATAGTTATAGGGCAAGTAATAAAACATTTAGTGTTTTGATTTTATTTTTTTTTATGTCATCACAATAGTTAGACAAACATGGAAACATTTGCAACAGCAATACTTGGGTCACTTTAAAATCTTGGTAACACTGAAATACAGGGCAGCGAAAGCTAATGATGTGGGGAGGGGACTTTAGGCCTTATTATTTTCAGACACATTCACACACACACACTCCACAACTCCAAAGAGCTATCTTAACTATGTCTGCCAGTAAACGGAAATAGTAGGCAGAAAGGAACCATATCTATACTAAGACAGTTAGCTGTGCCGTAAAACTGAAGATCACTGCAACCAGTGCCATCTTAAAGAAGAAAAAACAACCACCACCAACAACAACCAAAAAACCTGAAAGGAACCATCACTGTGCATGTCATAAGCATGAAGTTATTTTAACCTGATGACTACTCTGCTCTATACTTTAAGCATCATGAAGTTTTTATGTATTTTTAAAGTCTAAGGTTATTGTTTTAAATGGCCTACTTGTAGTGGCAGCCCAAGTAGCATTCTGGAGAACACCACAGTGCCCACAACTTCTACAGGTCAGTGCAGTCTGATCAAGCACTACATTTCTAGGGGAGGAAAACAAAAAACCACTACCGCTCATTTATTCGATTGAAAAGCTTATTACCTGTACCTTCCAAAGCAACAGGCTACAGGAACACTGAATGCAAAGTAAACCAGACCCATCTGGAATACTCTGACTCAGTCTCAGCTCCAAGTTACACATCTTTCATTTCGTATTTGAAGGGATTAACAGCATTTGGATGCACAGAAACTGTCTTTACAGTGAAGTCTGCAGACCTCCGAGTCAAAAGTTAAAATGTCTTCCTAAATTATAACAGTGTTAGCACTTCCTCTGAAAAGGAGTGAAAAAAACACAACCAGGGAAGGAGGAAGTGACACAACACCGAGGGTTTTTTTCCCAGAGATTACAAAATCCTGAGAGAACAAGATGCTTGTGCTATCAGAATAAAAATCCCCAAAGAAGCAAAAGAGTTTACCTTTCCCTTGGAAAAGTTACTTTTGAGTCAAGATCTGCCCTTTTTCTCTCCCAAGCATGAAATCTCTCTTCAGCTTAAGACTCTCTTCTACTGCAGTAGAAATTTAGTGCACATGCTGGAACCTGGACAGAATCTTATTTAAAAAAACAAACAATACAATAGTACTACAGTGGCTAGAAATCTTTTACATATTCTGATGAAAAGACTCAACTTATTTCTAGGAAATAAAGTGTTTGGGGCCAAAGCCAACGCATGATGGTCATATGAGGTTAAATTTTTATTGATGTTTTTTTTTTTTTTAAATTGATATATTGAAAAAAGCTGGAGAAGAAAGCGGGGACAGAAATGAAAAACCACTCGGGGAGTCAGTGGTATAGACTGTCACCATGCAATCTCAATATTGTAATTGCAGATCACATAGTCAGAACAAGCCAGTCAAAAGTAGCACCCTCCCTGGGAGAGGGGCGGGAGTCTCTCTCCCCTTGTCTTTCAAGCCAAGACCCAACTAGCAGAAGGCAGCTTTTCTGTCAGATAAAGCAAGGCAAAAGGATCATGTACAGCAACTTCCTTGCAGCCTCTTGCTCCTGAGCACCCTTCTTCACCTCTTTCTTTCTTTCTCTCTTTCTTCTGGTGATGGGAAGGCAAAGCATGTTCTGTTCCTGTGAGCCCATACTGCTTGTCCCTATAGTCACAGCAGGCACCTGTGATTCCTCTCCGAAGACATTTACGCATAGAAATCAGTTGAGTGGTGTGTTACGGAAGCATAAGCTGCAGTGGACGTGATTTTGAATCAGTTAATTTTGTGCCCACCATGACAAAATAAAACCAGCAATTTCTTACTTTATAGAAATTCTCCTAAAGTAGTAGTTGCCCCCAACAGCTGTCAAGTTTTTGTATCACAGGAGAACAAATGCAGCCAAAAGAACATTTTCTCTAAAAGGACCGCTCCGAACTACACAAGCGGGCAGGCACAGGCAGCTCCCGATTTAATAAAGCGTATGTACACAGCACCACTTAGTGGTGCAAGCGGAGTCACCGCTGACAGGAATGAGAAGCTTGAACACCAACCTTCCCGCCCCGGCTCCCTGGACGTGAACGATGTCTGGTCTGTCTGTCCTCACTCGCAAAATACCACTACAATGCCTTTACTACAAGAGAGTACATCTGCCAAGCAAAACAAGTCCAAGAGGGCTGAACCTCAAGGCCAGCAGAACCAACGGCTGCTGAGCATCAAACAGATGCATCCACTCTGAAGAGCTTTCAGAATTCTGCAGCACTCTACCACACGGTTTCTGGCGACACAGCCTGAAGCAGGGTTTAAACAAATGATCCAGGTTAGTATCTGCCTGTAGTGCAAAGAATAGCAATCTCTTGGCCCACGATTTGGGTTTTATATAGACTTGGGCCATAAACAAATGCAACAGATGTAGAAAAACTGAAGACCGACAGCAACTGGAACGTAACTATTCTTTTTCCACTCCATCAACCCGTTGGAAAACTAACTCACTCGTGCACTTACGTAACTGAGCACAAAGAGAACAAAAAGAAAGGCTTTTATTCAGAACAAATTAGTGTGTCTTTACAGGAAAGTAACGGTTTCAACTTACAAAACCAGCATCATCATTAGTGATGCACCTTTCCTGAATAAGGGATAAAAGAAGAGGATAACCATTGCTTTTACTGATACGTTCTTAATAATTAGCTGAGCACTTCTAAAGAGGAAGAACTTTGCTGCTTTCAGGACCGAAGTAAGAAAAAGTCTAAAGCATAGTCTTCCTGACGTGGGAAGACGTGTCCGCAAGAGAGGCACAAGATCCGATACAGAAACGTATCTACGTCTCGCTGAAAATTTGCACTCTAAGCATCACCAGCTTCTGCTTCCAGGGCAGTATACCACCAGCTTAACCGGAGGGTAGTAATTTTACCCCACACAAGAAGTCAGAACACGCGCTATCCTTTAAGGAGGCAGAACAATAACCAAAGCAGAAAGAGGCTTAGAAATTAAGGCAAGATGGCACTTGCTCAGACACACAGTGAGGAGGTGCAAGCTGGGTAAGACAGCAAAATGGAGATTGTTCCTCGTTCACACAGAGCTCATTTCGACTCGAGTTGGTCATCCTCTCCTCTTCCCACAAAATTAGGAATGCTTTTACGTAGGAAGTCCTGACTTTGTAGCCATCTATGCCGACAAACAACAAACTATTCTAGGTCTGCTCTTGTGGTATTTAGGAAGTCGCAGAATTCAGCTTAGGGATGCATAATCACAGTATTTAATTACTGTTGCAGTACTGACCTACCTACACCAGCAGATAATAAACTAAAAATCATAGTGCTTCTGATTTGGTATAAGCCAACAGACCTCCAGATTTTTTTCAGAGCACGTAAAGGTACAGCTCTCTGGGCATCACATGGTAATCATAACTGCCAAATGACTTGACAAGCTTGTAAACATCCAAACTGCTGCAAACACATCTATACATACAATAATGGATAAAACGTAGATGCATTCCACCTACACGCTTATGCAGGCAAACACTCGTGAGTTAAAAGCCACTGTATGAACCAGCTTACGGAGCGCTTAACAAAGCCAGTGATTCCCTGGCACACCTGAAGACCAGAAAAACATTCACCAAATAAAGTTAGGGACATGCTCTTTTTTTTTTTTTTTTTTTTTTTAAACTGTAACGTGTACTAAGACAGCAAGGTCACTTTTCCAGCATCATTCATACACACATATGCCCCAGAAGCTACTTGAAATTACCTTGTGTAATGGAATTGTCTGGAAAGCTCAGCTTAAAGTAGCTGAGCTCAGTGACTGATTGATTTACAGGTACAGAAAATAAATGCATGCAGCATTTTAACAATGCTGACTTACCAGTGTTATGTTATTTCCATTTAGCAAAATCTGGTCTAGCTTTGTGATTCTTCTGCCCTCAGACGGAGTCTCACTGAAGCAGCGTTAAAAACAAATAAGTAAGCACACATAACCAGGGACAACAGTTCCAGTTTTGATTACAGAATAAATCTCTACATTAAGATGGCAGTTGTTGGAACTAAGAAATGAATTGGCCACGCTGCAGCCTGATCTTGACAAATTGACCGCCTGGATAAAGCAAGCTATCTGGCAACTAAAAAGATCCATTGTACTTTTCTGCTCAGTACACCCTAAAGATACAGATTTCACCCTCGAAATCTCGGCAATTTCTTGAATACCACCAACACTCAGAACAGGTTTCAAATAGCAACGTGGCAGGACAAAGTAATAAATGCTTATCCTTAAGTCTGCTAACTCTCTAAGCCTTTGCCTAGACCTTAAGGAAATGTAAAAACAAACAAACTACTGGAAAGTTCAATACACAATCCACGCAAAGTTAAGGCTATCAAGTAGGAACCGGATTACAAGTATAAGTCATGCAACAGCTACTCTATGACATGGATGTCCTGAACAGATCCTCCTCTACAGTGTAAGTCCAAGGTACAAACCCTTCAGCTGGCAAATATTCCAAAAACATAAAACCTCTTTGCTTACAGAGCTTACACAGTATTTTTCCCCAGGAAACCAAACGTTCAAGAGGAACAGGAGGCAGAAACAACACTTGCAATTCTGTAACGTCTTCTAGCACCGTATCTGAAAATCCAGTTTCAAGGAAAATAAGGCCCCGAATTTAAAAATAAAACTATTTCCAGTTATTTCCATGTCACACTGAGCTGTGATTTTACCTGTAAAACAAAAAAATCAGAACAAGACAACTGATCCATACAAAAAAGGCTCTCCTATCCGGCTCTCTTTCAAATGCTGGCATTTTCTGTGACTTGGATTTTGCCTGTTATTATGAGATCATTACATCACCTATCACACAAGTGTAGCTTTGTTATCTTTGAAAGAAAAGCTGCTAGACAATATACAACACAAAGTTAGACAAGCGAGGGCAGTACACAGGGATTTCACAGGCACTCTGGAATTGGGCACCCGACTTGAATTCCTGGCTTTGAAAACCTCTCTCCAAATGACTTACCGTCTTTCACTAAGATCCAGCAGCAGTTCTCTCCTGTGCCTCATGCTCTTCTTTAGCCAGCCAAAGCCCACGGAGCTGCACTGTAAGCTTGAAGGCCAGTGTGCCAGCTGCGTGTCCTATTTCTGTCACCTAGTTCTTATGTACCGTTTCTTGCTAATCAAAAGGCCCAGTGAATCCTCCTCACACATCACACTTGAGGTAGTACATCCAAGCATTATTTCTGCCGCGCTACATTTGCACGGATTAGCTGCTGAACCCTCCAGATGATGTACTGCTTTTCAAGAAGGGTGTAGTATAACTGGTGAGGGTCTACAGTAAGTCCAAGAGGGTGCTCAACGATGTACAGGAGTCTGACTTCAAAGCATAAATTGAAAAACAGCCTCTTAACCTAGAAAGGGCAATACTGAAGAGAAAGAACAATGTTTAAACTCTAAAAGGTAGCTATAAGGAAGAACTTTTCTGTGCATCCACTGCACACAGTTACACGGAATCATGGGGCTTAAATTACAACCTGAAAAACTTAGGGTATGTGGCAATCTTTGCAACAGTAGTAATAATTACAGGAAATGTTTAAGAATAAATTAGGCAAGCGTTTGTCAAGAATGGTACAGAAAGTTGATCATTCACCTCTAGAATGAGAGCAACACTAGACTATCTTCAAAGGTTCTTCTTTCCCCACTGCTGTCCCTCTCCGTATTTCTACCCTCAAACACAAGCATCATCCCCAGCTCTGCACTTACAATTCTATCTGCATATGCACATGTCTAGAGATGCACATTTATTTCTACGTTACACACAGCTGAAGGAGACTACTCAGAGGTAAGCCAATTTACATAAACAGCTTTTGAAAGTTAAACACCTCAGCTTCTTGCAAAACGTCAGCCCAACAGAACACCGTCAGCCCAACAGAACACCGGGAGCGGTATGTAAATCCTTATGCCAAAACTGCATTCTCTTAAATCTTATGAAAACCATCTCTAATATAAAGCCTGACTTGTCCATTTTCTGACACTCCCCTTCTCTGTCATCAAGGTACTTATTAGACAGTAAAACAACTGACGGGGTAAACACCATAACTAGCACAATAGCTGACTTCCGTAGCAGTTGCATATCAGGTCTGAAGAAATGTGAGTTTAGTAGGTAGATACACATTCAGAAATGCACAAGAACTGAAAGGAGTAATCTGTAACTGGTAGACTAAGAACACTGCAATAGCATGCAATGTAAATCAACATGCACCTATAGGGAAGGGAAGTACAGAAACATTCTTCTGGATTGAAAAAAAAAAAATATACGCAGCAATGGTAGGAAAAGGTACTTGGAACGTGCCACTTTCAATCCACTGAAACAATGTCTGCAACAGCAGTAAGAACACTGGCAAACTACCTTCTCTGTTCCACAGGGCCTTGAAACCCATACGCATTGTCTGTTGCCAGGTGCCCTTAGGAAACAAAGGCGCTGCGATCAGTAGAAGCGTGTAGAACACCGAAAATGAAACTTTTGAGTATGTCACATGCAAGATCCTCATTCTCCGTACAGTCTACAAGGTTACACAATTGTAAAATACTTTGTAAGAATGAGAATCCTGACGTTTGCCTTGGATTAAAAAAGTTTTAAAACTCCGTTTTGAGTTTTTTTTCCCCCAAGGGCTTTAGAAATAAAAGCATCTTGGTAAAGTGATTTTCACACACTGCACAGACACAAGCAGTGTTTCTCCCACTGCGAGAGGAGTATCAAAATACTCTTATCTAATATGTTATAGACAAAAGTGACCAAGGTCACAGGAGAATCTGTACTTTCCCACTGATTACAAGGAACGGGCCAGCTGCTTTGTGCCTCCTATGCAGCTGGAGCATGCAGTTGCCTGGTAACTTGTTACGACCTGTTGCATCTTAATCACATATACATGGAGGAATACCAAGCTGACCGCTTAGGTTTATCAGCCAAAACAGTTTACAGCAACGCAATAGTTTAGAGCAATTCAGGAAGTTTAACACTGAATTTAGGTATGCGCTTATATGGTTTGACGAACAGAACTTTTATAAATGAAAGGGAAACAACAGGTGACTTTAGAGCATACAAAAGGTATAGTCTACAAACCAAATATCAATTATTAGCAATGTTTCCCTGTTCAAAGGGCATCATGTAATGTCTCAGACTCAACAAGCATGAACTGACAGACTGTTATGATTTGAAAATTTTAAAAAAGTTCTAATAGTGTGCCCAAAACAGAGCTGTTTCAGTGTTCAGGCTAGACTCGTTGTCTCCAGTAAATACATATCTTAATTCTAACACAGGATAAAAACCGATTTATAAATTCCCTCATGTAAAAATGAAACTGTTCCAATCACCCTGTTCACTCCTATTTAAGATATTAAATAGGGCAAATCAGAAGTAACTTGAACCAATCCCTCCCACCCAGCTATAAACCAGGACCATATACAGCCCTTGCAGACTACACAAGACCCTGTCTCATTCCAGCCATATCATTAGCACAAGCTGTGCAAACCCATGCAAATCAACAGGTTTTCCAGGCATAAAAGCAGACTCCAACAGCAGTTAAGCCACTTCTTACAACTGACAAGGTCATACTTCCATCCCTGATCATAGCACAAGAACAAAAGAGAATGGGTCTTTATTGTCCTTCATGAACTTGAGGGGCTGCAAGAAACCAGTGAAGTTACAAGCCTGGATTCTGTAATGTCGCTATCAGCATAATTTCCAGATCAAAGATCCGGCCTCCTGTTACGATCATCAAACATAATTTTGAGTTCAGGGGACAGGTCATCACAACACTATGTTAGGTAGAGTATAAAACCTTATCATCAGATTCTCAGCTAGTTTAAGTCAATGTATTCTGTGTGTTCCGCTGAAGTCAACGAAACTAAACACACTATCATAGGAAAAAGATATTTCAGCACGCCTCAGACCTGGAAAACTATCTTGAAAAATGCCCGTAACTTTTAACACAAATTCTCTGCACTTCCCACGATCTCTCAACAGCGAGCAGTAGTAAGACCCTAACAGTTACTTGCAACCTATTTCTTGCATAGCATTCATTTTTATTTTAATTTTAAAAGGGGCAACTAATAAATAAGATTTTTGCAGCTACTCACAAAAATCAATAAGCAAAGACACTTGTTCCAAGACTTAAATTTCTTGTATAATTTAAAAAACTATCAAAACTCTGTAAAGTAAAATAGATACATTTACCTACTAATGTAGGAAACTACAGACAAACTTCAGGAAATGACCAAAGGTGCAGAGGATAGGCTAATGCCTATTAGCATTAGGTAGAAAAACAAGGTAGAAAAGGTAGAAATGCCTATTAGCATTAAGGTAGAAGAACAACAACAACAACAACAACAAAAAACCCCCAGAAGTTCTACAGAAAAATGAGTGAGCAGCCCACAGCACTGGCAGACAACAGATTTTTTTATCCCCGCTTCCTCCACCCCTTCTTCTTACCCCCCCACCCCCGTTTTTTTTTAAAGGAAATAATTATTCTATTCTGAAACATATTGCCAGTGATGCAGTTGAAGCCAAAAGTTTAAATGAGTTCAGGAGAGAATTAACCGAATTCTAACACATGTGCCAACACAACTGCTATAAAAAGCATCTGCATCATGGTGAAATGCAAACAGCTACTCTGAGAATGACACATTATTATTGACTAAATTTGCCTTTTACCCTGTTGTATAGTTACTAATGTTGAAAAGAGTCACTGCTGTGCAAGAAACTAAAACTTACAGCGCTTTATGCTCGGAGAGAACTGTGGCCCATCAGCTCGTGGCTGTGAAGTCTTACAACTTAACACGTTGCAGTTGCACACCAACAAGTTCTGAGGCGGACTGCCGACTGTATTCAATAGTCACAGCTTATGTAGGAGGATATGATAAACTTTACTTACTTGCCTTTAACCGATGCTCCAAATATGTTAAAGTCGTTCTTAAAGCAGGTTACTGGTTTGATTACCCTTCATACAAAATCCTCCTTCAAATGGAGGTTTCTCTTCTCTTCTTTTCAGATTTAAGGCATGAACAGAAACCACACCTGCATCATCACTGAAATCAGTGCCTATTTTCAATAAACTTTAGTAGCAGCATCAGAATTCGTCCTCAAGTACCGTTCATAAAGCAAATGCTTCATTCTTCAAAACTTTTTTTAGCAAAGGTTAGTAATGCTGTACCACAGACTCTCACGCCCAGTCACGCATGTTCTTCCCGAGACTGTTACGCAGCTTCGTATTTTAAAAATCGCCATCCTAACTGCGTACCTGATACTACTGGTTCTCCCCTTTTTAAAGTCTGATGTTAAGGAAAAGCTGCAAGTCCTACAAAACCAGGCAGACTTGCTTGTTCATGCCAAAGAGAAAAAGGTTAAGCATTAATAAAAAATAAGACTATTGCCTACCTTTAAGTATCCATAAAGCTATCAACATGAACTGTATGGTGGCTTGTTAGCATCGCTATTTCAACACGGGCATGCAAAATGTCCTTCAGTTAAATTCCAAACTCTATGAAGTAATTGGTGGGCAATTTCCCAAGGATAAAACATCTATCAAAAGCCAACAGTAAGCCAGAAATCTCTTTCCGTTTCATAGGGTAAAAAAAAAAAAATACAGTGAATCCTGAAAAAAGAAATCGATATTAGACAGGGAACACCTATATAGTTATAAGGCAAGTAATAAAACATTTAGTGTTTTGATTTTTTTCTTTTTATTTATGTCATCACAATAGTTAGACAAACATGGAAACATTTGCAACAGCAATACTTGGGTCACTTTAAAATCTTGGTAACACTGAAATACAGGTCAGCAAAAGCTAATGATGCGGGGAGGGGACTTTAGGTCTTCTTATTTTCATACACATTCACACACACGCACATATATATCTATATACACACGCGCACTCCACAACTCCAAAGAGCTATCTTAACTATGTCTGCCAGTAAACGGAAATAGTAGGCAGAAAGGAACCATATCCATACTAAGACAGTTAGCTGTGTCGTAAAACTGAAGATCACTGCAAACAGTGCCATCTTAAAGAAGAAGAAGAAGAAAAAAAACAACCAACACCAAAAAAACTGAAAGGAACCACCACTGTGCATGTCATAAGCATGAAGTTATTTTAACCTGATGACTACTCTGCCCTATACTTTAAGCATCATTAAGTTTTTATGTGTTTTTAAAGTCTAAGGTTATTATTTTAAATGACCTACTTGTAGTGGCAGCCCAAGTAGCATTCTGGAGAACACCACAGTGCCCACAATTTCTACAGGTCAGTGCAGAATGATTAAGCACTACATTTCTAGGGGAGGAAAACAAAAAAACACTACTGCTCATTTATTCAATTGGAAAGCTTATTACCTGCACCTTCCAAAGCAACAGGCTACAGGAACACTGAATGCAAAGTAAACCAGACCCATCTGGAATAATCTGACCTCTCAGCTCCAAGTTACACATCTTTCATTTCGTATTTGAAGGGATTAACAGCATTTGGATGCACAGAAACTGTCTTTACAGTGATGTCTGCAGACCTCCGAGTCATAAGTTAAAAATGTCTTCCTAAATTATAACAGTATTAGCACTTCCTCTGAAAGGAGTAAAAAAACACAACCAGGGAAGGAGGAAGTGACACAACACCAAGGGTTTTTTTCCCAGAGATAACAAAATCCTGAGAGAACAAGATGCTTGTGCTATCAGAATAAAAATCCCCAAAGAAGCAAAAGAGTTTACCTTTCCCTTGGAAAAGTTACTTTTGAGTCAAGATCTGCCCTTTTTCTCTCCCAAGCATGAAATCTCTCTTCAGCTTAAGACTCTCTTCTACTGCAGTAGAAATTTAGTGCACATGCTGGAACCTGGACAGAATCTTATTTAAAAAAACAAACAATACAATAGTACTACAGTGGCTAGAAATCTTTTACATATTCTGATGAAGAGACTCAACTTATTTCTAGGAAATAAAGTGTTTGGGGCCAAAGCCAACGCATGATGGTCATGTAAGGTTAAATTTTTATTGATGTTTTTTTTTTTTTTAAATTGATATATTGAAAAAAGCTGGAGAAGGAAGCGGGGACAGAAAGGAAAAACCATTCAGGGAGTCAGTGGTATAGACTGTCAGCACGCAATCTAAATATTGTAATTGCAGATCACATAGTCAGAACAAGCCAGTCAAAAGTAGCACCCTCCCTGGGAGAGGGGCGGGAGTCTCTCTCCCCTTGTCTTTCAAGCCAAGACCCAACTAGCAGAAGGCAGCTTTTCTGTCAGATAAAGCAAGGCAAAAGGATCATGTACAGCAACTTCCTTGCAGCCTCTTGCTCCTGAGCACCCTTCTTCACCTCTTTCTCTCTTTCTTCTGGTGATGGGAAGGCAAAGCATGTTCTGTTCCTGTGAGCCCATACTGCTTGTCCCTATAGTCACAGCAGGCACCTGTGATTCCTCTCCGAAGACATTTACGCATAGAAATCAGTTGAGTGGTGTGTTACGGAAGCATAAGCTGCAGTGGACGTGATTCTGAATCAGTTATTTTTTTTGCCCATCATGACAAAATAAAACCAGCAATTTCTTACTTTATAGAAATCCTCCTAAAGTAGTAGTTGCCCCCAATCGCTGTCAAGTTTTTGTATCACAGGAGAACAAATGCAGCCAAAAGAACATTTTCTCTAAAAGGACCGCTCCGAACTGCACAAGCAGGCAGGCACAGGCAGCTCCCGATTTAATAAAGCGTATGTACACAGCACCACTTAGTGGTGCAAGCGGAGTCACCGCTGACAGGAATGAGAAGCTTGAACACCAACCTTCCCTCCCCGGCCCCCTGGACACTGCAGCCTGATCTTGACAAATTGACCGCCTGGATAAAAAAAAGGTATCTGGCAACTAAAAAGATCCATTGTACTTTTCTGCTCAGTACACCTAAAGATACAGATTCACCCTCGAAATCTCGGCCAATTTCTTGAATACCACCAACACTCAGAACAGGTTTCAAATGGCAACGTGGCAGGACAAAGTAATAAATGCTTATCCTTAAGTCTGCTAACTTTCTAAACCTTTGCCTAGACCTTAAGGAAATGTAAAAACAAACTACTGCAAAGTTCAATACGCAAGCCACGCAAAGTTAAGGCTATCAAGTAGGAACTGGATTACAAGTATAAATCATGCAACAGCTACTCTATGACATGGATGTCCTGAACAGATCATCCTCTACAGTGTAAGTCCAAGGTACAAACCCATCAGCACCTCCTTCCCTCTCTGTATCGCTGTGGTTACCTGCTCTGTGCCCAGAGCCAAAAAGAGTCCCGACATTCGAGTTACTGTTCCTTTTATGCCCACCCCCATACTTCTTTCCCGACGGAGAGGTGATGCACCTGATTTGAGGTGGAGTGCAGACAACCTTCTCATCTAGTGCTGGGCAGTTTATTTGTCCCATAAACAAACCCCAGGAAAGAGAATGCACGGTTAGACGGGTGCACTTGAGGTTTTGACCACGCGGTAGCACCGTTAACTGCTGAAAGAGCAGGACTCTCTGCCGCTCCGTGTCCATGTCACGACTGCCCTCACGTCCCCAGTCTGCACCCAGCTCCTCCAGGGTGTGCAGAGGGGCTTCCAGCCCTGGCTCAGCAGGCGTCCACATAAGATCCCCCAGCCAAGAGGGGGGTTGTATGCTCACCTGCCACATCGATACCGTGGGTACATTAAAAGCCACCCCCCAACCCTTTCCCCAGGAGTGATTGGGGGAGGCTCTTCAGTCATCTGGCTGTAAACCCCCTCCCCCTCAGGGAGACCAACATCCAGGCATGCCTTGCTCTAACTCCCCAAATCCACTGCCCTCCGAGGAATAAAAGGCGTCTGGGCCACTCCCCCGGCTCTAATCTGCAGATATGCCTGGCTTCCCAGAAGCAGGCTGAGAAAGCCAGCATTAAGGCACTCCTTCCCACGCCCAGATCCACAAAATCCTCAGAGAAAAGAAGAAAAATAGCCACTTCACCGCAGCAGGAAGTAAATGGACTTGGGGGACACAGGAGGCCAGTTCTCCTGGGGTCAATGGAAAGGAGGGCTAGATGCAACGTATCTGAGGATTTTCCATGTGCACAGCTGAAACAGCCATGCCTCAAGCAGGGATGCGTCCCATTTATGGCAGTTCCTCCCCACTTCTCATCCCCAAAAGACAAACTCGGGCCTCTGCCTTCTCCGTGTGTAGCTCCCCACTCCCTTCAGCATGGAGCTGCGAGGCTCGGGGTTTGTGGAGAACCACAGGTGGGAAACCGAGGCTACTAATGGTGACCACAGAGAACAGACCAGCTCGGAGGGGGCGAGGAGGGCTGATGCACAATTTCTACGTTTGAATTTGTTGGGAACTTGGTGGGAGTCACAGGCTTGCAAGCCACAACCCCAGCTATCCAGGACATGGGCTTCCCAAGATCACAAACCTCCGGGGACGGGGACAGGGACGGCGCCTGCGCCGGCGAGCGAACGCCGGGCTGCCCCAACGCGAAGCACGGCGCATGCGCCCAGGAGGCGCATCCGCACGGCTGGTCGGGGAGCGGGCGCAGCGGGAAGCCCGCGGAAAACCACGCGAAACCGGCAACGCTCCTGAGTCTGACCTGGTCGGACTACGCCGCGCCCGAGAGCCGCGCTGCTGCCCGGCCGCCGAGTCCGCGAAAAGTACAGCTCCCGGCATGCCCCGGGAGGCAGCCTGCCCTGCTGCCTGACCCCGAGGGGACGCCGCTTCCGTTCCCCCCCACCTCCCCACGCCGGCGCAGCGGCAGTTCCCGCGGAGCCCCCAGCGCCGCTCCGGGTAGCTCCGGCACGGCGCGGCCCCGCTGCCGCTCCGTGCGTGCAACATGGACCCCGCCGTCCTCCTCGGGGCTTTCCCCGGGACCCGCCGGCCGACTGCGCAGCCCCGCCACGGGGCCCGGTGAGCCCCCCCGCGCGCCCGTTCTCTCAGCCGCCCTGTCAGCGCCCCCACCCCCACCCCCGCGCGCACGTTCTCTCAGCCGCCCTGTCAGCGCCCCCACCCCCACCCCCGCGCGCACGTTCTCTCAGCCGCCCTGTGAGCCCCCAGGGCTCCCCCTCGGCCTCGGCACCCCCACCGCCCCCGGGCCACCCCCGCCTCCGACGTTCGCGCTCCGAGGGGCGCCCGGCCCCGCTCACCTTCTCCCTCGGGGCAGCCGCAGCCCGGTCACTGCTCAGCTCTGCTCCGCTCCTGCCTGGGCTCCCGGCGGCCCCTCCCCCGGCAGCCCCTCCCCTTGCCAGGGAGGGGGCGTCGCCATCAGCCTCTCACTGCCCGCACCTGCGGCTCCTCCAGCCCCGGCCCGCAGCTGTGGTACCGAAACCCGGAACCAAACCCCTCACCACCAAGGTGAAGTGAAGCAGCAGGCACTGCCTTGACTGAGTGACAGATGTCAAGAGTCGTCTGATGTGGAAGAGGTGTTAACTGGGGTCAAAATACAGATTTTAATACCCATCTTATTTTAGTTCTAAGACTTGGCGATTGCCAGATATCATCTTTTCGATTTCCCCAGGTCCACCCGCGAGCGAGGCCACAAGGGAGATTTCTTCCAGAGAGAGGATAGAGTTATTAAGTCTCAAGACCACGATTTGCTTTTCTCCTTCATGAAGAGGTGAGTGGATCATATAGCATCACTAGTCACCCAAGCAGTTAAGCCTGAACTTTTCACCTGTCCTTTAATGCCGTCAACTCCAAGCTAAATTTTTCCCGTTATTAAGAGGGGACCAAAGATCATGTGAAGTATTATTATCCTTTCTACAAATACACCCCCATCTTAGAGCTTTAGCTACTAGAGAAGGTCTTGGGAGTTTGGGGTCAGAGGAGCTAGCTGCAAGTACAAACTTTCATACAGCTCTGTTTAGGATGTGTGATGTTTCTCTGGTTGTCTAAACCGGTCTAAATTTCCACAGATGGTCCCGACTCTGGGTGGCTCTAACAAGGATCCTGGAACTCCAGTAAGTTCTAAACATCGTTTTATATTTTAAACATGATCCCAAGTTCCTTTTTGCACTTGTCTCTACGGTTTTGGCAGCTGACAGCCCCGAGGGGTGCTTGTACAAGTTTCTCCCGAAGGGCGAGTAAATTAATTCTTTTGTCCGTGAGGTGGATGGTTTGGTAACGTTATAATTCACAACGCTATAATTCCTTCTTTCAAATTTAAAAAAAAATAATTGCCTTTTAAATCCATCCAATTTAATCTGCTAAAATGATTCTCGTTGTTCTACCTCTTTTCTCAAGTTTTGGTTAAATTCAATGTCAGTATTCTCCACGGAACTAGATTTTCATCTGACTTTGGAATCGGAAAGGCAGGCTGTTACCGAGGTTAAATTCTGTGTCTTTACAAAACTTTGAATCAGTTACAAAACTAGATTATTTTTTTTAATTCAAATTACAAAACCGGTTAATATCAAGATGAATAGTTCAAATAATAATTGTTTCATTTTGTTTATCTCATGTTTAGAACCCCTCAAAAAAACCCACATACACCCTCTAAACACACAAAAAGATTATTGCCCTCGACAATATTCCTAATAGCAACCCCAACATTATAAACTTTACACAACTGTTTTCCCAAATAGATAACGTGAAACTTACTTATAGATTTTCCGTTTTAAAGGGACAGTTTCTTTAGACTTCCAGTTTCTTGTTGGGTGCTTTCTTTATTCTCGAATAATGAAGCCAAGGTTCTTCTCCCAGACCTTTACTGCTACAAGTGTTGTTAAAATGACTCGATACGGTCCTTTCCACTTCTCGGTGATTTTATATATATTCAATCTCCTGGTCGGAAGGGATGCGCTGCTACGTCCAGTTCTAAGGGTCCAGCTGTGGAGACATACTGACAAAGTTCTTGAAAAGAATTGCTTAAAGAAATCATAACACCTTTTAAAAACATATCTCCAAAGGCACTCAAGATACTCAGAACACAGGACTCTTGATATGGTCTTTCATACATTTCCTAAAGACTTGGCTTTTCTTTCTCTTCTGGCTATACTCCGATTCTTAATAGAGCCACGGGTAACGCTTTAACCCATGTGAGGAGGGAGGTTTCCTGACAAATTTTACTCGACTGTTGCTTAAGGATATAGTTCATTCTCTCTCTCTCTCTCTCTCCCCCCACACACTTGCCTGTGGTCTATGTGGGGTGTGATAGTCTCAATCCATAGATAATACTTGGCTCAACTTGTCTCATAATCTTTGCTATAAAATGAGGGCCATTGTCAGATGACATTCTTACAGGCACCCCATATTTTGGTATTATCTCTTTGAGCAACACTTTGACTACTTCCCTTGCTTTGTTGGTGCGACAAGGGAAAGCCTTGGGCCACCCAGTAAAGATATCAACTAAAACTAGGACATATCCTTATTTTCAAGGCAATTCTATAAAATCAATTTGCTAATATTCTTCTAAAAAATTCCCTTATTTAATAATCCCAAAGATGATCTTATTACTGGTTCGGGGATAAATTTACATATACATTTCACGTCCGCTTATAATTGTTTAAACAATCTTTGTCATATTTCGCTTTCTGTTTCCCAGTATACTCTGTGATGTTCAATGGGGCAATTTCTCTTATTATTGTGGGTGGGACTATTATTCGACCTGTCGGTGTTACAGCCTATCCTGTTTCATTTTGTTAGCCTGCAATCTAATAATTAATTCTTCATCTTTTTCATTATAATTTGGAGTTTCTTTAGGCAATTTTATACCTTTCTCTGGAACTAGTGCTAGGATGCCTTTTTCTGCAGCCTCTTCAGCAGCTTTATCAGCCAGTCGGTTACCTGCGTTAGGACCGGTCTTACCTAACGGATGTGCTTTACAGTGCATCATCGTGACTGCTGTTGGTTTTTGAATGCTTTCTAACAATTTCAGTATTTGTTCTGCGTGCTGAACGGCGGTTCCTGGTGCAGATAACAGTCCTCTTTCTCCCCGTATCGCTCCATGCGCACGTACCACTCCAAAAGCATACTTTGAGTCTGTCCAAGTGTTGACTCGCTTTCCTTGACTTAGTTCCAGAGCTCGAGTAAGAGTTATCAATTCAGCCTTTTGGGCAGAGATCATCGAAGGCAAAGTTGGCAACGCAAGTACCTCCTCAGTAATTATTGTCTATCTCGATAAAACGTTTTCCTTCACAGATGGAACCGCTTCCGTCGGCATATAGTTCCCAATCTGTTTCTTCTAGTGGCACATCTCAGAGATCCAGTCAGCTGGAGTAAACTCTTTCGATTGCCTGCAAGCAGTCACGTTCTAGTTCTCCTTTAACTCGGTCAGTTGTTGAAAACCCAACAGGGTTAACGGCGGTAGTAGTTTTTAGGTAAACATCATCTTGTTCCAGGAACAACACCACTTGGTATTTCAGCATTCTGCTAGAGGATAACCAGTGCCCCCCTTTCCGTTTTAGCACAACAGTTATCATGTGGGAAACGTACAGTAATCCTTTCTCCTCAGGCGAACTTACGAGCTTCCTGGATCAGTAGCACAGTTGCACCGTTGACGTTTTTTCTTTTTTGGAGGAACCTCTGCCCTCCGTGATCCCCTGTGACTCCTTCCGGACGTCTCCTAGCGTCTTTTGGGCTTTTCTTATAAGGGCCGGAGATCCCAGGTAGCAGCCCCAGACTTGTCTAATTATGCTACCCTAGATGATTCTTCTCTTTTGCAGGAAGCTCTCTTCTCCAGGATTGACCCAAGACTCCTCCAGGCGTCATCCCAGAATGTTTTGACCTCTGCGTTTGGGACCGGAGATCCCAGCTACCTGCCCCAGACTCCTCCAAGTAAGTAGCTCGAGACATTTTTGTTCTCCTGTAGAGAAATCTCTCAACTCCGACAGCCACCTGAGACTCCTCCCAGGCATCTCCCACAGTCTTCTGTCCTCTGCTTTACCTACCTAAGGGGTCAGGTAGAAGCCCCAGACTCCTCCAAGGAAGCTACCGTTGAGGCTTTGTTCTTTTTTGGAGGAACCTCTGCCCTCCGGGAGCCCCTGTGATTCCTTCCAGACGTCTCCTAGCGTCTTTTGGCCTTTTCTTATAAGGACCGGAGATCGCAGGTAGCAGCCCCAGACTTGTTTAATGAGGCTACCTAGATGATTCTTCTCTTTTGCAGGAAGCTCTCTTCTCCGGAATCGACCCAAGACTCCTCCAGGCGTCATCCCAAAATGTTTCGACCTCTGCGTTCGGGACCGGAGATCCCATCTACCTGCCCCAGACTCCTCCAAGTAAGTAGCTCGAGACATTTTTGTTCTCCTGTAGAGAAATCTCTCAACTCCGACAGGCACCTGAGACTCCTCAAAGGCATCTCCCACAGTCTTCTGTCCTCTGCTTTACCTACCTAAGGGGTCAGGTAGAAGCCCCAGACTCCTCCAAGGAAGCTACCGTTGAGGCTTTGTTCTTTTTTGGAGGAACCTCTGCCCTCCGGGATTCCCTGTGATTCCTTCCAGACGTCTCCTAGAGTCTTTTGGCCTTTTCTTATAAGGACCGGAGATCCCAGGTAGCAGCCCCAGACTTGTCTAATGAGGCTACCCTAGATGATTCTTTTCTTTTGCAGGAAGTTCTCTTCTCTAGGATCGACCCAAGAGTCCTCCCAGGCGTCATCCCAGAATGTTTTGACCTCTGCGTTCAGGACCGGAGATCCCATCTACCTGCCCCAGACTCCTCCTAGTAAGTAGCTCGAGACATTTTTGTTCTCCTGTAGAGAAATCTCTCAACTCCGACAGCCAGCTGAGACTCCTCCCAGGCACCTCCCACAGTCTTCTGTCCTCTGCTTTACCTACCTAAGGGGTCAGGTAGAAGCCCCAGACTCCTCCAAGGAAGCTACCATTGAGGTTTTTTCTGTTTTGGAGGAGCCTGTGCCCTCTGGGATCCCCTGTGATTCCTTCCAGACGTCTCCTAGAGTCTTTTGGCCTTTTCTTATAAGGACCGGAGATCCCAGGTAGCAGCCCCAGAATTGTTTAATGAGGCTACCCTAGATGATTCTTCTCTTTTGCAGGAAGCTCTCTTCTCCGGGATCGACCCAAGACTCCTCCCAGGCGTCATCCCAGAATGTTTTAACCTCTGCGTTCGGGACCGGAGATCCCAGCTACCTGGCCCAGACTCCTCCAAGTAAGTAGCTCGAGACATTTTTGTTCTCCTGTAGAGAAATCTCTCAACTCCGACAGCCACCTGAGACTCCTCCCAGGCATTTCCCACAGTCTTCTGTCTTCTTCTTTACCTACCTAAGGGGTCAGGTAGAAGCCCCAGACTCCTCCAAGGAATCTACCGTTGAGGTTTTTTTCTTTTTTGGAGGAACCTCTGCCCTCCGGGATCCCCTGTGATTCCTTGCAGACGTCTCCTAGAGTCTTTTGGCCTTTTCTTATAAGGACCGGAGATCCCAGGTAGCAGCCCCAGACTTGTTTAATGAGGCTACCCTAGATGATTCTTCTCTTTTGCAGGAAGCTCTCTTCTCCGGGATCGACCCAAGAGTCCTCCCAGGCGTCATCCCAGAATGTTTTGACCTCTGCGTTCGGGACCGGCGATCCCATCTACCTGCCCCAGACTCCTCCAAGTAAGTAGCTCGAGACATTTTTGTTCTCCTGTAGAGAAATCTCTCAAGTCCGACAGCCACCTGAGACTCCTCCCAGGCATCTCCCACAGTCTTCTGTCTTCTGCTTTACCTACCTAAGGGGTCAGGTAGAAGCCCCGGACTCCTCCAAGGAAGCTACCGTTGAGGTTTTTTCTTTTTTGGAGGAGCCTGTGCCCTCCGGGATCCCCTGTGATTCCTTCCAGACGTCTCCTAGAGTCTTTTGGCCTTTTCTTATAAGGACCGGAGATCCCAGGTAGCAGCCCCAGACTTGTCTAATGAGGCTACCCTAGATGATTCTTCTCTTTTGCAGGAAGCTCTCTTCTCCGGGATCGACCCAAGACTCCTCCCAGGCGTCATCCCAGAACGTTTTGACCTCTGCGTTCGAGACCGGAGATCCCAGCTACCTGCCCCAGACTCCTCCAAGTAAGCAGCTCGAGACATTTCTGTTCTCCTGTAGAGAAACCTCTCAACTCCGACAGCCACCTGAGACTCCTCCCAGGCATCTCCCACAGTCTTCTGTCCTCTGCTTTACCTACCTAAGGGGTCAGGTAGAAGCCCCAGACTCCTCCTAGGAAGCTACCGTTGAGGTTTTTTTCTTTTTTTCGAGGAGCCTCTGACCTCCGGGATTCCCTGTGATTCCTTCCAGACGTCTCCTAGCGTCTTTTGGCCTTTTCTTATAAGGACCGGAGATCCCAGGTAGCAGCCCCAGACTTGTCTAATGAGGCTACCCTAGATGATTCTTCTCTTTTGCAGGAAGCTCTCTTCTCCGGGATGGGCCCAAGACTCCTCCCAGGCGTCATCCCAGAACGTTTTGACATCTGTGTTCGGTACCGGAGATCCCATCTACCTGCCCCAGACTCCTCCAAGTAAGTAGCTCGAGACATTTTTTTTCTCCTGTAGAGAAATCTCTCAACTCCGACAGCCACCTGAGACTCCTCAAAGGCATCTCCCACAGTCTTCTGTCCTCTGCTTTACCTACCTAAGGGGTCAGGTAGAAGCCCCAGACTCCTCCAAGGAAGCTACCGTTGAGGTTTTTTCTTTTTTGGAGGAGCCTGTGCCCTCTGGGATCCCCTGTGATTCCTTCCAGACGTCTCCTAGAGTCTTTTGGCCTTTTCTTATAAGGACCGGAGATCCCAGGTAGCAGCCCCAGACTTGTCTAATGAGGCTACCCTAGATGATTCTTTTCTTTTGCAGGAAGTTCTCTTCTCTGGGATCGACCCAAGAGTCCTCCCAGGCGTCATCCCAGAATGTTTTGACCTCTGCGTTCAGGATCGGAGATCCCATCTACCTGCCCCAGACTCCTCCAAGTAAGTAGCTCGAGACATTTTTGTTCTCCTGTAGAGAAATCTCTCAACTCCGACAGCCAGCTGAGACTCCTCCCAGGCACCTCCCACAGTCTTCTGTCCTCTGCTTTACCTACCTAAGGGGTCAGGTAGAAGCCCCAGACTCCTCCAAGGAAGCTACCGTTGAGGTTTTTTTCTTTTTTGGAGGAACCTCTGCCCTCCGGGATTCCCTGTGATTCCTTCCAGACGTCTCCTAGCGTCTTTTGGCCTTCTCTTATAAGGACCGGAGATCCCAGGTAGCAGCCCCAGACTTGTCTAATGAGGCTACCCTAGATGATTCTTCTCTTTTGCAGGAAGCTCTCTTCTCTGGGATCGACCCAAGACTCCTCCCAGGCGTCATACCAGAATGTTTTGACCTCTGCGTTCGGGACCGGAGATCCCATCTACCTGCCCCAGACTCCTCCAAGTAAGTAGCTCGAGACATTTTTGTTCTCCTGTAGAGAAATCTCTCAACTCCGACAGCCACCTGAGACTCCTCCCAGGCATCTCCCACAGTCTTCTGTCCTCTGCTTTACCTACCTAAGGGGTCAGGTAGAAGCCCCGGACTCCTCCAAGGAAGCTACCGTTGAGGTTTTTTTCTTTTTTTGGAGTAGCCTCTGACCTCCGGGATCCCCTGTGATTCCTTCCAGACGTCTCCTAGCGTCTTTTGGCCTTTTCTTATAAGGACCGGAGATCCCAGGTAGCAGCCCCAGACTTGTCTAATGAGGCTACCCTAGATGATTCTTCTCTTTTGCAGGAAGCTCTCTTCTCCGGGATCGACCCAAGACTCCTCCCAGGCGTCATCCCAGAATGTTTTGACCTCTGCGTTAGAGACCGGAGATCCCAACTACCTGCCCCAGACTCCTCCAAGTAAGCAGCTCGAGACATTTTTGTTCTCCTGTAGAGAAATCTCTCGACTCCGACAGCAACCTGAGAATCCTCCCAGGCATCTCCCACAGTCTTCTGTCCTCTGCTTTACCTACCTAAGGGGTCAGGTAGAAGCCCCAGACTCCTCCAAGGAAGCTACCGTTGAGGTTTTTTCTTTTTTGGAGGAGCCTGTGCCCTCCGGGATCCCCTGTGATTCCTTCCAGACGTCTCCTAGCGTCTTTTGGCCTTTTCTTATAAGGACCAGAGATCCCAGGTAGCAGCCCCAGTCTTGTCTAATGAGGCTACCCTAGATGATTCTTCTCTTTTGCAGGAACCTCTCTTCTCCAGGATCGACCCAAGACTCCTCCCAGGCGTCATACCAGAACGTTTTGACCTCTGCTTTCGGGACCGGAGATCCCAGCTACCTGCCCCAGACTCCTCCAAGTAAGTAGCTCGAGACATTTTTGTTCTCCTGTAGAGAAATCTCTCAACTCCGACAGCCACCTGAGACTCCTACCAGGCATCTCCCACAGTCTTCTGTCCTCTGCTTTACCTACCTAAGGGGTCAGGTAGAAGCCCCAGACTCCTCCAAGGAAGCTACCGTTGAGGTTTTTTTCTTTTTTTGGAGTAGCCTCTGACCTCCGGGATCCCCTGTGATTCCTTCCAGACGTCTCCTAGAGTCTTTTGGCCTTTTCTTATAAGGACCGGAGATCCCAGTTAGCAGCCCCAGACTTGTCTAATGAGGCTACCCTAGATGATTCTTCTCTTTTGCAGGAAGCTCTCTTCTCCGGGATCGACCCAAGACTCCTCCCAGGCGTCATCCCAGAATGTTTTGACCTCTGCGTTCGGGACCGGAGATCCCATCTACCTGCCCCAGACTCCTCCAAGTAAGTAGCTCGAGACATTTTTGTTCTCCTGTAGAGAAATCTCTCAACTCCGACAGCCACCTGAGACTCCTCCCAGGCATCTCCCACAGTCTTCTGTCCTCTGCTTTACCTACCTAAGGGGTCAGGTAGAAGCCCCAGACTCCTCCAAGGAAGCTACCGTTGAGGTTTTTTCTTTTTTGGAGGAGCCTGTGCCCTCCGGGATCCCCTGTGATTCCTTCCAGACGTCTCCTAGCGTCTTTTGGCCTTTTCTTATAAGGACCAGAGATCCCAGGTAGCAGCCCCAGTCTTGTCTAATGAGGCTACCCTAGATGATTCTTCTCTTTTGCAGGAAGCTCTCTTCTCCAGGATCGACCCAAGACTCCTCCCAGGCGTCATACCAGAACGTTTTGACCTCTGCTTTCGGGACCGGAGATCCCAGCTACCTGCCCCAGACTCCTCCAAGTAAGCAGCTCGAGACATTTTTGTTTTCCTGTAGAGAAATCTCTCAACTCCGACAGGCACCTGAGACTCCTCCCAGGCATCTCCCACAGTCTTCTGTCCTCTGCTTTACCTACCTAAGGGGTCAGGTAGAAGCCCCAGACTCCTCCAAGGAAGCTACCGTTGAGGTTTTTTTCTTTTTTTGGAGGAGCCTCTGCCCTCCGGGATCCCCTGTGATTCCTTCCAGACGTCTCCTAGAGTCTTTTGGCCTTTTCTTATAAGGACCAGAGATCCCAGGTAGCAGCCCCAGACTTGTCTAATGAGGCTACCCTAGATGATTCTTCTCTTTTGCAGGAAGGTCTCTTCTCCAGGATCGACCCAAGACTCCTCCCAGGCGTCATCCCAGAATGTTTTGACCTCTGCGTTCGGGACCGGAGATCCCATCTACCTGCCCCAGACTCCTCCAAGTAAGTAGCTCGAGACATTTTTGTTCTCCTGTAGAGAAATCTCTCAACTCCGACAGCCACCTGAGACTCCTCCTAGGCATCTCCCACAGTCTTCTGTCCTCTGCTTTACCTACCTAAGGGGTCAGGTAGAAGCCCCAGACTCGTCCTAGGAAGGTACCGTTGAGGATTTTTTCTTTTTTGGAGGAGCCTGTGCCCTCCGGGATTCCCTGTGAATCCTTCCAGACGTCTCCTAGCATCTTTTGGCCTTTTCTTATGAGGACCGGAGATCCCAGGTAGCAGCCCCAGACTTGTCTAACGAGGCTACCCTGGATCATTCTTCTCTTTTGCAGGAAGCTCTCCTCCAGGATCGACCTGAGAGTCCTCCCAGGCATCTCCCAGAATCTTTTCGCGTCTGCTTTTCAGACCTTAGATCCTAAGAAAAGATACCTATGAAGAGGCCAAAAGGCTCTGGAGATGCCTGGGAGGAGACACAGGTGGATCCCAAAGGGGCAAGCTTGCTCCAAAAAAGAAAAATCTCAAGGGTAGTTTCCTTTTAGGAGTCTGGGGCTGCTACCTGAGATCTTGCACGAGCAGCAGGCAGTAACCTAGCCAAAATGGAGCGGAGGAGGCCTGACAAGTGGTCCTGCTCAGTGCTGCAGAGGAAGGCAAAAACTCCTGGGGCCCAGTGCCAATCTGCGCCAGGGTAAAATTCCTTCCTGACCCCAGAGCTGGCAATCGGCTATTCCCTGAGCACGTGTGAGCAAGACCTGCCTCCTGGTCCCGCAGGCCGGTCAGGCCCCCCAGAGGATGCCCAAGCCCTGTTCTCCCTGAACCTGGAGCCATCTTGGGGCTTCCAAGAGTGGCCAAGTGCCCCCGGCCTGATTGACCTTGGGGGCAAGAATCCTTCCCGCGCCTTTGGGCCACCAGCGGGTGCTCCAAAGCACTGGGAGCCCTGGCAACATCTCTGCATCCCACTTCTTACGGCTGCTGCCACTGGTTCCGCAGGGAGTGAGGACGGCGAGCTCTGCAGTGCTCCTCAAGAAGACATTCCCTTGGTCTTGCCACAGCTCTCCATGCAAACAAGCCTGATGGCCTCGGGCACCTCCAGGGCTTGGTGGTTCTTCATGTCTCTAGCAGCCTGGTCCAGCCTCTGGTCTTCCTCCCTCAGCACTGGGCAAGGAATTCCAGCGGCTCCTCACGGACTTCCTCTGGGATGTGTCTGGGCCGCCTGCCAGGCAGACTGGCAGTGGGACAGGGGAGGCTGCCCCTTTTATAGTGCCCCGGGGCATTGTGACTGCTGCGTTGCCGGGTGGTGGCATTGTGACATGGGGTGGGGGTGAGGGGGCCCCCTGTGCGCAGCGCTGCCTGCCGCCCCTCGGCCCAGCATCCTTGGGAGGAAGGCCTTTGGGCTGTGTGGCGTTACTGAGTCCAGAAGTTTGGCAGAAAATAAACTGCCTTGCATTCCAGCTTATCCTCAGATGTCAGAGGGGCTGGGGACGGCTAGGTTTAATTTCTTTCTGAGCGATGTCCAATTCGATGCTCTAAGGGCGGTCGCGTTCAATATGCTGAGCTATCACAATGAGGGATGCCCTTAATAGCGCACTGTACTCTCGGCTTAGCTGTCTTCAATGCACGAGAATGACCAGACTTAGGGAGTTTGGTTGCACGAACGAACTATCACGACTAGATTAATGAGCAGCGCACTTTATTAAAGCAACGGTACAGGTGCTTTTGGATTGCCTGTGATAAATAGACTGTCTGCAAAGCACGTGCAGGTGGCATTACAGTCGCTTATAAGCGCATGAAATGATGAAAGAAAAGAGCTCTGAAGAATTCTAAGTTAGAATTATAATTCTAATTAGAATTCTAATTCATTTCTGTTGTAGGTACCCGTTGCTTTGGCTCCAACCACCCCTGAGAGCGCGGCAGAGCCCCTGGTGCGCCCAGAAGAGCTGGCAAACCTGTCAGAGGAAAGATGGTAAAACGAGCTCGCTTTGGTTAAAATCAGAACCGACTCCAGTGGGTCGTGCCTTTCCCTACCTCATACTGCTGTGGGATGAAAAGGTTTGCAGGCTCTCCCCAGGACAAGGAGAAAAAGAAAAAACGAAAGAGAAAACAGGTCTGGGGAGAGAAGAGTGACAGACACGCAGAAAAGAGGAGGAGGAAGAGAGAAAACGTTTTTGGGGACGGACCGGTGAAAAGATGCAGGAAGGTCCAGCAGTTCAGGAAGCCCAGGTGTGTACCAGGCTCTGCTGCCCATCTTTCCCAACTCTCAGCGCTGCTGCAAGTCAGTCCGACCTGCTGGCAAGGGACGGTGCTGCGCGGGGCTTGGAAATAACTCCATGGCCGCTCCCCAGGGGCTCCCCATCGAGCCCTGCTGCGTGGCACAGGGGCCCTGTGCATCTGTGCATGCATGCAGGTCTCTAAGGGCATTTCCCGTGGGCATAAGGCGCCAGAGCCGTGCCCTGGTTGATGCCAGCCATAGCTCTCTCTTCTGGGCTATGAACAATTCCTCGTCAGCGGTGTTCCCTAAAGAAAGGGGAAGCGAGTCATGCCTATTCCTGCCTTCATGGGTTTATCAGTGCTCTCTGACTCTGTCGTTGTAGGTGCCGTTTCCCTGTTACTGGCTGAAGCCCTGTGACTCCCAGGCCCGCCCCCCGCCGCAGTTGATGTTTGCAATAAAAGGATCTTTTCTCTCTTCTGAGTGTGTCTGCCATACGATATTCTGGAGTAGGTAGATGGGTTTTTGTGATGAGTCCTCGGGGAGGAGTCTGGGATCTTGCCTTGTCCCAGCATCCTTTCCCGCAGGCATCAGGGCTGAGTTCAGGTGCTTTAGGAGTGAAACCAAAGCACGGACTCACACAGGAGGGTGGAGGTTGGAAGGGACCTGTAGAGTTCCTCTGGTCCAACCTGCCTGCTCAAGCAGGCTCACCTAGAGCAGGTTGCCCGGGACAATGTGCCCTTGGGTTTTGAACATCGCCAAGGACGGAGACTCCGCAAACTCCCTGGGCAACCTGTGCCAGTGTTTGACCACGTTGACAGGAAAAAGTTGTTTTCTCATGTGCAGCTGGAGCATATCATGTGTTTTAATTTGTGCCTGTTGCCGCTGGTGCTCTCACTGGGCACTCTTGAGAAGAGCCTGGCTCCCTCATCTTCATTCCCTCCCAGCAGGGATAGATAGATGATAGATTGATAGATAGATAGATAGATAAGAAACCCCCCGGCTTTCTCTTCTCCCCACGGCAGTGTGCCAGCTTAAAAGCACCAGGGCAAAGTTGGCTTTCTTGAGGCTCCTTGTTTTGCAGGTGACTTGGAGACGTGGAGGTGCGTGAGGTTCCCCTGCCAAGAGAGGCAGAGGGCTGGAGGGCACAGCTGGACTCCTGCTCCTGCAACAGCAGGGACTCGCTGGCCAGAAATGGCCCCGAGGACCCCGGCAAGGGGCTGTGCTCAGTGCTGCAGAGGAAGGGGAAACTCCCCCCGGGAGCTGTGCCAATCTGCCCGGGGGAAAAAAACTCCTTCCTGAGCCCAGCCCTGGTGCCCCGAGCAGGGTCCGGGGAGCTCCTGCGGGGGAGCGTGTTTGGGGTCGGCAGCCAGGGACCTTTTCCAGCCTGTTTGGTGCAAAGGCACGGGTGGGCATGGGGCATCAGTCCCGGGAGAGCTGTGGCTGACTCCTCTTTCCCGGGAAGGGCAGGTCGCTCTCGCCGTGTCTCTGTCCTGCGCCCACCCGGGTTTCTTTGTCCTGCCAGCTGCTGCCCAGCGAGGAGGATTCGGCTGAGCTCAGCAGGGATGTCCCGGGACCCACTGAAGGAGAGCTCCTGCTTGGTCAGCATCCTGACCGCTAGCCCCGCTCTCGGGACAGCACGTCCCGTCCCACGCGTGAAGCGGTGCCTGGGCTTGCCCTGGGAGCGGCACGACTCAGGAGCGTTCTCCGGCTGCTGCGGCTCCCGTCCGTGCGATGGACGGAGGCGGCGGTTTCCCTGGCGGCTCTCCGCTGGTCTCGGCCCGCGACCCCTCGGGCTCCCTTTGGGCAGCCCTGCCCCGCACCCTGGGGATGGAAAGCGGCGCGATCCTGCTGCAGCTGCAGCTGCAGCTGCTGCGGGGACAAAGCCACGGGGGAGTGAGCGAGCGAGCAGCCTCGTGGTGCTTGGTCGCCAGCTGGGCTGAAACCACCACAGTCCTTTTTTGCTGACATCATCGCAACTGGGGAGAGAAAGGGCTGAGCTACCAGGGCCACTGCCAGCAGACTGTCATTAGGCACCAGAGTCAACGTTGACTCGAGAGGCCTGGGCAGAGCCCAGACCCCCCTGAAAGCAGCTGCAAGACCTGCCACGAGGTACAGGCCAGCTCCTCTGATGCTTCGGGCTCACGCTGGAACCCCAAGCGCTCCAAGCCCCAAAATGCAGCTGCCTCTGCAGCGCAGCAGCAGCAGCAGCCAGTGCCGAGCAGCGTGGGGAGCTGGAGCAGAGAGGGGGGGCGCCCGGGCCGGGCTCGGCTCCGTTCGGCTCATCTCGTTTCTGTTCGGCTCCCTTCGGCTGGGCTCGGCTCCTCTCGGCTGGGCTCGGCTCGGTTCGGCTCCTCTCGTTTGCGCTCGGCTGCCCTCGGCTCCGCTCCGGCCGCAGCCCCGGCCCGGCCCCGCCTGAGGCAAGGGCGGGCGGCGGGCGCGGCGGGGCCGGTGGCCGTGGCGGGGGCTCCTCCCCGTCCGTGGAGCGGTGGGCTGCCCGGCGGTCGCCAGCGCCGGGGCTGCCCGGGGGCCTCGCAGGCCGGCAGCGGGGCTGAGGCGGCGGCGGTGGCGGCATCTCCCCTCGCGGCAGGCCGGGGCGCCGGGTCCCGGCCTTCCCCCCGCAGGCCCGGCCGGTCCCGGCCCCTCCCTGCCGCCCCCGGGGCTGCGGGGGCAGCAGGGGACTGCCTGCCGCTGGTGGCTGTCCGGCGGAGGCCGGCGGGCACCGCGGAGACGTGCGGCTGTGTGTGGAGAGAAAGGAGTTTCTGCCGGCTGTCCCCGCAGGGAAGGGACCCGCAGCCGCCGGGGGTCTCCCTCCCTCCCTCCCTCCCTCCCAGCCTGGCGTGGGTGGCGGGCTGCGACACAGTCCTGCCCGGGCGTTCTTGGCAGCCCCCGGGGCAAGAGGCCCTGGAGGGAGCTTCAGGGAGGTCGGCAGTGGCGTTTCCAGAGCAGTCGCGTCCCGTTGGCTCTGCTGCTTCCTTCCCTCGGCTGGGAGAACGGAGGACGTCCTCGACAGCAGGTACCTACCTGTCGGTTGCCTGAAACCAGGAGGTTCCTAGGTTCCTAGGAGACCCTCAATTCGGACGGGACTGGGGGGGCTGCTCTTTTCCTGCCCTCTTTCACTGACCGTGAAAGCGGTCGCTTCCGAGGGGCTACTGCGCTTGCACGGGAGTGTAATGGGAGTAATGGGAGCTGTAAAAAGCGCTCCTGTTCCAGTGCCGTGCGTGGGTTTCGTGCTTCAGTGGGAAAAGAGGCTGGTTTTACTGACGGTGTTTTGAAATGTTGTTTAAAGCGTTCAGCTGAGAAGCTCTCGAGCCTCTGTAGTGGTTTAACCCCAGCCGGCAGCTAAGCCCTGCACGGCCGCTCGCTCGCTGCCCCGCAGTGGGAGGAGGGAGAGGATCGGAAGGGTGAATCAACTCGCGTGTTGGGATAAAGATGGTTTAACAAGTAAAAGCTGTGCACGCGAGCAAAGCCAAGTCAGGAATTCAGTCACTGCTTCCCATTGTCTGGCAGGTGTTTAGTTTGCAGGAAAGCAGGGTTCCATCACGCCTAACAGTTACTTGGGCATGTCCCCCCTTCCTCCTTCTTCCCCCAGTTATATTGCTGAGCGTGACATCCTGTGGTCTGGAATATCCCTTGGGTCAGTTGGGGTCAGCTGTCCCAGTTTTGTGCCCCCCCCAGCTTCTTGTGCACCCGCAGCCGACTCCCTGGTGGGGTGGGGTGAGGGGCAGAAAAGGCCTTGATGCTGTGTAAGCACTGCTTTCAGCACAAATCCAAAACGTAGCCCCGTGCAAGCTACTGTGGGGAAAATTAACTCTCTGCCAGTCAAAACCAGCACAGCCGTGGAGCTCTGTACGCAAAGTATGTCCTTCTTTCTTGGGCTGTCTGCTGGTAGCAATGTGCCTTTTGCTGGCCTGGCAATCTGGCGCTCAAGTGTGGATGTGGAAAGAGTCTTTGGAAACTCTCAGTGGCAGCAGTTGTTTGTTGTGCTCTTGGGATTTTTTCTTTCACGAGGTTCCCCTTGCGCTGCCACTCCTCTTTCCGACGTCTTTGTGACAAACCTGTCCTGTTGTTTGGAAAGAAGAGCGTGCCTCTGCTGCAGGCAGAGGGGCTGAGCAGGCCTTTTAGGATAACTGCTGCTCTCAGTTTCTAGAAGGCACTGTAGTGTCAAGCCTGAGAAAGGAGAGTGAAGGGAGAGTGTTTTAGTCTGTGGTACTGCTGGCATGCAAGGCAGAGAAAGGAAAGCGGCCTTTGGGTGTGCAGGGGACAATGAATAGGAAGGTTGTGGGAGGTAACAGTTGTGTGGTAAGGCTGCAATGGGAAGTTTGAGTTAGCAGCCAGCAAAGTAACTAAAGCACAGGGTGCTGAGCAGCCTGGTCAGCTGGGGAAGATGTAAAACAAGTGAGGAGGATGGTCCTTTAGAAGTGAAAAAGAGACTTTCCCTGAGGGTATTGCCCTGGAGGAATCTGCTTGTGTCTGCTAGTCAGGCAGGCAGACAGAGATGATGGGCAAGTGCTTCTGTGAGTGGGCAAAACCTTGACCAGCTCAGTCGAGGAGCTCTGGAGCTTTTAGTTTGAGAGGGGACTGGGAATTGCTGGAGGCTGCGATCTGTAATAATTCCAGAAGTTTGAGGTGCTCTGAAAAAGGAGCTGGAGCTGCTTAGGTTTAAGGGTTGTATTTTTAAGCAGGTGCCTCTAGATTGGGTCCTGCTGAAGGAGTGTTCTGTAGGGCTCAAACTTGGTCTGAAACTTTATGAGTTGTTGTTGGTGTCTCAGCCTCTGATAAAAAATGAATAATGATAGTATTCATGAGTATTAATAAAAAAGCCGTGGCTCAGCATAATCTGGCTCCCTGTGTATGTTGTTGCAAGGCTGTGATCATCATCGGACAGCAGTTCAAGGTTGATGCCCTCAGAGGCTTTTGGAAAATGTTCTGAACTGTTGAGGTTAAGTCTCTTTTCAGGTGGTGGCACCCGTGCAGAAACTAGGACTGAGATCCTTTTGAGCCAGGAAAGTATCCCTGCATCAGAGGAACAGAACAGTGTCGTGGCATCCCGAAAGGGCTGTTTTCATGCCAGTGAGGTTGCAGCAGGGCTAAAATGCCATAGGCAATGACTCAAGCCTCTGCCTAGAGAGTGGTTTTATGAGTGTGAGTGAATTTGCTTTGGCAATGAGATGTGCACAGGCATTGCCAGGGCCTGGCTTTACTCTGGAAGTGACTGTTGTTAGCTGCTGCAGAATTGAAGAGACTGTGCTATGAACACCACGCCAATTAGGCTGTCTCCAGACCTGAAGCTGCATTAAATCTCGTGCCACACTAGTCTCCTTTTTCCTTTGGAGAAGTAGGCCGAGTCTTTGAAATTCTGCTGCATGACTTTATTTTGGGATGAATTGAAACGCAGTTGTTTCTTTAGCTTTGCTTATTAGCATTCTGCTGGAATAGCGTCAGATCTAGGAGGATTAACCTTCCTCCTTGTTTTGTTCTCTGTGTTGATTTTGGAGAGGAAGGTGTGTTGTCTGTCTTGTGGTGTCGTGTGGTGTTCAGAAGATGCTTGAAATGTTGCTCTTGTCTGTGACCAAGCTCTTTCCCTCAGCGTAATCCCTTTGGACAGTGCTGCCAGTAGTGTGCGTACGTTTCTGAGCAGCCTGCAGGTGTTTGATCTCCTGATGGTACAGAGAGCACTGCATTTGTTTGAGTTTGGCAGCCTGTCATCGCCCCTTGCTTTCTTCCATTCTTTCCACCCTCTTCAGCGTCCCTTCCTGAATCGTACTTTTGTGTCCCTGGTGATTCATGAAGGCTTCATGACCACAGCGTGAGTCTTGGGTGGGTGATATCTGTCCTTCTGCTGTGGCGCGCTGTGTAACTCCTTTCATTAACTTGTTCCATATTAAGCGAGGAGAGGGCCTTTCTGAAGAGGAAGGAGAGTTCTCATCTCTGACCGAGTTCTGGCTGGGGCCCCTGAATGTGGAGGATATGAGAATGGCTGCCTGCCAGACCATATACCAGAGAACACTTGCATGCCGTAATTCCTTACACTCCACCCTATTTCCTTATTTCCAAGTGACACTTGTGCGACATTTGTTTACTTCTGAATGGGTTCAGCTTTCCTTTGAGACTTTCTCTCCCTGTGCATTTTATTGTTGGCCGATACCTGGCAGTGAACAACTTTGAGAAGCTGGCTTACAAAAGATGTAGTTAATAGTTGGGAAGCTGTGGAAGCCAGGGGACATTCTTTTAATGACGCCATTACTTTGTGGCCAAGCTTGGTGACAGCTGATGAGTTCTGTTGTTGTCATCTTCTTCCTGAGACAGAAGAAAGCCCCTGCCGTTCCTGAGGAAATGAGACCAATATACTGCCTGTTTAAAAATGCTCCTGTTAGTTAAGTTGAAACAAATCTTCAGAGTACAGTAGTAGCATTGCAAATATTATTGAAGAAAATGTGCTGATCGTAACTGATACAGAAAATTATTGGTTAATTTCTTTTTCTTTTTCAATTTTGAAAATACTGAAAGGTATTCCTAGAAAAAGTTTCCCGTTTATAAAGCAGGAGTTTGTTGGGGCTGAATTACAGTTCCTTTGTAACTGAATTGGGTCAATATTCCGAAAAAGGGGAATATGTTTATTTTTGAAACAGGTCAGTACTTGCATGTGTTGTGCTGGCAAGGAGGAGGCTTCTTAAATGTAGAACTTGTTAAATTTAAAAGCACACCTCCACTCTCCATAGTATTGCTTCTATGTTAATTCAGGGTTAAGATATTCGTTCACTTCAGTTTCTGTGAATCTGTTAGGGCAGCGTGCTCTAAGGTGATGGGAGGGAGCAGGGGGAAGAAGGGGAGGAGGAAAAGCAAAATATCTGGAACCTGCTCTTCCATGACTCCTGCAAACTGTAATGTTATTTTTTTTTGTTATTTTTTCCCCTACCTTCTGCGCATTATGTGCTCGAGCAGAAAGTAGATTCAAGTGAGGAACTTCCTTTTGAGGACTAAAGGATGCCTCAGTGCCTTGTTGCCATTGTAGCTGTGAGTGTAGCTGTAGTGGCAGACATGTGTTTTCTTATTTTTAATATTATTTTTAGGTTTTGACTTAAACCAACCCTTGTCGGCCTAGTTAAGCTTTTTTTACTGTCTGACCCCAGATCTCACAGGGACAAACACAGCAGCAGTATCTAAGCAAGGGATCAGGCTGCATGTGCTCAGAGGGGTGGTGGGATTTGGTTAAGCAGCCTTAATGTTGTGGATGTCTGCAACTCTTGCATCTCACCTTACGGCCCTGTTTGCCATGCCCCTCTCACCTCTGGTTTCTCGCCCCAGGTACGGTCCACAGTGAGCGACTTTGCTGTTTTCCTCACCATCGTCATCATGGTGCTCCTTGACTTTGTGGTTGGGATCCCATCGCCGAAGCTTCAGGTCCCCCATGCATTCAAGGTAACGGGGTGTTTTGGCACGTGGGGGTGCCACAAGGTGATGCCGGGGCAGGGCAGGGCTGAGTCTGGAGGAGATGCTGGTGGTGTGACCATCTCCTCTTCCACCTCCAAGTGCCTTGCTTCCTCCTGGAAATGAGAAGATGGCCCCAAAACTAGATACCTACAGGGGAACTATCTAGAGCTGCTTGCAAGGAGGAGACTGGCACTGCTGAAGCCCCCGGGAGAGGGGGACATGAAGCCAGGGCTGGGAGGTGCTCTGACGCAAGGAGGGAGGGGAAAATGAAAGCCAGTGGAGTGCCTGGGCTGGGAGACAATGCTGATGTGTGGGCTTTGTTGCAGCCTACCAGAGACGACCGCGGGTGGTTCATCAACCCCATAGGACCCAACCCTTGGTGGACGGTGTTGGCTGCGCTCGTCCCAGCTCTGCTCTGCACCATCTTGATATTCATGGACCATCAGATCAGTGCCGTTATTGTGAACAGGAAGGAGCACAAGCTGAAGGTAAGGGCCTGTGAGAGATGACTCCAGCCCGTTCTGGGCTGAAGGTCTGGGGAGAAGCTCTTATTCCCGATGCTTTCTGAAGGCATTGGTTTGGGACAAGGTCAGGCTGCGTGGCAGGATGCTCTCCTGGATTAACGATGATGCAGGGAGCAAGTGACAGGGCAGTATAGATGAGCAACCTTTTGGAGGAGCAAATTAATCTTGGAGCAATAGAGAAGTGCGTTTTTGTTTTAAAATGGCAGCAGCAGCAGGTGCGGGGAATGAATTGTTTTGATGCGCTGCCAGGGATAACTCAGAGTCACACCTTCCTCGCAAGTGGTAGAATTTTCTTTGTAAGTGGAAAAAATGGTTTGGTGCTTTTGGGTTGTGGGTTGGTTTTTTTTTTGGAGAAGTATGTATCGCACAAGCTCTGCGTATCCCTTGTGTCTGAACTCCTGCCAGATTTTCATGCCAGGTGCTTGTGCAAAGCCTGCATACACCCTTGCTTGTTTCCATTTCTTGTTTTGAATTCTGAAGAAGTTGACTTGTGCTCGAGCAGGGTTTGAGTCTGACTTGCGACGTTATCCTTGCTCTTGTGCTATGGGATGCTCTGTTTCTTGTTTTCCTGCCTGCAGAAAGGATGCGGGTACCACCTGGACCTTTTTGTGGTGGCCGTGATGCTCGGGGTGTGCTCTGTGATGGGGCTGCCCTGGTTTGTGGCTGCGACCGTCCTGTCCATCACCCACGTGAATAGCCTCAAAGTAGAGTCTGACTGCTCAGCTCCAGGAGAACAACCCAAGTTTCTGGGGATACGAGAGCAGAGAGTCACTGGCTTGCTGATCTTTGTGTTCATGGGCTGCTCCGTCTTCTTCACTTCTGTGTTAAAGGTGAGAGGAAAATGCAAACCACCCAACAACCACGAGCTTGTTGGAGGTTACAGAAAAACAGTCCCTTCTCTGCAGGCCTGAGTAGTTAGTTGTGGAGCGGAGGAGGAGGAGGTGATCCCAACCCTTGGGGCTTGACCCACGGTGGGAACCAGCCTCGGTTAGGCTTTGCAGCCCTTCAGGCCCCCGTTTGGTGTGCTCGAGATGAGCAAGCAATGCAACTGCTTGAATTTTTGGGTGTCTTTCAGGCCCGCCCATGTTTATGGGTTACAGTTGAGCATATTCAGACCAGCACATCTGCTGTCTTTCAAACAGGCAGCCCTTTAGTGGCTGCAATTTGCTCCCCAAATGCCGCGGAGCAGCCGTTCCCAGGAGCTAAACACACTGAGGTCATCCCCGTGGGCTTCCTTGCACGTTCCTCCCACAAAGTAATCTCGTCTCTAGGCTAAAAGGAGGCCTGTGGCCTTTGCCTGTTGCCCCAAGAATAGGCAGAAGTGTTTCTTCTACCGCCAGAGAATGCGGCATAGGGTAGCACGGGTGAAATCGCCTATTTTCCTCCAACCTTTCTGGAAAATAGGATTATTCTGAGGAGAGGTAACTCCCAAGTTCAGCCTAAAGCAGAGCCTTAGCTCACTCGTGCGCACAAAATGGCAAAAAAATGGTTAAAATCTGACCCATCTCTAAGCCTGAATGGAAAAAGCTTCAAGCAATTTTAGGCAGTGCCTGTGGAAGAGGGTGGTAATACTGAAAATGCAATACAGAAAAAGAAACGATTGCATTCTTTCTTTTTTTTTTTCTTTCCCCCCCCAGTTTATACCAATGCCTGTGCTTTATGGCGTCTTTCTCTACATGGGTGTGTCGTCGCTCAGAGGAATTCAGGTACGGACTCTTTTACAGCGTGCAGCATGTCGGCTCCCTGGTATTTTGTCTCCGTAGCAGCAGGGAAAAAAGCAGTGGCATGGGAAAAACTTCTCGCAGAGCAAGCAATGAAACTCTTTTGTGTAAGAAAAAGATTGGTGGAGGCACAGGAGGTAGATAGGGCTGGGAGGACCAGGCAAGTTCAGCGCTCTCTGTTGCAGGGTTTAGGGCAGGTCAGTGTTTGGTTACGTGAAAGCGGGGGAATTTGGTGCAAAGGGAAGGCAGTTTCTACCACTGGTGGAAATCCTCGCGGGGGGATTCAGTGGGCCGAGAAATGCTAATAATGGAATGGCATTGGAATAGTTGCCGTTTGGTGGGCAGCTCTCAGGGGCAAGCCGGTTGCTAGATGGAGCGAAGGGAAAATGGGTGCTGCTCCCAGGAGGAACGCGGTGGGATCCAGGATTTCTGACGGCAAGCGAGATGCTGCAAAGTGCCTCCACGTCTCGAGAGGGCCAGCAACTTGCCGCAGTCCCAAGGTGGCAACCTTTCCCTTTTATTTCGCAGTTCTTTGATCGCTTGAAGCTGTTTTGGATGCCGGCGAAACACCAGCCGGATTTCATCTACCTGAGGCACGTGCCCTTGCGAAAGGTGCATTTCTTCACGGCGATCCAGCTGACCTGCCTCGTCCTGCTCTGGACCATCAAGGTATCCCGTGCCGCCATCATCTTTCCCATGATGGTAAGAGCTGCCACCGCTCGGCAGCGGGGTGTTTGCAGCGTTGGAGTGAGAGGTGGCATCGTCTCTGAGCTCACGGCATCTTCCCTCTTATTCGTGAAGGTTTTGGCTCTCGTATTTGTCCGGAAAGCGATGGATTTCTGCTTCTCAAAGCGAGAGCTCAGCTCTCTGGATGACCTTATGCCAGAAAGGAAGAAGAAGTTGGACGATGCCAGAAATGAAGCCGGAGAAGAAGACGAGGTAAGGCTTGCTGTGTCCTCGGGGCTGGACATCTCCGTGTGTCTGTGAGATTGCCTGTTTCTCTTACAGCTTGTCTGGAAACGTTGGGGGAAGATCAGCACTCAATCGAAATAGATCCCAATAGCCTGTAACTTTTGTAACCTTTGTTTCCTCAAGTAGCAGTGAGCTGAGCGCTTGAATACAGGTGTAATTTTTAAAACGAGTCGTTTTTCACAAAGGTCATTATCATTATGATGATTATTATTAGATGCTGCTGCTGCTGCTGCTGGCAAGACTTGCTCATAATCGTGTTTTGAACACACAATCCCCCTGCCCCGAAATCTTTGGAGTGAACGGTTTCTCCCCTGCTGCACTAATACCTATAGCTGCCAAGGGGCAGAAGGGGAGGGCAGACTGCTAAGTTTGTGCTGGGCATTCAGCTTATCTCCACTTTGATCAAAGACAGAGAACGTGATTTGTCCCTTATTTACATCAGGAGTCCAGGAGCGTGATGGAAGCTGCTGCTGCTGCAAGTTCAGTTCAGCTGAACGTGGGGAAGACCAGTGACATGGATATCCCAAAACAAAGCAGTGACAGGTAAAGCCCCACCAAGCGCCAGGAACCCCGGCAAGATTAGCTTGAAGGTGTTTGGCAGAGTTTTCTCCACTTGCCTCTTTGTGGGGCATCCCACAGAAACCAGCAGGCAGCTTGGTGGGAAAATCGAATTCGGGGGCAGGGCTGCAGGAGGCAATTGCAGGGCTCTGACCCCAAGCAGAGTGGCTGCAGCACTCGCGTTTCACCCCCAAACCTTGCCTCATCAGTGCTTTTACGGTAGCTGGAGATCCTCATACTTAACACATGAGGAGTTGCAGGCGTGATCTGTACCAGCAGTGGCTTAGGAACCCGGACCGGGGCTAAGCCCCAGCAAGAGCCTTTGCACAGAGCTGTTGCTCTGCAGCTCCCCGGCTTGCCTCCCAAAACTCCTCATCCAGCAAAACCTCCCACGCTTATGCGGAGCTTTGATTCTCAGGGCTCCGCTGTTACTCTTGCTGATGCTAATGCCCTTGGTGGCATCAGTTCCCATAATCACGGATTGCTATGTAAAATATTTATTGCAGGACTGATCCTTCTGAGATTGTTATCCTGGATGAAATGTCACAAATGACCGTATGGAAGGCTCTCACTTTGAAGACAGAAACCCTTTGAATCCAGGGAGGAAAAAGGTAAAGGATTGCACGTGAACGTGACCGTGCTCCTCTGCAAGCGACGGCGCACGCCTACACTTTTCCCACGCTTTGGCCGGCAAGGCTGAGCAAATGGCCTGTCCCTGGGAACAGGCAGGGAGGACCGTGGCATGCAAACCAGCTCCTCTCTGCTGGGGTGGTCCCCCGAACAGGGCTGAATCAGCAGCAGCTGGCAGGTCTTCCACTGATGATGCTCTCCCTCTTTTTCTCTTCCCTTCGCCTTTCCCCACTCCCGCTTTTCCCGTTTAGGAATCTTGACTTTGAAGGAGAGGAGTGAGAGCGTGACTCGGGGATGTGCCAACGCAGACAGAGGGAGAAGGCGCTTTGTTTCAGTTGGAGGATTCCCATTAAAGCCATGCAGATGTTTTCAGTTATCCTTGGTGTGCTTCAGGCATTCAGTATCTCTAGACCAGCAAGCTGAGGTGAACGTCACAGTCAAGGGGAGTTTGGTGGTGTACAGTCTGTGTGCGTACGTGCGTGTGGGGGTGTGGGTTTGTAGTGGTAGAGGGACTGCTACTGCTTTATCATTCAGTGCTCTTCTTTTAATACCTAATTCCTCCTCTTTGTTTTCCTTCTCTTTTTTCCAAATGTAAACTGGGAATGTCCAAAATAATTTTCTGTTATATTTGATGCATTCTCCACTTTCTTCTTGATCACGACTGGGTTTTTGGTCTGGTTTGGAGTTCTGGCTTTAATTCACTCTTATGTCTCTTACTGGTACGAGAGGGATGCCCTCTGCAGCAGGGCAGCATAGAGAGCGTCCGAGCAGTTGGCCTAAGGTGAAAGAAAAGCATTTGCTCCCTGCGCTCCAGTTTTACCTTTCTTGGTTGGTTTGGCAAGTATCACAATAATGTGTGATGAACTGACCGTAAACCCCATTCACCGTCTCCCTGTGCCACTGGGGGGGGTTGGTAGGGAATCCGGGAGTGAAGTTGTGCCTGGGAAGAAGGGAGGGGTGGAGGGAAGGTGCTCTGAGATTTGGTTGTATTTCTCATTACCCTGCTCTGGTTGATTTGTAATAAATTGAGTTAATTTTCCCCAAGCGGAGTCTCTTTTGCCTGTGACGATAATTGGTGAGTGATCTCTCCTGTCCTTATCTCGACCCACAAGCTCTTTGTTATATTTTCTCTCCCCTGTCCAGCTGAGGAGGGGGAGTGATAGAACGGCTTTGGTGGGCACCTGGCATCCAGCCAGGGTCAACCCACCACAGGGGGAAATGATGTACTTAAGAAATGATGTACTTAAGCCACACGAAAAAGGCCACAAAGCTCTTGTGAAACAAGATCCCCTTTGTATGATCAACGCATGCCTTGCTAACAACTGTGCCCCTGAAGAAGAACTAAAAAACTGAGAAGAAGGGAACATCCTACTCCAGGAGGCGCCAAAAAGTTGAATAATTGCTAATAGGCATGAAGTCAGAAGCATCTTTGAATACTGGAGGAAAGGTGAAGAAAGGTGGCAGGGGGAGATCATGACCACCAACTCAATTCCACACCAAAAAGACTTACCCCCCCACTCTCCTTGAGCATGTGCTGTAGAAGAAAAGAACACTGGACCTTTAATTCCAAGCAGGGAAACTGTAGCCCAATAGAAACTGTGCGAGATAAGCTACTCCCGGCAATAGTTTTGGGAAGAACTTTGGAAATCGAATATGTATAACTGAACTGTATAAATTGCTTGCCCCTTTAGGCATGAGGGGTGCTAGTGTTGCGGATTACCACCTAGCCCCCATCTTTGCGTAAACATGAACTGGAATAAAATACCTCTGCTCTGCTGTGTTTATATTGGCATTTTGCACCCCGGGTAAACGACCCCACTTTTGGGACAACAGTGGGGCAGGCAAAGCACCGCATCCCGCAGGCCGAGGGGCTCAGGCACCCACGCCGCTGCCGGAGGACTGCCGGCAAGAGGTTTGGCATCTGGCGAGGGGCTGCTGGGCCAGGGTGCCCAGGCACCCACCCCACTCCCCCAGCCGCAGCCACGAGTGCTCTCAGTGCTGGGGCAGAGGCCGTAGCAGCTGCCTGTGCCCAAGCCTGTCCCGAGCGGAGGGAAGACTTTGCTGGCAAGGAGCAATCCAGTGAAGGCATTGCTGAAATTGCTGGGCTTGAAGTTGCTGCCGGGCCAGGAGGGGGCCGAGGGGTCCTTGTGCAGCACGTCCTGCTCCAGGGGCAGCAGCTCTCAGGCCAGCAGCAGTCTGCTGGGGGGGACGCTCAGCAGGGACTCGGGGACGGGGACCCATGATACCGAAAAGCCGGTCGAAGAAACTCTCTAAGACTCATTTTGGAGTTTTAGAAAGTAGGCATTCCTACCCCTACTTCCCACCCCGGCTGGCCAACGCAACGCGCTGCCTACCTTCTTGAAGAACAGCAGTGGTCTGATGCTGACGAAGCCCATCTTGTTCTTCTGGACATGTTTTAGGAGGAAAGCATCCTTGGCCAGGTTCTCGTCAGAGAGGTGGAATTCCACCTGGGACACAACCCTCCTGGCCAGCGGCCGGTCAGGGACGGAGTAGCTGCAGTCCAAGAGATCACCCCCCAGAACATCGCTCACATCGCAGAAGCTCCCGGCAAAGCAGCAGGGACACGGGTGTGACTTGGTGGCCTTTGGGATGTGCAGCACTGCCCAGTCCCAGCCACAGCGGTGCAGATGGCAGAGTCTTGAGGAGCAGGGGGGCTCAGCTGCGCTCTGAAATGAAACGGAGTTTTACGCTTTTAGAAGCGCGCTTGCCTTCACGCCCCCAGCATCGGTCCCTGCCACAAGTTACGCAGCACATGGCCTTGCACAATCTTGCAGCCAGAGGTGCCTCACGAACAGAGCGCAATCTCTTTGATTACCAGGATACAGGCCAGGAGAGATCTTTGGCCTCCGGTTCACGGCAGTTGTCCCGACTCCCCCAGGCCACACACTGTTCACACAGCGGGAGCGAGAGGCCTGTGTCCTTGGTACCCTTGGGGTGTCCTTGCTAGCGCCGAATCCTCCAAGCACGAGGAGGGGATGTACTAACCCCATCCCTGGCATCCCGTAGAGCGCAAACAGCCCCAGCGCCCCGACACCGGATGTTGGGCAGAATCCAGTCCTTTTCTGGGAGCACGGGGCGGCGGGTACCGTCTCCTCCGGGGTGTCACGCACCCAGGGAAAGGGCCACCCCCTCCCAGGGGGATCCAGAGCTGCTGCTTTTCCCAGCAGGAGACTGAAAGACCTGACAGCACTACTGGAGCGAGGGCTGGGGGAAAGCATGCCACCGAGCGACACCGCGTGACCTTCCTTCGTGCCCTCGAGGTCCTTTTTCCTATTTCTGCCTCGCTCCGGTCAACGCAGCGAACAGAAGCGTGGGCAACCGTCACAAACGCATTTGCCATCTGGCGCAAGGAGGCTGCGGCTGCAGCTTGGTCCCCGCTTGGCTCAGCTGAATCAACTTGTTGTTCTTCCCCCACCGGAAAAATACTGTTGAAAGCCAAGAGCATTTGGACCCGCAGACCCCGAGAGCCGCCTGTAGGCCCCGGGGCCACCCCAGCCTCCCTTAACCCTTTCCCTCCCCAGGAGGAGCTGGGGAGGCTCTTGGGGTGGGGCGGAACACAGGGAGCCCCCACATTCCTTCCGGGGAGACGCCAAAGAGTCCTTGGCAGCCAACAGCCAGAAGGGACCATGGCGCGGCCACCAACGCAGCTCCCACTGCCTGGGCCCTGGGGCCCCCCGGCGCCCCAGCTTTTCCAGCCATTCGTGCTCCCCAAAACTTTCTACCCTTGAGGTAGGGACCGACCCCAACCCCTGCAGCCCAGCGATGCTCTTGGGGAGCAAGAGCAGAGGTGACCGCCGGCCATCGCTCCTGTCTCATTCTCTTAGGCTCAGCCAACCCGTGCCGCCTGCCCACGCGGGAGCAGCCCTTCCCTGCAGCCCGGGCCCCCCGGGCCCCCCAGGCACCACCAGCAGGTATGGCACCCCAGTCTGCTCTGGCACCTTCGCCATCCCCATCACACCCATTCCCCCGGCACTTTTCGCATGGGGGTTCAGCAAGCCCCGGTGAGCATCCTTGCCCTCGCCCGGGCGGCGCGTGCCCAGTAAAGCCCATCTGCAGAGAATTCCCCAAATATTTGGGGCCACCTCTCCCCTTTCACCTCCTAGATGCGAGTCTCCTCCCCGATTTGCAACCCCGTCCCACCAGCACAGCAGCTCACCCTGTGGGGATCGCCCCGGCCACAAGCTCCCCACGCCCCTGGCCCAGGCTGGGGGATGTCGGCCATCGGGGCCGGCTTGGCGGGTGCCCCCAGAGAGTCCCCCCGGCCCAGCACGGCTCCCCCTCACCCACACAGGTCTGCAGAGGGCTCCATGTGGCTGCCTCTTCAACCCCCGGGTCTTCTGCATCCAGTGGACAACCACCGACCTGCCTCCACCGGCCAGCGCCACGCTCGGCCAAGGCACCGCTTCTCTGCCGGGTGCTGCCCCTGTGGGGTCCCGGGGGCTGCGGGGCCCCCCAGGGCCAACCATGATACCTCACACACTACAAAAATCAGAGGAGTGTTGTGACCCCAGACCCTCTGGAGCTGCCAGTGTCCATCCCTGGCTACCAGCACAGCGAGGGGCAGCTGGCACAGATCAACATCGCCAGCACGGCCACCCCTGTGGGGGCAGCCCCGGGCGGCGATGTCCACACCAGCCCCTGGGCTGCCACCAACAACGAAGCCCTTGGGGACACTGCAGGCGACCTTGCAGTGTCCAAGGAGATGGTCCTGGAAGAGGCCCTAAGGCTCTTTGGTTGCTCCCTGGATAGAGTGGGGGTCAGCCAGGATGCTCCCAGCAGGAGCTCCGTGCCCGAGGACACTGGTGGCACCAGCGCAGACACCCCCGACCGCGACTTCAGCTCGCTCTCGCTGCCTGAGGAGATGCTCACCCCCGACTACTGCATCCCCGAGCTCAGCGACGCCATGCTGAGCCTCAAAATAGTCAACGGCGGCGGGATGGAGCCCCAGGAGCCGTGGCAGGGTGCGGGGATGGACCTGCCACCGTCCCCACCTGCCACGGCCGGCAAGCGGAGGAAGAGGCAGGCGCAGAGCTCCTTGCCAATGGCACCCAGCAAGCACAGGGCTCTGGCAGCCAACGTGAGGGTGTGTGTGGGGGGGTGGGGATTAGACAGGGGTGAGAGGGATGGAGATGGGGGGAGTGGAGGGGGTGGGAGAGGAGGGGTGGGGTATATGGCAGGGGGGGGTGGGCGGGGGTGCCTAGGGAGGGGTTAGACCAGCTTGGATGGGACCTTTTCTCTTGGCTTTTCAATTAAAAGCTGTTTCTCCAGAACCGCTCGGTGCCTATGTGGGAGGGGGAGGGAGCACAGGGGGCACCAAGAAACAGCCCCCAAGAGGTGCAAAAGCCCCACTGAGCCCCAAATCCGAGCCAGCAAGCCACGAGGGGAACCCAGCCACCCCCAGGGCCCAGTCTCCACCAGCTGGGCAGGCGATGGTGGGGGGGGACGGGAACGGGAACAACTCCCCTGTCCCCTTCCCCAGGGGAAGCAGCCCTTTGGTGGGGAAGCCAGGACAGACAGGTCCCTGCAGGACTCACGGACACGGCCCCACGCAGAAAGCAGCACAGAACCCCTGCGACAACGACAGACCTTGGGGGCCGGGGGGGACACGGGCACACACGACAACAAGGGCTGCAAGGCCTTCGTCTTGAACACCACCAGCGTCCCCTCCAGCGGGGACAGGGCTCGGTGCACAGCCCTTCAAAGCCTCAAGACCATCACGGCCTTCCTCGGGTCCCACTGACCTCAGCCCCCAAGAGCCCAGCTTTGCCTCACTGACACAGCAAAATAATGCCAAATCACCCTAAGAATGGCGAGGGAGGGAGCTGCAGGCCAGGCAGGGACCCTCCTCCACTTGTCTGGCTGCACCTTGGGCAGCTGCAAGACCAGGAAGGAGGGAGAAAAAATCAGAAGGAAAAAAATAAATAAATCACTGCACCGGCCAGAAAGTGCCTGAAAACTTCATCCCTCTTCATTGCCCATTTCCCATGCGAGCTCCACAACCTGGGAGCAACGCAGCCAATAGAACCTTCGAGAAGCAGACTCACAGCCTGCTGCAGCTGGCCCTGCTCGAGCAGCCGAGGTGGGCTGGATGATCTCTAGAGGTCTCTTTCAGCATCCATTCTGTGCTGCTGTGACTCTGTCTCTATCATGGTTTAAGCTATAAAAATGAGAGCTATAAAAATGGAACGCTGTGTTAAGAGCACAAGGCTCTGCTAGCAACGACCTTGCTGTGGCTCCTTGCTGTGCTGAGCCCAACCGCGTTTTTAAGAGTAGATTCTTAGTGTGAGCAAAAGTGTGATTATTTTATTTTGTAATTTATGTAAATAAAGTGGGTTTGGTTTGTTTTTTTTTTTTTAAATAAGACTCTTCCAGAGCTCTGGTCAGGCTGAACCTGAGGGAAAGGGGCAGACCCTCGCAGAGGGCAGAGCCACATCATGATAGGGGGGCCAGCAGGATCAGGGGGCCATGAGACACCCCCTGCTCACGTCCTGCCGGCTCCAGGAAGATGGTTGCACAAAGGACTCGGGGCGCAGCTCCAGGGACAGGGGTTTGGTGACCTGGCTCCAGCGCCTCTGGGGCCAGGGGCTAGGAGCTGTCGGGGGCTTCAGGGCTGTCAGGGGCTTCGGGACTGGGGGCTGCAGCCCTCTGCTTCAGAGGGACGATGCAGATGCTGTTCTTGGCCTCTTTGACTCTCCACCACGAGCCAAGCCTGCAGATGAGAGAGATGGGGGCTACCCTCCGCCAAGCCCTTGGAGGAGCAGGGGGGGGCTGTGCCCCTGGGCAGCACCAGGGAGGGGGGACAGTACCGGTGCTGCTGTCCAAGGCCAGCCACCAGGAAGTCACCGGCTGCAGAGAACTTGAGGCTGTTAACAAAACCCACCTGGAGGGGACACGGCAGGGTGAGGGGCTCTGGCAGCCTCCTCCTGCCGCCCAGGGAGGGGAGCCCCCGCCCAGAGATGCCCCAAGCCCAGCTCCAATCCCCCACCTCCCCATCCATACCAACGGGATGTCCCAGAGGGGCTCCAGCTTCCGAAATCCCTCACCGCACTTCCAGAGCTTCACGCTGGCGCTGTGGGAGCCTGGGGCAGAGAGAGAAGACTGCCATGCACTCCCACCCAGGTAAGGGAGCAGGACGCCCCCCTCTCCACACCCCCACTCCAAAGCAGCTGCCACACACCTGTAGCCAGGAGGTCCCTGTTGCGCAGGGCGGCCACTGCTGAGATCCAGTATGGCTGCTGCAGGCCCTGGGCATCCTGCATGCCATGTGCCTGCCGGGCCAGTGCCAGCGGCTTCTTTTTCGTTAGCCCCCACAGGGCTAGGGACCTGCCAGGGAGGGAAGGGGCGAGGGGGCCGAGGGGGGCACCGCCTGCGCACCCCAGGCACCACCCCGGCCCTGTGCTCACCCGTCATCGGCGCCTGACACCATGTGCTCCTCACTGGTGAGCTGGATACAATCGATGGAGCCCCTGTGAAGAGAAGGGGCAACTGCCATCAGTTATGAGCATGCTTTGGGATCCTATTTAGGAGACAAGGGCTCACCGGGGCATCAGCATCCCCACAGTGCCGGCAGGCTCCTAGTGATGCTTGGCACCTGCACACCGCTGCCCCAGCCTGACCCCCCTGCCTGCAGCCCCCTCTCCCGCCCCAGACCTACTGGTGCCCGTAAAACACAAGCTGCGACTCCTCCGGGATCTTCCAGAGCCGCACGGTACCGTCCCGGCCCCCTGCCGTCACACAGCACTCCCGGCTCAGGCTGTCCAGCCCCGTGATGACATCCTGGTGCCCGAACCTGGAGAAGGAGATGGCAAAGTGCTGTGGCAAGCAGGGCCCTCTGCTACCACAACTCCCCCGGGCCTGCTGGCTCTTGTGACTTCTGACATCCCCAGGCAGGAGTGGCTGCGCAGCTGGCGGTGCGGGCAGGAGGCAGAGCTGCCCTTCCTGCTGGGGACGTGGAGGGGAGGATGCTGCTGGAGTCAGAGCATTGGTGGCTTTGTAGCTCCCGAGCTCGGCCACGTCAGCCCAAAGCAGCACAGGATCCTTGGACGGTGGGAGGCAGAAAAAGGGATTCGCCCCGGCGTGGCCCCGCAGAGGGGAGGGAAGGCTTCAGTTTCAACTTTGGCTTCAGCTTTGGCGTGGCCTTCTCCTTCCCTCTGTTTCAACAGCCCAGCAGAGCAGCTGGTGCTTTGTGGCAAAGATGAAGCGCGTGGACAGGCGTTGTCCTAGACCACTGGAAAGAGTGGCTGTCCTGCCACTCTCCGGAGGCTGCCGCGTCCTCCTCCAGCTGAGGTGTCTCCTTTCCTGTTAGACCTCAGGAAGAGGAGATACCCCAGCCTGCAGAGCATCCTAGGGCTGGGGCTCCAGCGTTGTCTCTGCCTGAGCAGAGTCCTCGCTGGGGACTGAGTGTGACCTCATCCGTGCCCTCGTCATCTGTAAACTCAGCCGTGGTAGGTTAAACCTCGACTTCAGCCTTCCTCGTCCCAGGATGAGTCTGAGTTGCCAGGGAGGAGACCAAGGGGCTGGTGTCTTTGCTTGGGCCTTGAAGGACTGTGGGGACAAAGCAGCAGAGGTGAGGTAACAGCCCCATATCCCTTCCAGGCAGGGCACATTGCACCTCACGATTCCCAGGGCCAGGAGGGAACCAGGGGGCAGATGGCTCAGCTGGAAGCTGCTGGTTAGGAATATGCCCCTCCCGAAACACCCCTCTTCCCACAGATGTGCTGGGAGCAGAGCCCCCCTTGCCCAGGCTAGGGGGGGAGCTCCATGCCAAGGTCCTTCCTCCTCCCCGCTGCCTTCACTCACTCTCTCTGATGTACTTGTGCTCGTTCTTGTGCTCATCCACATCCCGTCCAAGGAGTCCTGGGGGGACACAGCATGCCAGGGACCCACTGGCCATCAGGGACCCACCAGCCAGCCTGTCTGGCCACACAGTTCCCTGGGGAGGGCTGACCCCAGGGTGCAGCATCGGGGAGGGGATGGATGAGCCTCCTGCCAGCCCTACCTGTGCAGGCAGGAGTGGGAGAGAGTGAAGGGGTGCCCCACAGGTCCTGCACTGGGACACAGGGACCCTGGGAGAGAAAGGGACCCTGGGGCTAGGGGCTCACCGATGAACCTGACAGCCTCCAGCCGCAGGGACTCCTGCGGGCTCCACAGGTAGGTCTGGCTCTTCCACAGGTAGTACGTGGCCCTGCTCCTCTTCCTGGCCAGCTGGAGAGAAGGGTGCAGAGTTGGCACAGAGATGGCCCCCCCGTTGGGCCATCCCTCCACCAAGGACCACCCTTCTTCTCCCCAGCAGGACATTCCCAGCTCTCCGCTCTCCGCATTGGGGTTCGGAGGGAGCAGAGGGCTCCCAGGCAATGCTAGGGTGCCATCCTGGTGGCGGGGTCCCCTTTGGGACCCCGGAGGTGAGGACAGCCTGGAGCAGAGCCTGTTCCAGGAGGGTGCATGCAGCTGTGGGGACACTGCCCTTGGTCCCCTCTGCTGGGCACGGGCAGGGCTTACCCAGGGCAGATCCCAGGGGTGTTCGGGCTATGCTTACCAAGCACTCGCAGATCCTCCATGCCTGCGCCGTCTCGGCCAGTCGCACCAGCTGCCTCCACTTCAGGAACTGGCCAGCGCTGCGGAGGGCTTCCTGGGAGGCCTGGTGAGCAGCACAGATGCTACCACCACCATGGGGGGCACAGGACCCTGTGTCCTCCCTCTTGGTGGGGCTCAGAGCCTGTCCTGGCCCATGCAGGGAAGACGCACCAGCTGGGGACTGATGCTGCCAGCAGGTTCAGCACCCCAGGGGAAGAGGAGGGCAGCCACCCTCTCTGGCTGGAAGCCTGTCGGGGCTTCAGCGTTTCAGCTTTGGTGGCCCCAGGCTGCTGCGGAGCCGTAGTCCAGTCTCTGGGGCTGCAGGGACCCATGCCAGGGGCTGTGTGGAGGGAGCCGGGTGGGAAAGGGACCCACCTCCCCATCCACCAGCCAGCAGGAGGAAAAAGGCAGCAGTGGGCAGGGAGGGGGGCTCTGCCTGTTCCTAGGGACTCAACAAGCTAGACCTCACAGTGCAGTGTCAGCATTGCCCTCCCCAAAGGACCAGTCAGGTTGGGAATCCCACCTTGGCCACACTCTCGTCCTGGTCATGCAGGTGAAAGAGCAGCGGCAGCAGGCTGTCCCACACCACCTTCTTCATCTTCTTCTTTTCAGCACCCACCACGAGCCCCATTGCAATTTGGAAGAGATGGATGGAGAGCTCCCGCACCGTGTCCAGCTCCTGGGGGAAGAGGGGAGGAGGACCTCAGCCACAAGCCCATGGCAAGCAAGGGGCTGACATGGAGACAGACATCCCCAAAATGGCTGCAGGCAGCCCTGCTGCAAAAGGCAGCGAGCTGCGGCATGCAGATGGTCTGCCCAGGGAGACTGGGGTCTCCGGGGCTGAGGGCCAGAGAGGGAGGCCCTGCAGAAGGCTGGAGGATGCTGCCAGAGCAGGGTGTGCATTGGTGGGGCTCAGCACGCCTGCTGCCATCCTGCCACCACTGTCCCCCGCTGCGGCAGGGAGGCCGAGCCGGAGTGAGTCCTTGGTGGGGGGTTTGTGACACAGCACGGAGCCACCAAGGGCAGCAATGGGGTCTGGGGACTGCAGGGCAAAGCATCCCCCTGCAGAGCACAGGGGCTGCAGTGGGAGGCATGAATGGAGGTGCCCAGGAAGGGGGACATGGGGCTCTCCCCCAGCCTTACATTGTTGAAAAGCAGCAGGAGCTTTCCAGCCAGTGCCAGGGCAGTGAGGCTGAGTCTCTTCCCCTCCAGCAGCCAGAGCATGTTGCCAAGCACGGGCAGGGCCGCGGCGCTGGCATCACTGTCATCATCCAGCAGCTGGTCCATAACGTACGGCAGCAGGATAAGGGCTTTCCTTTCCTGTGTGAGACATGCCACCTCCTTTTTGTAAAGGAGCCACCGATCACAGGGGTGAAAACCCTCTCCACGAACACCGGCCTCCCCACTGGGTTCTCTGCAGGCAGTGCAGGTTACGAGGGCAAGGTCCCGGCAGACAGGGCTCACCAGCATGCCCATGGGAAGAGCAGGGCACAGAGGGGGAGGACAGACAGCACTGGCTCCTTGCCAGCCCTTCGGCTGCCCCCTTCTCCACCAGACCCCCCTGGATAGGCTGGTGGGTGACTGGCGCTGCCTGGAAAGCTGCCCAAGCTGCCAGCAGCCCCTGCCATGGCTGCTGTGTTTCACTCTGGGGCTCAACACCTCACGGCCAGGCCCTGCAGACCCCACGCTCAGGCCGGTTGCTCTGCCGCCAGCATCCCTGCTGGGACGTGCTGGCAGTGGGAGCCCGTTCCCGTCAGCACTGCTGCTTCTCTCCTTGGCATGGCACAGCCATGGGGCAGAGGGCCGGGGAGGCAGGAGAGCTGGCAGCAGCCAGCACAGCCCACAATGCCCAGGAAAGCCTGAGCTGCCACGTTACCCACTGTTCCACCCTGGGCTGCTGTCCCGGCTGCCCCCTACTCACTGTGTCAGGCCTCTCGGTGAGCCTGAGGATGGCCCTGAGCACCAGGCTGGGCATCCCCAGGCACTGGCTCTGCAGATAAATGGGGAAGATTTCCAGGGCACGGACCAGCTCTTCACTGATGTTGGTAAAGTCCAGCATCTGAAACACAGGCAGTGGGAGCTGGTGAGGTGTGGTGCTGGCTCCAACCATCAGCTCAGGACAAGGACGCAGGGCAAGACCAAGCCCAGACGGAGAGAGGCAGCAGGGATTGCAGAGAGTCCCCATGCCCCACACCACAGCACATTGCTTGCTCATCTGCTCCTCCATGGTACCAACCAGAGCCCACGCACTGCCCCAGCTTTCCCCACAGTGGTGGGCATGGGAGAACCGAGCATCGGGGGGAGCTTGGAGTGGTGCCATCAGGCTCACCTCAATGAAGAAGACCATAGCGACCATCTGCCAGGTGGGGTCCTCTGTCCGGAGGAGCTCTACCAGATGGCAGAAGATGGCGGAGCGCAGGCGCCTTGGCATCTTCATCATCTCCCTGACGGGGAAGGAGGCACTGTCAGGCCTGAGCCAGGCAGGCACATCTTTTGGGGGTTTGCACCAGCCTGGACATCGCCAGTCTGTACCACTTTCTCCAAGTAATGGGGACCCCACTGCCATCAGCCCCAAGGGAGGGGGTGGCATGGGGTACCCTGTCCCCAAGGAGCAGGGAGAAGGGGCTCTCACCTGGCGATAATGCGCACTCCCATGAGGTGGGTCTGGGAGCTGAGCAGGGTGTCCCAGCCACCCTGCGCCTCGATGGCCAGTACCTGGCTCTCAAAACCCATGCTGCAGAGCAGCACTTTCATGGACTGCACCGCAGACCTGCACAAGGAGAAATGCTTAGCTCCCACCCTGGCTTGGCTCCGGGTGGTTGGCAGGGATGAGAGGAAAGGGATGGAGCACCTGATGGGAGTGAGCTGATCCTGTCGGTGCTCCGTCCAGAAGATGTGCACTTCCTGCAGCGTCAGCTCCGTGGTGAATGACGCTTGGAAAAGCAGCGCCAGGAAAAGCTGGGGGAAAATTGCCTCCACCTGCCAGAGGCAGACAGACTGCAGGAGGATCTCGCTTATCGCCCTGGTTGCCTGCAGAAGACACCCGGACGCTGAGATGTCCCCTCATCCCTGGGGAGGTCAAGCCTTGGGGCGGGCAGGGAAGGGGAGCAGGGGCCCCGGACAGCTGAGATCAGCCCCGGAGGTCAGCAAGGCTTCGTCCAGCAACTCACAGCCAGGGAGAGGATGCGCGGGTTGTCCTTGGTGGAGGTGGAGGTCTTGCGCAGTGACTGGTTCACCAGCAAGCTGAGCAGCTCCCTCAGCACCTTGTCCGCAGCCCGGAGGTCAGACATCATCGCCCTCCACATGGCCCTGGCGACACTGCAGGGACACGGGGCTCTGTCAGCAGGGACACCCCAGAGGATGGCCGGGCTGAAATCCCTCGGGAGGGTCTTGGGGCCCCTCTCCTAGTGTGAGAGGAGCCCCCAAAGGCTGGTGGTCCCCTTACCGGGTGCACGTCGGGGAGCACTGCAGCAGGCTGGCCACCAACTCCCTGGGGTGTTTGCGCACAAGCACCACCAGGGCCCTGTCCAGGCTTTTGCGGGCTACCACCGCCCTGACGGAGGGCCGGCTTCTGTAGATGGCCCACACGACGTTCAGCACCTGGAGGGGAGACACGGGTGGGAGTGGGGATGTCAGCATGGTGAGCGCGGCCATTTCCCCAGCTCCTACTGGGAGCTGCTTCCGTTCCTAGTGCGGTATGCCAGCTCGAGACGGCGTCAGTGCTAGCCAGGCACAGAGCCAGGGGAGGAACAGTCCCCCAGTGGGCTGGAGCATCAGCTGTGCCACCCATGGGCTATTCACCTGCCCCGGCTGGAAGGCACGGTCCGCCACAAGGACATCCACCATGTGGGCAGCCAGCCTGATGCTGTAGGCGCTTGGGTGTCTCAAGCTCTTGATAGCCATGAGGATGATGTCTGCCTGGTCGGAGGACTGGAGGTATTTTGTGAACATCTGCAGGATGAAGGAGAGGAGGGGAGATTTGTTGCCTCACCCAGAGCATCACCCAGAGCATCTTGACTGTGCAGTGAGAGCGGGGCACGGAGCCAGGCTGCGCTGGGGAGGAGACTGACGGTGGGCATCAGGGTCCCGCAGGGGACTGAAGCTCCCTGAGGGCCTTTGCCTAGCCCCTGCTCAGGAACAGCGTGAGCCCCTGTCGTCCCCACGCATCGGGTGTCCCTTCACTCACACTGAGCCAAAGGCACTTCTTACCAAGAAGATTTTGCGGGTGTGGCTGATTTTCAAAAGCTGCCAGGGCTTCATTGCTTGCCAGTCCTCCTGGAGCTGCAGCTGCTCTGTGCCATGCAGCCAGGGCCACCTGCCTGGGGGTGAGCAAAAACGGGGTGCTTAGAGAGAGGGTGCAGAAGTGGAAGTGCAGTCTGAGAGCATTGGGCAGAAAAGTTGCTGGCAAAGAAAAAGGGCACCAGAAAGGTCCAGGGAGCGGGTACCCAGGGAGGGTCCAGGGCTATTGTGAGCGGGGCAAGGCAAAATGACTTTTCACACTGCAGGCAGGCAGGCAGGTTGGATAAGGCTTTCTCTCGTCAAGGAGAGTGGCCCCTGACTGCCCATGCCTGGGGGATCCAGCCCGACACAGCTTGTCTTACTTCTCTGCTGCAGGACAAACGTGTGCAGGTGATAGAGAGCTTCTGCAGCCTCAGGACGCATCCCCTTGTCCTTGCAGGTGCAACAGAGGGTGAGGTGCCCCACCAGCTTCCCCAGCATTACAAACTGATGTGTCTTGGAGCACTGATGCCTGCGGACTGTGGCTTGGGCAAAGCAGGGGCAGACCTGGGGGAAGAGAGGCAGTGTGAGCACAACGGGAGCCCCAGCTGCTCCCAGAGCAGCTAGGCAGCAGCCAAGAGCAGGGCAGGGCTGCCGGACCCAGGTTCCTGCCTGTGCCCGGGGCAGCCCTGCCCTGCCCTGCCCTGGGAGAGAGCATCGACAGGACAGGGGCAGGGCAAAGACCCCTGCTCCCGACCTGCTGGCTGGGTGCCCAGCTTCCCTGGGAGGTGCCGGGGCTCAGGGGCACAGGGACAGGGCACTGGGGCTGCCCAGACCAGGAGCTCGGTACCTGCGGCAGGGAGTAGGTGGTGATGAAGTTCACCAGCCTGGCGATCCGTGCCATGGCCCTCTCCTGCACCTCTGCCAGCTGGGAATCGGTGAAGGGCAGCAGCAGCTGGGAGGAGAAAAGCTGCTGGTGTGCCAGGGAGGTGGCATGGCACAGCATGGCACAGCCAGGCTTGCTCTGGGGCAGTGCCTGGGATGGGGCATGTGTCCTTCTCGCCCCTCACAGCAACCTGCTGCGGGCAGGCAGGTCACTGCATCCCGCTTCTGCTGCTGCCTCTGCTGCCTTCCATTCACTCCCCACCAAAAAACATCCCTCTGCCTCCCACCCAAGGACTCCAAGGCTTTGGGGTGACCACCTCACTGGGGACCTGTGGTGGGGGCTCTGGGATATGGCCCATGGTGAAGCTGGAGGGGGAAAGCCCCAGGGCTGGGCTCCCCTTGCCAGACAGGCAGGTCCATCTGGGAGGCAGTGTTGGGGAGGACGGGCAGCGGGCAAGGCTGCAGAGGTGGCGTGGGCTGGGGCAGGAGAAGGGGCTCTGGCGGGAGCCAGGAGGCAGGGGGGTGGGGGGGGGGCATGGCTGGTAAGGAGAGACATTCCCTGCCCCCCTCCTTGCACCAGGTGCTGGGGGTGGGCACCGCTCAAGCCAGGGGTCACTGCCCATGGGGACCCTGTGCCAAGGTCAGACCTCCAAGATGTTCTGCAGCTCCACGATGCCAAGGGTGCCGGCACTGCGTACCAGCACCTGCAGCATGCTGTCCATCGTGGCCAGGGTCTGTGAGGGGGACAGAGTCTTGGGGGCAGCCCTGGAAGCCTGGCAGGGGACGGCCATGGCCCTGCGGTGCCCAGGAAGGGGCCTCGCAGCCAGGGAACTCCCCATGGTTCACCCCCTGGCACACCTTGGAGCAGAGTGAAGCATCAGGGCCCTGAGTGTCCTCCTGAGGAGGCAGGTGGAAGATGTTGCAGAAGCAGGCATACAGGAGGCTGTTCTTCTTCTCCTGCAGAAGCAGCCCCGCTCTGCTGCGGGGACAGAGGAGGAGGCAGACCCTGGGCTTAGAGACCTGAGCTGAGCCCCATGCCATGGGGGACCCCTCAACCCTCCATCACACTGGCACTTGCCTTTGCGGGGAAAACCCTGTGGCACCCCCTGCCCTGTTCTCTGCCTCCCTCTCAGACCCAGGACTGGGGATGCCCCCCACCTGGGACCGGGGCCATCGGGGCCACCAAGCTGGGGGCTGGGGCAGGTACCTCATGGAGATGATGGCCAGCATGGCTTGCTGCTGCACCATAATGCCCTGGGGGCCAGCGGGCTCCTCTTGCAGCAGCACCTGGGGAGCACAGCAGCGTGGGACAGCTCAGGATGGGGCAGTTTCCTTCGCCCAGCAAGAGCCTGTGGGGCTGGCAGAGCCCAGGTGCCCCCATCCTGGCACCCCCTCCCCACCCAGCACCCAGTGGTCCCAAGCCCCATGGCTGGAAGGGCTGTGCCCGTCACAGAGCCACAGGCTGGCCAAGGGACCTGCAAACATCCAGCCAGGCCGCCCAGGTGACTTTGGAGCATCTCCAAGGATGGAGACCTGGAGCAGTGCTCATCCGCAACCCCCCTGCCTGGCCAAGCTCTCATCTGCCCCCGGGGCTGTGTCGCTGCCTGCTGCCCCTGCCCCTGCCTCAGCCTGACTGGCCGTCCCCTCACCTCGATGGTCTCCACCACCTCCGGCTGGCAGAAGTAAAGCATGTCCCACTGTATTGGTTTTGTTTGGCAAGGTTTTGGTAGCGGGGGGGGGGTTACAGGGGTGGCTTCTGTAAGAAACTGCTGGAAGCTTCCCCTGTGTTCAAGAGAGAGCGAGCCCATATTAGCCGGCTCTGAGACGGACCCGCCGCCGGCCAAGGCCGAGCCAATCAGTGATAGTGGTAACGCCTCTGTGATAACATTTTTAAGAAGGAAAAAGTTGGGACGGAGAGAAACTGCCGCCGGAGTGAGGAGTGAGAACATGTAAGAGAAACAAGCCTGCGGACACCAAGGTCAGTGAAGAAGGAGGGGGAGGAGATGCTCCAGGCGCCGGAGCGAAGATTCCCCTGCAGCCCGTGGTGAAGACCCTGGTGAGGCAGGCTGTCCCCCTGCAGTCCAGGGAGGTCCACGGTGGAGCAGATCTCCACCTGTAGCCCGTGGAGGACCCCACGCCGGAGCAGGTGGGTTCCCGAAGGAGGCTGTGACCCCGTGGGAACCCCGCGCTGGAGCAGGTTCCTGGCAGGACCTGCGGATCTGTGGAGAGAGGAGCCCACGGAGCAGGCTTTCTGGCAGGACTTGTGACCCCGTGGGGGACCCGCGCTGGAGCAGTGTGCTCCTGAAGGACTGCACACCGTGGAATGGACCCATGCTGGAGCAGTTCGTGAAGAACTGCAGCCCGTGGGAATGGCCCACGTTGGAGGAGTTCGTGGAGGACTGTCTCCCGTGGGTGGGACCCCACGCTGGAGCAGGGGAAGAGTGTGATCAGCCCTCGTCCTGAGGAGGTGAAGCGGCAGAAAATAACGTGTGATGACCATAAACCCCATCCCTGTCCCCCTGTGCCGCTGGGGGGGCTTGGTGGTGAAATCCGGGAGGGTAGTTGTGCCCGGGAAGAACGGAGGGGTGGTGGGAAGGTGTTCTGAGATTTCGTTTTACTTCTCATTACCTTGCTCTGGTTGATTTGTAATAAATTGAGTATGTTTTGCAAATTGAGTCTGTTTTGCCCGTGACGGTAATAGTGAATGATCTCTCCTGTCCTTATCTCGACCCGCGAGCCTTTTGTTATATTTTCTCTCCCCTATCCAGCTGAGGATGGGGGAGTGATAGAATGGCTTTGGTGGGCACCTGGTGTTCAGCCAGGGTCAACCCATCACAGTCTTTTTGGTGGAGAATGCGGGCAATGTGAGGAATTTGAGATAAGGATAGTAACTGAGAGAGGTAACGGGCAAAACATGGACTGAACGCAGCTAGAGAGTTAAGAGCTGCTTGATGAGTGGGGAATCTTTATTGTTGTAATTGTGGTGAAGGGATGAGGGGTGGATTGTGTGTGTAAATTGTCCACTTTTGTCAGTTTTGTGATGATATTATTTTGATTTTGGTGTGGGGAATTATTTTTGTGATGTGAGTGAAGACTTTGTGTGATGAATGTGGATTTTAATGATAGTTCTTAAAAATGTGATGCACAGAGGCGAGGGGTGGAATGTATTGGTTTTGTTTGGCAAGGTTTTGGTAGCGGGGGGGGGGTTACAGGGGTGGCTTCTGTAAGAAACTGCTGGAAGCTTCCCCTGTGTTCAAGAGAGAGCGAGCCCATATTAGCCGGCTCTGAGACGGACCCGCCGCCGGCCAAGGCCGAGCCAATCAGTGATAGTGGTAACGCCTCTGTGATAACATTTTTAAGAAGGAAAAAGTTGGGACGGAGAGAAACTGCCGCCGGAGTGAGGAGTGAGAACATGTAAGAGAAACAAGCCTGCGGACACCAAGGTCAGTGAAGAAGGAGGGGGAGGAGATGCTCCAGGCGCCGGAGCGAAGATTCCCCTGCAGCCCGTGGTGAAGACCCTGGTGAGGCAGGCTGTCCCCCTGCAGTCCAGGGAGGTCCACGGTGGAGCAGATCTCCACCTGTAGCCCGTGGAGGACCCCACGCCGGAGCAGGTGGGTTCCCGAAGGAGGCTGTGACCCCGTGGGAACCCCGCGCTGGAGCAGGTTCCTGGCAGGACCTGCGGATCTGTGGAGAGAGGAGCCCACGGAGCAGGCTTTCTGGCAGGACTTGTGACCCCGTGGGGGACCCGCGCTGGAGCAGTGTGCTCCTGAAGGACTGCACACCGTGGAATGGACCCATGCTGGAGCAGTTCGTGAAGAACTGCAGCCCGTGGGAATGGCCCACGTTGGAGGAGTTCGTGGAGGACTGTCTCCCGTGGGTGGGACCCCACGCTGGAGCAGGGGAAGAGTGTGATCAGCCCTCGTCCTGAGGAGGTGAAGCGGCAGAAAATAACGTGTGATGACCATAAACCCCATCCCTGTCCCCCTGTGCCGCTGGGGGGGCTTGGTGGTGAAATCCGGGAGGGTAGTTGTGCCCGGGAAGAACGGAGGGGTGGTGGGAAGGTGTTCTGAGATTTCGTTTTACTTCTCATTACCTTGCTCTGGTTGATTTGTAATAAATTGAGTATGTTTTGCAAATTGAGTCTGTTTTGCCCGTGACGGTAATAGTGAATGATCTCTCCTGTCCTTATCTCGACCCGCGAGCCTTTTGTTATATTTTCTCTCCCCTATCCAGCTGAGGATGGGGGAGTGATAGAATGGCTTTGGTGGGCACCTGGTGTTCAGCCAGGGTCAACCCATCACACCCACACAGCGGAGTCCACGCTGGTGGTGCTGCAGATGGTGCAGATGGAGGCCAGAAACCTCAGCTTCTGGGCCTCTTGCTGCCAGCCAGGGAGGAGACAGACAGACAGACAGTGTCAGGGGGGAGAGACAGCCAGGTGGGGGGCCCAGCACAGCCCCCAGCACCTCCTGAGCACGGGACAGGGGCCGAAAGACAGGCTGGGAGACACGGGCACAGCCTCATAGAAGTGGCCACGGATACCTTTGGTCTGCTCCTGAGGAAGGCTCGAATGATGTCCAGGGTATTGTCTTCCTCCCTGGGCAAAGCCAAGGCAGAGCAGCACAGATCTGGCCAAGAGAGAGCAGGAAGGGCTGGGGGGCAAGCAGCAGGGAAAACCCGAGCCCTCTGCCCAGCTCCCAGGGATGCCACAAGCCCTTGCTCAAGGCTGGGACACCGGTGTCCCCTGTGTGCCCCAGGAGAGAGGGTGTGATGCTGGAGGGCAGCACAGGGAGGGGGCCCTGCTGTGGTCTGGTAAGGGATGCGCTAGCACCAGGGCACAGGGAGAGTCCCTGTCCCAGGAACGCCAGAACAGAGCTCCCTTCCTGGCCACTGCGCTGTGGGAGCTCCGATGCCAGCCTGGCTGGGGGATGTGAGCCTGGCCCAGGACAAGGCAGGGCAGGCTGGGGAGCCCCCTGCTCCACAGCACCCGCACACTCACCTGCCCGCAGCAGCTGGACCTCGGACATCTCATGGGGCTTTGGCCTGGATCTGGGAGCCGGGGCAGCTCCAGCCTTCTCCACCCAGGCCTGCCTAACGTGGCCAGGGGGTCTCTCCGCCATCCTGCAGGAGGGAGGGAGGAAAGGGGTGAGGAGGACCCCCTGCCACCCCAGGGGTGGTGGGGGCAGAGGTGGCTGTGCTCAGGGGCTTCTCGCTCCCATCCTGTCCCAACACTGTCCTCCCAGACACTGCGGGAGCAGGGCTGGCTGCCACAGGGTGTCGCAAAGTACCCCAATGTCACTCCCCTAAGCCCCCTGATCCCCCCTCCCCAGAAGCCCTCTGGCTGCCCCGGAGCACGTGGACCCCTCCTCGCCCTGGGGGGACGGGACTGGCTCCCTCTTCCTCCTCCTCCCGCTATGGGGCTGGGGTTTGTCTGTATGGGGGCATCCCCCTTGTCGCAGACACCCCTCTGTCCTCTGTCCCTTCCCTCCCAGGGCCTGGTGCCACCCCCACCTATGGCCAGGCCGAGCCAGGGAGCAGCCGCCAGCCCCTCAGGCACGCCGAGGCTCTTCCCTCGTCCTCAGGAGGCGCAGGACAAGGCCCGCCGGGCTCCCCTCGCTCGAAGGCAGGTGGGCACACCGGGACACCAGAGGCCTTCCTGTGCGCTCAGCCACAGCGATCTGCGACCGTTGGGGTCTGCTGGCTTGCCCTGGTTACGGCTGCCGCGGCAGGCGGCAGGGTTCCATCGGCCGTTCGCTGGCACGAGGGAGGGGGGGAGTCCCCCCTCCCCCCCTCCCCGGTTCCTACGCCCCCGCTGGGCTCAGCCCGGGCCTGCTGGGTCGTCTGAGCGGGCGCGGGGGCCCGGGCCGGGGTGCTGGGGGACGCGCTACGCCCGGGGTGGTGGGGCCGGGAGCGAGGTGGCGTGGGCACAGAGGGGTCGGTGCGTGGGGACGGGCGGGAGGTGAGGCGAGAGGCCGGTGGGCAGCGGGAGGCTGCGGGTCGGGCCGTTGCGGCGAGCTCGGCCCAGCAGCGGGGAGCAAGGCGGACGGCAGCGGCGGCGGGGCCGGCAGGTGGGTACGGGCGGGAAGGGGACGGGAACGGGGGAGCGGGGGAAGAAGGAAGGAAGGAAGGAAGGAAGGAAGGAAGGAAGGAAGGGGGAAAGGGGAGGGGGAGAGGCGTCTGGTGATGGGTCAGGGATGGGGTCGATGAGGGGGTCAGGGATGGGGTCGATGAGGGGGTCAGGGATGGTCAGTGAGGGGCTGGGGGCCACTTGTCTGGGAGGTCCAGCCGTGGGGTGGGCGCAGTGATCAGCTGGGTGGTGCCGTTCAGGTTTGTGCAGCCTGTGCGGGTGTAGCGTGGTTTGGAGTGATGGGGGGGTGCAGGCAGGGTGGGCTGCGCTGTGCAGGGGTGCAGTCTGTTTTGGGTGCTGGGGGAGGTGCCCTGGACAGACGTGTCATTCATGCTGGGGAAGCAGAACCAGGCGCTGGTGAGCCGGTGCAGCGGTTCCTCCTGCGCAACATTCTTAGGAAAACTCTCCTTTTTCTTTCCTTTTCCTTGCTCCTTCGCTTCCAGATCTCCGTGGTCGCAGTTTGTGCTGCCTCACCTCCAGCACAGCGTGCAGAATGAAACGACGGTCACAGAATTCGTCCTCCTGGGGTTCTGCAGCACCCCAGCCCTGCAGCGCTGCCTCTTTGGCCTTTTCTCTGCCCTCTGCTCTGCCACTCTGATGGGAAACGCACTTGTCTTTCTGCTTATCTGCCTGGACTACTGCCTCCCCATGTACTTCTTCCTCTGCCACCTCTCCATCGCGGACATCTGCTACGCCTCCAGCAATGTCCCCCGTATGCTAAGGAGCCTCCTTGGACAAGGCAGAACCCCCTCCTTTGCTGGGTGTGGGGCACAGAGCCATCTTTATTTAATCTTTGCACTTACGGCGTGCGTGCTGCTGGCCATCATGTCTCACGTTCGCTATGTGGCAATCTGCCGTCCCCTGTGCTATGCCCTCATCGTGATCTGGAGGCTGCGCCTCACCCTTGCCACGGTTTTGTGGGCTTTGGTGTTTGTATTTGGTACACTGCAAGCCTCTCTGGCTTTATACCTGCCTTTCTGTGGCCCCTGCAAGGTTGTCCACTTCTCCTGTGAAATTCTTGCTGTCTCAAAGCTGGCCTGCCCTGCCGCTCCTGCCAATAAAGTCCTGATCTTTGCTGTTTGTGTGTGCTTCTTCCTCTTCCCTTTAGCCCTAATCCCGATTTGCTCCCTGGACAGCCTGGCCACCGATCTGTGCATCCGCTCTGTGCCAGGATGGCACGAAACCACCTCCACCTGTGGCTCCCACCCGACCGTGGTGGGTGTCTTTTATGGAAACGCCATCTTCGTGTACGCGGGGCCCGGGAGCGGTAACTCCTCTGGGAGGGAGAAAGTTCTTTCCCTTTTCTACAGTCTCGTCAGCCCCAGTTTGAACCCCGTCATTGACAGTCGGAGGAACAAGCAGGTGAAGGAAGCCTTGCTGAAGCTTCAGAGAAGGAAGAGGGTCTTTCATTCCCTCTAGCTGGCGCTCTAGGCTTTCACCTGTCTCCTGTCTTTCTGCTCTTTCTTCTTGAGCTCTTGCAGTATTTCTCACGGAATGTTAAGTGGTTAAAAGTGTCCTGGTTTCAGCTTGGATAGAGTTAACTGTCCTCCTAGTAGCTGGTACAGTGCTATGTTTTGAGTTCAGTATGCAAAGAACCTTGATAACACTGATGTTTGCAGTTGTTGCCGAGGAGTGTTTAGACTAAAGTCAAGGATTTTTCAGCTTCTCATGCCCAGCCAGCGAGAAAGCTGGAGGGGCACAAGAACTTGGCACAGGACACAGCCAGGGCACCTGACCCAAACTGGCCAACAGGGTATTCCATACCATGCGACATCCCATCTAGTATAGGAACTGGGGAGTGGGGGGGAAATCGCTGCTCGGGGACTAGCTGGGTGTGAATGGTGGGTGGTGAGCGATTGCACTGCGCATCATTTGTACATTCCGATCCTTTTATTATTGCTGTTGTCATTTTATTAGTATTATCATTATTAGTTTCTTCCTTTCTGTTCTATTAAACCGTGCTTATCTCAACCCACGAGTTTTACTTCTTTTTCCGGATTTTCTCCCCCATCCCACTGGGTGGGGGGGGAGTGAGTGAGCGGCTGGGTGGTGCTTAGTTGCTGGCTGGGGTTAAACCACGACAGAGACAGAGTCACAGCAGCACAGAATGGATGCTGAAAGAGACCTCTAGAGATCATCCAGCCCACCTCGGCTGCTCGAGCAGGGCCAGCTGCAGCAGGCTGTGAGTCTGCTTCTCGAAGGTTCTATTGGCTGCGTTGCTCCCAGGTTGTGGAGCTCGCATGGGAAATGGGCAATGAAGAGGGATGAAGTTTTCAGGCACTTTCTGGCCGGTGCAGTGATTTTTTTTTTTTTTTTTCCTTCTGATTTTTTCTCCCCACTTCCTGGTCTTGCGGCTGCCCAAGGCACAGCCAGACAAGCGGAGGAGGGTCCCTGCCTGGCCTGCAGCTCCCTCCCTCGCCATTCTTGGGGTGATTTGGGGTTATGTTGCTGTGTCAGTGAGGCAAAGCTGGGCTCTTGGGGGCTGAGGTCAGTGGGACCAAGGAAGGCCGTGATGGTCTTGAGGCTTTGAAGGGCTGTGCACCGAGCCCTGTCCCCGCTGGAGGGGACGCTGGTGGTGTTCAAGACGAAGGCCTTGCAGCCCTTGTTGTTGTGTGTGCCCGTGTCCCCCCCAGCCCCCAAGGTCTGTTGTTGTCGCAGGGGCTCTGTGCTGCTTTCTGCGTAGGGCTGTGTCCGTGAGTCCTGCAGGGACCTGTCTGTCCTGGCTTCCCCACCAAAGGGCTGCTTTCCCTGGGGAAGGGGACAGGGAAGTTGTTCCCATTCCCACCCCCCCACCATCGCCTGCCCAGCTGGTGGAGACTGGGCCCTGGGGGTGGCTGGGTTCCCCTCGTGGCTTGCTGGCTCAGATTTGGGGCTCAGTGGGGCTTTTGCACCTCTTGGGGGCTGTTTCTTGGTGTCCCCTGTGCTCCCTCCCCGTCCCACACAGGCACCGAGCAGTTCTGGAGAAGGAGCTTTTAATTGAAAAGACAAGAGAAAAGGTCCCATCCAAGCTGGTCTAACCCCTCCCTAGCCACCCCCGCCCACCCCCCCTGCCATATACCCCACCCCTCCTCTCCCACCCCCCCCCACTGCCCCCATCTCCATCCCTCTCACCCCTGTCTAATCCCCCCCACACACACACACCCTCACGTTGGCTGCCAGAGCCCTGCGCTTGCTGGGTGCCATTGGCAAGGAGCTCTGCGCCTGCCTCTTCCTCCACTTGCCGGCCGTGGCAGGTGGGGATGGTGGCAGGTCCATCCCCGCATCCTGCCACGGCTCCTGGGGCTGCATCCCGCCGCCGTTGACTATTTTGAGGCTCAGCATGGCGTCGCTGAGCTTGGGGATGCAGTAGTCGGGGGTGAGCATCTCCTCAGGCAGCGAGAGCGAGCTGAAGTCGTGGTCGGGGGTGTCTGTGCTGGTGCCAGCAGCATCCTCGGGCACGGAACCTCTGCTGGGAGCATCCTGGCTGACCCCCACTCTATCCAGGGAGCAACCGAAGAGCCTTAGGGCCTCTTCCAGGAGCATCTCCTCGGACACTGCAAGGTCGCCTGCAGTGTCCCCAAGGGCTTCGTTGTTGGTGGCAGCGCAGGGGCTGGTGTGGACATCGCTGCCCGGGGGTGCCCCCACAGGGGTGGCCGTGCTGGCGATGTTGATCTGTGACAGCTGCCCCTTGATGTGCTGGTAGCCAGGGATGGACACTGGCAGCTCCAGAGGGTCTGGGGCCACCCCACTCCTCTGGTTTTTGTAGGGTGTGAGGTATCGTGGTTGGCCCTGGGGGGCCCCGCAGCCCCCGGGACCCCACAGGGCAGCACCCGGCAGAGAAGCGGCGCCTTGGCCAAGCGTGGGGGTGGCCAGTGGAGGCAGGTCGGTGGTTGTCCACTGGATGCGGAAGACCCGGGGGTCAAAGAGGCAGCCACATGGAGCCCTCTGCAGACCTGTGTGGGTGAGGGGGAGCTGTGCTGGGCCGGGGGAACTGTCCAGAGGCACCCGCCGAGCCGGCCCCGATGGCCGACATCCCCCAGCTCTGGGCCAGGGGTGTGGGGAGCTTGTGGCCGGGGTGATCCCCACGGGGTGAGCCGCTGTGCCGGTGGGACAGGGTTGCAAATCGGGGAGGAGACTGGCATCTAGGAGGTGAAAGGGGAGAGGTGGCCCCAAATATTTGGGGAATTCTCTGCAGATGGGCTTTACTGGGCACGCGCCGCCCGGGCGAGGGCAAGGATGCTCACCGGGGCTTGCTGAACCCCCATGCGAAAAGTGCCGGGGGAACGGGTGTGATGGGGATGGCGAAGGGGCCAGAGCAGACTGGGGTGCCATACCTGCTGGTGGTGCCTGGGGTGCCCGGGCTGCAGGGAAGGGCTGCTACCGTGCGGGCAGGCGGCATAGGTTGGCTGAGCCTGAGAGAATGAGACAGGAGCGATGGCCGGCGGTCACCTCTGCTCTTGTCCTCCAAGAGCATCCCTGGGCTGCAGGGGTCGGGGTCGGTCCCTACCTCAAGGGTAGAAAGTTTTGGGGAGCACGAATGGCTGGAAAAGCTGGGGCGCCAGGGGGCCCCAGGGCCCAGGCAGTGGGAGCTGCGTTGGTGGCCGCGCCATGGTCCCTTCTGGCTGTTAGCTGCCAAGGACTCTTTGGCGTCTCCCTGGAAGGAATGCGGGGGCTCCCTGTGTTCCGCCCCACCCCCAAGAGCCTCCCCAGCTGCTCCTGGGGAGGGAAAGAGTTAAGGGAGGCTGGGGTGGCCCCGGGGCCTACAGGCGGCTCTCGGGGTCTGCGGGTGCAAATGCTCTTGGCTTTCAACAGTATTTTTCCGGTGGGGGAAGAACAACAAGTTGATTCAGCCGAGCCGAGTGGGCACCAAGCTGCAGCCGCAGCCTCCTTGCGCCAGATGGCAAATGCGTTTGTGACCATTGCCCGCGCTTCTGTTCACTGCGTTGACCGGAGCGAGGCAGAAATAGGAAAAAGGACGTCGAGGGCATGAAGGAAGGTCATGCAGTGTTGCTCGGTGGCACGCTTTCCCCCAGCCCTCGCTCCAGTAGTGCTGTCAGGTCTTTCAGTCTCCTGCTGGGAAAAGCAGCAGCTCTGGATCCCCCTGGGAGGGGGTGGCCCTTTCCCTGGGTGCGTGACACCCCGGAGGAGACAGTACCCGCTGCCGCGTGCTCCCAGAAAAGGACTGGATTCTGCCCAACGTCCGGTGTCGGGGCGCTGGGGCTGTTTGCGCTCTACGGGATCCCAGGGATGGGGTTAGTACATCCCCTCCTCGTGCTTGGAGGATTCGGCGCTAGCAAGGACACCCCAAGGGTACCAAGGACACAGGCCTCTCGCTCCCACTGTGTGAACAGTGTGTGGCCTGGGGGAGTCGGGACAACTGCCGTGAACCGGAGGCCAAAGATCTCTCCTGGCCTGTATCCTGGTAATCAAAGAGATTGCGCTCTGTTCATGAGGCACCTCTGGCTGCAAGATTGTGCAATGCCATGTGCTGCGTAACTTGTGGCAGGGACCGATGCTGGGGGCATGAAGGCAAGCGCGCTTCTAAAAGCATAAAACTCCATTTCATTTCAGAGCGCAGCTGAGCCACCCCGCTCCTCAAGACTCTGCCATCTGCACCGCTGTGGCTGGGACCGGGCAGTGCTGCACATCCCAAAGGCCACCAAGTCACACCCGTGTCCCTGCTTTTCCGGGAGCTTCTGCGATGCGAGCGATGTTCTGGGGGCTGATCTCTTGGACTACAGCTACCCCGTCCCTGACCGGCAGCTGGCCAGGAGGGTTGTGTCCCAGGTGGAATTCCACCTCTCTGACAAGAACCTGGCCAAGGATGCTTTCCTCCTGAAACATGTCCAGAAGAACAAGATGGGCTTCGTCAGCATCAAACTGCTGACGTCCTTGAAGAAGGTAGGCAGCGCGTTGCGTTGGCCAGCCGAGGTGGGAAGTGGCCTCCATGTGGAAGACGCCTGGATGTCTGGGTGTGCTCTGGCTGTCTGCCATGGCCAAAACACTCCTGTGTTATCAACAGCTTTCTAGCTACCAGTACAGAGCACAGCACTACGAGGGCTGCTGTCAGGTAAAGGAACTCCAACTCAGCCAGATCCAATACAGAAGGAAAGTGGAGAAACAACAGAGGGAGCAGCCCAGGGACACAGAGCCCCAGGTCTCATCTGGCCGCTCCTGTGACCATACGGTGTATGCAAAATCAAATACCTGAAGAGCTCCCTTAGATGCAGTTTACAGCCAGGGGACAAGAAGGTGGCAGTTCTGCATTTTGCAGCTCCCAGGCTGATGGCAGAGCCAAAGCAAAAAAAACAAACCCAAAACCAAACCAACCAAGAGAGGTAAAACTGGAGCGCAGGGAGCAAATGCTTTTCTTTCACCTTAGGCCAACTGCTTGGACGCTCTCTATGCTGCCCTGCCAGAGAGGGCATCCCTCTCGTACCAGTAAGAGACATAAGAGTGAATTAAAGCCAGGACCCCAAACCAGACCAAAAACCCGGTTGTGATCAAGAAGAAAGTGGAGAATGCATCAAATATAACAGAAAATTATTTTGGACATTCCCAGTTTACATTTGAAAAAAAGAGGAAAAAAAAAGAGGAGGAATTAGGTATTAAAAGAAGAGCACTGAATGATAAAGCCATAGCAGTCCCTCTACCACTACAAACCCACACCCCCACACGCACGTACGCACACAGACTGAACACCACTAAACTCCCCTTGACTGTGACGTTCCCCTCAGCTTGCTGGTCTAGAGATACTGAATGCCTGAAGCACACCAAGGATAACTGAAAACATCTGCATGGCTTTAATGGGAATCCTCCAACTGAAACAAAGCGCCTTCTCCCTCTGTCTGCGTTGGCACATCCCCGAGTCACGCTCTCACTCCTCTCCTTCAAAGTCAAGATTCCTAAACGGGAAAAGCGGGAGTGGGGAAAGGCGAAGGGAAGAGAAAAAGAGGGAGAGCATCATCAGTGGAAGACCTGCCAGCTGCTGCTGATTCAGCCCTGTTTGGGGGACCACCCCAGCAGAGAGGAGTTGGTTTGCATGCCACGGTCCTCACTGCCTGTTCCCAGGGACAGGCCATTTGCTCAGCCTTGCCGGCCAAAGCGTGGGAAAAGCGTAGGTGTGCGCCGTCGCTTGCTGAGGAGCACGGTCACGATCACATGCAATCCTTTACCTTTTTCCTCCCTGGATTCAAAGGGTTTCTGTCTTCAAAGTGAGAGCCTTCCATATGGTCGTTTGTGACATTTCATCCAGGATAACAATCTCAGAAGGATCAGTCCTGCAATAAATATTTTACATAGCAATCCGTGATTATGGGAACTGATGCCACCAAGGGCATTAGCATCAGCAAGAGGAACAGCGGAGCCCCGAGAATCAAAGCTCTGCATAACCGTGGGAGGTTTTGCTGGATGAGGAGTTTTGGGAGGCAAGCCGGGGAGCTGCAGAGCAACAGCTCTGTGCAAAGGCTCTTGCTGGGGCTTAGCCCCGGTCCGGGTTCCTAAGCCACTGCTGGTACAGATCACGCCTGCAACTCCTCATGTGTTAAGTATGAGGATCTCCAGCTACCGTAAAAGCACTGATGAGGCAAGGTTTGGGGGTCAAACGCGAGTGCTGCAGCCACTCTGCTTGCGGTCAGAGCCTTGCAATCACCTCCTGCAGCCCTGCCCCCAAATTTGATTTTCCCACCAAGCTGCCTGCTGGTTTCTGTGGGATGCCCCACAAAGAGGCAAGTGGAGAAAACTCTGCCAAACACCTTCAAGCTAATCTTGCCAGGGGTCGTGGCGCTTGGTGGGGCTTTACCCGTCACTGCTTTGCTTTGGGATATCCACGTCACTGGTCTTCCCCACGTTCAGCTGAACTGAACTTGCAGTAGCAGCAGCTTCCATGGCCCTCCTGGACTCCTGATGTAAAAAAGGGACAAATCACGTTCTCTGTCTTTGATCAAAGTGGAGATAAGCTGAATGCCCAGCACAAACTTAGCAGTCTGCCCTCCGCTTCTGCCCCTTGGCAGCTATAGGTATTAGTGCAGCAGGGGAGAAACCGTTCACTCCAAAGATTTCGGGGCAGGGGGACTGTGTGTTCAAAACATGATTATGAGCAAGTCTTGCCAGCAGCAGCAGCCGCAGCAGCATCTAATAATAATCATCATAATGATAATGACCTTTGTGAAAAACGACTCGTTTTAAAAATTACACCTGTATTCAAGCGCTCAGCTCACTGCTACTTGAGGAAACAAAGGTTACAAAAGTTACAGGCTATTGGGATCTATTTCGATTGAGTGCTGATCTTCCCCCAACATTTCCAGACAAGCTGTAAGAGAAACAGGCAATCTCACAGACACACGGAGATGTCCAGCCCCGAGGACACAGCAAGCCTTACCTCTTCTTCTTCTCCAGCTTCATTTCTGGCATCGTCCAACTTCTTCTTCCTTTCTGGCATAAGGTCATCCAGAAAGCTGAGCTCTCGCTTTGAGAAGCAGAAATCCATCGCTTTCCGGACAAATACGAGAGCCAAAACCTTCATGAATAAGAGGGAAGATGCGGTGAGCTCAGAGACGATGCCACCTCTCACAACAACGCTGCAAACACCCCGCTGCCGAGCGGTGGCAGCTCTTACCATCATGGGAAAGATGATGGCGGCACGGGACACCTTGATGGTCCAGAGCAGGACGAGGCAGGTCAGCTGGATCGCCGTGAAGAAATGCACCTTTCGCAAGGGCACGTGCCGCAGTTAGATGAAATCCGGCTGGTGTTTCGCCGGCATCCAAAACAGCTTCAAGCGATCAAAGAACTGCGAAATAAAAGGGAAAGGTTGCCACCTTGGGACTGCGGCAAGTTGCTGGCCCTCTCGAGACGTGGAGGCACTTTGCAGCATCTCGCTTGCCGTCAGAACTCCTGGATCCCACCGCATTCCTCCTGGGAGCAGCACCCATTTTCCCTTCGCTCCATCTAGCAACCGGCTTGCCCCTGAGAGCTGCCCAAACGGCAACTCTTCCATGCCATTCCATTATTAGCATTTCTCGGCCCACTGAATCCCCCCATGAGGATTTCCACCAGTGGTAGAAACTGCCTTCCCTTTGCACCAAATTCCCCCGCTTTTCACGTAACCAAACACTGACCTGCCCTAAACCCTGCAACAGAGAGCGCTGAACTTGCCTGGTCCTCCCAGCCCTATCTACCTCCTGTGCCTCCACCAATCTCTTTCTTACACAAAAGAGTTTCATTGCTTGCTCTGTGAGAAGTTTTTCCCATGCCACTGCTTTTTTCCCTGCTGCTACAGAGACAAAATACCAGGGAGCCGACATGCTGCACGCTGTAAAAGAGTCCGTACCTGAATTCCTCTGAGCGACGACACACCCATGTAGAGAAAGACGCCATAAAGCACAGGCATTGGTATAAACTGGGGGGGGGGAAGAAAAAGAAAAGAAAGAATGCAATCGTTTCTTTTTCTGTATTGCATTTTCAGTATTACCACCCTCTTCCACAGGCACTGCCTAAAATTGCTTGAAGCTTTCCAGCTTCCATTCAGGCTTAGAGATGGGTCAGATATTAACCATTGTTTTGCCATTTTGTGCGCACGAGTGAGCTAAGGCTCTGCTTTAGGCTGAACTTGGGAGTTATCTCTCCTCAGAATAATCCTATTTTCCAGAAAGGTTGGAGGAAAATAGGCGATTTCACCCGTGCTACCCTATGCCGCATTCTCTGGCGGTAGAAGAAACACTTCTGCCTATTCTTGGGGCAACAGGCAAAGGCCACAGGCCTCCTTTTAGCCTAGAGACGAGATTACTTTGTGGGAGGAACGTGCAAGGAAGCCCACAGGGATGACCTCAGTGTGTTTAGCTCCTGGGAACGGCTGCTCCGCGGCATTTGGGGAGCAAATTGCAGCCACTAAAGGGCTGCCTGTTTGAAAGACAGCAGATGTGCTGGTCTGAATATGCTCAACTGTAACCCATAAACATGGGTGGGCCTGAAAGACACCCAAAAATTCAAGCAGTTGCGTTGCTCGCTCGCCTCGAGCACACGAAACGGGGGCCTGAAGGGCTGCAAAACCTAACCGAGGCTGGTTCCCACCGTGGGTCAAGCCTCAAGGGTTGGGACCACCTCCTCCTCCTCCGCTCCACAACTAACTACTCAGGCCTGCAGAGAGGGGACTGTTTTTCTGTAACCTCCAACAAGCTCACGGTTGTTGGGTGGTTTGCATTTTCCTCTCACCTTTAACACAGAAGTGAAGAAGACAGAGCAGCCCATGAGCACAAAGATCAGCAAGCCAGTGACTCTCTGCTCTTGTATCCCCAGCAACTTGGGTTGTTCTCCTGGAGCTGAGCAGTCAGACTCTACTTTGAGGCTATTCACGTGGGTGATGGACAGGACGGTCGCAGCCACAAACCAGGGCAGCCCCATCACAGAGCACACCCCGAGCATCACGGCCACCACAAAAAGGTCCAGGTGGTACCCGCATCCTTTCTGCAGGCAGGAAAACAAGAAACAGAGCATCCCATAGCACAAGAGCAAGGATAACGTCGCAAGTCAGACTCAAACCCTGCTCGAGCACAAGTCAACTTCTTCAGAATTCAAAACAAGAAATGGAAACAAGCAAGGGTGTATGCAGGCTTTGCACAAGCACCTGGCATGAAAATCTGGCAGGAGTTCAGACACAATGGATATGCAGAGCTTGTGCATTAAATACTTCTCCAAAAAACAACAAGCCACAACCCAAAAGCACCAAACCATTTTTTCCACTCACAAAGAAAATTCTACCACTTGCGAGGAAGGTGTGACTCTGAGTTATCCCTGGCAGCGCATCAAAACAATTCATTCCCCACACCTGCTGCTGCTGCCATTTTAAAACAAAAACGCAGTTCTCTATTGCTCCAAGATTAATTTGCTCCTCCAAAAGGTTGCTCATCTGAACTGCCCTGTCACTTGCTCCCTGCATCATCGTTAATCCAGGAGAGCATCCTGCCACGCAGCCTGACCTTGTCCCAAACCAATGCCTTCAGAAAGCATCGGGAATAAGAGCTTCCCCCCAGACCTGCAGCCCAGAAGGGGCTGGAGTCATCTCTCGCAGGCCCTTACCTTCAGCTTGTGCTCCTTCCTGTTCACAATAACGGCACTGATCTGCTGGTCCATGAATATCAAGATGGTGCAGAGCAGAGCTGGGACGAGCGCAGCCAACACCGTCCACCAAGGGTTGGGTCCTATGGGGTTGATGAACCACCCGCGGTCGTCTCTGGTAGGCTGCAACAAAGCCCACACATCAGCATTGTCTCCCAGCCCAGGCACTCCACTGGCTTTCATTTTCCCCTCCCTCCTTGCGTCAGAGCACCTCCCAGCCCTGGCTTCATGTCCCCCTCTCCCGGGGGCTTCAGCAGTGCCAGTCTCCTCCTTGCAAGCAGCTCTAGATAGTTCCCCTGTAGGTATCTAGTTTTGGGGCCATCTTCTCATTTCCAGGAGGAAGCAAGGCACTTGGAGGTGGAAGAGGAGATGGTCACACCACCAGCATCTCCTCCAGACTCAGCCCTGCCCTGCCCCGGCATCACCTTGTGGCACCCCCATGTGCCAAAACACCCCGTTACCTTGAACGCATGGGGGACCTGGAGCTTCGGCGATGGGATCCCAACCACAAAGTCAAGGAGCACCATGATGACGATGGTGAGGAAAACAGCAAAGTCGCTCACTGTGGACCGTACCTGGGGCGAGAAACCAGAGGTGAGAGGGGCATGGCAAACAGGGCCGTAAGGTGAGATGCAAGAGTTGCAGACATCCACAACATTAAGGCTGCTTAACCAAATCCCACCACCCCTCTGAGCACATGCAGCCTGATCCCTTGCTTAGATACTGCTGCTGTGTTTGTCCCTGTGAGATCTGGGGTCAGACAATAAAAAAAAGCTTAACTAGGCCAACAAGGGTTGGTTTAAGTCAAAATCTAAAAATAATAATAATAATATTAAAAATAAGAAAACACATGTCTGCCACTACAGCTACACTCACAGCTACAATGGCAACAAGGCACTGAGGCATCCTTTAGTCCTCAAAAGGAAGCTCCTCATTCGAATCTACTTTCCACTCGAGCACATAATGCGCAGAAGGTAGGGGAAAAAAACCAAACCGAAAACCCCAACCCCCAAAACTTTGGGAAACCTGACTTCCTACTACCTGAGGAGAAGAAAAAAAATAAAAAAAAATCAAACCCCAAAAATCTTCAATCTGGGGCAGGTCACGAGGCAGGTGGGAAACGCTACGATGATTTTGCACTCATGGAAATGAGTGTGAGACATCCAAGCTCTTGGAGAGCTTGGCCTGCAAGGCCAACGTTTCCCAGCTTGACCAAGGCAGGGCAAATACTGCTTAGTGCTCCAGGAAAGCCATTTTGGGAAACGAGTGCATAGATGGACACTGGCCACCTCCTTCTACTTACTCTGGTTGGAAAGTAGCGGCTGGTTTTAAACTTCTTCAAGAAGCTTGACAGGGCAAAGGTGGCGAAGAAGAGGATGCAGCACCAGAAGAATACATCAGGGGTGTAGGGGCCGTCGCGTCCACAGGCAGGTCCTTGAAACTCCCCACGCAAATACTGACATTCCTGGAGAAACAGAGCGTCAGGACACAAAGGCAGTGCACGTGCGGCAGGGAAACCTCGCATAGCTAGGGGGTTTTGAGGATCTTGGTCCAAGATCCACGACCCTGTAACTGCTCCTGCCAATGGAGATTTATATTTAATGAGCAGCAGCAGCTGAACAAGTGACACATCGAACTACACAGCGGAGAAATGAGATGTGAGGAGACACCATACGCTAGTAACACATTACAAGAAACACTCATCCAGGTGACACTCTCCCATCAGTTGCTTGCATTCATAGCACTGTGTTTCCTTAACTGCATCTGGCTTCAGTCCTCACATCTTCCCGCAAAAAACAACATGCCAGGCTCTCCCAACCCTGTGAAGAAAACCTCATCAGCTTTCCTAACTAAAAAGTAATTCTTTTAAAAATTATTTTTAAACCTGAAAAGGACTAGGATTCACAGGACTAGCATCATTACATTCACTTCACAGTCCTCCTCAAAATGGGAGAACAAAAGATAATTGACATGACAAACGCCACAGTTACAGACGTTCCTTCCTGGGGGTGCAGTTCGCACACCTAGGAGCTCATGCATGCACGAATGGGTGACGCCAGGCAGCAGCCTTCTTACGTGCCTCTGACCTCAGGAAGAAACAGATAACATGAATACTTTTACTCCATTTGCATCCTGAGGACCAGAGATGAAGCCCAAGATTTGCCTAGATGACACAGTCAGTTCCTTTAAGGGATGAAATTGTTCGTTTGAGTTTGGCTTCAAGGACTCCCACAGCTGGCGATTAACTAAGAGGTATGCTACAGCGAGGAGCCCGACACACAGACTGCAGGACAACTCATCACGCCAGGCCTCTGAGCTTGCAGTTCTCCGCAGGGCCCGGTGCTGCCTGAGCAGGTGGATGGACTTCCCAGTTCCAGAAATACAAGCTCGTGAATCAAACCCTCCTCAAGCACGCAGGCAAAACTGGCTGCGCTTTAGCGAAGCAAACCAACAACGAGGCTTCCTTTGTTTGGGTGCCTCCTGTCTGACGATGCTCTGGGCTACTTTCTCTTCCTGGCAGCAACAGGAATAAGTTGCTCTCATACCTACCAGCTTCTGACAGAGAAAGAGGATGATCTCGTTCTTGCCTGCTAGGACCAGGGGTGGCAATAACGCAGTCTGCCGAGACTGGAAGGGGATGCCTTGGAGGCGGAAACACGCGGGTGTTCATTACTCCTGGGCACTCGGAATCACGGGAGGAGATGATGCCGAAGGGCCTGATCCGATTCACAAACTGACGCACCTTAGGACTGAAGAGGCTTCTCCTTCCACTAACTTACTTTTCTCTGCAACAACAGCCTCAGGAGAGTAACTTCTCCGTAACCCTTTACACTACAGCAACTACAATACTTAATCCTAATGTACCTTACAAGAAAACTACTGCGGTCTTCTCTACTAGAGGGCCAACGCTGCTGCGCCTGTAAGGAGCGCTTTACGTTTTATTAACCTTTTGAAACAACGCACTAGCTTTCCTTGCAATCGCATTACGTGGGCTTCCTGGGACTTTATATATGCACGTTCGTTTTTTCTGGCTAAATCAGATTTGGAACGCAGGGGTGGCCATCTGAAAACACTGCAAAACATTCTTTTTACATACATCAGTTCTCTGGTGAAGGCAACAACTGAGGAGGATCTTCAGCTAATGTAAAACTGCGAAGCTCAGAGGAGTCGTACTCCAGCTAAAGATCTGCGCACTACTAGGCAGGAATGTCAAATTAAGCAATGCCCAACAGATACAAGTCATTGGACCTTTTCTTTTACAAGTAGGAAAGAAAGGGTACGCAGAAAGATAGTGGTCTGTAGAAAATGCATGTAAATCATCAAGATTTCCAAGGATTACTCGAATCGCTTCCTGGAGAGGCCAAAACAAGAAAGGAAGGAAGAATATTAACAAGATAGCCACAATCCCACTGCCAAGTACAGTTTTCAGGCTTGGGAAAAAAAATAACATTACAGTTTGCAGGAGTCATGGAAGAGCAGGTTGCAGATATTTTGCTTTTCCTCCTCCCCTTCTTCCCCCTGCTCCCTCCCATCACCTTAGAGCACGCTGCCCTAACAGATTCACAGAAACTGAAGTGAACGAATATCTTAACCCTGAATTAACATAGAAGCAATACTATGGAGAGTGGAGGTGTGCTTTTAAATTTAACAAGTTCTACATTTAAGAAGCCTCCTCCTTGCCAGCACAACACATGCAAGTATTGACCTGTTTCAAAAATAAACATATTCCCCTTTTTCGGAATATTGACCCAATTCAGTTACAAAGGAACTGTAATTCAGCCCCAACAAACTCCTGCTTTATAAACGGGAAACTTTTTCTAGGAATACCTTTTGTTGGGAAGTGGCTTGCTGAAAAAGGACATGGGCCTGTGGAAAAGTTCACACAGAGCAGAGTTCTGTGTGAAAGAATGTCAGTTTGAGCAACAAGACTAGGCCTTGGCTGAAAATAGCTGGCTTTACTGATATTGGGAGGAAAACAACAGCTGGTCTCGCTGTTATCAGGAGAAAGACAGGGACGGTGTGACCTTGGCATAACTTCACAAGTAACTTTTGAAGAAGTTCTCATGAGAAAGTTACTGAACACGCGTAGCTGCCAACCACAAGTGGGTGTGTTTTAGTAATGAATAAACATTAGCAATGTACCAATCCAATCATATTAGGACTAGTAGGCATAATTATCGCAAACTGTATAAATATGAGCTATCCATGCAAATAAAGTTGAATCACTTCTATCACTCATATTGGGTCGACTTATGTGCATTCCTCCGCCGCTCCAACAAATGGCGCCCGAACGGGGACCGAAGAAAGGGGAATTGGAGCGACGGACACTGAGAAGCACCGGTAGCAGCGACCGGGGGGCAAAAGATTAACCGAACGCTGATCGTCTTGGTTGGTGTGTTAACTCTCGTGCCTGGACCGTCCAAAAGGGGTTTGCCGTCACTAAGGGCTACTGGAAAAAGGCTTCAAAGACTTTTTAACCGAGGTGCCTTAATCAAGGTAGCACCCAGGAGTATCAAGAAGCCGGCCGGCAATGGATCAAGAGGTAGCCCTAAAATTATTACAGTGCTTTTTAGAAAAGTGGGGAGTAAACTGCATTAAGCAAATTTCGGGGTTAGTCACGCTGGGTCGCGTTAAGGGATGCTTTAAGAATCCGGATTTATTATTTAAGGAGAGTGAATGGCGTAGATTAGGAGACGTATTATGGGATATGGTAACTGATGATGATAAATCAGCTAAAAAACTAATGAAGCAAGGACAGAAACCTTTCAATTAGTGTGGGTACAGCTTTTGAGCTTAGTACCTGGAATGCTATCGGAACCTCCCTATGGGATGAAATTAGTGACGGGTCTAAAGAAGTTAAAGATCTTGTAACTTTATGGAAATTGATTAAGACAACTCTGTAAGAAATGAAAGCAGATCGTAAAGCGTCGGAACCTCCCTATGGGATGAAATTAGTGACGGGTCTAAAGAAGTTAAAGATCTTGTAACTTTATGGAAATTGATTAAGACAACTCTGTAAGAAATGAAAGCAGATCGTAAAGCGTCTGCGTCTGCTTTTGCTGCTCTCTCTCTCCAACCGCAAGCGAAAGGGAAAAGCGGGGAGAAAAACATAATGCAGCGAGAGAGACTTTTTGGAGCTTGTTCGCCTACTCTCGTGCCCTTGACTTCTGCTCCACTCCCTGGGACTGCCGATATTAATCAGCCATCCGACAGTTCCCAAGCCTCCCTAACCGTACGATTAAAGGAAACCCTACAGAATCAGGGAGTGAGTAAAAATCTGCCTACGAAAAACCAGCCCTCAGATACCACCGTTCAACATGAACAAATTATACCTAGCATACACCCTGATTCAAATAATGCAAACAAGGACTTGGCTACTCTAATAATAGAACAAAAAGAGACAATGTTAGAATTGTTAAAGGAAATGGGGAAAAGAGACGGGGAAACCAACCGCACCCGTGACAGACGCGGAGCTGCCTGTAATAGCCGCTGCAGAAGAAAGGCAGAGACATTGGAGGGGTGTAATAACAGATGCCATTATAGAAGGGACTATGCTCTAAGCATTCCCAGTTATTGCATCAAATGGACAGAAAAAATGGGAGGTGTTTGACTGGAAGGTCATTGAGAAATTAAGGAATGCTGTGAGTCAGTACGGAATCAAATCTGCGTTAACTCACCAAATACTGCAATTCATTTTTTCTGCTGATACGCTGATACCTCAAGATATTAAACAGCTAGCACAGTTGATTTTGACACCCGCCCGAATGTTAGTGTTTTTCTGGCAGTGGGAGAAGCTCTGTGATAGGGAACAAGCAACATCACGACAACAAACAGATCCCCTATGGGGAGTAACCACGCAGATGCCGATGGGTGCTGGACCCTTCGCATCAGGGAACGCTCAGTTACAATGTGTCACTGAGGTTCATCATCTATCACAGATCTTGGCGTATCAAGCTTTTCTTACCGTACCAGACAATATGTACAGCCATGCTTTTACCCAGGTGAAACAGGAGAATACAATTTATGACCACCCTGACATGAACGAGGGCATGAAAGAAAACATGTTCAAAATACTCGCTTTTGAAAATGCTACTGAAAAGACACGCAAAGCATTGTGTAATTTGCCGAAAAATGCAGACATCGTTGATATGATAGAATACACGGATCGATCAGTGGACTCACAGAAAGTAGCCTATGCTGCCACAGCTCTCCAAGGAGCTACAAAGAAACACAAGGCCAGTAAGACACCCTTGGTCAAGTGTTCTAACTGTGGCAAATGTGGACACATTAGGAGCAAATGTACAGGTACTGTTAACAGTAAGTGCTGCAACAAGTGTAAGAAAGATAACCATACCACCAAGAACACAGGAAGAAGGGAAACTTTACACCAACTGCGAAGGCCCCTCGCGCGGCGACACAAATGCAAGGGGCTTGAGCTGCCAGCCCTCAGGCAGCCTCGCAACCACCAGATCCGCCACCGCAGGAAGATCCAGAGTGGATGTGGAAACCGCAGTCAACATAAAGGGACCACTGGGGTTTGGACTTAGTGCATTTTTAATGGGGCAATCTTCAACAGCTCTAGAAGGAATTCTGGTGCTCCCAGGGCTTATTGATGCAGATTATTGTGGGACTGTGGAAATTATGATTCATGTTTTAATCCCTCCTGTTTCTATTCCTAAAGGTACCAGAATAGCACAATTAGTTCCATTCAGGTCGTGTGTTCCGAACCCAGCTGAAGTACAACGTGGAGATGGTGGATTCGGCTCCCCAGGGAAACCGCAGGTATACTTTGCCATGGACACAACAAGAGGTAAACCAGAAAAGGTAGTGCAATTGGAAGGGCCCGATGGAGTTGTTGTCAAGAAACCGATGACAATCAATACAGGTGCTGATGTTATGATTATTTCACAATGCATTTGGCCTCCATCATGGCCATCGATCAATCCAAACTTTGGTATTGCAGGGATAGGGGGCACACAAGCCACCTTAGTAAGTCAGCTACCAATTACATTTGTGTTCCCCGATGGTGAACACATTACGACGTGTCCGTATGTCATGACTACCCCAACTGAATTGTTTGGCCTCGTAGGCCATGATTTATTGAGCCAAATGAAGGCAATGTTAGTGACGCATCCTTTTTAGGAGCGGTCACTGAGGGGTAGCCGATTCTGAAAATTAACTGGAAAACAGATGAACCTGTTTGGATTGATCAGTAGCTGCTAAATTCTGAAAGGCTACTAAAAATACAAGGGTTAGTTGAGGACCAGTTGAGAGCGGGACAAGTTGTTCCTTCTACTAGTCCATGGAATACATCAATATTTACCATTCCCAAGAAAAGTGGGAAGCGGAGACTGTTACATGATCTCAGAGCTGTGAATGTGGTGATGCACAGTATGGGAGCCCTGCAGCCAGGTTTGCCATCTCCAGTTATGCTTCCAGAAGAATGGGATTTGTTAATTATAAATCTAAAAGATTGCACCCAGATGGCGCTGAACGGTTCGCCTTTTCGGTACCATCGATTAACAAGGCAGAACCCTATAAGAGATACCATTGGGTCGTGTTACCGCAATGAATGCGCAATTCCCCCACGATGCGTCAGGTGTATGTGGCCTGGGCATCAGAGCCTGTAAGAAAGCAGTTACCTCAGTAACTTGCCACAGGATGAGATTTTAACTCAATTGCAGGACATCTTAAGCCATCGCGGAGTAATAATCACTCCTGAAAAGGTGCAAAAGGCAGCACCTTGGAAGTATTTGGGGTGGCATATAAATGCTAGCAATGTTAAACCTCAGAAGGTTCAAATAACATGAGAAATTTCAATGTTACATCATGTCCAGAAGCTTGTGGGAGATATCCAGTGGGTGCGGAATCTTTGCGGTATCACTAATGGCAATATGACCCCTCTGGTAGAACTCTTGGGTATGAGAACACTGTGCAGATGAGAAACGGGAAATGACAGAGCTGACCAATTGGTTGCAGCGCCACGGGAGCCTCCTCCAGGGAATCGTTTTCAACAAAGCACGGCAATCGCATGCGTTCTTGCACCAACCCGCTAGGATGTTAGCAAAGCAATTTGACTTACCACTTACTGATGCCCAAGGTATCGTTAAAGCATGCCCTGATTGTCAAAACGAAGGGCTCGGCTTGGGCTGTGGGGTTAACCAACGAGGTCTTTTGCCATTGCAGTTGTGGCAAATGGATTTCACCCATGTCATGTGGTTTGGTGCAAAGCGTTCTGTGCATGTGTGTATTGATACCTATCCTGCTGCCATGTGGGCCACGGCACGAACTGGAGAAAAGGCCTTACATATTGAATGACATCTTCACGCTTCTTTTGCAGTACTGGGTGTGCCTCAAGAAATTAAGATGGACAACGGCCCAGCCTATGGTTCTACACGATTTGCTCGATTTTGTAATTTGTGGGGAATTCACCACGGTACCGGTATTCCACATCTTCCCACAGGACAGGCTATTGTCGAATGGGCCAAACAAACCCTAAAAGAACATGCTGCAAAAACAAAAGGGGGGAACCCAGGGCTTACTCCCAGAGGAACGATTGGCCAAAGCCTTATTTGTGCTAAATTATCTTAGATTGACAGGTGATCACAAAGACCCACCAATGGTAGTGCATCATGTTCTTTTACAGGCAGAAAGGACGCAACAAAGTACAGGAATCATGGTAATGTATAGGGACCCAGAATCCAGGAAATGGTGCAGATCAGCAGAAGTAAAACTTACTGGGAGATCCTGGCTAAGTGGGACAAGCCATGGCTTCGCACTGATGCTGGACCCGGAATTGTTCCAATGGCGACTGGCACGGCACCGGCGGGTGCTGGAGCCACTGATCTGACAGATTCTAACTAATAGAGTATTACTAGTGGACACGGAGTCCTTCAGAGAGGTTTTCAGAACAGCGTGCCTTATTCTATATAGAACCTGCTTTAGGTAAAAAGTGTGTAAAGCATAATTTGATTAAACATAGTGTGATTACGGGAAGACAGTGTGGGGTAAAAGTTAGTTAAAGCCAAAATTAGGGGTAAGGTCTATTTCCATTAATAACCTGGGAACGAGGTTGATTGTGTTTCCACAGATACAGGCCCACGATGGACTCCTGTTCGATTTGCATGACCATCATCATCTGGAGCATCATAGATGATGTGGCAATATGAATACTACCTCAGCCAAAAACTAATGTATAGGTCACCTTGGCTAACATAACAGGTCAAGATTCTCTGTGCATCGCAACTGTATCGTAAAGCCCATGAACCAATAGACAAGATGGCTATGACTCGTGCAGCGCGCCTGGCCAGCGAGCGCATGCGTCATAGATTGCAACCGAGGCGGACTTTTGGCACCCGCTGGCCACGTGTGCTAAAACCCGTTCCTCTGCAAATGTATAAATACTGGGATTTTCCGAAGAGCATCGGGCTGGTGTACGGTGAGGCCATCGTTGCCTCTGTGGGGACGCCCACGGAAAGCTGGCACCTACCGATTGCTGGGCTGAGTTCGTGGAGCAAGATGGCACAAGAATGTATAGATGGTTCATTTTCCTCATGGTCTGGGTCATTAGGGGTAACGGGTTGGCTCAAAGAATTATGGGCATTATTGTAGTTACTGTGATTTTAGCTATTGTAACAGTTTTACCTTGTTCAGCTTATTAAGGAAAATGGCATCCCAAGTTATTAAGCAAGCCTGGATTGCTCAAAAACAAAAAGAGGGAGAAAGATTTAAACGGAGACCTACAGTGGATTCAACCTTGTTGTGGTATTACAAATACAGACTTACAGCCGCTGCTGGATTTATTGAGGGGCAGCGATAGCTTAACTTCTACAAGACAACTAAGTGCACCGGGACGGCAAGCCTTGACAGCAATTGGACAAAAAAATCACATCATCCATGTCTGGCAGATACGTTCCTGATTTACCCATAAATTTGAAACCTTATGCTGAGATTGATATGGAACACACTGACTGTAGTAAGCAGCATGACAGTGACACCGGTGATTGATCCACATCGGTTAACACCATGGGACAGTAAGAATGTTTGGGTGTCACTAGCTAAAGCTATTAATCAAACCTCTTTTTGTGTGCTTATGTATTTTATTAGGTATAATGTTGTTTTTACTGTGTTTAATTAATTGTGTTCACAGATCTTTGCAAAGGGCAATACAGCAGGTGTTAAAATTTTACCTCAATCTATATACAAACAAATAGATTGGCTGAAGAAACATACACAAAGATCCAGCAAGAAACTAGTTGGTTTGATGGAGTGTTACAGTCAATATTCGGCGGGATAACACTATGGGTAATGTCATTGATTAAGGAAGCCTTATGATGGTTGGGTATATTGATATTAATCTGTGTAATAGTTAGAATTCCGTATGGGTGCATGATAAAAGGAGTCTCAAAGCTGACACACCAAGCTCTACTCGCACAAAAAGAAAAAGGGGGAATTGTTGGGAATTGGCTTCATGAAAAAGGACATGGGTCTATAGAAAAGCTGTGCGAGCAGAGTTCTGTGTGAAAGAATGTCAGTTTGAGCAGCAAGACTAGGCCTTGGCCGAAAATAGCTGGCTTTGCTGATATCAGGAGAAAAACAGGGACAGTGTGACCTTGGCATAACTTCATAAGTAACTTTTGAAGAAGTTCCCATGAGAAAGCTACGGAACACGCATAGCTGCAAATCACAAGTGGGTGTGTTTTAGTAATGAATAAACATTAGCAATTTGCCATTGTTGTCCAGGCCCATTGCCTTTTCCAGTCTGGCCCATTTCCAGCTTGGGGGTGCTCTTAGGATTAGTTTGGAGGCAAAGATCACACTGTTGTGCGATCACACTGCCTCACCGTGGCGTATAAATTCCTAGCCACAATTTCTCCTATCAGATGATTATACAGGGCTTCTGTTCCCCAATGTCTTTTCCTATGTTCCTCCCCTATCAAATGCCGTAATAAGCAAGAGGGAACGATTAGCTTTCCCTGTGGGGTATGAGCCCACCCCTCTTCATTATATGACCCTTCTAAACCTGTAATGAGCTTTTGATCTTCCTTAGTGTATTCTGGCTTACCTTCTAGGGAAATCCACCTATCAGGAATTAAGGCCCCTTCTGTTTTTACCTGTGTTTTGGCCACTTGTTTTGCCTCTCTGTCCGCCAGCTCGTTCCCTTTTTCCAAATCTGAGCTCGCTTTCTGGTGTGCCTTAATATGCATAATTGCTACTTTCTTAGGGAGCTGGACAGCTTCCAGTAACTTCAGAATTTCTTCTGCGTGTTTGATATTTTTCCCTTGAGAACTCACTAGTCCTCTCTCCTTCCAAATTGCTCCACGTGCGTGTACAACTCCAAAGGCATATTTTGAGTCTGTATAAATGTTCACAACTTTGCCCTGGGCCAATTCCAGGGCGCGGGTTAGAGCAATTATTTCTGCCTTCTGTGCGGAGGTGTTCCTGGGCAAAGCCCCCGATTCTATTACCTCTTGGCTGGCAGTGACGGCGTATCCCGCGTGTCGATTACTGTTTAGGACGTAACTGCTTCCGTCTGTGAAGCGAGTTTCCCCGTTTTCCATGGGGCCGTCTTTCACGTCTGGGCAACTGGCGTACGTTGCTTCGATGGTTTCCAAACGGTCACGATGTACCGGTTCTCCTGTGTTCCTGCTGAGAAAAGAAGCTGGGTTGACAATGTTAGCGACTACAATCTCCACGTCATCCCGCGCTACCAATATAGCTTGATATCTCAGGAATCTTTGTGGAGAGAGCCAGTGTCCGCCTTTTGCTTCCGGTACTGCTGATACTGCGTGAGACACCAGAACAGTCATCTTCTGGCCCAGAGTAAACTTTCGGGCTTCCTGTGTATTTAGTATCACAGCCGCAACCGCCCGCAGGCATCCAGGCCAACCTTTTGCAGTCGTGTCTAACTGCTTAGAGAGGTAGGCAACTGCCCATCGATACGGACCCAGGTTTTGTGCTAATATTCCCAGAGCAATGCCCTGCTTCTCATGGGAGTAAAGAAGAAACAGCTTACTCGCATCTGGGAGTCCTAAGGCCAGGGCCGACATCAAAGCCTTTTTCGGTAGCTCAAAGGCTCGTTCGGTCTCCTTATTCCACTCAAGGTGTTTCTGCTTAGTGGCTGTCAACGCATACAGTGGTTTAACAAGCAATCCGTAATTATAGATCCACAATCGGCACCACCCTGTCATTCCCAGAAAAGTCCATAACTCTTCTACTGTCTGAGGTCTCCCAGTTTGACATATTGCCTCTTTACAGGCCTGTCCCAAAGGTCTTTGTCCCGCACTAATTTCATAGCCCAAATAATTCACTTTGCCTTGCATTACCTGTGCCTTTTGCTTGGATACCCGGTACCCCTGAAGTCCCAGGAAATTCAACAGACTCACCGCCCACGTCGTACAATCTTTCTCTGTTTTGGTGGCGATCGGGATATCATCCACATACTGCAACAGCTTCCCCTCCTCAGACGGGGTTTCCCAGGATTCCAAGTCTTTCGCAAACCGATTGCCAAAAACGGTAGGCCTATTCTTAAACCCTTGTGGCAAGGCCGTCCAAGTGACCTGGGTCTTTCGACCGCTCTTGGGCTTTTCCCATTCAAATGTGAGTAAGTTTTGCCTGGCTTCATGGAGAGGGAGGCAAACGAAAGCATCCTTCAAATCTAAAACACTAAACCAAGTCAATTCAGGTGTTAGTACGGTTAACAGGGTCTATGGGTTCGCCGCTACCGGGTAAAGATCTTCAGTTATCTTATTCACCGCCCATAAGTCTTGGACCACCCAATATGACCCATCGGGCTTCCGAACAGGTAATATAGGGGGATTGAATTCAGACTCACACTCTTTTAATAGTCCCAACTGCAAAAATTTTTCTATCACCGGCCGGATTCCTTCTCTGTCTTTCTTCTTTAGGGGATATTGTTTAATTCTTACCAGCTTTTGGCCTTCCTTGATCCTAACTTCAACAGGTGGAGCACTTTTCGCTCTTCCAGGTGCATCGGTAGCCCATACCCCCGGGTACACTTGCTTTAAGATGTCCTCATTAATGATTCCTTCTAGGGGGAGACTGGTTAAGGTTAGGCTCAATATTTGAATATTTTGCTGATCTTTTACCTCCAGAGTAATTTCTCCCTTCTTGAATACAATTTTTGCTCCCAATGGTTCCAACAAGTCCCTTCCCAAAAGGGCCTTTGGGGAGTTCGGCATATATAAAAATTTATGAATGCCCCACTGTTTTCCTAATTTATATTCTAAAGGTTTACAAAACTATGCCTTTTCACTTTGGCCAGTCGCTCCTTTCACCGTGACATAATCATTCCCCGGGGCATCAAAGCCTGATTCAAAACCGAGTATGTTGCTCCTGTATCTACCAAAAATTCTACCTCTTGTTCTGTTTTCCCTAGCTTAATTATAACCAGTGGATCCGCTAGGGTAGATTCCCCAGGTTCTCGTCAGTCTCCCTTCACAGAGGCTACTGTTCTTCCTGTTTGAGCCCTCTGATGCTCCTTGTTCCCTGGGCATTCCCTCTACCAATGACTGAATTTCTTACACAAAGCGCATTGATCCTTGCCCAGTCGGGGCAAGTCTCGTCTAGGCCCTCTTCCCCTTTCTTCCCGAATAACAGCCATTAATTTCCTTTGTCCTTGCCTATATCCTTCTTCTCTGTTACTAAACACCCTCCGTGCTTTTGTGGTACAGAACAGAGATGTAGCAAGAAAGGCAAAAAAAGAAGGGAGGGAGAACAAAGGGAGAGAGACACAAAGACTGAAAGAAGGACAAAGGGATGGCAGAAGAAAAAAATAGTGATAGGCTACAGGACAGAGATGGAGGAGTTCCAAAAAGACACAGGGAGCATGACAGAACGAGAGTGAGAAACAAGGGACAGAGCAGGACAGCACTGGAGGAAAAAACAACTGTCATTGATAGGCTGTGAGAGAGACATGGAGGAAGAGAGAAAAGAGAAGGGACAGCTAGCTGGAGAGGGGGATACAGTTAGAAAGGATGGAAGAGGGAAGGGAACAGAGAGAAATACAGAAAAGATGGCAAGAGGAAGCAAGGCAGAGGGACAGCAATAGAAGAAACAAGGGACAGGGATCTGGACAGATGAAGAAAAAAGCAGGAGAAACATACAACATGATACGATGGGACAGAAAGTAACACAGAGCGTCAGATGATAATAATGACAAGAGATAGAGAGAGACTATGAAAAGCACAGGAGGTTGGAGAGAGAGAGAGAAGACATGAATGAAAAGAGTAGAGAGCACCACAAAGGGTCAGGGAAAGAGGACGACAACAGAATAAAAAAACCCCTCACATATTACACACATGTTATCCACTCATCAAGCCCATTTCAGAGTTACACAGTACCTCAGCCCCTTTAAGAAAAGTAACACATGCGCCCGAGCCCATTTCGGCACCGCACCGCGCCCGAGCCCATTTCATGGTTCTCTACCTACAGCTCCAATTTCAAAGTTCTGCAATCACTAGAGGAAGGAATGCACCCCCTTTCCATTAACCCAGCAGCAGCTACATTTACCTCAAGGTATCTACAACTCGCCCTTGGATGCCTAATTCCAACAGACACTTTCACTTACTTCAACAGCTAAGTTTACCTATGGGCACTAAACGCCCATGCTTCCCTCTACGCTTCCCTTTGTGATTGCCATTAGTACTGTAATTCCCACAAGGACACATAATTACCTGTCTTTTTTACATTTTATTTTTAGTGCTTCATTTGGTCCATTACTCATTCCACATAGATTCAGCTATGTCAGTATTTCAATCCAATTCTACAATGTACTTTTTCTACAATATATAGAAAAGACTTATGGCCTCACTCGTCAAAGATTTGACACTATTAGATTTAGTCCTCTTTTAATCACTATTTTTACAAATACATGTAAACTCCAAAAATTTAGCATTACCTGAAGAAGAAATGCCACTATTTAGTACCTGCAATGCTCTACGGAGTGGTCTTTTCCACATTCCTCGCTCCCATTACATACATCGCTGCACATCCAGAAGTTTTACTCCCTGAGGTGACATTACCGCCATGATCCCTGTTCCCGGGCACCAAACGAGTGACCTCCAATCATCTTGACAGACCGTCCACTTCCACACCTCGACACAAAACCAGAAATTGAAAAATATCATTACATCACAAGCTACAAAGAGCAACCAAATATTTTACAAACCCACCACAGACAAATACAGTTACACTCACGCACTTCACAACCCTGGCCTACTCCATGCTGGCCATCTAGTCCAACTCCCCCCACAAAATCCTCAACTGTCTTCCAAAGACCATCCACCGAACAACATATCTCTCTGTGCTGACTGGCAATTACCAGGTTCCAGGGGAGCGCTCCACAGGAACACCGTTCCCGGGAGCCTTGGAAAAAAACAAACAAACAAACAAACAAACAAAAAAATCGCCCTGCCTTTGAAAACCCAGGCCCGAGGCAGACCCCAGTCCAAACATTGGCGATCAACATTGCCTCATGGAGCAGCTGGGACCAGGGAAAAGAAAAAATAAATGGGGCAGGGGAGGACACACCAAAAACCAACCCATATCCCAGCTGGGGTTTCTTATTCTAAGTTTGGGGTTTTTTTCCTAATTCCCTGAAAAACATCTCAACTCCACATCCAACCTGAAAGGAAAAAAAACCAAAAAGGCTTAACCACAGAACCCTACAAGGTTAGAGACATTCACAACACACCACTCGTTCAGATCACATGCACGCCAGCCCTCACTCTCAACTCATCCATCATACCGTCCACAGGCCTCAAGAGGCCGTCACCCCGTCTGCAGCAGCAGGGGCCTCAAAAAAGCACCCTACCTGCAAAAACCCAGGCCCCAGCCCAACCTCCTTCCAACCAACCTCCCCACAAACTGCCCTTCCGTTACACCAACATTTCAACACGCACCATCATCTCCACCATCCGTGCATTTTCAACCCGATAATTAGCTTTCACAGTGCCACGTGTCACAGCCCAACCTCCGTAGCGCCATGTCACCTAAACGCAAGGTTCCTTCAAGCACCTCTCGTGCCCTGTCATCACCTGCAAAAACAACACACAAAGCTTGTCAACAGACACTTCATCCTCGAGAGAGAAGTCCTCCACCACTCCCCTACCCTGCTTCCCACCTATTCCAAAAATAACACATCCTCACAGCCAGTGTCCTCCATGACACTTGAAAAAACCAGAGCATCACAAACACAGAGCTGTCCCAAAGTTACCGATCGCTCCAAGACCCATCACGCTGCTACTTAGACCTCAAGGCCTTGACCATTTCTAGAGACTTGCCACAAAGCATCTGCATAAACAAGATGAACACCATTGCCCAGTTCCTGCCTTACTCAATGCTAGTTCACAGTCCAATTGCGATCCCCTCAACTCTGCATGCAAAGAGCCCGAAGTCATTAAACCTTCTACGCTGCCTCTACAATGCCATGCAAGACACACACAAACATAGAGCCATGTAATTCACATGCAAATGTAATGCCATACAAGGCAGTACTCTTACCTCAGTCAAGGCAAAACAACTCAGAGCCTTGCCATACCAGACAAAACAGAACAGGGCCAATGCAAGAGACTCTCACGTGACAGTCAATACAAGTACAGACCAAAACAATACAAAACCAATACAGAACCATAGAAGGCAAGGCAGTCTCAGGTGGCAATCCATACAAGTACAGAGCACTGCAATACAAAACACAATGCAGGGCCAGGCAATGCGAGACAGTCTCACATGACAGTCGATACAAATACACAACAAAACACCACAGGGCAAAGGCAAATACAGACCAATACAATGCAAGAAAACTGCAAAACACAGCAAAGCAAAGCAGTCTCATAGAGCCACCGGATGCATCTTCCTTCAGAGTCCACTCACGGACTCAACTCCTTACAGTGCTCTGCTGCCTTCCCCCATCGCTCTGTGGGACACATCCTGTCCCTCCACATCTGAAAAAAAACCAAACCAAACATATTGAATGAGTCACCTGGATGCAGAGCAAGAGCTTCACAACTCCAGAGGTCTTGATTCCATCTACAAAGACCATCTGGAATGCAGCTACAGCCTGTCATTTTAACAACATCAACAAAAAAAAAAACAACACACAACCAAAAAACAAACAAAAAAACAACAAAAAAACCCAACACACACACCCCCCTGCCCACTGTAGGGTTCAATTATATGGAACTTAGTTACTGGGCCTGAAAGTAGCTCATGGTCGCAAGAGAGTTCCAGACACCTTTGAAGGCTCTGAACAGAACAAACAAGAAGATAGAAGAAGAAAGATCCCAATTAGAAAAACACAGGTGCACATTCCACGATAAAGGGAACTTGGCACAACCGACCTCAATTCAGGGGCTTATCTCGACCAGTTGGACTAAGACAAGTTTTGCATGCTCTAACATAGCCAATTATATCCTGTGTGTATGCACGTGTACAGAGCGAGTATAACTAACTCTATCTTATGTTTCTACGCGTGGACAGTATCGATGTAACCAATCACCGCTTACGCTTGTGCGCGTGGACACCACATGCTTGCGTGCAGCAGCCAATCAAAGCTTCTAAACAACTTAGAGAGTTGTGTAAGAATGATCAGCTAAGCTCAATAAAGGGGCGACTTTGATCATCATACTGGTGTTCTATCATCCGGGCCCCGCACGGAGTAACCCTAAACCCTACACCCCACCAACCAAAAAAACCCAGGGCCAAACTTGGAGCCCATCACGTGCAAGTCTTAACACCTTAGAGACTCAAATCCGCTTCACTGCCCCTCAACAACCCCTGCCACACGGCTCCAATTGTCTCCGTGAAACACTATCGGCACGGCTGTCCGCGCAGGCCGCTGATGGCTACTCGAGCCGAGATGACTGTACAACCCTCGCCTAAACGGTCTAGGCACATCAACGTTTCACCCGTAGACTCTTATCGCTGTTCCACCTACCCCTGACTCCACACCCCCCCAGGCAGAGCAGCTCCAAGCCAAGCACACCGTGTGCAGAACGTCACCACGTGGAACGCCACCAACGAGGTGATTCAACGAGAGAGAAAACTCTCAGCAAGAAGAATGACCCCCGGACGGGAGGCGCCGTCGGGCAAGATGACCTACGGGGCCGCAACCGCGAGGCCAGGAGGCTCCACAGCAGACCCAGAGGAGTCAAACGGAGCGGCCCGTTACAAGACAGCACTGTCAAAACCCAGACGACAGATGCGCCAGAAGCCTGGCGTCGAGACCTAAGGATGTCAGGATGCGGGGAAGAAGTCCCACTCCGAGAAAACGGACGGCTAGAGAGCAGAGCTGCCGATGCAGGCTGAAAAAATGCTGCCATAGAGCACTGACCGGAACCCGCCAAGACCGATCCATGCTTTAGAGCTCCGAGCGCAAGAAAAGAAGCACCCGATTGGCACCGGGCCAATGAGTAAGAGCATTCAAAACCCTAGGGACAGCACCCAAAGCGCATGCCTCGCTCCTCTGGCGCAAAGCGCGACAAGGACATCGAGACCCGAGGAAGGTCTAAGCGCACAAGACAGACTACACAAACTACACGCCACCGCGGACACGGGCTGGAACTGCCCTGCCCGGCACACACGGGTCTCGTGCTGAAAAGCAACCCGCTCCCTTCTCCTGCGCAAAGGCGACTGCTTTGGGACAGCCCTCTCTCCTGCGCTAACTTTAAAACTCCTCCCTGCTATTCCCAGCTTTGTCCCTTCCTCTCAGCCTGGTCCCTCAACTTTGCTTTCAGAGGGCTGAGGGTCCAAATCCATCCTCCACAAAACCACACGGGCTAACTGGGATGTTCCTCAAGGGGAACATTGCTCTTCAACATCTGCAATGAAAAAAACAAACACAAACAAATCAGAAAAGGGAGTAAGCATCCCGCTGGCCAACGCCAACTACTTCCCCAACTCCCCCCTCCTCACAAGTGCCACCGTGTTCACTTCCCCGCTCATTCCAGACTCAGACCCTGCAGCCATCATCACTCGTGGTATCTAAGGTACCGAGAGAAACCACGTTAGCGTGGCACTCGTGAGAAGCCATCGGCCCCACGCTCCTCCTCGCTAATCCACAGCTCACCTGAAACGCTCATCCAATTCAAAGATAGCCCACACAGCACCTCCACAACAGAAGGTAAAGGCTGAACCGAGCAGCCCCATAATACTTTGCTATTCAACACCGACCCGGCCGACGACCGCCTCACCTTCTCGGACCGCTCACCGGCATGCAGCTTTTCGGGAGACCTTATAGCAGACTTCACGGTACGTAAAGGGTGCCTATAAGAAACCTGCAGAGGGACTTTTTACAAGGGAGTACAGCCATAGGACAAGGCGGTAACGGCTTTAGTCCTAAGGAGGGTACATTTAGTTTAGGAAGACGTTTCTCACTAGGGGTGGCGAGGCACTGGAACGCGTTGCCCAGAGAACCTGCGGATGCTCCCTCCCTGGAAGCATTCAAGGCCAAGTCAGATGCGGCTTTCAGCAACCTGGTCTTGCGGACGGCGTCCGTGGGGGAGGGCTGGAACTAGAGGATCTTTATGGTGCCTTCCAACCCAAACCATTCTACGATTCTATGACATTCAAATCCAACTGCAAAACTCCTCTGAGAAGGGCTGGTGAACCCTCCTCCCTTTCCCCAGCAGTCCCAAAACTTAAGAAACCCCTTTTCTTCTCCTCAACTGTCAGGAAAGGAACCCCACTGCTTCCTGACACCTCCTGCCCTCAATATGCACTCCTGAACCCCCTTCAGTGGCTACTCCTCAAGAGCCGCTCTTCTGAGCAACATCCCAAATTCTGGGGGCACCCCCTAACCTACAGCTCCCCAGAGACTCTGAGCTCTGCTACATGCCCACAAAAGAAAGTCAAGTCCCAAGCCTTGTAATCTACAAGGGGCCTGCCACCAGCTGCAAAGATTCTAAGGACAACGTGGCATTCTGTGGGCAATGAGGAAAGGCACCCCAAACCCTGAAGGGCACTGTGCCTCACGGCCCTTCTGCTTTCATCAGTAGTACTAAAACTCCATATACAAATACATACAAGATGCTCACCCTAACCCCTGCTAAACAATGTCACCATCAGTCCCGTTAAGAGAGATAACAACTTACACAGCAGAACTGTTAAAAACCAACGTTCCTTCTTCAATAAAGTTGGGAATTGCAGGAAAACACAATGCATGAAGAATAAGAAAAAAACCAAACAACAAAAAAAACCCCAAACAATGCATACTATTAAACCATCTTTCTATCCCTGAACTGATGCAGAAACTGACACTAGGCCTAGTAGATGTAGAAATAGAACGTATGTTTAGACTCAGTGTATTGCTAAATAAAAGACTCAGGAATTTGTTAGAAGGTTAACAACTGCCTCTGTAAGTTGATTTACGTAGACAAGCCAAGGACATAAAGCACAAGATTCCTGTGTCTGTAATATAAGACAAAATAACATGCCCTCTTTGAGGAGGTATTCTGTTTGATAAGAAAATATGTTCTGTCTCTTGTGGTGACCGAGCCAAAAGCTAGGTGATAAGCAGAGAAGTTGTTTGTGGGGCCCAGAAGGGGATCGTACTGCGCAAACTCGTACAACAAAGTTCAAACAGCGGACAAGTGAGGAAGACTATGGAAGACCACCAGAGGACTCCAGAAGACCACCGAAGACCTTCAACACGCATGCATAAAGGACATTTACATATGCTAATGACTTCTCGGAAAATCAATGAATATGTATATTATTTCTCAGAAATTTTATGAATATGTATGTAAGGCAGGTATTTAACCTATACAATTAGTCCCAGCCAGAAAGCACATTTGGAGGAGCGATCCTCCGTTCTTCCAGCGCTGCAATAAAGAATACTTAACTCCATCACTGAATGCTCATTTCGAGAAACAGAACACTCGAAACAAAATTACTGACCTGAAAAAAAGAAAGGGGGAAAAAAAAAAAGCTGCATACAAGTGTGCCGTGGTTTCAGCCCAGCCGGTAACAAAGGACCACGCAGCCGCTCGCTCACTCCTCCCGCCCCCCTCCGGTGGGATAGGGAGGAGACAGAGGAGAGAAAAGGAAAAAAAAAAAAGGAACCTCAAGGGTTAAGATAAAGGCAGTTTACTGGGACAACACAAAACAAAATTGCAACAACAACAACAACGGTACTAACGAAAGAGTAAACAAAAAGAGTGATGCACAGTGCAACTGCTCACCACCCGGAACCCAACGCCCCACCACTTCCCCCACCGAAAGTCGAACGCTCCCCGGGCCCGATCCCCATTTATATACTGAGCATGATATCACATGGTATGGAATAGCTCCTTGGCTAGTTCAGGTCAGCTGCCCCAGCTATGCCCCCCACATCCCAGGTTCCTGTAAAAATTAACTCTATCCCAGCTGAACCCAGGACAAAGTGTTACTTTCTACCACACATGCTGCTGAACCTTGACTGGTCCTGAAGCTCTTACCTCAGGCAGACACCTCTTCCCAAAGGGCTGAGCCAGCTCAAAAGCTGCAAAGCACTCAAGGAAGAGCTGAGCACCAACACCAGAGAAACCCAGGAGCACAATGAGCTCCCTCAGCAGAGCCTGTGGCTCAAATACCCCCGAGCCCCCGCCCACCACCCTTAGCACAATCCCCTGGGAAAGGGGAAGGGCAAACCACCAGCAGCTATAAAGTCAGCTGGAGGAGCAGCAGCACTGTTCTCACCTGCCTTAAATTTACAGCAAATGAGACCCTGAACAGAGAAAGTGACCCTTACTGACAACGATGATACCTGCTCCTGTGCTACAGCTACACCTATTGCATCAGCAATGGGACCAGGTAGGGAATTCAACTTAATTTGTCTGGGGCCTAGATAGAAAACAATAGATGCCCTTCCAAACTAGGTAGGAAACTAGCTCATTAAATGCAATGACAATGTTGTTATCAAAAATGATGTGCTTTAGTTTCCTATAAAAAAGCCAAAACACTCTGGGGTTATGCTTCATTTCTAGCAAGACTGTGCATACCTCCTTACTTCTACCAGAACTACCTTCTGGATAGGAATGAATCAAAAAGCAGAATTAGATCCCTTAAGAATTCCGTCTCCAAAATATCTCTGGTTGCAAAACAAATTATTTCCTGTGAATAGCCAATGATGCAGAGTCCCCCTGAGCATGTCTCCAGCTGACTCCCTTAACAGAGGTACAAGAGCCCCAAAGCACAAAAGACACCAAAAAACCCCCATGGAAATACACGGGGGGGAACAGGCAGCAGCCATGCCCTACAAGGACAGGCCAGGGCAGGGCAGGGGGGCAACAACACCCCCTGCAGTCATGCAGGAAAGGGTCAGCAGAAGCCACACCCCCGCGGTTTGGGGTGGGGGGGAGGGGAGCTGCAGCCACAAATGACACCAAGAAAACATGGAACTTCAGGGATACACAGCGGGTGGGGGGAAGGGGGTGATGCCCCCACCAATCGGCATGGGAAAAAACTCACAGGGAAGGTGGGTTAGATGGCTAGTTTGCGGTGGTAAGATATGTGCACAAGAACATGCACAGGCTGGGGGGGGTCATGCATGAGGTTTACCTTCACCAGGGGCTCCACCCAGGTAATCCAGAGTAGGTAACCTCATCTGGGATAATCTGCAACAGCAATTCCGCTCTGGGTTCTTGACCCAACACCAGATAATCCACACTGCCTGCCCCATGGAGGGGGTGCTTCCCACAGGATGGGGCATCTGTTGAGCATCACCACACCCTTATGACAACACATCTGAAAAATTAAAATCACAAACTGTATTTCAGCATATTAAGAAAATAACACCAAATGAATAGAGGAATTCCAGCAAAGGGGGAGGCTAGCAGCTGCCCTAATTAGGACTCGAGCTAAACAGGTCAGCTCACAATACAACACTTCCTTTAGAATGTAGACTGATGAAAACTGGTTTGCTGTTAGATAACTGTATAAGTGAGATTTGATAAATGATCATGTATTAACATTATTGTTGAAACAGTAGACAAAGGGTACCTGGGGACATAATTACAAAAGTGTAGTGAAGTGACTAACTAGTAATTATTCATAAGTTTTGCAGTTCTTTGCTCTTATGACTAGATGTTCCTGTACGCTAAATGAGAACAATGCTGAAACTGACCACATGTGATTGAAACTGCATTAAGCTTCAAGATCAAAGAACAAGGACAAGAATAAAGACTTCGAGGACAGCCAGCAAGAACTTCAAATAGGTCGGTGGTCGCAAAAGCAGCCCTTCATCTCAAATGGATCCTTCATTGCGCATGATTGGATGTAGGCAGTACTATGATAATCGGTTGCCGTCGTTTTTATGTATATGTGTACTAATCTGATTAATAAGTAATTAGTTATTCTATATAACCTGTTTGTGCTAAAGCTGTGGCATGCACACTAGGTGGAACTATCCCCCGTGCATCCAGCACTGCAATGAAGAATGCCCGCTTTCTAAAACTCCAAAACGAGTCTTAGGGAGTTTCTTTGACCAGCTTTTCAGTATCAGAGGTACAAGGGAGGAAAGAAAAAAAAAAAAGAAAAAATGGGCAGGGGTGTGGGAAAGAGAAGGGACCAGGGGAGGGAGGGGCAGGGAGGGACCAGAACGCCGAAGAGGGGAGACGGGGCCCCAAGGGCCCAGGGCTCACCACAGCTCTTGTTCTTGGCACTGCCAGGAGAATTTGCCAGTTCAGATGCTTCTTTCTGCTCCTCTCCTGCTCCCCACCTCTTCTGTAACTCCGGCAGCACGGCCATCCTCCCCCTAGGAGTAACACAGGTCTTGCAAGACGAGGCTTCCTAGGCACGGAGCCTCGCTCGCTCGCACGCTATGTGGCCGTGCGGCATACGGACCCCGCGGTGCACCTCAGCAAGCCCCAGGGTCTGCTGTATCCTTCTGCATGTGGCATCAGGGTTGCAGGAGCGACAGCAGCCAGGCAGCAGACGCTGGCGAGAGATTTACAACAAAAAATAACGCCTGGTTCAGGTGACAGCCTGAAGGCAGGCCACAAGAGACCCAAAGCTGCTTCGTGCCAGAGGGGCAGCTCTGTTCGGCAGGAAAGGCCGCGGCCCAGCACACCAGATGCGAGCGGCCCACCTGCAAGCCAGCGATACCCCGGCGACCCTGGGGCTCGGTCGGGGTGGGCACCTCCGTGCTATCAGAACGCTGCTCTCCTAATCCTGCACGCACGCAAGGCTTCTTGCGCGGGGCTTGTCTCTTATCGAAAAGACGCTGCACAGTGTTACTTACCGCCCTGCCCTCTGGCGTGCAAAGTAATCAGACGTGAGGCAGGGAAAGCAAAGAGGCCTGTCGGGATATTAGATGTCCTCAGCAGAGGACCATAGAGCCCTCGAGGTTCCATCTTTGCTCCCTACAGGAGCGTGGCTCCGCACTCCTTGCCGCTCCTGCCAGCAAGCGTCACAACTGCCCTTTGCCGCCTGCAACACGGCCCCAGTACTGCCGCTTACAGAGCGAGAGGCGCTCGCTATAAAGCGGCGATGAAGAACAAGGACGGCCCGTCGAGATGGCAGGAGGAACACAGAGAGCCTCCAGCATTAGCCAGGCAGGGCTTGCAACTCACCTCGTGTCCTGGTTTAACGCCAGCCAGCAACGAAGGCCCACGCGACCGCTCACTCGCTCCCCCGCCCCCAGCGGGACGGGGAGACAATCGGAAAGGGCAAAAGTGAGAAAACTGGTGGCTTGAAACGAAAACAGTTTAATCATCATTAAAAAGAAACAACAACAACTTGTAAGGAAAAGAAGGAAAAAAAATTACAGAGAACATGGTGCAGGCAGCACATCAGGGGTCTGGAGCCTGATGGATGATGGGGGGTGGTGGTGTGGAATACGGAGGAGGGAAAGGAGGGAGGCAGGGCAGGAGACGGGAGAGCAGGGGGCGCAGGGGGAAACAACTCGTGTGGGTTAAAAACTCGTGTGGGTGAAGGGGGTGGGGTGGAGCAGCAGGGAGCATATGGGGGAGACACGGACACAGGGGGTAGGGTATGTGTGGGTACAAAAGTGCACGGGGTGTACTAAAACAAGTTGTGCTGCTTCACAAAAACATGGTCCCACCTGAATTCAGTAGGATTTCTTCTGCTCTTAAACATTAATCAGGCACTTAAAGCCTTCAGTAGACTTGTAAGTCCAAACCTCCAACAATTTACGTACTCTTATCATTTCTGATATCCATGATATGTGAAAATAAATCTTTCAGTTTAATAGTTGTCACTGAGAAAGATACGTGTTAATCTAAACCACACAAGGGGAATAATATCATGTTCGCCATGTAGACTTTACTAAGAGCTTGAAATTAACTTCTCAGGATCTTTTAAGCTTCTAAGCATAAAATAATTAGTGTAGCTTACAGATGTGGAAGAGAAATATTTTGGTATCATAACCAAAGAAGTCTTCTCCTCTATGAATGGCAACACAATCTGTAATACTGCATCGACACTTCAAAACCCATTCTGTCTCTCCCCTTTTGTCATCCAATGTTGTCTTTTAGATATTTCAAGAAATTCTTTCATGGTCTATCCCATAAAATGAGAAGTAGATTATTACGGAAGAGCTCCACAGATAAAAAGTTAATGCATTAGACTAACTGTGATATAAAAATCACTGGAGATATATTTATGTGTGATGTTCTGATGAATTATCTAGTTGTTTACAGTTGCTAGGACTTCTCTCAGTAGTAAATCACTGGCAATGTGCATGAACACGAGAAACTATTCATGGGGCACATTCATCCTTTAGCAGTTAAATGAAGTTTTTAAATCACAAAATTGGCTGTTACACAGTCTGTGTAAATTACATGATAGTAACCCAAACCACAAGACCATGTCTCTCCTACTTTGCTCTGTTGCAGAAGAATCTCAGCTTGCAAAACACATCAGTTTTCTGTAACACAGATAACCAGGGTTCACACAGTCAGACTTTTCAGTCAGAAGGCCACAGAAAGAATCATAAAGAGACCAAGTATCTTTTCCTTAAGCATCCTGTTTACAGACAGCTATGGTACCTCCAAGTGCTATGAACGTTACTTTCTCTAAAACTATCTTCCATTTAGTTTTCCTTTTTTTTTTTTTCTTCCTTTTCTTCCCCTGAAAACAATCTTATAGCTTAATCCTTATAGGATTTTTTTCAAGTTTTGGTTTTTTCTAACGAGTATCAACACATGAACACTCTAAATAGTTTCAGGAAGTTCAGTATTTGCTACAGTTGCACTTGATCCAACATCCCACTTTTTTTTCCACCAAGCAAAGGAGTTCAACCAAGTTTCTTTCAAGAGCCATACAGGAGAAAGTACAGATTCTGCTCTGTCTGCTAACAAGCAGGCGAAGGAGCTGCTACCAATTTGAATACTATACAGGCTCTGCTGTGCCCATTTTCAACTGGGGAAGAGAAATAGCCCATCCTGTTTGAATATTTAGGTCCACTTTTTCTCATTTGCAAAGCAGATCCACTGCCTTGGGAGACTGACCAGAATTACCTGGAACAAACATTCTTTTTGCCTAGGATCTGTTTGTTAGTTGAGAAAACAGTCACTACGTCCCTGTGATAATATGACACGATTTCATCAAGACATTTCTGTCTCAAGGGGCCCAGCTGTATTTTATTTTCTAGTAACACAGTATCTATCCAATTCCGGTCTCTGACTTAAGAGATGAGCAACATGCAATTTCTTCAATGTCTACTTATCACGTGAGGAAGTCAACAAACCTCTTTTCACAGTTACAAGCACTTTTCAAAGATGTGACATTTCGCTCCTGTCATCAACTGACCCTGAACAAGTTGGAAAATATAAAAGGATCAATAAATGTGAGAAAGACCTTTGGTATGAGGGAACCCAGACAAACCGGTGCAGCAGCTTTCTTCCCTATTGATTGGAAAAGAATGCTGTTTGGCTGCTGCTTCTACGGATAATCCACAAATTATTTGCTATTCTTCTTAGCCAAAGGGCTAAGGCAGTGCCATCAGCAACTTCATAATATACGCTGAAACAAGAAGCAGGTATTACAGCTCCAAGTCTGAGGAAACAGCATCAATGATTAAGACAGCTCTAACATGGAAGGCCTGGTAAGTGGCAGTGGTATAAGGCACTAGCAATTTATCAGGGCTCTCTTTCAAATGCTGGCATTTTCTGTGACTTGGATTTTGCCTATTGTTATGAGATCATTACATCACCTATCACACAAGTGTAGCTTTGTTAACTTTCAAAGAAAAGCTGCTAGACAATATACAACACAAAGTTAGACAAGCGAGGGAAGTACACAGTGATGTCACAGGCAATCTGGAATTGGGCACCCGACTTGAATTCCTGGCTTTGAAAACCTCTCTCCAAATGACTTGCCATCCTTTCACTAAGATCCAGCAGCAGTTCTCTCCTGTGCCTCATGCTCTTCTGTAGTCAGCCAAAGCCCACGGAGCTGCACTGTAAGCTTGAAGACCAGGGTGCCAGCTTCGTGTCCTATTTCTGTCACCTAGTTCTTATGTACCATTTCTTGCTAATCAAAAGGCCCAGTGAATCCTCGTCACACATCACACTTGAGGTAGTACATCCAAGCATTATTTCTGCCGCGCTACATTTGCACGGATTAGCTGCTGAACCCTCCAGATGATGTACTGCTTTTCAAGAAGGGTGTAGTATAACTGGTGAGGGTCTACAGTAAGTCCAAGAGGGTGCTCAACGATGTACAGGAGTCTGACTTCAAAGCATAAATTGAAAAACAGCCGCTTAACCTAGAAAGGGCAATACTGAAGAGAAAGAACAATGTTTGAACTCTAAAAGGTAGCTATAAGGAAGAACTTTTCTGTGCATCCACTGCACACAGTTACACGGAATCATGGGGCTTAAATTACAACCTGAAAAACTTAGGGTATGTGGCAATCTTTGCAACAGTAGTAATAATTACAGGAAATGTTTAAGAATAAATTAGGCAAGCGTTTGTCAAGAATGGTACAGAAAGTTGATCATTCACCTCTAGAATGAGAGCAACGCTAGACTATCTTCAAAGGTTCTTCTTTCCCCACTGCTGTCCCTCTCTGTATTTCTACGCTCATCCAATACAAGCATCATCCCCAGCTGTGTACTTACAATTCTATCTGCATATGCACATGTCTAGAGATGCACATTTATTTCTACGTTACACACAGCTGAAGGAGACTACTCATAGGTAAGCCAATTTACATAAACAGCTTCTGAAAGTAAAACACCTCAGCCTCTTGCAAAACGTGAGCCCAACAGAACACCGGGAGCGGTATGTAAATCCTTATGCCAAAACTGCATTCTCTTAAATCTTATGAAAACCATTTCTAACATAAAGCCTGACCTGACTGGTCTATTTTCTGACACTCCCCTTCTCTGTCATCAGGTACTTATTAGATAGTAAAACAACTGACGGGGTAAACACCATAACTAGCACAATAGCTGACTTCCGTAGCAGTTGCATATCATGTCTGAATAAATGTGAGTTTAGTAGGTAGATACACATTCAGAAATGCACAAGAACTGAAAGGAGTAATCTGTAACTGGTAGACTAAGAACACTGCAATAGCATGCAATGTAAATCAACATGCACCTATAGGGAAGGGAAAGGAAATACGGAAACATTCTTCTGGATTAAAAAAAAAATAAAAAAATACGCAGCAATGGTAGGAAAAGGTACTTGGAACGTGCCACTTTCAATCCACTGAAACAATGTCTGCAACAGCAGTAAGAACACTGGCAAACTACCTTCTCTGTTCCACAGGGCCTTGAAACCCATACGCATTGTCTGTTGCCAGTTGCCCTTAGGAAACAAAGGCGCTGCGATCAGTATAAGCGTGTAGAACACCAGAAATGAAACTTTTGAGTATGTCACATGCAAGATCCTCATTCTCCGTACAGTCTACAAGGTTACACAATTGTAAAATACTTTGTAAGAATGAGAATCCTGAAGTTTGCCTTGGACTAAAAAAGTTTTAAAACTCCGTTTTGAGGTTTTTTCCCAAGGGTTTTAGAAATAAAAGCATCTTGGTAAAGTGATTTTCACACACTGCACAGACACAAGCAGTGTTTCTCCCACTGCGAGAGGAGTATCAAAATACTCTTATCTAATATGTTATAGACAAAAGTGACCAAGGTCACAGGAGAATCTGTACTTTCCCACTGATTACAAGGAACGGGCCAGCTGCTTTGTGCCTCCTATGCAGCTGGAGCATGCAGTTGCCTGGTAACTTGTTCCGAGCTATTGCATCTTAATCACATATACATGGAGGAATACCAAGCTGACCGCTTAGGTTTATCAGCCAAAACAGTTTACAGCAACACAATAGTTTAGAGCAATTCAGGAAGTTTAACACTGAATTTAGGTATGCGCTTATATGGTTTGACGAACAGAACTTTTATAAATGAAAGGGAAACAACAGGTGACTTTAGAGCATACAAAAGGTATAGTCTACAAACCAAATATCAATTATTAGCAATGTTTCCCTGTTCAAAGGGCATCATGTAATGTCTCGGACTCAACAAGCATGAACTGACAGACTGTTATGATTTGAAAATTTTAAAAAAGTTCTAATAGTGTGCCCAAAACAGAGCTGTTTCAGTGTTCAGGCTAGACTCGTTGTCTCCAGTAAATACATATCTTAATTCTAACACAGGATAAAAACCGATTTATAAATTTCCTCTTGTAAAAATGAAACTGTTCCAATCACCCTGTTCACTCCTATTTAAGATATTAAATAGGGCAAATCAGAAGTAACTTGAACCAATCCCTCCCACCCAGCTATAAACCAGGACCATATACAGCCCTTGCAGACTACACAAGACCCTGTCTCATTCCAGCCATATCATTAGCACAAGCTGTGCAAACCCATGCAAATCAACAGGTTTTCCAGGCATAAAAGCAGACTCCAACAGCAGTTAAGCCACTTCTTACAACTGACAATGTCATACTTCCATCACTGATTATAGCACAAGAACAAAAGAGAATGGGTCTTTATTGTCCTTCATGAACTTGAGGGGCTGCAAGAAACCAGTGAAGTTACAAGCCTGGATTCTGTAATGTCGCTATCAGCATAATTTCCAGATCAAAGATCCGGCCTCCTGTTAAGATCATCAAACATAATTTTGAGTTCAGGGAACAGGTCATCACAACACTATGTTAGGTAGAGTATAAAACCTTATCATCAGATTCTCAGCTAGTTTAAGTCAATGTATTCTGTGTGTTCCGCTGAAGTCAATGAAACTAAACACACTATCATAGGAAAGAGATATTTCAGCACGCCTCAGACCTGGAAAACTATCTTGAAAAATGCCCGTAACTTTTAACACAAATTCTCTGCACTTCCCACGATCTCCCAACAGCGAACAGTAGTAAGACCCTAACAGTTACTTGCAACCTATTTCTTGCATAGCATTCATTTTTATTTTAATTTTAAAAGGGGCAACTAATAAATAAGATTTTTGCAGCTACTCACAAAAAATCAATAAGCAAAGACATTTGTTCCAAGACTTAAATTTCTTGTATAATTTAAAAAACTAGCAAAGCTCTGTAAAGTAAAATAGATACATTTACCTACTAATGTAGGAAACTACAGACAAACTTCAGGAAATGACCAAAGGTGCAGAGGATAGGCTAATGCCTATTAGCATTAGGTAGAAAAACAAGGTAGAAAAGGTAGAAATGCCTATTAGCATTAAGGTAGAAGAACAACAAGAACAACAACAAAAAACCCCCAGAAGTTCTACAGAAAAATGAGTGAGCAGCCCACAGCACTGGCAGACAACAGATTTTTTTATCCCCGCTTCCTCCACCCCTTCTTCTTATCCCCCCACCCCCGTTTTTTTTTAAAGGAAATAATTATTCTATTCTGAAACATATTGCCAGTGATGCAGTTGAAGCCAAAAGTTTAAATGAGTTCAGGAGAGAATTAACCGAATTCTAACACATGTGCCAACACAACTGCTATAAAAAGCATCTGCATCATGGTGAAATGCAAACAGCTACTCTGAGAACGACACATTATTATTCACTAAATTTGCCTTTTACCCTGTTGTATAGTTACTAATGTTGAAAAGAGTCACTGCTGTGCAAGAAACTAAAACTTACAGCGCTTTATGCTCGGAGAGAACTGTGGCCCATCAGCTCGTGGCTGTGAAGTCTTACAACTTAACACGTTGCATTTGCACACCAGCAAGTTCTGAGGTGGACTGCCGACTGTATTCAATAGTCACAGCTTATGTAGGAGGATATGATAAACTTTACTTATTTGCCTTTAACCGATGCTCCAAATATGTTAAAGTCGTTCTTAAAGCAGGTTACTGGTTTGATTACCCTTCATACAAAATCCTCCTTCAAATGGAGGTTTCTCTTCTCTTCTTTTCAGATTTAAGGCATGAACAGAAACCACACCTGCATCATCACTGAAATCAGTGCCTATTTTTCAATCAACTTTAGCAGCAGCATCAGAATTCGTCCTCAAGTACCGTTCATAAAGCAAATGCTTCATTCTTCAAAACTTTTTTTAGCAAAGGTTAGTAATGCTGTACCACAGACTCCCACGCCCAGTCACACATGTTCTTCCCGAGACTGTTACGCAGCTTAGTATTTTAAAAATCGCCATCCTAACTGCGTACCTGATACTACTGGTTCTCCCCTTTTTAAAGTCTGATGTTAAGGAAAAGCTGCAAGTCCTACAAAACCAGGCAGACTTGCTTGTTCATGCCAAAGAGAAAAAGGTTAAGCATTATTAAAAAATAAGACTATTGCCTACCTTTAAGTATCCATAAAGCTATCAACATGAACCGTATGGTGGCCTGTTAGCATCGCTATTTGAACACGGGCATGCAAAATGTCCTTCAGTTAAATTCCAAACTCTATGAATTAATTGGTGGGCAATTCCCCAAGGATAAAACCTCTATCAAAAGCCAACAGTAAGCCAGAAATCTCTTTCCGTTTCATAGGGTAAAAAAAAATACAGTGAATCCTGAAAAAAGAAATCGATATTAGACCGGGAACGCCTATATACTTATAGGGCAAGTAATAAAACATTTAGTGTTTTGATTTTATTTTTTTTTCTGTCATCACAATAGTTAGACAAACATGGAAACATTTGCAACAGCAATACTTGGGTCACTTTAAAATCTTGGTAACACTGAAATACAGGGCAGCGAAAGCTAATGATGTGGGGAGGGGACTTTAGGTCTTCTTATTTTCATACACATTCACACACACACACACACATATAGATATATACACACGCGCACTCCACAACTCCAAAGAGCTATCTTAACTATGTCTGCCAGTAAACGGAAATAGTAGGCAGAAAGGAACCATATCTATACTAAGACAGTTAGCTGTGTCGTAAAACTGAAGATCACTGCAACCAGTGCCATCTTAAAGAAGAAAAAACAACCAACAACAACAACAACCAAAAAACCTGAAAGGAACCATCACTGTGCATGTCATAAGCATGAAGTTATTTTAACCTGATGACTACTCTGCTCTATACTTTAAGCATCATGAAGTTTTTATGTATTTTTAAAGTCTAGGGTTATTATTTTAAATGGCCTACTTGTAGTGGCAGCCCAAGTAGCATTCTGGAGAACACCACAGTGCCCACAACTTCTACAGGTCAGTGCAGTCTGATCAAGCACTACATTTCTAGGGGAGGAAAACAAAAAACCACTACCGCTCATTTATTCAATTGAAAAGCTTATTACCTGTACCTTCCAAAGCAACAGGCTACAGGAACACTGAATGCAAAGTAAACCAGACCCATCTGGAATACTCTGACTCAGTCTCAGCTCCAAGTTACACATCTTTCATTTCGTATTTTAAGGGATTAACAGCATTTGGATGCACAGAAACCGTCTTTACAGTGAAGTCTGCAGACCTCCGAGTCAAAAGTTAAAATGTCTTCCTAAATTATAACAGTATTAGCACTTCCTCTGAAAGGAGTGAAAAAAACACAACCAGGGAAGGAGGAAGTGACACAACACCAAGGGTTTTTTTCCCAGAGATTACAAAATCCTGAGAGAACAAGATGCTTGTGCTATCAGAATAAAAATCCCCAAGGAAACAAAAGAGTTTACCTTTCCCTTGGAAAAGTTACTTTTGAGTCAAGATCTGCTCTTTTTCTCTCCCAACCATGAAATCTCTCTTCAGCTTAAGACTCTCTTCTACTGCAGTAGAAATTTAGTGCACATGCTGGAACCTGGACAGAATCTTATTTAAAAAAACAAACAATACAATAGTACTACAGTGGCTAGAAATCTTTTACATATTCTGATGAAAAGACTCAACTTATTTCTAGGAAATAAAGTGTTTGGGGCCAAAGCCAACAGATGATGTTCATGTAAGGTTAAATTTTTATTAATTTTTTTTTTTTTTTTTTTAAATTGATATATTGAAAAAAGCTGGAGAAGGAAGCGGGGACAGAAATGAAAAACCATTCAGGGAGTCAGTGGTATAGATTGTCACCATGCAATCTCAATATTGTAATTGCAGATCACATAGTCAGAACAAGCCAGTCAAAAGTAGCACACTCCCTGGGAGAGGGGGGGGAGTCTCTCCCCTTGTCTTTCAAGCCAAGACCCAACTAGCAGAAGGCAGCTTTTCTGTCAGATAAAGCAAGGCAAAAGGATCATGTACAGCAACTTCCTTGCAGCCTCTTGCTCCTGAGCACCCTTCTTCACCTCTTTCTCTCTTTCTTCTGGTGATGGGAAGGCAAAGCATGTTCTGTTCCTGTGAGCCCATACTGCTTGTCCCTATAGTCACAGCAGGCACCTGTGATTCCTCTCCGAAGACATTTACGCATAGAAATCAGTTGAGTGGTGTGTTACGGAAGCATAAGCTGCAGTGGACGTGATTTTGAATCAGTTAATTTTGTGCCCACCATGACAAAATAAAACCAGCAATTTCTTACTTTATAGAAATTCTCCTAAAGTAGTAGTTGCCCCCAACAGCTGTCAAGTTTTTTATCACAGGAGAACAAATGCAGCCAAAAGAACATTTTCTCTAAAAGGACCGCTCCGAACTACACAAGCAGGCAGGCACAGGCAGCTCCCGATTTAATAAAGCGTATGTACACAGCACCACTTAGTGGTGCAAGCGGAGTCACCGCTGACAGGAATGAGAAGCTTGAACACCAACCTTCCCTCCCCGGCCCCCTGGACACTGCAGCCTGATCTTGACAAATTGACCGCCTGGATAAAGAAAGCTATCTGGCAACTAAAAAGATCCATTGTACTTTTCTGCTCAGTACACCTAAAGATACAGATTTCACCCTCGAAATCTCGGCAGTTTCTTGAATACCACCAACACTCAGAACAGGTTTCAAATGGCAACGTGGCAGGACAAAGTAATAAATGCTTATCCTTAAGTCTGCTAACTTTCTAAACCTTTGCCTAGACCTTAAGGAAATGTAAAAACAAACAAACTACTGCAAAGTTCAATACGCAAGCCACGCAAAGTTAAGGCTATCAAGTAGGAACCTGATTACAAGTATAAATCATGCAACAGCTACTCTATGACATGGATGTCCTGAACAGATCATCCTCTACAGTGTAAGTCCAAGGTACAAACCCATCAGCACCTTCTTCCCTCTCTGTATCGCTGTGGTTACCTGCTCTGTGCCCAGAGCCAAAAAGAATCCCAACGTTGGAGTTACTGTTCCTTTTATGCCCACCCCCATACTTCTTTCCCGACGGAGAGGTGATGCACCTGATTTGAGGTGGAGTGCAGACAACCTTCTCATCTAGTGCTGGGCAGTTTATTTGTCCCATAAACAAACCCCAGGAAAGAGAATGCACGGTTGGACGGGTGCACTTGAGGTTTTGACCATGCGGTAGCACCGTTAACTGCTGAAAGAGCAGGACTCTCTGCCGCTCCGTGTCCATGTCACGACTGCCCTCACGTCCCCAGTCTGCACCCAGCTCCTCCAGGGTGTGCAGAGGGGCTTCCAGCCCTGGCTCAGCAGGCGTCCACATAAGATCCCCCAGCCAAGAGGGGGGTGTATGCTCACCTGCCACATCGATACCGTGGGTACATTAAAAGCCACCCCCCAACTCTTTCCCCAGGAGTGATTGGGGGAGGCTCTTCAGTCATCTGGCTGTAAACCCCCTCCCCCTCAGGGAGACCAACATCCAGGCATGCCTTGCTCTAACTCCCCAAATCCCCTGCCCTCCGAGGAATAAAAGGTGTCTGGGCCACTCCCCCGGCTCTAATCTGCAGATATGCCTGGCTTCCCAGAAGTAGGCTGAGAAAGCCAGCATTAAGGCAGTCCTTCCCACGCCCAGATCCACAAAATCCTCAGAGAAAAGAAGAAAAATAGCCACTTCACTGCAGCAGGAAGTAAATGGACTTGGGGGACACAGGAGGCCAGTTCTCCTGGGGTCAATGGAAAGGAGGGCTAGATGCAACGTATCTGAGGATTTTCCATGTGCACAGCTGAAACAGCCATGCCTCAAGCAGGGATGCGTCCCATTTATGGCAGTTCCTCGCCACTTCTCATCCCCAAAAGACAAACTCGGGCCTCTGCCTTCTCCGTGTGTAGCTCCCCACTCCCTTCAGCATGGAGCTGCGAGGCTCTGGGTTTGTGGAGAACCACAGGTGGGAAACCGAGGCTACTAATGGTGACCACAGAGAACAGACCAGCTCGGAGGGGGCGAGGAGGGCCGATGCACAATTTCTACGTTTGAATTTGTTGGGAACTTGGTGGGAGTCACAAGCTTGCAAGCCACAACCCACAAGCTTGCAAGGCACAACCCCAGCTATCCAGGACATGGGCTTCCCAAGATCACAAACCTCCGGGGACGGGGACAGGGACGGCGCCTGCGCCGGCGAGCGAACGCCGGGCTGCCCCAACGCGAAGCACGGCGCATGCGCCCGGGGGGCGCGTCCGCACGGCTGGTCGGGGAGCGGGCGCAGCGGGAAGCCCGCGGAAAACCACGCGAAACCGGCAACGCTCCCGAGTCTGACCTGGTCGGACTCCGGGGGCCGCGAGGACTACGCCGCGCCCGAGAGCCGCGCTGCTGCCCGGCCGCCGAGTCCGCGAAAAACTACAGCTCCCGGCATGCCCCGGGAGGCAGCCTGCCCTGCTGCCTGACCCCGAGGGGACGCCGCTTCCGTTCCCCCCCACCTCCCCACGCCGGCGCAGCGGCAGTTCCCGCCGAGCCCCCAGCGCCGCTCCGGGTAGCTCCGGCACGGCGCGGCCCCGCTGCCGCTCCGTGCGTGCAAGACGGACCCCGCCGTCCTCCTCGGGGCTTTCCCCGGGACCCGCCGGCCGACTGCGCAGCCCTGCCACGGGGCCCGGTGAGCCCCCACCCCCGCGCGCCCGTTCTCTCAGCCGCCCTGTCAGCGCCCCACCCCCCACCCCCACGCGCCCGTTCTCTCAGCCGCCCTGTCAGCGCCCCACCCCCCACCCCCGCGCGCACGTTCTCTCAGCCGCCCTGTGAGCCCCCAGGGCTCCCCCTCGGCCTCGGCACCCCCACCGCCCTCGGGCCACCCCCGCCTCCGACGTTCGTGCTCCGAGGGGCGCCCGGCCCCGCTCACCTTCTCCCTCGGGCCAGCCGCAGCCCGGTCACCGCTCAGCTCGGCTCTGCTCCGCTCCTGCCTGGGCTCCCGGCGGCCCCTCCCCCGGCAGCCCCTCCTCCCCCGGCGGCCCCCCCCTTGCCAGGGAGGGGGCGTCGCCATCAGCCTCTCACTGCCCGCACCTGCGGCTCCTCCAGCCCCGGCCCGCAGCTGTGGTACCGAAACCCGGAACCAAACCCCTCACCACCAAGGTGAAGTGAAGCCGCAGGCACTGCCTTGACTGAGTGACAGATGTCAAGAGTCATCTGATGTGGAAGAGGTGTTAACTGGGGTCAAAATACAGATTTTAATACCCATCTGATTTTAGTTCTAAGACTTGGCGATTGCCAGGTATCATCTTTTCGATTTCCCCAGGTCCACCCGCGAGCGAGGCCACAAGGGAGATTTCTTCCAGAGAGAGGATAGAGTTATTAAGTCTCAAGACCACGATTTGCTTTTCTCCTTCATGAAGAGGTGAGTGGGTCATATAGCATCACTAGTCACCCAAGCAGTTAAGCCTGAACTTTTCACCTGTCCTTTAATGCCGTCAACTCCAAGCTAAATTTTTCCCGTTATTAAGAGGGGACCAAAGATCATGTGAAGTATTATTATCCTTTCTACAAATACACCCCCATCTTAGAGCTTTAGCTACTAGAGAAGGTCTTGGGAGTTTGGGGTCAGAGGAGCTAGCTGCAAGTACAAACTTTCATACAGCTCTGTTTAGGATGTGTGATGTTTCTCTGGTTGTCTAAACCGGTCTAAATTTCCACAGGTGGTCCCAACTCTGGGTGGCTCTAACAAGGATCCTGGAACTCCAGTAAGTTCTAAACATCGGTTTATATTTTAAACATGATCCCAAGTTCCTTTTTGCACTTGTCTCTACAGTTTTGGCAGCTGACAGCCCCGAGGGGTGCTTGTACAAGTTTCTCCCGAAGGGCAAGTAAATTAATTCTTTTGTCCGTGAGGTGGATGGTTTGGTAACGTTATAATTCACAACGCTATAATTCCTTCTTTCAACTTTTAAAAAAATAATTGCCTTTTAAATCCATCCAATTTAATCTGCTAAAATGATTCTCGTTGTTCTACCTCTTTTCTCAAGTTTTGGTTAAATTCAATGTCAGTATTCTCCACGGAACTAGATTTTCATCTGACTTTGGAATCGGAAAGGCAGGCTGTTACCGAGGTTAAATTCTGTGTCTTTACAAAACTTTGAATCAGTTACAAAACTAGATTATTTTTTTTAATTCAAATTACAAAACCGGTTAATATCAAGATGAATAGCTCAAACAATAATTGTTTCATTTTGTTTATCTCATGTTTAGAACCCCTCAAAAAAAAACCACATACACCCTCTAAACACACAAAAAGATTATTGCCCTCGACAATATTCCTAATAGCAACCCCAACATTATAAACTTTACACAACTGTTTTCCCAAATAGATAACGTGAAACTTACTTATAGATTTTCCGTTTTAAAGGGACAGTTTCTTTAGACTTCCAGTTTCTTGTTGGGTGCTTTCTTTATTCTCGAATAATGAAGCCAAGGTTCTTCTCCCAGACCTTTACTGCTACAAGTGTTGTTAAAATGACTCGATACGGTCCTTTCCACTTCTCGGTGATTTTATATATATTCAGTCTCCTGGTCGGAAGGGATGCGCTGCTACGTCCAGTTCTAAGGGTCCAGCTGTGGAGACATACTGACAAAGTTCTTGAAAAGAATTGCTTAAAGAAATCATAACACCTTTTAAAAACATATCTCCAAAGGCACTCAAGATACTCAGAACACAGGACTCTTGATATGGTCTTTCATACAACATTTCCTAAAGACTTGGCTTTTCTTTCTCTTCTGGCTATACTCCGATTCTTAATAGAGCCACGGGTAACGCTTTAACCCATGTGAGGAGTGAGGTTTCCTGACAAATTTTACTCGACAGTTGCTTAAGGATATAGTTCATTCTCTCTCTCTCTCTCTCTGCCCACACACTTGCTTGTGGTCTATGTGGGGTGTGATAGTCTCAATCCATAGATAATACTTGGCTCAACTTGTCTCATAATCTTTGCTATAAAATGAGGGCCATTGTCAGATGACATTCTTACAGGCACCCCATATTTTGGTATTATCTCTTTGAGCAAGACTTTGACTACTTCCCTTGCTTTGTTGGTGCGACAAGGGAAAGCCTTGGGCCACCCAGTAAAGATATCAACTAAAACTAGGACATATCCTTATTTTCAAGGCAATTCTATAAAATCAATTTGCTAATATTCTTCTAAAAAATTCCCTTATTTAATAATCCCAAAGATGATCTTATTACTGGTTCAGGGATAAATTTACATATACATTTCATGTCCACTTATAATTGTTTAAACAATCTTTGTCATATTTCGCTTTCTGTTTCCCAGTATACTCTGTGATGTTCAATGGGGCATTTTCTCTTATTATTGTGGGTGGGACTATTATTCGACCTGTCGGTGTTACAGCCTATCCTGTTTCATTTTGTTAGCCTGCAATCTAATAATTAATTCTTCATCTTTTTCATTATAATTTGGAGTTTCTTTAGGCAATTTTATACCTTTCTCTGGAACTAGTGCTAGGATGCCTTTTTCTGCAGCCTCTTCAGCAGCTTTATCAGCCAGTCGGTTACCTGCGCTAGGACCGGTCTTACCTAACGGATGTGCTTTACAGTGCATCATCGTGACTGCTGTTGGTTTTTGAATGCTTTCTAACAATTTCAGTATTTGTTCTGCGTGCTGAACGGCGGTTCCTGGTGCAGATAACAGTCCTCTTTCTCCCCGTATCGCTCCATGCGCACGTACCACTCCAAAAGCATACTTTGAGTCTGTCCAAGTGTTGACTCGCTTTCCTTGACTTAGTTCCAGAGCTCGAGTAAGAGCTATCAATTCAGCCTTTTGGGCAGAGATCATCGAAGGCAAAGTTGGCAACGCAAGTACCTCCTCAGTAGTTATTGTCTATCTCGATAAAACGTTTTCCTTCACAGATGGAACCGCTTCCGTCGGCATATAGTTCCCAATCTGTTTCTTCTAGTGGCACATCTCAGAGATCCAGTCAGCTGGAGTAAACTCTTTCGATTGCCTGCAAGCAGTCACGTTCCAGTTCTCCTTTAACTCGGTCAGTTGTTGAAAACGCAACAGGGTTAACGGCGGTAGTAGTTTTTAGGTAAACATCATCTTGTTCCAGCAACAACACCACTTGGTATTTCAGCATTCTGCTAGGGGATAACCAGTGCCCCCCTTTCCGTTTTAGCACAACAGTTATCATATGGGAAACGTACAGTAATCCTTTCTCCTCAGGCGAACTTACGAGCTTCCTGGATCAGTAGCACAGTTGCAGCGACGGCTCTCGGACGACCAGAGCATCCCAGACTCACGTTATCCAATCGCTTCGAGAAGTAGGCCACAGCTCGCCCACTTGGCCCTAAATATTGGGCCAGGATACCCAGAGCTCTACCTCTTCTTTCACGAGCAGAAAGTTCAAGTGTCTCTTGTGAGATCTGGCAGACGCTAGGGCTGGCACCCCTGTTACAGCCTGTTTCAATTCTTGGAAGGTAGCTTTCTCGGCATCGGTCCAATCCGTCGTTTGAGGTTTTGAGCTGCTCCTATAAAGGTCAGGCCAGCAAGCCACAATTTATAATCTACAGGTGACACCACTCGACCATTCCCGGAAATGCTTGTCATTCATTTTTTTAGTCTTAGGTTCGGGGAGACGACACATTGCCTCTTTTCTCTCAGTTCCCAATTGTCTCTGTCCTTTTAGGATTTTAAAACTCAAATTTAAGTTTCTTCTTTCTGGGTTATTTGGGTTTTTTTCTTTTGACACTCGATATCTACTGATTCCCAAAAAGTTCAAAAAGTTAAGAGTTGACTTTGTGCGTTGTTCTTCCGTCTCAGCTACCATTAACAGATCGTCCATATATTTCAGCAAGATTTCTTGATTATTTTCTTTCTTCCAAATCTCTAATTCTCGTGCTAATTGATTTCCAAAAATGGTAAGACTATTCTTAAAGCCTTGAGGCAAGACTGTCCACGTATATCGTGTTTTTCTCCCAGTCTCAGGATTTTCCCATTCCAAAGCAAAAACCTCGTGACTATTGGGATCCAAGGGAATACAGAAAAAGGCATCTTTTCGGTCCAACACTGTGAACCATTCTCATTTCTCCGTTAGGGTTGTTAACAAAGTATAAGGATTTGCTACGACCGGATGAATACCTTGTACTATTTGATTTATTGCTCTGAGGAGGTCTTGAACTAATCTATCATCTTTTTCATCAGCCTTTTAAAAGGCAAGATCGGGGTGTTATATCTGGATTCACATTCTATTAACAATTTGTATCTTAAAAATTTTTGTATTACCATTACTAACTCTTTCCGACTTTCCGGTTTTAGGGGGTATTGTTTCATTCTTACCGGATTCGATCCTGGCTTTAAATCAACTCTCACAGGTTCTGCTTTTTGGATTTACCGGGAACTTCCCAGTCCAGACGATTGGAATGACAGCATTACACTTGGACCGGTATAATCTGCTTTCGGTAAACATCCTGTTAACAACAAAGCCGCTGCTTCGATACGTTTAGTTTCTGGAATTAAAATTTTAAGCTCTCCATTTTTAAATTTAATTTCTGCCTCTAAGTTCCCAAATAGACCTCTCCTTAACAGGAGTTTAGGAGAATTTGGCACATACAAAAACTGCCGAGTGACCCATTGCTTTCCTAATTTCATTGTTAAAGATTTAAAGAAGGGTCTAGTTTCTCGTTCGCTTGTTGCACCAACACCACCAATTTCTTCAAAACTTAACTCTCCCTCTGAGGTATTTAAAACTGAAAAGGTGACTCTAGTGTCAACTCAAATTCAATTTTCTGTTCTCCCAGTTTAGCTGTAACCAGAGGTTCTGCTGGGAGACTCCCCTCCGGTCCCCGTCCGATACGTTCACTTAAAAAGAACAAATCTACATATGGCACTTTATTCCATTTACTCTCTCTCCTACAAAACAACAGTAATTGCAATATAGTATTGTAACTCAAAGTTCTGTTTGTTTACCATTTTTCCTGCAGTTCACCCCAACGTGCCAATAAACATCCCAGCGGTGATGTTTCTGGTAACTTTTCATCAGCAGTTCTATTTCCTGCACTCTTATTCTTAAACAATTTTGCTAATGCCATTATACTTATATACATTCAAATACCAAATACCAAACAAATGCAAACGACAGCTGTCCCAAATAATACACAAAGTCCAACCCAGCAATAGCTTTCGCTTATGACTTACGGGCAGACGCCTAGGCTTCCACTGCAGACGGCTACCCTCCAAGCCCCAACCCTGGGAAGCTTTCGCCGCGCCTCGCGGGCAGGCTTTCCAAACAAATTCCAAAGAAGCAGCGCCTTACCTTTTTTCCAGGGAACGCTGCGAGGAGCTTTGCGTGTCGAGGGTGACGGTTCTCCCCGAGAATACCTCGGTGCCGGCCGGAGCTCGATCGACACGCCATCTCGTCCAGTCTCACTCGCAAGGTCCCATCTGGGTCGCCAAAACCGTTACCGAAATCCAGAATAAAACTCCTTAACGCCAACGTGAAGTTAAGAAGCAGGCACTTTGTTTATCGCAGCGCTGGGGACACGGGGGATCGCTCCTCCAAAGGCGTGTCCCACTTAGTATCAAAATCCATCAGTTTTTACAGGCTTTTCCCGTCAGGTCATTGTTACCTAAGCTCCTTCCGTAAAAACGCATACTATGCTCGTTCTTAAATTTAACCGTTGTAACGATCGGTCCTGTGATTATATAACCTTATCAATATTCTTATTTAAAAACAATCATTAGTCAGTGACACTTGGCTCTGCTGACTGGCATCGTCGATACTCAAATCGAGATGGGAAGGGTAAGGGGGTTTCCAAGCAGCAAACTGGTGTCCACGACGGTTTCCTTAGTTTCCTGAAACAGAACGTAGGAAAACCAGTAACTTCCTGGTGAGGTTTCTAGGGTTAGCTGTTTCAAACTTTAACAATATTACGGTTCCTAACGTCACGCATAACACAGCTCCTAAAGTTTCTATGGCTACGTTTCAAACTTAACAATCCTATACGTTACGCTTCACAATTTTACTTCTTAATCAAACCTAACTCTTCTATGTGATTAAATGTTGATTTCTTTACCAGAACATTTGCAACAGCTGGAGCCCAGCAGGAACAGGGGGGGCACGGCCCGACCCCCCCCAGCGCCTCACCTCCTCCTCCTCCCCTGGGCTCCCTCACAGCCCCTCGCCCCGTGCAGAGGGAGCGCAAACGCAGCCCGGAGGGCAAAGGGGCCGGCCGGCCAGCGTCTATTCAGTCAGTCGCGCGCCTATCGAGTCCTGCCAGCGAGTCTGCTCCGGGGCTCGGGGCGCCCCCCGGCGCTCCCCCTGCCCCTCGGACACCTCTGATAGCACATTTCCATACGTTCTGTATGGCACGTCGAAATATTTGGGTGGTTTTAATACTTTGTACCAGCTGTGGTTTGCTGCTAGGTGACTGTAAAAGTGAGATTTGGTAAATAATGGTTAGAAATCTTATACTAACGCTACAACTGAAACAACAGACAAGAGTATAGCCGAGCAATTAACTAGCAGAGGTAGGTACTCCTAAGTTTTGCAGTTCTTTGCTCTTATGACTAGATGTTCCCCTGTAAGCTAAATGGGAACAATGCTGAAACTGACCACATGCGATTGAAACTGCGTTAAGCTTCAAGATCAAAGAACAAGGACAAGAATAAAGACTTCGAGGACAGCCAGCAAGAACTTCAAATGGGTCGGTGGTCGCAAAAGCAGCCCTTCGTCTCAAATGGATCCTTCATTGCACGTGATCGGATGTAGGCAGTGCTATGATAATCGGTTGCCATCGTTTTTATGTATATGTATACTCATCTGATTAATAAGCAATTAGTTATTCTATATAACCTGTTTGTGCTAAAGCTGTGGCACGCACACTAGGTGGAACTATCCCCCGTGCATCCAGCGCTGCAATGAAGAACGCCTGCTTTCTAAAACTCCAAAATGAGTCTTAGGGAGTTTCGTCGACCGGCTTTTCAGTATCAGAGGTACAAGGGAGGAAAGGAAAAAAAAAAAAGCAAAAAAAAAAGCAGGGGTGTGGGAAAGAGAGGGGACCAGGGGACGGAGGGGGCAGGGAGGGACCACAACACCGAAGAGGGGAGACGGGGCCCCGAGGGCCCGGGGCTCACCGCAGCTCTTGTTCTTGGCGCTGCCAAGAGACTTTGCCAGTTCAGCCGCTTCTTTCTCCTTTTCTCCTCCCTTCCTCTTCTGTAACTCCAGTCGCTTGGCTGTCCTCCGCATAACGGAACACGCGAGCCCCTCGCAGCTCTTGCGAGATGAGGCCTCCTAGACACGTAGCCTCGCTCGCTCGCTCACTACGTGGCCGTACCGCGCTGCTGGTCACGCATACAGACCCTGGCGGTCTGACCTGCTGTGGACTACGAGGAGGGATCCTCCCACACCCACAGAGGCAGGGTCCCTCTGGCCTGCAGCGGGAGGCAGCTGCCAGCCAGATGGCCTTCCGTTTCTTCTTCTTTACCTTTCTGTGGCCTCTCCAGCTTCAGCAGCTCCCGTCCACAGCCAGTAAGCGCTCCGCCTGTCCCTCTGCGCCGCGAGGAGAGGGAGGCCTGGCAGAGACAGGCCACGCGAGCCTGAGGCTGCTGCAGTCAGCGGCATCCCCGGGGACGAACGGACAACCGCACTCACGGCGTGGCCTCTGGCAGAGGGAAAGAGGCAGCAGCGACCGTTATTACCGCAGCTCCACCCTGGCCGGAGCCCCTCCGTCCGCAGGGGCTTCCGCGGACGGACGCCGCTCCTTCCCCGCGCCGCTGCTAACGGCACCCGCCTTAAGGGAGACTCGAGAACACCGGAGGGCCAGCTTGCCGCCCTCACGACAGGGCTCGGGGGCTGCCTGCGGCTGCAGCACAGGCTTCAGGGGAGGGGCTGCAGCTGGGGGCAGCCGCAGGGGCCGAGCGGGGCTGGGGAAAGGCGGCGGGGGAGCTCCGGCGACTCGGGGAGGCGCCCGCTGGCCGCGCCTGGGGGGTGCCCGCCTCCGTCCCCTCTTCCCTTCTGTCGGCTCTCGGGGACCTGCCCGGCGCTGCCCTGGCCCGGCTCGCCTCCGGCGGACCGGGAGCCTGCCGCGGCGGCCGCTTCGCAGCTTCCCGTCCCGCCGGCCCCGGGCGGCCAGCGGGCAGGAGGCACCCGCTGCCGGAGGGGATCGCTCGCCTCACCCGCGGTCCCGGCGTTCGCCCGCTGCCGCCGACACCCGCGCCCTGCGCGCCGCCACGCTGCTCCCGGGGACCGCGCATGCGCGCCGGCCGTACGACGGCGCGCCGGAGGGCTCCGAGCCGGCGCGCGAACGCCGGGCTGCAGTACCGCACGTTGCCCACAAGGCGGCACCAGCGGCGGCGGCGGAGCTGCTGCTGCGCACCTGTGCGGTGCCGGCGCTGCACGTTCGGCGCTTTGCGCGCGGAGTGCCCGCCGACACCGCGCCCGCGGGGCGACAGCGGCGTTTCCTTACCGGGAGGAAGGAAGCAACGAGCGCGGCGGCACTTTCCCCCGGGGCCGTACTGCCGGTACCGTCGGACGGCACGTGCAGGACCGGGGCAGCCCCGCGCACTCGCAGCCTCCGAGCTGCAGTACCGAACATTGGCCGCGGGGTGGCAGCGGCGAGGGCTTGGCAGAACGCGCCAGCGCGCATGCGCGGCACCCGAGCTACAGTACCGGACTTTGGTCGTTAGGTGGCGAATGAGAGCGCTGGCGCAAGGGGACGCCACCGCGCATGCGCGGCACCCGAGCTGCTGCACCGTGGTTTGGTAGCCAGGCAACAGGCGGAGAGCCGTAAACCGCGCCTCCGCGCATGCGCAATTTGCCGACGCGTCCTGTCGCGCTTTGGTTGCCTGGCAACAGCAGCGAGCGCCGTAAACGTCGCAGAGCGCGTGCGCGGATGCCAGGCGGCCGCAACGTGTTCTGGTTGGTTGCTAGGCAACAGCAAGAGCGCCGTAAAAGGCGCAGCGCGCATGCGTTCTGGTTGCTAGGGGACAGCAAGAGCGCCGTAAACCGCGATCCCGCGCATGCGCAGTTACGGAGGCGCCGTGTCGCGCTTTGGTTGCCAGGCAACAGCGGCGAGGGCCGTACAAGGCCCAGAGCGCATGGGCGGATGCCAGGAGGCCGTAATGTGCTTTAGTCGCCAGGCAACAGCGGCTAGCAACGTCAATGTGCCACTGCGCATGCCCACCAGCAGGAGCCCACCGATTCACGCCACCGCGCATGCGCGCCTCCCCAACGCCAGTTCCCACCTTCGCTCACCGGGCAGCAGAATCCGCATCCCCGCAACGATCCTCTTCTGATCGTCAGCTGCATGAGGGGCGACTGACAGCTCAGCCCAGTAGAGACCAGCTGCAGGCGGCAACTCCTTACTGGGGGCACAGGGCTGACGTCGCCCTGCCCTCTCCCCACTCGCAGCCCGGGCACTCCTCTTCATCACCTCCCTTCCAAAAAGCACCCGAGCGGCTGGAGCGTTCACAGCAGTCAAGTGCAAGGAACAGACAATTCGGGCGGCCGCTTCTGTCCCTGCCCCCCCACCCCGTTATCTAGAGAGGAGAAGCAGCACAGGGAACCTGCAAATGGGGGGGGGGGCAAGGGGGGTGTCCCCTGGAGCAAGCCCCAGGGACTGCTCTATCCCTCTGCATGGGGCATCAGGGTTGCGGGAGCGACAGCAGCCAATCAGCAGACGCTGGCGAGAGATTTACAACAAAAAATAACGCCTGGTTCAGGTGACAGCCTGAAGGCAGGCCACAAGAGACCCAAAGCTGCTTCGTGCCAGAGGGGCAGCTCTGTTCGGCAGGAAAGGCAGCGGCCCAGCGCACCAGATGCGAGCGGCCCACCTGCAAGCCAGCGATACCCCGGCGACCCTGGGGCTCGGTCGGGGTGGGCACCTCCGTGCTATCAGAACGCGGCTCTCCTAATCCTGCACGCACGCAAGGCTCCTTGCGGGGGGCTTGTCTCTTATCGAAGAGACGCTGCACGGTGTTACGTACCGCCCTGCCCTCCGGCGTTCAAAGTAATCAGACGTTGAGGCAGGGAAAGCAGAGAGGCCTGTCGGGATATTAGATGTCCTCAGCAGAGGACCACAGAGCCCTCGAGGTTCCATCTTTGCTCCCTACAGGAGCGTGGCTCCGCACTCCTTGCCGCTCCTGCCAGCAAGCGTCACAACTGCCCTTTGCCGCCTGCAACACGGCCCCAGTACTGCCGCTTACAGAGCGAGAGGCGCTCGCTATAAAGCGGCGATGAAGAACAAGGACGGCCCGTCGAGATGGCAGGAGGAACACAGAGAGCCTCCAGCATTAGCCAGGCAGGGTTTGCAACTCACCTCGTGTCCTGGTTTAACGCCAGCCGGCAACGAAGGCCCACGCGACCACTCACTCGCTCCCCCGCCCCCAGCGGGACGGGGAGACAATCGGAAGGGCAAAAGAAAAATAGCCCTTCCTGTTTCAACATTTAGGTCCACTTTTTCTCATTTGCAAAGCAGATCCGCTGCCTTGGGAGACTGACCAGAATTACCTGGAACAAACATTCTTTTTGCCTAGGATCTGTTTGTTAGTTGAGAAAACAGTCACTACGTCCCTGTGATAATATGACACGATTTCATCACTACATTTCTGTCTCAAGGGGCCCAGCTCTATTTTATTTTCCAGTAACACGGTATCTATCCAATTCCGGTCTCTGACTTAAGAGATGAGCAACATGCAATTTCTTCAATGTCTACTTATCACGTGAGGAAGTCAACAAACCTCTTTTCACAGTTACAAGCACTTTTCAAAGATGTGACAGTTCCCTCCGGTCATCAGCTGACCCTGAACAAGTTGGAAAATATAAAAGGATCAATAAATGTGAGAAAGACCTTTGGTATGAGGGAACCCAGACAAACTGGTGCAGCAGCTTTCTTCCCTATTGATTGGAAGAGAATGCTGTTTGGCTGCTGCTTCTACGGATAATCCACAAATTATTTGCTATTCTTCTTAGCCAAAGGGCTAAGGCAGTGCCATCAGCAACTTCATAACATACCCTGAAACAAGAAGCAGATATTACAGCTCCAAGTCTGAGGAAACAGCATCAATGATTAAGACAGCTCTAACATGGAAGGCCTGGTAAGTGGCAGTGGTATAAGGCACTAGCAATTTATCAGGGCTCTCTTTCAAATGCTGGCATTTTCTGTGACTTGGATTTTGCCTATTGTTATGAGATCACTACATCACCTAACACACAAGTGTAGCTTTGTTAACTTTCAAAGAAAAGCTGCTAGACAATATACAACACAAAGTTAAGACAAGCGAGGGAAGTACACAGGGATTTCACAGGCAATCTGGAATCGGGCACCTGACTTGAATTCCTGGCTTTGAAAACCTCTCTCCAAATGACTTACCATCCTTTCACTAAGATCCAGCAGCAGTTCTCTCCTGTGCCTCATGCTCTTCTTTAGTCAGCCAAAGCCCACGGAGCTGCACTGCAAGCTTGAAGACCAGGGTGCCAGCTTCGTGTCCTATTTCTGTCACCTAGTTTTTACGTACCGTTTCTTGCTAATCAAAAGGCCCAGTGATTCCTCCTCACACATCACACTTGAGTTAGTACGTCCAAGCATTATTTCTGCAGCGCTACATTTGCACGGATTAGCTGCTGAACCCTCCAGATGATGTACTGCTTTTCAAGAAGGGTGTAGTATAACTGGCGAGGGTCTACAGTAAGTCCAAGAGGGTGCTCAACGATGTACAGAAGTCTGACTTCAAAGTATAAATTGAAAAACAGCTGCTTAACCTGGAAAGGGCAATACTGAAGAGAAATAACAATGTTTAAACTCTAAAAGGTAGCTATAAGGAAGAACTTTTGTGTGCATCCACTGCACACAGTTACACGGAATCATGGGGCTTAAATTACAACCTGAAAAACTTAGGGTATGTGGCAATCTTTGCAACAGTAGTAACAATTACAGGAAATGTTTAAGAATAAATTAGGCAAGCATTTGTCAAGAATGGTACAGAAAGTTGATCATTCACCTCTAGAATGAGAGCAACACTAGACTATCTTCAAAGGTTCTTCTTTCCCCACTGCTGTCCCTCTCTGTATTTCTACCCTCATCCAATACAAGCATCATCCCCAGCTGTGCACTTACAATTATATCTGCATATGCACATGTCTAGAGATGCACATTTATTTCTTCGTTACACACAGCTGAAGGAGAGTACTCATAGGCAAGCCAATTTACATAAACAGCTTTTGAAAGTAAAACACCTCAGCTTCTTGCAAAATGTCAGCCCAACAGAACACCGGGAGCGGTATGTAAATCCTTATTCCAAAACTGCATTCTCTTAAATCTTATGAAAACCATTTCTAACGTAAAGCCTGACCTGACTGGTCTATTTTCTGACACTCCCCTTCTCTGTCATCAAGGTACTTATTAGATAGTAAAACAACTGACGGGGCAAACACCATAACTAGCACAATAGCTGACTTCCGTAGCAGTTGCATATCATGTCTGAAGAAATGTGAGTTTAGTAGGTGTATAGGTAGATACACATTCAGAAATGCACAAGAACTGAAAGGAGTAATCTGTAACTGGTAGACTAAGAACACTGCAATAGCATGCAATGTAAATCAACATGCACCTATAGGGAAGGGAAGTACAGAAACATTCTTCTGGATTAAAAAAAAAAATAAAAAAAATACGCAGCAATGGTAGGAAAAGGTACTTGGAACGTGCCACTTTCTATCCACTGAAACAATGTCTGCAACAACAGTAAGAACACTGGCAAACTACCTTCTCTGTTCCACAGGGCCTTGAAACCCATACGCATTGTCTGTTGCCAGTTGCCATTAGGAAACAAAGGCACTGCGATCAGTAGAAGTGTGTAGAACACCAAAAATGAAACTTTTGAGTATGTCACATGCAAGATCCTCATTCTCCGTACAGTCTACAAGGTTACACAATTGTAAAATACTTTGTAAGAATGAGAATCCTGACGTTTGCCTTGGATTAAAAAAGTTTTTAAATTCCGCTTTGTTTTGAGTTTTTTTTCCCCCAAGGGCTTTAGAAATAAAAGCATCTTGGTAAAGTGATTTTCACACACTGCACAGACACAAGCAGTGTTTCTCCCACTGCGAGAGGAGTATCAAAATACGCTTATCTAATATGTTAGACAAGAGTGACCGAGGTCACAGGAGAATCTGTACTTTCCCACTGATTACAAGGAACGGGCCAGCTGCTTTGTGCCTCCTATGCAGCTGGAGCATGCAGTTGCCTGGTAACTTGTTCCAAGCTATTGCATCTTAATCACATATACATGGAGGAATACCAAGCTGACCGCTTAGGTTTATCAGCCAAAACAGTTTACAGCAACGCAATAGTTTAGAGCAATTCAGGAAGTTTAACACTGAATTTAGGTATGTGCTTATATGGTTTGATGAACAGAGCTTCTATAAATGAAAGGGAAACAACAGAAGTTATTTACACGTGATTTCAGAACATACAAAAGGTATAGTCTACAAACCAAATATCAATTATTAGCAATATTTACCTGTTCAAAGGGCATCATGTAATGTCTCAGACTCAACAAGGATAAACTGACAGACTGTTATGATTTGAAAATTTTAAAAAAGTTCCAATAGTGTGCCCAAAATAGAGCTGTTTCAGTGTTCAGGCTAGACTCCTTGTCTCCAGTAAATACCTATCTTAATTCTAACACAGGGTAAAAACTGATTTATAAATTTCCTCTTGTAAAAATGAAACCGTTCCAATCACCCTGTTCACTCCTATTTAAGATATTAAATAGGGCAAATCAGAAGTAACTTGAACCAATCCCTCCCACCCAGCTATAAACCAGGACCATATACAGCCCTTGCAGACTACACAAGACCCTGTCTCATTCCAGCCATATCATTAGCACAAGCTGTGCAAACCCATGCAAATCAACAGGTTTTCCAGGCATAAAAGCAGACTCCAACAGCAGTTAAGCCACTTCTTACAACTGACAATGTCATACTTCCATCACTGATTATAGCACAAGAACAAAAGAGAATGGGTCTTTATTGTCCTTCATGAACTTGAGGGGCTGCAAGAAACCAGTGAAGTTACAAGCCTGGATTCTGTAATGTCGCTATCAGCATAATTTTCAGATCAAAGATCCGGCCTCCTGTTACGATCATCAAACATAATTTTGAGTTCAGGGGACAGGTCATCACAACACTATGTTAGGTAGAGTATAAAACCTTATCATCAGATTCTCAGCTAGTTTAAGTCAATGTATTCTGTGTGTTCCGCTGAAGTCAATGAAACTAAACACACTATCATAGGAAAAAGATATTTCAGCACGCCTCAGACCTGGAAAACTATCTTGAAAAATGCCCATAACTGTTAACACAAATTCTCTGCACTTCCCACGATCTCCCAACAGCGAGCAGTAGTAAGACCCTAACAGTTACTTGCAACCTATTTCTTGCATAGCATTCATTTTTATTTTAATTTTAAAAGGGGCAACTAATACATAAGATTTTTGCAGCTACTCACAAAAATCAATAAGCAAAGACATTTGTTCCAAGACTTAAATTTCTTGTATAATTTAAAAAACTAGCAAAACTCTGTAAAGTAAAATAGATACATTTACCTACTAATGTAGGAAACTACAGACAAACTTCAGGAAATGACCAAAGGTGCAGAGGATAGGCTAATAGAATAAGGTAGAAAAACAACAACAACAAAAAAAACCCCAGGAGTTCTACAGAAAAATGAGTGAGCAGCCCACAGCACTGGCAGACAACAGATTTTTTTATACCCACTTCCTCCACCCCTTCTTCTTCTCCCAGCCCCCCCTCCCCCTTTTTTTTTTTTAAAGGAAAAAATTTTTCTCTTGTGAAACTTATTGTCAGTGATGCAGTTGAAGCCAAATGTTTAAATGAGTTCAGGAGAGGATTAACCGAATTCTAAGACATGTGCCAACACAACTGCTATAGAAAGCATCTGCATCACGGTGAAATGCAAACAGCTACTCTGAGAACGACACATTATTATTCACTAAATTTGCCTTTTACCCTGTTGTATAGTTACTAATGTTGAAAAGAGTCACTGCTGTGCAAGAAACTAAAACTTACAGCGCTTTATGCTCGGAGAGAATTGTGGCCCATCAGCTCGTGGCTGTGAAGTCTTACAACTTAACACGTTTCAGCTGCACACAAACAAGTTCTGAGGTGGACTGCTGACTGTATTCAATAGTCACAGCTTATGTAGGAGGATATGATAAACTTGACTTATTTGCCTTTAACCGATGCTCCAAATATCTTAAAGTCATTCTTAAAGCAGGTTACTGGTTTGATTACCCTTCATACAAAATCCTCCTTCAAATGCAGGTTTCTCTTCAGGTTTAAGGCATGAACAGAAATCACACCTGCATCATCACTGAAATCAGTGCCTATTTTTCAATAAACTTTAGCAGCAGCATCAGAATTTGTCCTCAAGTACCGTTCATAAAGCAAATGCTTCATTCTTCAAAACTTTTTTTAGCAAAGGTTAGTAATGCTGTACCACAGACTCCCACGCCCAGTCACACATGTTCTTCCCGAGACTGTTACGCAGCTTCGTATTTTAAAAATCACCATCCTCACTGTGTACCTGATACCGGTTCTCCCCTTTTTAAAGTCTGATGTTAAGGAAAAGCTGCAAGTCCTACAAAACCAGGCAGACTTGCTTGTTCTTGCCAAAGAGAAAAAGGTTAAGCATTATTAAAAAATAAGACTATTGCCTACCTCTAAGTATCCATAAAGCTATCAACACGAACCGTATGGTGGCTTGTTAGCATCGATACTTGTACACGGGCATGCAAAATGTCCTTCAGTTAAATTCCAAACTCGATGAAGTAATTGGTGGGCAATTCCCCAAGGATAAAACGTCTATCAAAAGCCAACAGTAAGCCAGAAATCACTTTCCGTTTCATAGGGTAAAAAAAAATACAGTGAATCCTGAAAAAAGAAATCGATATTAGACCGGGAACGCCTATATAGTTATAGGGCAAGTAATAAAACATTTAGTGTTTTGATTTTTTTTTTTATTTATTTATGTCATCACAATAGTTAGACAAACATGGAAACAGTTGCAACAGCGATACTTGGGTCACTTTAAAATCTTGGTAACACTGAAATACAGGGCAGCAAAAACTAATGATGTGGGGAGGGGACTTTAGGTCTTCTTATTTTCATACACATTCACACACACACACACTCCACAACTCCAAAGAGCTATCTTAACTATGTCTGCCAGTAAACGGAAATAGTAGGCAGAAAGGAACCATATCTATACTAAGACAGTTAGCTGTGTCGTAAAACTGAAGATCACTGCAACCAGTGCCATCTTAAAGAAGAAAAAAACCCAACAACAACAACAACCAAAAATCCTGAAAGGAACCACCACTGTGCATGTCATAAGCATGAAGTTATTTTAACCTGATGACTACTCCGCCCTATACTTTAAGCATCATGAAGTTTTTATGTATTTTTAAAGTCTAAGGTTATTATTTTAAATGGCCTACTTGTAGTGGCAGCCCAAGTAGCATTCTGGAGAACACCACAGTGCCCACAACTTCTACAGGTCAGTGCAGTCTGATCAAGCACTACATTTCTAGGGGAGGAAAACAAAAAACCACTACCGCTCATTTATTCAATTGAAAAGCTTATTACCTGCACCTTCCAAAGCAACAGGCTACAGGAACACTGAATGCAAAGTAAACCAGACCCATCTGGAATACTCTGACTCAGCCTCAGCTCCAAGTTACACATCTTTCATTTCGTATTTGAAGGGATTAACAGCATTTGGATGCACAGAAACTGTCTTTACCGTGATGTCTGCGGACCTCCGAGTCAAGAGTTAAAAATGTCTTCCTAAATTATAACAGTATTAGCAGTTCCTCTGAAAGGAGTGGAAAAAAAAACCACAACCAGGGAAGGAGGAAAGTGACACAAAACCAAGGTTTTTTTCCAGAGATAACAAAATCCTGAGAGAACAAGATGCTTGTGCTATCAGAATAAAAATCCCCAAAGAAACAAAAGAGTTTACCTTTCCCTTGGAAAAGTTACCTTCGAGTCAAGATCTGCTCTTTTTCTCTCCCAAGCATGAAATCTCTCTTCAGCTTAAGACTGTCATCTACTGCAGTAGAAATTCAGTGCACACACTGGAACGTGGATAGAAACTTATTTAAAAAAAAAACAAACAATACAATAGTATTACAGTGGCTAGAAATCTTTTACATATTCTGATGAAAAGACTCAACTTATTTCTAGGAAATAAAGTGTTTGGGGCCAAAGCCAACAGATGATGTTCAGGTAAGGTAAAAAAATTTTTTTTTTTTTTTTTTTTAAATTGATATATTGAAAAAAGCTGGAGAAGGAAGCGGGGACAGAAATGAAAAACCATTCAGGGAGTCAGTGGTATAGATTGTCACCATGCAACCTAAATATTGTAATTGCAGATCACATAGTCAGAACAAGCCAGTCAAAAGTAGCACACTCCCTGGGAGAGGGGCGGGAGTCTCTTCCCCCTTGTATTTCAAGCCAAGACCCAACTAGCAGAAGGCAGCTTTTCTGTCAGATAAAGCAAGGCAAAAGGATCACGTACAGCAACTTCCTTGCAGCCTCTTGCTCCTGAGCACCCTTCTTCACCTCTTTCTTTCTTTCTGTCTTTCTTCTGGTGATGGGAAGGCAAAGCATGTTCTGCTCCTGTGAGCCCATACGGCTTGTCCCTATAGTCACAGCAGGCACCTGTGATTCCTCTCCGAAGACATTTACGCATAGAAATCAGTTGAGTGGTGTGTTACGGAAGCATAAGCTGCAGTGGACGTGATTTTGAATCAGTTATTGTTTTGCCCATCATGATAAAATAAAACCGGCAATTTCTTACTTTATAGAAATCCTCCTAAAGTAGTAGTTGCCCCCAACAGCTGTCAAGTTTTTGTATCACAGGAGAACAAATGCAGCCAAAAGAACATTTTCTCTAAAAGGACCGCTCCGAACTACACAAGCAGGCAGGCACAGGCAGCTCCCAATTTAGTTAAGCGTACGTACACAGCACCACTTAGTGGTGCAAGCGGAGTCACCGCTGACAGGAATGAGAAGCTTGAACACCAATCTTCCCGCCGCGGCCCCCTGGACATGAACGATGTCTGGTCTGTCTGTCCTCACTCGCAAAATACCACTACAATGCCTTTACTACAAGAGAGTACATCTGCCAAGCAAAACAAGTCCAAGAGTGCTGAACCTCAAGGCCAGCAGAACCAACGGCTGCTGAGCATAAAACAGATGCATCCACTCTGAAGAGCTTTCAGAATTCTACAGCACTCTACCACATGGTTTCTGGCGACACATCCTGAAGCAGGGTTTAAACAAATTATCCAGCTTAGTATCTGCCTGTAGTGCAAAGAATAGCAATCTCTTGGCTCACGATTTGGGTTTTATATAGACTTGGGCCATAAACAAATGCAACAGATGTAGAAAAACTGAAGACCGACAGCAACTGGAACGTAACTATTCTTTTTCCACTCCATCAACCCGTTGGAAAACTCACTCACTCGTGCACTTACGTAACTGAGCACAAAGAGAACAAAAAGAAAGGCTTTTATTCAGAACAAATTAGTGTGTCTTTACAGGAAAGTAATGGTTTCAACTTACAAAACCAGCATCATCATTAGTGATGCACCTTTCCTGAAGGGGAAATCCTTCTCTTTTAGCAAATGTCAATTCCAAGAGTCTGTAAACAAAAACAAACAAGCAACCCACACCATTACCCCACAAAAGCTCTGTTTAGATTACACACACACACATACATATATATATATAAAAAACCCATGTCTTCACAGATGACAACTGTATCAATTTATACTTCAGGTCCTTCTCCTCCAGGAACCACCTATAAAAGACGACGACAATTTGGTGTTTGTGCCATAGGTCCGAGTTTTACAAACCCATACATGACAGTTCTTGCTTTACAACAATTTAGCAGATGGAGGCTTCACCGGTAGACCACAAAAGCGGTTTTTCGATTCAATATTATCTTCCTCTCCCAACAGTGGAAGCCAGTTATTGCCAGAGAAGCACAGGACAGAACCTCCAAAACACAAAGAATGTTTAACAAAACACAGAGGAGTTCCTAGATAACAAACATTTTGGTTTTTGTCTTTGGTATTCACCTCAAGGAAATGATTCTGTCTAGAAACACTACAGCTCATTTTTAAAAGGACAAAGAACATCCTTCCTTTCGTGAATAATTTCTCCAATTGCTGATTCCTCCCCAGACTGTCACGGTACTGGGAAGTTGGTTTCCTCTTTCCAACTTCTATCAGTAAGCAGAGCTCAAAAACTGATAAAGAGCCTGAACCCTTCTACAGGCAGCAGGGAGTCATTTTCCAGGGAAGAAAGTAAAGAACTGAACAACAGAAAAAGAAATACAAAAGGAAAAACATGAATAAGGGAAAAAAGAAGAGGATAACCATTGCTTTTACTGATCCATTCTTAATAGTTAGCTGAGCACTTCTAAAGAGGAAGAACTTTGCTGCTTTCAGGACCGAAGTAAGAAAAAGTCTAAAGCATAGTCTTCCTGTCATGGGAGACGTGTCCGCAAGAGAGGCACACGGTCCGATACAGAAATGTATCTACGTCTCACTGAAAATTTGCACTCTAAGCATCACCAGCTTCTGCTTCAAGCGCAGTATACAACCAGCTTAACCGGAGGGTAGTAATTTTACCCCACACAAGAAGTCAGAACACGCGCTATCCTTTAAGGAGGCAGAACAATAACCAAAGCAGAAAAAGGCTTAGAAATTAAGGCAAGATGGCACTTGCTCAGACACACAGTGAGGAGGTGCAAGGTGGGAAAGACAGCAAAATGGAGATTGTTCCTCGTTCACACAGAGCTGATTTCGACTCGAGTTGGTCGTCCTCTCCTCTTCCCACAAAATTAGGAATGCTTTTACGTAGGAAGTCCTGACTTTGTAGCCATCTATGCCGACAAACAAAAAACTATTCTAGGTCTGCTCTTGTGGTATTTAGGAAGTTGCAGAATTCAGCTTAGGGATGCATAATCACAGTATTTAATTACTGTTTCAGTACTGACCTACATACACCAGCAGATAATAAACTAAAAATCACAGTGCTTCTGATTTGGTGTAAGCCAACAGACCTCCAGATTGTTTTCAGAGCATGTAAAGGTACAGCTCTCTGGGCATCATGGCAATCATAACTGCCAAACGACTTGACAAGCTTGTAAACATCCAAACTGCTGCAAACACATCTATACATACAATAATGGATAAAACGTAGATGCATTCCACCTACACGCTTATGCAGGCAAACACTCGTGAGTTAAAAGCCACTGTATGAACCAGCTTACGGAGCGCTTAACAAAGCCAGTGATTCCCTTGCACACCTGAAGACCAGAAAAACATTCACCAAAATAAAGTTAGGGACATGCTCTTTTTTTTTTTTTTTTTTAAACTGTAACGTGTACTAAGACAGCAAGATCACTTTTCCAGCGTCCTTCATACACACATATGCCCCAGAAGCTACTTGAAATTACCTTGTGTAATGGAATTGTCTGGAAAGCTCAGCTTAAAGTAGCTGAGCTCAGTGACTGATTGATTTACAGGTACAGAAAATAAATGCATGCAGCATTTTAACAATGCTGACTTACCAGTGTTATGTTATTTCCATTTAGCAAAATCTGGTCTAGCTTTGTGATTCTTCTGCCCTCAGACGGAGTCTCACTGAAGCAGCGTTAAAAACAAATAAGTAAGCACACATAACCAGGGACAACAGTTCCAGTTTTGATTACAGAATAAATCTCTACATTAAGATGGCAGTTGTTGGAACTAAGAAATGAATTGGCCACGCTGCAGCCTGATCTTGACAAATTGACCGCCTGGATAAAGCAAGCTATCTGGCAACTAAAAAGATCCATTGTACTTTTCTGCTCAGTACACCTAAAGATACAGATTCACCCTCGAAATCTCGGCAATTTCTTGAATACCACCAACACTCAGAACAGGTTTCAAATAGCAACGTGGCAGGACAAAGTAATAAATGCTTATCCTTAAGTCTGCTAACTCTCTAAGCCTTTGCCTAGACCTTAAGGAAATGTAAAAACAAACAAACTACTGGAAAGTTCAATACACAATCCACGCAAAGTTAAGGCTATCAAGTAGGAACCGGATTACAAGTATAAATCACGCAACAGCTACTCTATGACATGGATGTCCTGAACAGATCATCCTCTACATTTTAAGTCCAAGGTACAAACCCTTCAGCTGGCAAGTATTCCAAAAACATAAAACCTCTTTGCTTACAGAGCTTACACAGTATTTTTCCCCAGGAAACCAAATGTTCAAGAGGAACAGGAGGCAGAAACAACACTTGCAATTCTGTAACGTCTTCTAGCACTGTATCTGAAAAACCAGTTTCAAGGAAAATAAGGCCCCGAATTTAAAAATAAAACTATTTCCAGTTATTTCCATGTCACACTGAGCTGTGATTTTACCTGTAAAATAAAAAAAAATCAGAACAAGACAACTGATCCATACAAAAAAGGCTCTCCTATCCGGTGAACTCAAACCTCTCAAAAGCAGTAACATCACTGAGCTGGAGCATAAACTGGACGGCCTTAAACACCTCCATCAAAGGATATGGACAAAGTCATCGAGTCCTAGAAGCGTTCCCACAATTTCTGATCGCTCTTCATTACAACATGAACGCGTGCGTGGACCTACGCATTTGTCCACAAGTTCTGTAGATTGAAAGGCACAAGATATTGCTTTGTAGAATATACATGTTTTCCAGCAAAAACCTTAACGCTGGGGCGGCAAAAAAAGTCATTGCCGCGGGCACTGGTGAAAAGCACAGAAAGAAGGCGAAAAAAAGAGACAGGAAAAAAAACACAGTAAAAAACCCGCTTCCTCAACTGCTGCCGGTAGGTACCTCCACAAGTTCCTGCGGCCGCAGGAACACGTTCCCTCCACCGAGAACCTCCCTCCACCTCGGTGCCGCCGGGCCACAGCACATCACCGCGGGTCTGCCGAGCGCCAACGCTCGTCCCCAGCCGGCCTTTGCAAACCTCCTTTGCCCGGAGCCACCCCCCCCCGCTCGCTGCCCGCGCCGGAGACCGGGACGCCCCAGCGCCTCTCCGCCGCCGCGGGCAGGGGCCGCGCCGCTGACAGGCCCGGCCGCGACTCCCGAGCGGCGGGAAGCCCCGCGGCCTCAGGCGGACGCCTGACTGACGAGCCCGGAGAGCCGCCGCACCCGCAGCCCCGGCCCCTCAGCCCCGGCCCCTCAGTCCCGGCCCGGCGAGGATTTTTCCCTCGCCGGCCAACAACGCCGGACGCTGCGGGCAGACCCGCGCACTTCACCGCGGCTGCGAAGGCGACGGGCTTCGCCGCCCGCCACCGCGCCGACGCGGGAGGGTGGCGCGGGGCTGCCCGGCCCGGCCCCAGCCCCTGCCCGCCGGCTCGGCCCGGCCCGGCCCAGGCCAGGCCCCTGCCCGCCGGCTCGGCCCGGCCCAGGCCAGGCCCTTGCCCGCCGGCTCGGCCCGGCCCAGGCCAGGGCCTTGCCCGCCGGCTCGGCCCGGCCCAGGCCAGGCCAGGCCCCTGCCCGCCGGCCCCCCTCACCCCATCCAGCCGCTCGCCCTCCCTCGCTTCCCGCCGCCTCCGCACACAGCCGCAGCCCCGCGCTGCCCGAGGAAACCCTCACCTGACGGCAGCCGCCACCTCCGCACAGCCCCGCACCCCCGGGGTGAGCTGAGCTGATGGGCTGAGCTCCAATCTCCCCAGAAACCTCTGCCCTGACACCAGAGTCTCTGAAAACAGTTTCTGACCTCTTTTGGCACGTCACAGGATAATAACCCAAACCACAAGACCATGTCTCTCCTACTTTGCTCTGTTGCAGAAGAATCTCAGCTTGCAAAGCACATCAGTTTTCCGTAACACAGATAACCAGGGTTCACACAGTCAGACTTTTCAGTCAGAAGGCCACAGAAAGAATCATAAAGAGACCAAGTATCTTTTCCTTAAGCATCCTGTTTACAGACAGCTATGGTACCTCCAAGTGCTATGAAAGTTACTTTCTCTAAAACTATCTTCCATTTAGTTTTCCTTTTTTTTTTTTTTTTCCTTTTCTTCCCCTGAAAACAATCTTATAGCTTAATCCTCATAGGATTTTTTTCAAGTTTTGTTTTTTTCTAACGAGTATCAACACATGAAAACTCTAAATAGTTTCAGGAAGGTCAGTATTTGCTACATTTGCACTTGATCCAACATCCCACCTTTTTTTTTCCAACAAGCAAAGGAGTTCAACCAAGTTTCATTCAAGAGCCATACAGGAGAAAGTACAGATTCTGCTCTGTCTGCTAACAAGCAGGCGAAGGAGCTGCTACTAATTTGAATACTATACAGGCTCTGCTGTGCCCATTTTGAACTGGGGAAGAAAAATAGCCCTTCCTGTTTCAACATTTAGGTCCACTTTTTCTCATTTGCAAAGCAGATCCGCTGCCTTGGGAGACTGACCAGAATTACCTGGAACAAACATTCTTTTTGCCTAGGATCTGTTTGTTAGTTGAGAAAACAGTCACTACGTCCCTGTGATAATATGACACGATTTCATCACTACATTTCTGTCTCAAGGGGCCCAGCTGTATTTTATTTTCTAGTAACACAGTATCTATCCAATTCCGGTCTCTGACTTAAGAGATGAGCAACATGCAATTTCTTCAATGTCTACTTATCACGTGAGGAAGTCAACAAACCTCTTTTCACAGTTACAAGCACTTTTCAAAGATGTGACAGTTCCCTCCGGTCATCAGCTGACCCTGAACAAGTTGGAAAATATAAAAGGATCAATAAATGTGAGAAAGACCTTTGGTATGAGGGAACCCAGACAAACTGGTGCAGCAGCTTTCTTCCCTATTGATTGGAAGAGAATGCTGTTTGGCTGCTGCTTCTACGGATAATCCACAAATTATTTGCTATTCTTCTTAGCCAAAGGGCTAAGGCAGTGCCATCAGCAACTTCATAACATACCCTGAAACAAGAAGCAGATATTACAGCTCCAAGTCTGAGGAAACAGCATCAATGATTAAGACAGCTCTAACATGGAAGGCCTGGTAAGTGGCAGTGGTATAAGGCACTAGCAATTTATCAGGGCTCTCTTTCAAATGCTGGCATTTTCTGTGACTTGGATTTTGCCTATTGTTATGAGATCATTACATCACCTATCACACAAGTGTAGCTTTGTTAACTTTCAAAGAAAAGCTGCTAGACAATATGCAACACAAAGTTAAGACAAGCGAGGGAAGTACACAGGGATTTCACAGGCAATCTGGAATCGGGCACCCGACTGGAATTCCTGGCTTTGAAAACCTCTCTCCAAATGACTTACCATCCTTTCACTAAGATCCAGCAGCAGTTCTCTCCTGTGCCTCATGCTCTTCTGTAGTCAGCCAAAGCCCACGGAGCTGCACTGCAAGCTTGAAGACCAGGATGCCAGCTTCGTGTCCTATTTCTGTCACCTAGTTTTTACGTACCGTTTCTTGCTAATCAAAAGGCCCAGTGATTCCTCCTCACACATCACACTTGAGTTAGTACGTCCAAGCATTATTTCTGCAGCGCTACATTTGCACGGATTAGCTGCTGAACCCTCCAGATGATGTACTGCTTTTCAAGAAGGGTGTAGTATAACTGGCGAGGGTCTACAGTAAGTCCAAGAGGGTGCTCAACGATGTACAGAAGTCTGACTTCAAAGTATAAATTGAAAAACAGCCGCTTAACCTGGAAAGGGCAATACTGAAGAGAAATAACAATGTTTAAACTCTAAAAGGTAGCTATAAGGAAGAACTTTTGTGTGCATCCACTGCACACAGTTACACGGAATCATGGGGCTTAAATTACAACCTGAAAAACTTAGGGTATGTGGCAATCTTTGCAACAGTAGTAATAATTACAGGAAATGTTTAAGAATAAATTAGGCAAGCATTTGTCAAGAATGGTACAGAAAGTTGATCATTTACCTCTAGAATGAGAGCAACACTAGACTATCTTCAAAGGTTCTTCTTTCCCCACTGCTGTCCCTCTCTGTATTTCTACCCTCATCCAATACAAGCATCATCCCCAGCTGTGCACTTACAATTATATCTGCATATGCACATGTCTAGAGATGCACATTTATTTCTTCGTTACACACAGCTGAAGGAGAGTACTCATAGGCAAGCCAATTTACATAAACAGCTTTTGAAAGTAAAACACCTCAGCCTCTTGCAAAACGTCAGCCCAACAGAACACCGGGAGCGCTATGTAAATCCTTATGCCAAAACTGCGTTCTCTTAAATCTTATGAAAACCATTTCTAACGTAAAGCCTGACCTGACTGGTCTATTTTCTGACACTCCCCTTCTCTGTCATCAGGTACTTATTAGATAGTAAAACAACTGACGGGGCAAACACCATAACTAGCACAATAGCTGACTTCCGTAGCAGTTGCATATCATGTCTGAAGAAATGTGAGTTTAGTAGGTGTATAGGTAGATACACATTCAGAAATGCACAAGAACTGAAAGGAGTAATCTGTAACTGGTAGACTAAGAACACTGCAATAGCATGCAATCTAAATCAACATGCACCTATAGGGAAGGGAAGTACAGAAACATTCTTCTGCATTGAAAAAAAAAAAAAAATACGCAGCAATGGTAGGAAAAGGTACTTGGAACGTGCCACTTTCAATCCACTGAAACAATGTCTGCAACAGCAGTAAGAACACTGGCAAACTACCTTCTCTGTTCCACAGGGCCTTGAAACCCATACGCATTGTCTGTTGCCAGTTGCTGTTAGGAAACAAAGGCACTGTGATCAGTAGAAGCGTGTAGAACACCAAAAATGAAACTTTTGAGTATGTCACATGCAAGATCCTCATTCTCCGTACAGTCTACAAGGTTACACAATTGTAAAATACTTTGTAAGAATGAGAATCCTGACGTTGGCCTTGGATTAAAAAAGTTTTTAAATTCCGCTTTGAGGTTTTTTTCCCCCAAGGGCTTAAAAATAAAAGCATCTTGGTAAAGTGATTTTCACACACTGCACAGACACAAGCAGTGTTTCTCCCACTGCGAGAGGAGTATCAAAATACGCTTATCTAATATGTTAGACAAGAGTGACCGAGGTCACAGGAGAATCTGTACTTTCCCACTGATTACAAGGAACGGGCCAGCTCCTTTGTGCCTCCTATGCAGCTGGAGCATGCAGTTGCCTGGTAACTTGTTCCGAGCTATTGCATCTTAATCACATATACACGTAGGAATACCAAGCTGACCGCTTAGGTTTATCAGCCAAAACAGTTTACAGCAACACAATAGTTTAGAGCAATTCAGGAAGTTTAACACTGAATTTAGGTATGTGCTTATATGGTTTGATGAACAGAGCTTCTATAAATGAAAGGGAAACAACAGAAGTTATTTATATGTGATTTCAGAACATACAAAAGGTATAGTCTACAAACCAAGTATCAAGTACTAGCAATATTTACCTGTTCAAAGGGCATCATGTAATGTCTCAGACTCAACAAGCATGAACTGACAGACTGTTATGATTTGAAAATTTTAAAAAAGTTCTAATAGTGTGCCCAAAACGGAGGTGTTTCAGTGTTCAGGCTAGACTCCTTGTCTCCAGTAAATACACATCTTCATTCTAACACAGGATAAAAACCGATTTATAAATGTCCTCTTGTAAAAATGAAACCGTTCCAATCACCCTGTCCACTCCTATTTAAGATATTAAATAGGGCAAATCAGAAGTAACTTGAACCAATCCCTCCCACCCAGCTATAAACCAGGACCATATACAGCCCTTGCAGACTACACAAGATCCTGTCTCATTCCAGCCACATCATTAGCATAAGCTGTGCAAACCCATGCAAATCAACAGGTTTTTCAGGCATAAAAGCAGACTCCAACAGCAGTTAAGCCACTTCTTACAACTGACAATGTCATACTTCCATCACTGATCATAGCACAAGAACAAAAGAGAATGGGTCTTAATTGTCCTTCATGAACTTGAGGGGCTGCAAGAAACCAGTGAAGTTACAAGCCTGGATTCTGTAATGTCGCTACCAGCATAATTTCCAGATCAAAGATCCGGCCTCCTGTTAAGATCATCAAACATAATTTTGAGTTTGGAGGACAGGTCATCACAACACTATGTTAGGTAGAGTATAAAACCTTATCATCAGATTCTCAGCTAGTTTAAGTCAATGTATTCTGTGTGTTCCGCTGAAGTCAATGAAACTAAACACACTATCACAGGAAAGAGGTATTTCAGCATGCCTCAGACCTGGAAAACTATCTTGAAAAATGCCCATAACTTTTAACACAAATTCTCTGCACTTCCCACGATCTCTCAACAGCGAGCAGTAGTAAGACCCTAACAGTTACTTGCAACCTATTTCTTGCATAGCATTCATTTTTATTTTAATTTTAAAAGGGGCAACTAATACATAAGATTTTTGCAGCTACTCACAAAAATCAATAAGCAAAGACATTTGTTCCAAGATTTAAATTACTTGTACAATTTAAAAAACTATCAAAGCTCTGTAAAGTAAAATAGATACATTTACCTACTCATGTAGGAAACTACAGACAAACTTCAGGAAATGACCAAAGGTGCAGAGGATAGGCTAATAGGCTAAGGTAGAAAAACAACAACAAAAAAAGAAAACCCAGGAGTTCTACAGAAAAATGAGTGAGCAGCCCACAGCACTGGCAGACAACAGTTTTTTTTATACCCACTTCCTCCACCCCTTCTTCCTATTCCCTCCCCCCCCCCCCCCCTTTTTTTTTTAAGGGAAATAATTATTCTATTGTGAAACATATTGTCAGTGATGCAGTTGAAGCCAAAAGTTTACATGAGTTCAGGAGAGGATTAACCGAATTCTAAGACATGTGCCAACACAACTGCTATAAAAAGCACTTGCATCACGGTGAAATGCAAACAGCTACTCTGATAACGACACATTATTATTCACTAAATTTGCCTTTGCCTTTTACCCTGTTGTATAGTTACTAATGTTGAAAAGAGTCACTGCTGTGCAAGAAACTAAAACTTACAGCGCTTTATGCTCGGAGAGAACTGTGGCCCATCAGCTCGTGGCTGTGAAGTCTTACAACTTAACACGTTGCAGTTGCGCACCAGCAAGTTCTGAGGTGGACTGCCGACTGTATTCAATAGTCACAGCTTATGTAGGAGGATATGATAAACTTTACTTATTTGCCTTTAACCGATGCTCCAAATATGTTAAAGTCGTTCTTAAAGCAGGTTACTGGTTTGATTACCCTTCATACAAAATCCTCCTTCAAATGGAGGTTTCTCTTCTCTTCTTTTCAGATTTAAGGCATGAACAGAAACCACACCTGCATCACCACTGAAATCAGTGCCTATTTTTCAATCAACTTTAGCAGCAGCATCAGAATTCGTCCTCAAGTACCGTTCATAAAGCAAATGCTTCATTCTTCAAAACTTTTTTTAGCAAAGGTTAGTAATGCTGTACCACAGACTCTCACGCCCAGTCACACGTGTTCTTCCCGAGACTGTTACGCAGCTTAGTATTTTAAAAATCGCCATCCTAACTGCGTACCTGATACTACTGGTTCTCCCCTTTTTAAAGTCTGATGTTAAGGAAAAGCTGCAAGTCCTACAAAACCAGGCAGACTTGCTTGTTCATGCCAAAGAGAAAAAGGTTAAGCATTATTAAAAAATAAGACTATTGCCTACCTTTAAGTATCCATAAAGCTATCAACATGAACCGTACGGTGGCCTGTTAGCATCGCTATTTGAACACGGGCATGCAAAATGTCCTTCAGTTAAATTCCAAACTCGATGAAGTAATTGGTGGGCAATTCCCCAAGGATAAAACGTCTATCAAAAGCCAACAGTAAGCCAGAAATCTCTTTCCGTTTCATAGGGTAAAAAAAATGATACAGTGAATCCTGAAAAAAGAAATCGATATTAGACCGGGAACGCCTATATAGTTATAGGGCAAGTAATAAAACATTTAGTGTTTTGATTTTCTTATTTATGTCATCACAATAGTTAGACAAACATGGAAACATCTGCAACAGCAATACTTGGGCCACTTTAAAATCTTGGTAACACTGAAATACAGGGCAGCGAAAACTAATGATGTGGGGAGGGGACTTTAGGTCTTCTTATTTTCATACACATTCACACACACACACACTCCACAACTCCAAAGAGCTATCTTAACTATGTCTGCCAGTAAACGGAAATAGTAGGCAGAAAGGAACCATATCTATACTAAGACAGTTAGCTGTGTCGTAAAACTGAAGATCACTGCAACCAGTGCCATCTTAAAGAAGAAAAAAACCCAACAACAACAACAACCAAAAAACCTGAAAGGAACCACCACTGTGCATGTCATAAGCATGAAGTTATTTTAACCTGATGACTACTCCGCCCTATACTTTAAGCATCATGAAGTTTTTATGTGTTTTCAAAGTCTAAGGTTATTATTTTAAATGGCCTACTTGTAGTGGCAGCCCAAGTAGCATTCTGGAGAACACCACAGTGCCCACAACTTCTACAGGTCAGTGCAGTCTGATCAAGCACTACATTTCTAGGGGAGGAAAACAAAAAACCACTACCGCTCATTTATTCAATTGAAAAGCTTATTACCTGCACCTTCCAAAGCAACAGGCTACAGGAACACTGAATGCAAAGTAAACCAGACCCATCTGGAATACTCTGACTCAGCCTCAGCTCCAAGTTACACATCTTTCATTTCGTATTTGAAGGGATTAACAGCATTTGGATGCACAGAAACTGTCTTTACAGTGATGTCTGCGGACCTCCGAGTCAAGAGTTAAAAATGTCTTCCTAAATTATAACAGTATTAGCAGTTCCTCTGAAAGGAGTTGATAAAAAAACCACAACCAGGGAAGGAGGAAAGTGACACAAAACCAAGGTTTTTTTCCAGAGATAACAAAATCCTGAGAGAACAAGATGCTTGTGCTATCAGAATAAAAATCCCCAAAGAAACAAAAGAGTTTACCTTTCCCTTGGAAAAGTTACCTTCGAGTCAAGATCTGCTCTTTTTCTCTCCCAAGCATGAAATCTCTCTTCAGCTTAAGACTGTCATCTACTGCAGTAGAAATTCAGTGCACACACTGGAACGTGGATAGAAACTTATTTAAAAAAAAAAAACAAACAATACAATAGTATTACAGTGGCTAGAAATCTTTTACATATTCTGATGAAAAGACTCAACTTATTTCTAGGAAATAAAGTGTTTGGGGCCAAAGCCAACAGATGATGTTCAGGTAAGGTTAAATTTTTATTAATTTTTTTTTTTTTTTTAAATTGATATATTGAAAAAAGCTGGAGAAGGAAGCGGGGACAGAAAGGAAAAACCATTCAGGGAGTCAGTGGTATAGACTGTCAGCACGCAATCTAAATATTGTAATTGCAGATCACATAGTCAGAACAAGCCAGTCAAAAGTAGCACCCTCCCTGGGAGAGGGGCGGGAGTCTCTCTCCCCTTGTCTTTCAAGCCAAGACCCAACTAGCAGAAGGCAGCTTTTCTGTCAGATAAAGCAAGGCAAAAGGATCATGTACAGCAACTTCCTTGCAGCCTCTTGCTCCTGAGCACCCTTCTTCACCTCTTCCTCTCTTTCTTCTGGTGATGGGAAGGCAAAGCATGTTCTGTTCCTGTGAGCCCATACTGCTTGTCCCTATAGTCACAGCAGGCACCTGTGATTCCTCTCCGAAGACATTTACGCATAGAAATCAGTTGAGTGGTGTGTTACAGAAGCATAAGCTGCAGTGGACGTGATTCTGAATCAGTTATTTTTTTTGCCCATCATGACAAAATAAAACCAGCAATTTCTTACTTTATAGAAATCCTCCTAAAGTAGTAGTTGCCCCCAATCGCTGTCAAGTTTTTGTATCACAGGAGAACAAATGCAGCCAAAAGAACATTTTCTCTAAAAGGACCGCTCCGAACTACACAAGCAGGCAGGCACAGGCAGCTCCCAATTTAGTTAAGCGTACGTACACAGCACCACTTAGTGGTGCAAGCGGAGTCACCGCTGACAGGAATGAGAAGCTTGAACACCAACCTTCCCGCCCCAGCTCCCTGGACATGAACGATGCCTGGTCTGTCTGTCCTCACTCGCAAAATACCACTACAATGCCTTTACTACAAGAGAGTACATCTGCCAAGCAAAACAAGTCCAAGAGTGCTGAACCTCAAGGCCAGCAGAACCAACGGCTGCTGAGCATCAAACAGATGCATCCACTCTGAAGAGCTTTCAGAATTCTGCAGCACTCTACCACACGGTTTCTGGCGACACAGCCTGAAGCAGGGTTTAAACAAATGATCCAGCTTAGTATCTGCCTGTAGTGCAAAGAATAGCAATCTCTTGGCCCACGATTTGGGTTTTATATAGACTTGGGCCATAAACAAATGCAACAGATGTAGAAAAACTGAAGACCGACAGCAACTGGAACGTAACTATTCTTTTTCCACTCCATCAACCCGTTGGAAAACTAACTCACTCGTGCACTTACGTAACTGAGCACAAAGAGAACAAAAAGAAAGGCTTTTATTCAGAACAAATTAGTGTGTCTTTACAGGAAAGTAACGGTTTCAACTTACAAAACCAGCATCATCATTAGTGATGCACCTTTCCTGAATAAGGGATAAAAGAAGAGGATAACCATTGCTTTTACTGATACGTTCTTAATAATTAGCTGAGCACTTCTAAAGAGGAAGAACTTTGCTGCTTTCAGGACCGAAGTAAGAAAAAGTCTAAAGCATAGTCTTCCTGACGTGGGAAGACGTGTCCGCAAGAGAGGCACAAGATCCGATACAGAAATGTATCTACGTCTCGCTGAAAATTTGCACTCTAAGCATCACCAGCTTCTGCTTCCAGGGCAGTATACCACCAGCTTAACCGGAGGGTAGTAATTTTACCCCACACAAGAAGTCAGAACATGCACTATCCTTTAAGGAGGCAGAACAATAACCAAAGCAGGAAGAGGCTTAGAAATTAAGGCAAGATGGCACTTGCTCAGACACACAGTGAGGAGGTGCAAGCTGGGTAAGATAGCAAAATGGAGATTGTTCCTCGTTCACACAGAGCTCATTTCGACTCGAGTTGGTCATCCTCTTGATATAGAGAATGAACTACTAATTGCTCAATGATTGTCTCTCTATAACTTTACATATGAGACAAAGACTGGTGTTTGTAAGAAGGAACCATGAACAATCACAAAATCTTGTCGAGAAGACACAAGTAGAGGCCTTGCTTGAATAGATAGGGCTAGCAAAGGTACGAACTCCTGCCTTTGTTCTCATAACCATATGATTCTTGTAACACTGCTTACCAAGGACTGGTGTCTGTCAGGGATTAAGCTTGTCAGGGACCGATACTCGTCAAGGACGGATGCGTCAACCAAGGAAGTGATAATAAGAACTGAAATATAGGTCTAAGATAAGGTGTATGAGAAGCAACCATAAAACTGTTATAATTGCCTAGTAAGAAGAGAGCATGCGTGAATGACTAAAGTTCATCTAAAGGACAGAAGAGGAAGAAGAAGATAGAACCCCTGAAGAAGTAAACGACCACCAGAGACAAATCTGAGCATGCGCAATGATGACATATACATTGTAGAATTGCTGACACACGCCTTTTTAATTACTCCGCCTCACTTATGCATATGTATGTTTTTGTATTGAATAACCTCATGAATATGTATATTTACATTGTATAAATTTCTGGTAAATTGGGCAACGGTGTGCACGATAGGTGGAGCGATCCCCCGTGCAACCAGCGCTGTCAATAAAGAATACCTACTTAATAGTTAATCAAACTATTGAGTTAATTTCTTTGAATCAATCTGGCGACCCAGATGGGACACTCTCTGCTCGGCTGCAGGACCCGCTGAGAACAGGACTCCCTAGGGTACCCCCGGGATTTTCCCGGAGGGACTCCTCGCCTCACTCGGATCACTGCGGGAGCAGACAAGGACACCATCTAAAGGATTAAAGGTATTCTTTATGTCTTTGGGTTTGGGACCGGTCATTTGGAAAAGCTATCCATAAGTCATAAGATTAACTTATGCAGGATGGCGTATGCCAGGTAGCTGATGCACTTGGTATACATTTGGTTTTGGTTTGATACGTGTCTGGACACTTTTGTTTCAGTATACTCTGTATGCTGTTGTGCACCTTGTGTGCTTTTGGTTTGGTGCCCATACATGTACTTTGGTTTTTTTGATTTGAATTTGTTTCGGACCTTTTGGCTACCTGAATGTGGTAAACGACCATTGGAATCGGATTACGGAGACCGCTGTGAGTTCTGAGTTAAAACTGTGTCGAAACGGTGAATTGAATGAATGAGTGAGTGAGAAGCAGCTGCAGAGTGTGTGTGTGAGATTCCAATCCGCAGTTTCACTCCGTAGGAGGTAGGGCCGGAGACCAATGAGGTGTGACTGACTCTGTGATGATTTGGGAGACGAACTTGTATATTATTATAGTTATAAGTTTGAGCTCGATTATTTTGATTATCTTGTTTATGTGGTGTTGTTGTTGTAAGAAATTCCCTGTTTGGTGTATTATATAAATGTGGGTATACGAATGGTGTCTTCTGCATCCGGAAAACGAGTGTAAACCTATATATATCCTAGAGTGTGTGTGGTGTAAACAAAGGTTGCAAATAGATTGTGGAAAGGATATTGAATGCTCTGAGTGTCGGGTTTGGACTCCCTGGGACAAGAGAGAGCGGGCTACCTATATAGTTGAGATTGTTTGTGGTTGTAAAGGTGAGCATATAAACGAGTAATATGGGAGGTAAACAAAGTGGTGGAATATTGAAAAAGAGCCCCTTAGGCTGTATCTTGAATCACTGGAAGAAGATAGGGGGACCGTCAGGTGGAGGCGTGGATAAGAAAACTTTAATAAAATATTGCAATCAGTGGTGGCCTTTATATAAATTAGACGATGATGAAAAATGGCCCTTTAATGGGACATTGAATTATAACACTTTGTTACAATTGATGTTGTTTCTGAGACGAGAAGGAAAATGGGATGAGGTGATGTATGCAGATATGTTTTTCACTTTAAGAAATCATTCAGAGTGGCAGAAAGAATGTGGCATTAATTTGGCCCCACAAGACCCTCTTGTGTTGGCAATGGAGAAGGAGCAGAAAAGGAGTACAGGGAAGATGAAGAGATGTTGTTCGGCATGTAGTATAGGACAAAGATGTATAAAATTAAAGGAAACTGAGGGAAGAATGGAAGATTTTATTTTTTCACCACACTTGTTACCCCCAACATCCCTAGAAGGTAATTCCACTGATGATACGGGTACGAAAGAACCTGATGAAGGTACGAGCACGAAAGATCTAGGTTTTACTCCTATTACAGCTCGCACCCGGAGTAAGATTGGTCCAATAATCCAGGCTCCCTTAAGACAGGCAGTAGGAGCTACTGGTCCTACAAAAATTAAAGTGCCATTTACGATGAATGATTTAGATTCATGGAGAGAAATAGTAAAAGAATATCGGGATGATCCTGAAGGGGTTGCTAAAAGATTTGAGTTCATTGTTAAAAATCAAGATCCAGATTGGAAGGACATCGATTTGATGTTAGATGCCTTAACTGAAACTGAAAAGCAATTAATAATAAGGAATGCACGGACTCAGGTCCAAATTCAAATAACTGCTGGGGTTTTACCCGGTGTGGTAGATAATCACGTACCGAGAACAGACCCCAATTGGGACCCTAATGATGACCATGATTACCGATTGTTGAAAAAATATCAAGAATGGATAAAAATTGGTATTGAAAATGCAGTACCGAAAGCAGTTAACTGGTCAAGTCTGTATGCAGTAAAACAAGGTCAGACTGAAACTCCCACAGAGTTTCTTGACCGGTTAAGAGTAGCTATGCGGAAATTTACTACCTTAGATCCCTTATCTGAAGTGGGAAAACAACAGTTGGTCTCTTTGTTTTTAGGACAATCTTCAGAAGACATAAGGCGAAAGCTTCAGAAATTGAAAGAGCCTGAGATAAGGGACTTAGAAAAATTGATAGAGGAAGCTTGGAGAACGTATCGGAACAGAGAAGGGGAGGAGAGACGAAAAATGGGAAAAGCTATTGCTGTAGCTACTATAGCCGCGCTGGGAAAACAGGACAACTCCCTTCGTGGGAGGGGTCGGGGAACTGGAAGGAGGGGAGGCTCACGCCAGCCCCTAAGATCAGACCAATGTGCTTATTGTAAAGAAATAGGCCACTGGAAAGGACAATGTCCTAAGCTGAGTGGAGCGCAAGCTGTTGTAGCCAATGTTACCTCTGGTCAATGAGGGGGACCGGGGGAATCCACCCTAGCGGATCCACTGGTTAAAATTAAGCTAGGGAAAATAGAACAAGAGGTGGATTTTCTTGTAGATACGGGAGCGTCCTATTCAGTGCTAAATCAAAGGCTGATACCAGAGGATGAAGAGTTTGTGACTGTAGTGGGAGCTACTGGCCAGCAGAAAAAGGCTTATTTCCCAAAACCACTTAAATATAAATTGGGTAAACAAATAGGAATACATAAATTTCTGTATTTGCCCGGATCTCCAAAATCCTTGTTAGGCCGTGACTTGCTAGAACAATTGGAAGCAGAAATTGTTTTTGAAAAAGGAAAAATGGAATTAAAAATCAAGGAAGACCAGCTAATTAACGTTTTAAGCTTGGCATTAATACAAGCTGAACTAAAATTTGAAGTACCTCCAGAAATTGTTGATCAAGTATATCCTGGAGTCTGGGCCTCTGATGTTCCAGGAAAAGCTAAAAATGCAGCCCCTATAGTAATTAAGCTGAGACCAGGAGAAGAACCTGTCAAAGTTAAGCAATATCCCCTGAAATTAGATGATAGGAAGGGGATCAAGGAAATAATTGACAGGTTTCTACTATACGGAATATTGATTGAATGTGAATCAGAATATAATACACCTATATTACCAATTAAAAAGGCAGATGGGAAAAGCTATAGGTTAGTCCAAGATCTGAGAGCCATAAATAAGATTACTGAGGATATACATCCAGTAGTCGCAAATCCATATACTTTGCTAACAAAACTAAAAGATAGCCAAGTTTGGTTTACCGTACTGGATTTGAAGGATGCCTTCTTCTGCCTGACCTTAGCCACAGAAAGTCAGAATTTGTTTGCTTTTGAATGGGAAAATCCTGAATCCGGGAGAAGAACTCAGTTAACATGGACAGTACTACCGCAAGGCTTTAAGAATAGCCCCACCATCTTTGGAAACCAACTGGCAAAAGAGCTTGAAACTTGGGTACCTCCAGACAATGAAGGAATCTTGTTACAATATGTGGATGATCTCTTAGTAGCTACTGAAACCAGGGAAAGCTGTATTCGATGGACTGTAAATCTTCTTAATTTTTTGGGTTTAAATGGATATCGAGTCTCTCAACAGAAGGCCCAGCTGGTTCGACAGCATGTGACCTACCTGGGACTTGAAATCTCGGGAGGACAACGGGAACTCGGGACTGAGCGAAAAGAAGCCATTTGCCGAACCCCGGAGCCCCAAACGGTAAAAGAGCTGCGGACCTTTTTGGGAATGACAGGTTGGTGTCGCCTTTGGATACATAATTATGGATTATTGGTAAAGCCATTATATGATCTGATAAAGAGAGACCAGTCAAAAGTAATTTGGACTGGAGAAACACGAAATGCATTTAAGCAGCTCAAACGAGAACTAATGAGAGCTCCTGCTCTGGGGCTGCCGGATGTTTCCAAACCCTTTTGGCTGTTTTCGCATGAGAGACAAGGAATAGCTTTGGGAGTACTAGCACAAAGACTTGGTCCCTATAAACGGGCAGTAGCTTATTTCTCCAAACAACTGGACGAGGTGAGCAAAGGATGGCCTGGTTGCCTTCGAGCTGTGGCAGCAGTTGTTATCAATATTCAAGAGGCCCGGAAGTTTACCATGGGACAGAAGATAACAGTGCTGGTCTCTCATACAGTTTCAGCGGTTTTGGAACAAAAAGGAAGCCATTGGCTCTCGCCCCAGAGATTCTTAAAGTACCAAGCAGTGTTAATAGAACAAGATAATGTAGAAATTGTAGTTACTAACATTGTCAATCCAGCCTCTTTTCTTAGTGGAACTCTGAATGAACCAGTGACACATGACTGTATAGAAACAGTAGAAGCTATATATTCCAGTCGACCAGACCTCAAAGAAGAACCTCTGGAGGATGCTGAAAACTCCTGGTATACCGACGGGAGTAGTTTTATAAAACAGGGACAACGTAAAGCAGGATACGCAATCACAACCACCCAACAGGTAATCGAATCTAAGTCTTTGCCTTCTGGGACTTCAGCCCAAAAGGCGGAGATAATTGCCCTTACCCGAGCACTGGAATTGGCAAAAGGGAAAAAGATAAACATTTGGACAGATTCTAAATATGCATTTGGAGTAGTTCATGCTCACGGTGCAATTTGGAAAGAACGAGGATTGCTAACTGCTCAAGGGAAGCAAATAAAACATGCAGAAGAAATCTTAAAGCTATTAGAAGCTGTAAAGCAACCAGAAAAGGTAGCTATCATGCATTGTCGAGGACACCAAAAAGGAAACACAGATCCAGAAATTGGAAATCGACTAGCAGATTATGAGGCTAGGCGGGTGGCAGAAGAAGTGGGAGCAGAAACATTATCCTTAATACCAGATGGTAAAATCCAAACTGTAAGTACAAATCAAAAACCAAATTATTCAAAAGAAGACTTAAAATTAATTGAAGATCTGGATGGTAAAGTAGAGTCAGATGGATGGGTTCGTTTAGCAGATAATCGTATAGTAATACCATCCAATTTAATATGGACAACAGTTTTAACTGAACATAATAAGACGCATTGGGGAGCAGATGCCCTGTACAAAAACTTAAATCAGAAATTAATAGGACGCAATCTGTATACAATGGTGAAACAAATATCTCAACAATGTGAAATTTGTTTACGTAATAACCCTAATGTGGCAAATAAAGTGAGGTTAGGGATAATTGGCAAAGGAAATTATCCAGGACAACAGTGGCAAATTGATTTTTCGGAGCTCCCAAGAAAAGGGGGGTACCGATACTTGTTAGTCATGACTGACACATTTTCAGGCTGGCCAGAGGCTTACCCCTGCCGAACAAACAAAGCTAGAGAAGTAACTAAGATATTGTTGAATGAAATCATTCCTCGTTTTGGAATTCCAGCAACAATATCTTCCGATCGAGGTTCACATTTTTGTGCCAAAGTAGTACAGCAGGTGAGCAAAACTCTGAAGATAGACTGGCAGTTACATACCCCATATAGACCTCAAGCAAGTGGGCAAGTTGAAAAGATGAATCACTTAATTAAACAACAAATAGCAAAAATTGGTCAAGAGACTAATCTAACTTGGCCCCAGTCTCTTCCCCTGGCATTGCTTAGAATGAGAGTGAAACCAAAAACAAAGGAAAATTTAAGCCCCTTTGAAATACTGTATGGGAGACCATATCAATTTCAATTTACAGGAGAAGATTTAACCCAACTGGGTGCGGGGTATTTGTGTGACTACATGGTATCCCTCCAGAAGCAGTTAGAGAATATAAATAAACAAGTTTTAGGAACCAGGGCTAGAGGGTTAGATCAACCAATCCATCCCTTTAAACCGGGTGATTATGTATATGTAAAGATCTTTTCAGGACAACCCCTGGAGGAGAAATGGGACGGACCCTATCAAGTGTTGCTGACGACCTTCACTGCCATTAAGATCAAGGAACAGCCTGCCTGGATCCACTATTCGAGAGTAAAGAGAGCACCTGAGAGGCCATGGACAGTCATCCCTACAGGACCCACAGGTCTGCGATTCTCCAGATCATGATGGTAACAGAGTTATTACTCGGTTCAAATGAAGCTCGATGGAACTTGAACTCACATTTTTCCTTGACACAAAATGTTTCCCAAATCCTGAACAGAACTGACTGTTGGATATGTACTCACATGCCAGAACACGGTGGAAAAGCAATCTCGCTAATTGGTATTCCGATACCAAGTAATTACTCCTGGACCACTCTTTGGGAAAGTACCACATGGTATACTGAGAATGACGGAGTCCAGAAGTTAGAAATAACTAGTCCTAAGGCCCAGGAGCCTTATTGTACATGTGTACAGAGATGTAATCCACCTAAAGGACTGGGAAAAAGTGACTGTGTTAATGGGACGTATGTAGGGAATCATACAGTTTGTAACAAAACTACAGATATTGGAACTTCAACTTCTGTTAATACTACAGCATGGCCAGTGCCAGAAGGAAAGGGATGGTACTGGCTATGCAATGACACTGCCTGGAAAGTTTTACCAAAGAATTGGATGGGAACATGTACTTTGGGAGCAGTGGTTCCAAATATGACTATACACAATACTCCACCAAAAGGATGGGTGCGAACACATTTTCGAAAGATTAGACGAGATGTTGAGAATCCTCTAGTAAGGAGGCCTACTGCCTTTCATACTTTTGTCCGATGGTTTCTTCCATGGTTGGGAGTGAGTGAGTTAGAAAAAGCCATAGTTAACATTTCGGCAGTAATAGAAAACCTTGAGAATAGAACAATTGACGCAATAAGAGCCCAACAATTAGAAATATCCAGTTTATCTCAAATTGTACAACAAAATAGAATGGCATTAGATCTATTATTGACATCTCAGGGTGGAGTATGCACAGTTATAAATACGAGTTGTTGCATGTATGTAGATCAAAGTGGAAGAATCTCCACCGACTTAGAAGAAATTTGGAAACAAACCAAAATACTACATGAAATAACAAATGATGACCTCTCATGGGGATTTCAAGAATTGTGGGACAAACTAACATCCTGGCTGCCAAATTTTGGGTGGCTAAAGCAAATTTTTATTCTGGTTATAATTTTAGTGACTTTGGGAATGATGGTCTGCATTATGCTTAAGTGTTTTGTGTGGTATTGTCAGGGCACGGTAGAAAATTACGAGAATTGGAAACGAAACAAAATTAGACATCAAGTAGAAACCGGGAAATACTTTACACGATCTCTCGGACGTAATGGAACCTTATAGTTGCAAAAGAATTTGCAAGGGTTTAAAGAAAAAGGGGGGATTGATATAGAGAATGAACTACTAATTGCTCAATGATTGTCTCTCTATAACTTTACATATGAGACAAAGACTGGTGTTTGTAAGAAGGAACCATGAACAATCACAAAATCTTGTCGAGAAGACACAAGTAGAGGCCTTGCTTGAATAGATAGGGCTAGCAAAGGTACGAACTCCTGCCTTTGTTCTCATAACCATATGATTCTTGTAACACTGCTTACCAAGGACTGGTGTCTGTCAGGGATTAAGCTTGTCAGGGACCGATACTCGTCAAGGACGGATGCGTCAACCAAGGAAGTGATAATAAGAACTGAAATATAGGTCTAAGATAAGGTGTATGAGAAGCAACCATAAAACTGTTATAATTGCCTAGTAAGAAGAGAGCATGCGTGAATGACTAAAGTTCATCTAAAGGACAGAAGAGGAAGAAGAAGATAGAACCCCTGAAGAAGTAAACGACCACCAGAGACAAATCTGAGCATGCGCAATGATGACATATACATTGTAGAATTGCTGACACACGCCTTTTTAATTACTCCGCCTCACTTCTGCATATGTATGTTTTTGTATTGAATAACCTCATGAATATGTATATTTACATTGTATAAATTTCTGGTAAATTGGGCAACGGTGTGCACGATAGGTGGAGCGATCCCCCGTGCAACCAGCGCTGTCAATAAAGAATACCTACTTAATAGTTAATCAAACTATTGAGTTAATTTCTTTGAATCACTCTCCTCTTCCCACAAAATTAGGAATGCTTTTACGTAGGAAGTCCTGACTTTGTAGCCATCTATGCCGACAAACAACAAACTATTCTAGGTCTGCTCTTGTGGTATTTAGGAAGTCGCAGAATTCAGCTTAGGGATGCATAATCACAGTATTTAATTACTGTTGCAGTACTGACCTACCTACACCAGCAGATAATAAACTAAAAATCATAGTGCTTCTGATTTGGTATAAGCCAACAGACCTCCAGATTTTTTTCAGAGCATGTAAAGGTACAGCTCTCTGGGCATCACATGGTAATCATAACTGCCAAATGACTTGACAAGCTTGTAAACATCCAAACTGCTGCAAACACATCTATACATACAATAATGGATAAAACGTAGATGCATTCCACCTACACGCTTATGCAGGCAAACACTCGTGAGTTAAAAGCCACTGTATGAACCAGCTTACGGAGCGCTTAACAAAGCCAGTGATTCCCTGGCACACCTGAAGACCAGAAAAACATTCACCAAATAAAGTTAGGGACATGCTCTTTTTTTTTTTTTTTTTTTTTTTTTTTTAAACTGTAACGTGTACTAAGACAGCAAGGTCACTTTTCCAGCGTCCTTCATACACACATATGCCCCAGAAGCTACTTGAAATTACCTTGTGTAATGGAATTGTCTGGAAAGCTCAGCTTAAAGTAGCTGAGCTCAGTGACTGATTGATTTACAGGTACAGAAAATAAATGCATGCAGCATTTTAACAATGCTGACTTACCAGTGTTATGTTATTTCCATTTAGCAAAATCTGGTCTAGCTTTGTGATTCTTCTGCCCTCAGACGGAGTCTCACTGAAGCAGCGTTAAAAACAAATAAGTAAGCACACATAACCAGGGACAACAGTTCCAGTTTTGATTACAGAATAAATCTCTACATTAAGATGGCAGTTGTTGGAACTAAGAAATGAATTGGCCACGCTGCAGCCTGATCTTGACAAATTGACCGCCTGGATAAAGCAAGCTATCTGGCAACTAAAAAGATCCATTGTACTTTTCTGCTCAGTACACCTAAAGATACAGATTTCACCCTCGAAATCTCGGACAATTTCTTGAATACCACCAACACTCAGAACAGGTTTCAAATAGCAACGTGGCAGGACAAAGTAATAAATGCTTATCCTTAAGTCTGCTAACTCTCTAAGCCTTTGCCTAGACCTTAAGGAAACGTAAAAACAAACAAACTACTGGAAAGTTCAACACACAATCCACGCAAAGTTAAGGCTATCAAGTAGGAACCGGATTACAAGTATAAGTCATGCAACAGCTACTCTATAACATGGATGTCCTGAACAGATCCTCCTCTACAGTTTAAGTCCAAGGTACAAACCATTCAGCTGGCAAGTATTCCAAAAATATAAAACCTCTTTGCTTACAGAGCTTACACAGTATTTTTCCCCAGGAAACCAAATGTTCAAGAGGAACAGGAGGCAGAAACAACATTTACAATTCTGTAACGTCTTCTAGCACCGTATCTGAAAATCCAGTTTCAAGGAAAATAAGGCCCCGAATTTAAAAATAAAACTATTTCCAGTTATTTCCATGTCACACTGAGCTGTGATTTTACCTGTAAAACAAAAAAATCAGAACAAGAGAACTGATCCATACAAAAAAGGCTCTCCTATCCGGCTCTCTTTCAAATGCTGGCATTTTCTGTGACTTGGATTTTGCCTGTTATTATGAGATCATTACATCACCTATCACACAAGTGTAGCTTTGTTATCTTTGAAAGAAAAGCTGCTAGACAATATACAACACAAAGTTAGACAAGCGAGGGCAGTACACAGGGATTTCACAGGCACTCTGGAATTGGGCACCCGACTTGAATTCCTGGCTTTGAAAACCTCTCTCCAAATGACTTACCGTCTTTCACTAAGATCCAGCAGCAGTTCTCTCCTGTGCCTCATGCTCTTCTTTAGCCAGCCAAAGCCCACGGAGCTGCACTGTAAGCTTGAAGGCCAGTGTGCCAGCTGCGTGTCCTATTTCTGTCACCTAGTTCTTATGTACCGTTTCCTGCTAATCAAAAGGCCCAGTGATTCCTCCTCACACATCACACTGGAGTTAGTACATCCAAGCAGTATTTCTGCCGCGCTACATTTGCACGGATTAGCTGCTGAACCCTCCAGATGATGTACTGCTTTTCAAGAAGGGTGTAGTATAACTGGCGAGGGTCTACAGTACGTCCAAGAGGGTGCTCAACGATGTACAGGAGTCTGACTTCAAAGTATAAATTGAAAAACAGCCGCTTAACCTGGAAAGGGCAATACTGGAGAGAAAGAACAATGTTTAAACTCTAAAAGGTAGCTATAAGGAAGAACTTTTGTGTGCATCCACTGCACACAGTTACACGGAATCATGGGGCTTAAATTACAACCTGAAAAACTTAGGGTATGTGGCAATCTTTGCAACAGTAGTAATAATTACAGGAAATGTTTAAGAATAAATTAGGCAAGCATTTGTCAAGAATGGTACAGAAAGTTGATCATTCACCTCTAGAATGAGAGCAACACTAGACTATCTTCAAAGGTTCTTCTTTCCCCACTGCTGTCCCTCTCCGTATTTCTACCCTCAAACACAAGCATCATCCCCAGCTCTGCACTTACAATTATATCTGCATATGCACATGTCTAGAGATGCACATTTATTTCTTCGTTACACACAGCTGAAGGAGACTACTCATAGGTAAGCCAATTTACATAAACAGCTTTTGAAAGTTAAACACCTCAGCTTCTTGCAAAACGTCAGCCCAACAGAACACCGTCAGCCCAACAGAACACCGGGAGCGGTATGTAAATCCTTATGCCAAAACTGCATTCTCTTAAATCTTATGAAAACCATCTCTAATATAAAGCCTGACTTGTCCATTTTCTGACACTCCCCTTCTCTGTCATCAAGGTACTTATTAGACAGTAAAACAACTGACGGGGTAAACACCATAACTAGCACAATAGCTGACTTCCGTAGCAGTTGCATATCAGGTCTGAAGAAATGTGAGTTTAGTAGGTAGATACACATTCAGAAATGCACAAGAACTGAAAGGAGTAATCTGTAACTGGTAGACTAAGAACACTGCAATAGCATGCAATGTAAATCAACATGCACCTATAGGGAAGGGAAGTACAGAAACATTCTTCTGGATTGAAAAAAAAAAAAAAATACGCAGCAATGGTAGGAAAAGGTACTTGGAACGTGCCACTTTCAATCCACTGAAACAATGTCTGCAACAGCAGTAAGAACACTGGCAAACTACCTTCTCTGTTCCACAGGGCCTTGAAACCCATACGCATTGTCTGTTGCCAGTTGCCCTTAGGAAACAAAGGCGCTGCGATCAGTAGAAGCGTGTAGAACACCGAAAATGAAACTTTTGAGTATGTCACATGCAAGATCCTCATTCTCCGTACAGTCTACAAGGTTACACAATTGTAAAATACTTTGTAAGAATGAGAATCCTGACGTTTGCCTTGGATTAAAAAAGTTTTAAAACTCCGTTTTGAGGTTTTTTTCCAAGGGTTTTAGAAATAAAAGCATCTTGGTAAAGTGATTTTCACACACTGCACAGACACAAGCAGTGTTTCTCCCACTGCGAGAGGAGTATCAAAATACTCTTATCTAATATGTTATAGACAAAAGTGACCAAGGTCACAGGAGAATCTGTACTTTCCCACTGATTACAAGGAACGGGCCAGCTGCTTTGTGCCTCCTATGCAGCTGGAGCATGCAGTTGCCTGGTAACTTGTTCCGAGCTATTGCATCTTAATCACATATACATGGAGGAATACCAAGCTGACCGCTTAGGTTTATCAGCCAAAACAGTTTACAGCAACGCAATAGTTTAGAGCAATTCAGGAAGTTTAACACTGAATTTAGGTATGCGCTTATATGGTTTGACGAACAGAACTTTTATAAATGAAAGGGAAACAACAGGTGACTTTAGAGCATACAAAAGGTATAGTCTACAAACCAAATATCAATTATTAGCAATGTTTCCCTGTTCAAAGGGCATCACTTAATGTCTCAAACTCAACAAGCATGAACTGACAGACTGTTATGATTTGAAAATTTTAAAAAAGTTCTAATAGTGTGCCCAAAACAGAGCTGTTTCAGTGTTCAGGCTAGACTCGTTGTCTCCAGTAAATACATATCTTAATTCTAACACAGGATAAAAACCGATTTATAAATGTCCTCTTGTAAAAATGAAACTGTTCCAATCACCCTGTTCACTCCTATTTAAGATATTAAATAGGGCAAATCAGAAGTAACTTGAACCAATCCCTCCCACCCAGCTATAAACCAGGACCATATACAGCCCTTGCAGACTACACAAGACCCTGTCTCATTCCAGCCATATCATTAGCACAAGCTGTGCAAACCCATGCAAATCAACAGGTTTTCCAGGCATAAAAGCAGACTCCAACAGCAGTTAAGCCACTTCTTACAACTGACAATGTCATACTTCCATCACTGATTATAGCACAAGAACAAAAGAGAATGGGTCTTAATTGTCCTTCATGAACTTGAGGGGCTGCAAGAAACCAGTGAAGTTACAAGCCTGGATTCTGTAATGTCGCTACCAGCATAATTTCCAGATCAAAGATCCGGCCTCCTGTTACGATCATCAAACATAATTTTGAGTTCAGGGGACAGGTCATCACAACACTATGTTAGGTAGAGTATAAAACCTTATCATCAGATTCTCAGCTAGTTTAAGTCAATGTATTCTGTGTGTTCCGCTGAAGTCAACGAAACTAAACACACTATCATAGGAAAAAGATATTTCAGCACGCCTCAGACCTGGAAAACTATCTTGAAAAATGCCCGTAACTTTTAACACAAATTCTCTGCACTTCCCACGATCTCTCAACAGCGAGCAGTAGTAAGACCCTAACAGTTACTTGCAACCTATTTCTTGCATAGCATTCATTTTTATTTTAATTTTAAAAGGGGCAACTAATACATAAGATTTTTGCAGCTACTCACAAAAATCAATAAGCAAAGACATTTGTTCCAAGACTTAAATTTCTTGTATGATTTAAAAAACTATCAAAACTCTGTAAAGTAAAATAGATACATTTACCTACTAATGTAGGAAACTACAGACAAACTTCAGGAAATGACCAAAGGTGCAGAGGATAGGCTAATGCCTATTAGCATTAGGTAGAAAAACAAGGTAGAAAAGGTAGAAATGCCTATTAGCATTAAGGTAGAAGAAGAAGAAGAACAACAACAACAACAAAAAACCCCCAGAAGTTCTACAGAAAAATGAGTGAGCAGCCCACAGCACTGGCAGACAACAGATTTTTTTATCCCCGCTTCCTCCACCCCTTCTTCTTACCCCCCCACCCCCGTTTTTTTTTAAAGGAAATAATTATTCTATTTTGAAACATATTGCCAGTGATGCAGTTGAAGCCAAAAGTTTAAATGAGTTCAGGAGAGAATTAACCGAATTCTAACACATGTGCCAACACAACTGCTATAAAAAGCATCTGCATCATGGTGAAATGCAAACAGCTACTCTGAGAACGACACCTTATTCTTCACTAAATTTGCCTTTTACCCTGTTGTATAGTTACTAATGTTGAAAAGAGTCACTGCTGTGCAAGAAACTAAAACTTACAGCGCTTTATGCTCGGAGAGAACTGTGGCCCATCAGCTCGTGGCTGTGAAGTCTTACAACTTAACACGTTGCAGTCGCACACCAGCAAGTTCTGAGGTGGACTGCTGACTGTATTCAATAGTCACAGCTTATGTAGGAGGATATGATAAACTTTACTTATTTGCCTTTAACCGATGCTCCAAATATTTTAAAGTCGTTCTTAAAGTAGGTTACTGGTTTGATTACCCTTCGTACAAAATCCTCCTTCAAATGGAGGTTTCTCTTCTCTTCTTTTCAGATTTAAGGCATGAACAGAAACCACACCTGCATCACCACTGAAATCAGTGCCTATTTTTCAATAAACTTTAGCAGCAGCATCAGAATTCGTCCTCAAGTACCGTTCATAAAGCAAATGCTTCATTCTTCAAAACTTTTTTTAGCAAAGGTTAGTAATGCTGTACCACAGACTCTCACGCCCAGTCACACATGTTCTTCCCGAGACTGTTACGCAGCTTCGTATTTTAAAAATCGCCATCCTAACTGCGTACCTGATACTACTGGTTCTCCCCTTTTTAAAGTCTGATGTTAAGGAAAAGCTGCAAGTCCTACAAAACCAGGCAGACTTGCTTGTTCATGCCAAAGAGAAAAAGGTTAAGCATTATTAAAAAATAAGACTATTGCCTACCTTTAAGTATCCATAAAGCTATCAACATGAACCGTATGGTGGCCTGTTAGCATCGCTATTTGAACACGGGCATGCAAAATGTCCTTCAGTTAAATTCCAAACTCTATGAAGTAATTGGTGGGCAATTCCCCAAGGATAAAACGTCTATCAAAAGCCAACAGTAAGCCAGAAATCTCTTTCCGTTTCATAGGGTAAAAAAAAATAAATACAGTGAATCCTGAAAAAAGAAATCGATATTAGACCGGGAACGCCTATATAGTTATAGGGCAAGTAATAAAACATTTAGTGTTCTGATTTTATTTTTTTTTTCTGTCATCACAATAGTTAGACAAACATGGAAACATTTGCAACAGCAATAGTTGGGTCACTTTAAAATCTTGGTAACACTGAAATACAGGTCAGCAAAAACTAATGATGTGGGGAGGGGACTTTAGGTCTTCTTATTTTCATACACATTCACACACACACACATATATCTATACACACATGCGCACTCCACAACTCCAAAGAGCTATCTTAACTATGTCTGCCAGTAAACGGAAATAGTAGGCAGAAAGGAACCATATCCATACTAAGACAGTTAGCTGTGCCGTAAAACTGAAGATCACTGCAACCAGTGCCATCTTAAAGAAGAAGAAGAAAAAAAAAAAACAACCAACACCAAAAAAACTGAAAGGAACCATCGCTGTGCATGTCATAAGCATGAAGTTATTTTAACCTGATGACTACTCTGCCCTATACTTTAAGCATCGTGAAGTTTTTATGTGTTTTTAAAGTCTAAGGTTATTATTTTAAATGGCCTACTTGTAGTGGCAGCCCAAGTAGCATTCTGGAGAACACCACAGTGCCCACAACTTCTACAGGTCAGTGCAGAATGATTAAGCACTACATTTCTAGGGGAGGAAAACAAAAAAACACTACTGCTCATTTATTCAATTGAAAAGCTTATTACCTGCACCTTCCAAAGCAACAGGCTACAGGAACACTGAATGCAAAGTAAACCAGACCCATCTGGAATAATCTGACCTCTCAGCTCCAAGTTACACATCTTTCATTTCGTATTTTAAGGGATTAACAGCATTTGGATGCACAGAAACTGTCTTTACAGTGATGTCTGCAGACCTCCGAGTCATAACTTAAAAATGTCTTCCTAAATTATAACAGTATTAGCACTTCCTCTGAAAGGAGTGAAAAAAACACAACCAGGGAAGGAGGAAAGTGACACAACACCAAGGTTTTTTTTCCCAGAGATAACAAAATCCTGAGAGAACAAGATGCTTGTGCTATCAGAATAAAAATCCCCAAAGAAGCAAAAGAGTTTACCTTTCCCTTGGAAAAGTTACCTTTGAGTCAAGATCTGCCCTTTTTCTCTCCCAAGCATGAAATCTCTCTTCAGCTCAAGACTCTCTTCTACTGCAGTAGAAATTTAGTGCACATGCTGGAACCTGGACAGAATCTTATTTAAAAAAACAAACAATACAATAGTACTACAGTGGCCAGAAATCTTTTACATATTCTGATGAAAAGACTCAACTTATTTCTAGGAAATAAAGTGTTTGGGGCCAAAGCCAACGCATGATGGTCATGTAAGGTTAAATTTTTATTAATTTTTTTCTTTTTTTAAATTGATATATTGAAAAAAGCTGGAGAAGGAAGCGGGGACAGAAATGAAAAACCATTCAGGGAGTCAGTGGTATAGATTGTCACCATGCAATCTCAATATTGTAATTGCAGATCACATAGTCAGAACAAGCCAGTCAAAAGTAGCACACTCCCTGGGAGAGTGGCGGGAGTCTCTCTCCCCTTGTCTTTCAAGCCAAGACCCAACTAGCAGAAGGCAGCTTTTCTGTCACATAAAGCAAGGCAAAAGGATCATGTACAGCAACTTCCTTGCAGCCTCTTGCTCCTGAGCACCCTTCTTCACCTCTTTCTTTCTTTCTTTCTTCTGGTGATGGGAAGGCAAAGCATGTTCTGCTCCTGTGAGCCCATACGGCTTGTCCCTATAGTCACAGCAGGCACCTGTGATTCCTCTCCGAAGACATTTACGCATAGAAATCAGTTGAGTGGTGTGTTACGGAAGCATAAGCTGCAGTGGACGTGATTCTGAATCAGTTATTTTTTTGCCCATCATGATAAAATAAAACCAGCAATTTCTTACTTTATAGAAATCCTCCTAAAGTAGTAGTTGCCCCCAATCGCTGTCAAGTTTTTGTATCACAGGAAAACAAATGCAGCCAAAAGAACATTTTCTCTAAAAGGACCGCTCCGAACTGCACAAGCAGGCAGGCACAGGCCGCTGCCAATTTAATAAAGCGTATGTACACAGCACCACTTAGTGGTGCAAGCGGAGTCACCGCTGACAGGAATGAGAAGCTTGAACACCAACCTTCCCTCCCCGGCCCCCTGGACACTGCAGCCTGATCTTGACAAATTGACCGCCTGGATAAAAAAAAGCTATCTGGCAACTAAAAAGATCCATTGTACTTTTCTGCTCAGTACACCTAAAGATACAGATTCACCCTCTAAATCTCGGCCAATTTCTTGAATACCACCAACACTCAGAACAGGTTTCAAATGGCAACGTGGCAGGACAAAGTAATAAATGCTTATCCTTAAGTCTGCTAACTTTCTAAACCTTTGCCTAGACCTTAAGGAAATGTAAAAACAAACAAACTACTGCAAAGTTCAATACGCGAGCCACGCAAAGTTAAGGCTATCAAGTAGGAACCTGATTACAAGTATAAATCATGCAACAGCTACTCTATGACATGGATGTCCTGAACAGATCATCCTCTACAGTGTAAGTCCAAGGTACAAACCCATCAGCACCTTCTTCCCTCTCTGTATCGCTGTGGTTACCTGCTCTGTGCCCAGAGCCAAAAAGAATCCCAACGTTGGAGTTACTGTTCCTTTTATGCCCACCCCCATACTTCTTTCCCGACGGAGAGGTGATGCACCTGATTTGAGGTGGAGTGCAGACAACCTTCTCATCTAGTGCTGGGCAGTTTATTTGTCCCATAAACAAACCCCAGGAAAGAGAATGCACGGTTGGACGGGTGCACTTGAGGTTTTGACCATGCGGTAGCACCGTTAACTGCTGAAAGAGCAGGACTCTCTGCCGCTCCGTGTCCATGTCACGACTGCCCTCACGTCCCCAGTCTGCACCCAGCTCCTCCAGGGTGTGCAGAGGGGCTTCCAGCCCTGGCTCAGCAGGCGTCCACATAAGATCCCCCAGCCAAGAGGGGGGTGTATGCTCACCTGCCACATCGATACCGTGGGTACATTAAAAGCCACCCCCCAACTCTTTCTCCAGAAGTGACTGGGGGAGGCTTTTCAGTCATCTGGCTGTAAACCCCCTCCCCCTCAGGGACACCAACATCCAGGCATGCCTTGCTCTAACTCCCCAAATCCCCTGCCCTCCGAGGAATAAAAGGTGTCTGGGCCACTCCCCCGGCTCTAATCTGCAGATATGCCTGGCTTCCCAGAAGTAGGCTGAGAAAGCCAGCATTAAGGCAGTCCTTCCCACGCCCAGATCCACAAAATCCTCAGAGAAAAGAAGAAAAATAGCCACTTCACCGCAGCAGGAAGTAAATGGACTTGGGGGACACAGGAGGCCAGTTCTCCTGGGGTCAATGGAAAGGAGGGCTAGATGCAACGTATCTGAGGATTTTCCATGTGCACAGCTGAAACAGCCATGCCTCAAGCAAGGATGCGTCCCATTTATGGCAGTTCCTCGCCACTTCTCATCCCCAAAAGACAAACTCGGGCCTCTGCCTTCTCCGTGTGTAGCTCCCCACTCCCTTCAGCATGGAGCTGCGAGGCTCTGGGTTTGTGGAGAACCACAGGTGGGAAACCGAGGCTACTAATGGTGACCACAGAGAACAGACCAGCTCGGAGGGGGCGAGGAGGGCCGATGCACAATTTCTACGTTTGAATTTGTTGGGAACTTGGTGGGAGTCACAAGCTTGCAAGCCACAACCCACAAGCTTGCAAGGCACAACCCCAGCTATCCAGGACATGGGCTTCCCAAGATCACAAACCGACGGGGACGGGGACGGCGCCTGCGCCGGCGAGCGAACGCCGGGCTGCCCCAACGCGAAGCACGGCGCATGCGCCCGGGAGGCGCATCCGCACGGCTGGTCGGGGAGCGGGCGCAGCGGGAAGCCCGCGGAAAACCACGCGAAACCGGCAACGCTCCCGAGTCTGACCTGGTCGGACTCCGGGGGCCGCGAGGACTACGCCGCGCCCGAGAGCCACGCTGCTGCCCGGCCGCCGAGTCCGCGAAAAACTACAGCTCCCGGCATGCCCCGGGAGGCAGCCTGCCCTGCTGCCTGACCCCGAGGGGACGCCGCTTCCCTTCCCCCCCACCTCCCCACGCCGGCGCAGCGGCAGTTCCCGCCGAGCCCCCACCGCCGCTCCGGGTAGCTCCGGCACGGCGCGGCCCCGCTGCCGCTCCGTGCGTGCAACACGGACCCCGCCGTCCTCCTCGGGGCTTTCCCCGGGACCCGCCGGCCGACTGCGCAGCCCCGCCACGGGGCCCGGTGAGCCCCCACCCCCGCGCGCCCGTTCTCTCAGCCGCCCTGTCAGCGCCCCACCCCCCCCCCCCCGCGCGCCCGTTCTCTCAGCCGCCCTGTCAGCGCCCCACCCCCCACCCCCGCGCGCCCGTTCTCTCAGCCGCCCTGTCAGCGCCCCCCCCCACCCCCGCGCGCACGTTCTCTCAGCCGCCCTGTCAGCGCCCCGCCCCCCACCCCCGCGCGCACGTTCTCTCAGCCGCCCTGTGAGCCCCCAGGGCTCCCCCCCGGCCTCGGCACAGGCGGCCCCCACCTCCCCCGGGCCACCCCCGCCTCCGACGTTCGCGCTCCGAGGGGCGCCCGGCCCCGCTCACCTTCTCCCTCGGGCCAGCCGCAGCCCGGTCACTGCTCAGCTCCGCTCCTGCCTGGGCTCCCGGAGGCCCCTCCCCCGGCAGCCCCTCCCCTTGCCAGGGAGGGGGCGTCGCCATCAGCCTCTCACTGCCCGCACCTGCGGCTCCTCCAGCCCCGGCCCGCAGCTGTGGTACCGAAACCCGGAACCAAACCCCTCACCACCAAGGTGAAGTGAAGCAGCAGGCACTGCCTTGACTGAGTGACAGATGTCAAGAGTCATCTGATGTGGAAGAGGTGTTAACTGGGGTCAAAATACAGATTTTAATACCCATCTTATTTTAGTTCTAAGACTTGGCGATTGCCAGGTATCATCTTTTCCATTTCCCCAGGTCCACCCGCGAGCGAGGCCACAAGGGAGATTTCTTCCAGAGAGAGGATAGAGTTATTAAGTCTCAAGACCACGATTTGCTTTTCTCCTTCATGAAGAGGTGAGTGGATCATATAGCATCACTAGTCACCCAAGCAGTTAAGCCTGAACTTTTCACCTGTCCTTTAATGCCGTCAACTCCAAGCTAAATTTTTCCCGTTATTAAGAGGGGACCAAAGATCATGTGAAGTATTATTATCCTTTCTACAAATACACCCCCATCTTGGAGCTTTAGCTACTAGAGAAGGTCTTGGGAGTTTGGGGTCAGAGGAGCTAGCTGCAAGTACAAACTTTCATACAGCTCTGTTTAGGATGTGTGATGTTTCTCTGGTTGTCTAAACCGGTCTAAATTTCCACAGGTGGTCCCAACTCTGGGTGGCTCTAACAAGGATCCTGGAACTCCAGTAAGTTCTAAACATCGTTTTATATTTTAAACATGATCCCAAGTTCCTTTTTGCACTTGTCTCTACGGTTTTGGCAGCTGACAGCCCCGAGGGGTGCTTGTACAAGTTTCTCCCGAAGGGCGAGTAAATTAATTCTTTTGTCCGTGAGGTGGATGGTTTGGTAACGTTATAATTCACAACGCTATAATTCCTTCTTTCAACTTTTAAAAAAATAATTGCCTTTTAAATCCATCCAATTTAATCTGCTAAAATGATTCTCGTTGTTCTACCTCTTTTCTCAAGTTTTGGTTAAATTCAATGTCAGTATTCTCCACGGAACTAGATTTTCATCTGACTTTGGAATCGGAAAGGCAGGCTGTTACCGAGGTTAAATTCTGTGTCTTTACAAAACTTTGAATCAGTTACAAAACTAGATTATTTTTTTTAATTCAAATTACAAAACCGGTTAATATCAAGATGAATAGCTCAAACAATAATTGTTTCATTTTGTTTATCTCATGTTTAGAACCCCTCAAAAAAAAACCACATACACCCTCTAAACACACAAAAAGATTATTGCCCTCGACAATATTCCTAATAGCAACCCCAACATTATAAACTTTACACAACTGTTTTCCCAAATAGATAACGTGAAACTTACTTATAGATTTTCCGTTTTAAAGGGACAGTTTCTTTAGACTTCCAGCTTCTTGTTGGGTGCTTTCTTTATTCTCGAATAATGAAGCCAAGGTTCTTCTCCCAGACCTTTACTGCTACAAGTGTTGTTAAAATGACTCGATACGGTCCTTTCCACTTCTCGGTGATTTTATATATATTCAATCTCCTGGTCGGAAGGGATGCGCTGCTACGTCCAATTCTAAGGGTCCAGCTGTGGAGACATACTGACAAAGTTCTTGAAAAGAATTGCTTAAAGAAATCATAACACCTTTTAAAAACATATCTCCAAAGGCACTCAAGATACTCAGAACACAGGACTCTTGATATGGTCTTTCATACATTTCCTAAAGACTTGGCTTTTCTTTCTCTTCTGGCTATACTCCGATTCTTAATAGAGCCACGGGTAACGCTTTAACCCATGTGAGGAGTGAGGTTTCCTGACAAATTTTACTCGACTGTTGCTTAAGGATATAGTTCATTCTCTCTCTCTCTCTCTCTCTCTCTCTCTCTCCCCACACACACTTGCTTGTGGTCTATGTGGGATGTGATAGTCTCAATCCATAGATAATACTTGGCTCAACTTGTCTCATAATCTTTGCTATAAAATGAGGGCCATTGTCAGATGACATTCTTACAGGCACCCCATATTTTGGTATTATCTCTTTGAGCAAGACTTTGACTACTTCCCTTGCTTTGTTGGTGCGACAAGGGAAAGCCTTGGGCCACCCAGTAAAGATATCAACTAAAACTAGGACATATCCTTATTTTCAAGGCAATTCTATAAAATCAATTTGCTAATATTCTTCTAAAAAATTTCCTTATTTAATAATCCCAAAGATGATCTTATTACTGGTTCGGGGATAAATTTACATATACATTTCACGTCCACTTATAATTGTTTAAACAATCTTTGTCATATTTCGCTTTCTGTTTCCCAGTATACTTTGTGATGTTCAATGGGGCAATTTCTCTTATTATTGTGGGTGGGACTATTATTCGACCTGTCGGTGTTACAGCCTATCCTGTTTCATTTTGTTAGCCTGCAATCTAATAATTAATTCTTCATCTTTTTCATTATAATTTGGAGTTTCTTTAGGCAATTTTATACCTTTCTCTGGAACTAGTGCTAGGATGCCTTTTTCTGCAGCCTCTTTAGCAGCTTTATCAGCCAGTCGGTTACCTGCGTTAGGATCGGTCTTACCTAACGGATGTGCTTTACAGTGCATCATCGTGACTGCTGTTGGTTTTTGAATGCTTTCTAACAATTTCAGTATTTGTTCTGCGTGCTGAACGGCGGTTCCTGGTGCAGATAACAGTCCTCTTTCTCCCCGTATCGCTCCATGCGCACGTACCACTCCAAAAGCATACTTTGAGTCTGTCCAAGTGTTGACTCGCTTTCCTTGACTTAGTTCCAGAGCTCAAGTAAGAGCTATCAATTCAGCCTTTTGGGCAGAGATCATCGAAGGCAAAGTTGGCAACGCAAGTACCTCCTCAGTAGTTATTGTCTATCTCGATAAAACGTTTTCCTTCACAGATGGAACCGCTTCCGTCGGCATATAGTTCCCAATCTGTTTCTTCTAGTGGCACATCTCAGAGATCCAGTCAGCTGGAGTAAACTCTTTCGATTGCCTGCAAGCAGTCACGTTCCAGTTCTCCTTTAACTCGGTCAGTTGTTGAAAACGCAACAGGGTTAACGGCGGTAGTAGTTTTTAGGTAAACATCATCTTGTTCCAGCAACAACACCACTTGGTATTTCAGCATTCTGCTAGGGGATAACCAGTGCCCCCCTTTCCGTTTTAGCACAGCAGTTATCATATGGGAAACGTACAGTAATCCTTTCTCCTCAGGCGAACTTACGAGCTTCCTGGATCAGTAGCACAGTTGCACCGTTGACGTTTTTTCTTTTTTGGAGGAACCTCTGTCCTCCGGGATCCTCTGTGATTCCTTCCGGACGTCTCCTAGAGTCTTTAGGCCTTTTCTTATAAGGACCGGAGATCCCAGGTAGCAGCCCCAGACTTGTCTAATGAGGCTACCCTAGATGATTCTTTTCTTTTGCAGGAAGGTATCTTCTCCGGGATCGACCCAAGACTCCTCCCAGGCGTCAACCCAGAACGTTTTGACCTCTGCGTTCGGGACCGGAGATCCCAGCTACCTGCCCCAGACTCCTCCAAGTAAGTAGCTCGAGACATTTTTGTTCCCCTGTAGAGAAATCTCTCAACTCCGACAGGCACCTGAGACTCCTCCCAGGCATCTCCAACAGTCTTCTGTCCTCTGCTTTACCTACCTAAGGGGTCAGGAAGAAGCCCCAGACTCCTCCAAGGAAGCTACCGTTGAGGTTTTTTTCTTTTTTGGAGGAACCCCTGCCCTCTGGGATCCCCTGTGATTCCATCCAGACGTCTCCTAGAGTCTTTTGGCCTTTTCTTATAAGGACCGGAGATCCCAGTTAGCAGCCCCAGACTTGTCTAATGAGGCTACCCTAGATGATTCTTCTCTTTTGCAGGAAGCTCTCTTCTCCGGGATCGACCCAAGACTCCTCCCAGGCGTCAATCCAGAACATTTTGACCTCTGCGTTCGGGACCGGAGATCCCATCTACCTGCCCCAGACTCCTCCAAGTAAGTAGCTCGAGTCATTTTTCTTCTCCTGTAGAGAAATGTCTCAACTCTGACAGCCACCTGAGACTCCTCCCAGGCATCTCCCACAGTCTTCTGTCCTCTGCTTTACCTACCTAAGGGGTCAGGGTCAAACCCCAGACTCCTCCTAGGAAGCTACCGTTGAGGTTTTTTCTTTTTTTGGAGCAACCTCTGTCCTCCGGGATCCCCTGTGGTTCCTTCTAGACGTCTCCTAGCGTCTTTTGGCCTTTTCTTATAAGGGCCGGAGATCCCAGGTAGCAGCCGCAGACTTGACTAACGAGGCTACCCTAGATGATTCTTCTCTTTTGCAGGAAGCTCTCTTCTCCGGGATCAACCCAAGAGTCCTCCCAGGGGTCATCCCAGAACGTTTTGACCTCTGCGTTCGGGACCGGAGATCCCAGCTACCTGCCCCAGACTCCTCCAAGTAAGTAGCTCGAGACATTTTTGTTCCCCTGTAGAGAAATCTCTCAACTCCGACAGCCACCTGAGACTCCTCCCAGGCATCTCCCACAGTCTTCTGTCCTCTGCTTTACCTACCTAAGGGGTCAGGTAGAAGCCCCAGACTCCTCCATGCAAGCTACCGTTGAGGCTTTTTTCTTTTTTGGAGGACCCTGTGCCCTCCGGGATCCCCTGTGATTCCTTCCAGACGTCTCCTAGAGTCTTTTGGGCTTTTCTTATAAGGACTGGCGATCCCAGGTAGCAGCCCCAGACTTGACTAATGAGGCTTCCCTAGATGATTCTTCTCTTTTGCAGGAAGCTCTCTTCTCCAGGATCGACCCAGGACTCATCCCAGGCGTCATCCCAGAATGTTTTGACATCTGCGTTCGGGACCGGAGATCCCATCTACTTGCCCCAGACTCCTCCAAGTAAGTAGCTCGAGACATTTTTGTTCTCCTGTAGAGAAATCTCTCAACTCCGACAGCCACCTGAGACTCCTCCCAGGCATCTCCCACAGTCTTCTGTCCTCTGCTTTACCTACCTAAGGGGTCAGGTAGAAGCCCCAGACTCCTCCAAGGAAGCTACCGTTGAGGTTTTTTTCTGTTTTGGAGGAGCCTGTGCCCTCAGGGATTCCCTGTGAATCCTTCCAGATGTCTCCTAGAGTCTTTTGGCCTTTTCTTATAAGGGCCGGAGATCTCTGGTAGCAGCCCCAGACTTGTCTAATGAGGCTACCCTAGATGATTCTTCTCTTTTGCAGGAAGCTCTCTTCTCCGGGATCGACCCAAGACTCCTCCCAGGCGTCATCCCAGAACATTTTGACCTCTGCGTTCGGGACCGGAGATCCCAGCTACGTGCACCGGACTCCTCTAAGTAAGCAGCTCGAGTAATTTTTCTTCTCCTGTAGAGAAATGTCTCAACTCTGACAGCCACCTGAGACTCCTCCCAGGCATCTCCCACAGTCTTCTGTCCTCTGCTTTACCTACCTAAGGGGTCAGGTAGAAGCCCCAGACTCCTCCAAGGAAGCTACCGTTGAGGTTTTTTTCTTTTTTGGAGGAACCTCTGCCCTCCGGGATCCCCTGTGATTCCATCCAGACGTCTCCTAGAGTCTTTTGGCCTTTTCTTATAAGGACTGGAGATCCCAGGTAGCAGCCCCAGACTTGTCTAATGAGGCTACCCTAGATGATTCTTCTGTTTTGCAGGAAGCTCTCTTCTCCGGGATCGACCCAAGAGTCCTCCCATGCGTCATCCCAGAACGTTTTGACCTCTACGTTTAGGACGGGAGATCCCAGCTACCTGCCCCAGACTCCTCCAAGTAAGTAGCTCGAGACATTTTTGTTCTCCTGTAGAGAAATCTCTCAACTCCGACAGCCACCTGAGACTCCTCCCAGGCATCTCCCACAGTCTTCTGTCCTCTGCTTTACCTAACTAAGGGGTCAGGAAGAAGCACCAGACTCCTCCAAGGAAGCTACCGTTGAGGTTTTTTCTTTTTTGGAGGAACCTGTGCCCTCCGGGATCCCCTGTGATTCTTCCAGACATCTCCTAGAGTCTTTTGGCCTTTCCTTATAAGGACCGGAGATCGCAGGTAGCAGCCCCAGACTTGTCTAATGAGGCTACCCTAGATGATTCTTCTGTTTTGCAGGAAGCTCTCTTCTCCAATATTGACCCAAGACTCCTCCCAGGCGTCATCCCAGAACATTTTTACCTCTGCGTTCGCGACCGGAGATCCCAGCTACCTGCCCCAGACTCCTCCAAGTAAGTAGCTCGAGACATTTTTGTTCTCCTGTAGAGAAATCTCTCAACTCCGACAGGCACCTGAGACTCCTCCCAGGCATCTCCCACAGTCTTCTGTCCTCTGCTTTACCTACCTCAGGGGTCAGGTAGAAGCCCCAGACTCTTCCAAGGAAGCTACCGTTGAGGTTTTTTTCTTTTTTTGGAGGAGCCTCTGACCTCCGGGATCCCCTGTGATTCCTTCCAGACGTCTCCTAGAGTCTTTTGGGCTTTTCTTATAAGGACCGCAGTTCCCAGGTAGCAGCCCCAGACTTGTCTAATGAGGCTACCCTAGATGATTCTTCTCTTTTGCAGGAAGCTCTCTTCTCCGGGATCGACCCAAGACTCCTTCCAGGCGTCATCCCAAAATGTTTCGACCTCTGCGTTCGGGACCAGAGATCCCAGCTACCTGCCCCAGACTCCTCCAAGTAAGTAGCTCGAGACATTTTTGTTCTCCTGTAGAGAAATCTCTCAACTCCGACAGGCACCTGAGACTCCTCCCAGGCATCTCCAACAGTCTTCTGTCCTCTGCTTTACCTACCTAAGGGGTCAGGAAGAAGCCCCAGACTCCTCCAAGGAAGCTACCGTTGAGTTTTTTTTCTTTTTTGGAGGAGCCTGTGCCCTCCGGGATCCCCTGTGATTCCATCCAGACGTCTCCTAGAGTCTTTTGGCCTTTTCTTATAAGGACCGGAGATCCCAGGTAGCAGCCCCAGACTTGTCTAATGAGGCTACCCTAGATGATTCTTCTCTTTTGCAGGAAGCTCTCTTCTCCGGGATTGACCCAAGACTCCTCCCAGGCGCCAATCCAGAACATTTTGACCTCTGCGGTCGGGACCGGAGATCCCATCTACCTGCCCCAGACTCCTCCAAGTAAGTAGCTCGAGACATTTTTGTTCTCCTGTAGAGAAATCTCTCAACTCCGACAGGCACCTGAGACTCCTCCCAGGCATCTCCCACAGTCTTCTGTCCTCTGCTTTACCTACCTAAGGGGTCAGGTAGAAGCCCCAGACTCCTCCTAGGAAGCTACCGTTGAGGTTTTTTCTTTTTTGGAGGAACCTGTGCCCTCCGGGATCCCCTGTAATTCCTTCCAGACATCTCCTAGAGTCTTTTGGCCTTTCCTTATAAGGACCGGAGATCGCAGGTAGCAGCCCCAGACTTGTTTAATGAGGCTACCCTAGATGATTCTTCTCTTTTGCAGGAAGCTCTCTTCTCCGGGATCGACCCAAGACTCCTCCCAGGCGTCATCCCAGAACGTTTTGACATCTGTGTTCGGGACCGGAGATCCCAGCTACCTGCCCCAGACTCCTCCAAGTAGCTCGAGACATTTTTGTTCTCCTGTAGAGAAATATCTCAACTCCGACAGGCACCTGAGACTCCTCCCAGGCATCTCCCACAGTCTTCTGTCCTCTGCTTTACCTACCTAAGGGGTCAGGTAGAAGCCCCAGACGCCTCCATGCAAGCTACCGTTGAGGCTTTTTTCTTTTTTGGAGGAACCTCTGCCCTCCGGGATCCCCTGTGATTCCTTCCAGATGTCTCCTAGAGTCTTTTGGGCTTTTCTTATAAGGACCGGAGATCGCAGGTAGCAGCCCCAGACTTGTCTAATGAGGCTACCCTAGATGATTCTTCTCTTTTGCAGGAAGCTCTCTTCTCCGGGATCGACCCAAGACTCCTCCCAGGCGTCATCCCAGAACGTTTTGACCTCTGCTTTCGGGACCGGAGATCCCAGGTACCTGCCCCAGACTCCTCCAAGTAAGCAGCTCGAGACATTTTTGTTCTCCTGTAGAGAAATCTGTCAACTCCGACAGCCACCTGAGACTCCTCCCAGGCATCTCCCACAGTCTTCTGTCCTCTGCTTTACCTACCTAAGGGGTCAGGTAGAAGCCCCAGACTCCTCCAAGGAAGCTACCGTTGAGGTTTTTTCTTTTTTGGAGGAGCCTGTGCCCTCCGGGATCCCCTGTGATTCCTTCCAGACGTCTCCTAGAGTCTTTTGGGCTTTTCTTATAAGGACTGGCGATCCCAGGTAGCAGCCCCAGACTTGACTAATGAGGCTTCCCTAGATGATTCTTCTCTTTTGCAGGAAGCTCTCTTCTCCAGGATCGACCCAAGACTCATCCCAGGCGTCATCCCAGAATGTTTTGACATCTGCGTTCGGGACCGGAGATCCCATCTACTTGCCCCAGACTCCTCCAAGTAAGTAGCTCGAGACATTTTTGTTCTCCTGTAGAGAAATCTCTCAACTCCGACAGCCACCTGAGACTCCTCCCAGGCATCTCCCACAGTCTTCTGTCTTCTGCTTTACCTACCTAAGGGGTCAGGTAGAAGCGCCAGACTCCTCCAAGGAAGCTACCATTGAGGTTTTTTCTTTTTTTTGGAGTAGCCTCTGACCTCCGGGATTCCCTGTGATTCCTTCCAGACGTCTCCTAGCGTCTTTTGGCCTTTTCTTATAAGGACTGGAGATCCCAGGTAGCAGCCCCAGACTTGTCTAATGAGGCTACCCTAGATGATTCTTCTCTTTTGCAGGAAGCTCTCTTCTCCGGGATCGACCCAAGAGTCCTCCCAGGCGTCATCCCAGAACGTTTTGACCTCTGCTTTCGGGACCGGAGATCCCAGCTACCTGCCCCAGACTCCTCCAAGTAAGTAGCTCGAGACATTTTTGTTCTCCTGTAGAGAAATCTCTCAACTCCGACAGGCACCTGAGACTCCTTCCAGGCATCTCCCACAGTCTTCTGTCCTCTGCTTCACCTACCTAAGGGGTCAGGTAGAAGCCCCAGACTCCTCCAAGGAAGCTACCGTTGAGGTTTTTTCTTTTTTGGAGGAGCCTGTGCCCTCCGGGATCACCTGTGATTCCTTCCAGACGTCTCCTAGAGTCTTTTGGGCTTTTCTTATCAGGACTGGCGATCCCAGGTAGCAGCCCCAGACTTGACTAATGAGGCTTCCCTAGATGATTCTTCTCTTTTGCAGGAAGCTCTCTTCTCCAGGATCGACCCAAGACTCATCCCAGGCTTCATCCCAGAATGTTTTGACCTCTGCGTTCGGGACCGGAGATCCCATCTACTTGCCCCAGACACCTCCAAGTAAGCAGCTCGAGACATTTTTATTCTCCTGTAGAGAAATCTCTCGACTACGACAGCCACCTGAGACTCCTCCCAGGCATCTCCCACAGTCTTCTGTCCTCTGCTTTACCTACCTAAGGGGTCAGGTAGAAGCCCCAGACTCCTCCTAGGAAGCTACCGTTGAGGTTTTTTCTTTTTTGGAGGAGCCTGTGCCCTCCGGGATCCCCTGTGATTCCTTCCAGACGTCTCCTAGAGTCTTTTGTCCTTTTCTTATAAGGACAGGAGATCGCAGGTAGCAGCCCCACACTTGTCTAATGAGGCTACCCTAGATGATTCTTTTCTTTTGCAGGAAGCTCTCTTCTCCGGGATCGACCCAAGACTCCTCCCAGGCGTCATCCCAGAACGTTTTGACCTCTGCGTTCGGGACCGGAGATCCCAGCTACCTGCCCCAGAGTCCTCCGAGTAAGCAGCTCGAGACATTTTTGTTCTCCTGTAGAGAAATCTCTCAACTCCGACAGGCACCTGAGACTCCTCCCAGGCATCTCCCACAGTCTTCTGTCCTCTGCTTTACCTACCTAAGGGGTCAGGTAGAAGCCCCAGACTCCTCCAAGGAAGCTACCGTTGAGGTTTTTTCTTTTTTGGAGGAGCCTGTGCCCTCCGGGATCCCCTGTGATTCCTTCCAGACGTCTCCTAGAGTCTTTTGGGCTTTTCTTATAAGGACTGGCGATCCCAGTTAGCAGCCCCAGACTTGACTAATGAGGCTTCCCTAGATGATTCTTCTCTTTTGCAGGAAGCTCTCTTCTCCAGGATCGACCCAAGACTCATCCCAGGCGTCATCCCAGAATGTTTTGACCTCTGCGTTCGGGACCGGAGATCCCATCTACCTGCCCCAGACTCCTCCAAGTAAGTAGCTCGAGTCATTTTTGTTCTCCTGTAGAGAAATCTCTCAACTCCGACAGCCACCTGAGACTCCTCCCAGGCATCTCCCACAGTCTTCTGTCTTCTGCTTTACCTACCTAAGGGGTCAGGTAGAAGCCCCAGACTCCTCCAAGGAAGCTACCGTTGATGTTTTTTTCTTTTTTGGAGGAAGCTCTGCCCTCCGGGATCCCCTGTGATTCCTTCCAGATGTCTCCTAGAGTCTTTTGGCCTTTTCTTAAAAGGACCGGAGATCCCAGGTAGCAGCCCCAGACTTGTCTAATGAGGCTACCCTAGATGATTCTTTTCTTTTGCAGGAATCTCTCTTCTCCGGGATCGACCCAAGACTCCTCCCAGGCATCATCCCAGAATGTTTTGACATCTGCGTTCGGGACCGGAGATCCCAGCTACCTGCCCCAGACTCCTCCAAGTAAGTAGCTCGAGACATTTTTGTTCTCCTGTAGAGAAATCTCTCAACTCCGACAGCCAGCTGAGACTCCTCCCAGGCATCTCCCACAGTCTTCTGTCCTCTGCTTTACCTACCTAAGGGGTCAGGTAGAAGCCCCAGACTCCTCCAAGGAAGCTACCGTTGAGGTTTTTTTCTTTTTTTGGAGGAGCCTCTGACCTCCGGGATCCCCTGTGATTCCTTCCAGACGTCTCCTAGCATCTTTTGGCCTTTTCTTATAAGGACCGGAGATCCCAGGTAGCAGCCCCAGACTTGTCTAATGAGGCTACCCTAGATAATTCTTCTCTTTTGCAGGAAGCTCTCTTCTCCGGGATCGACCCAAGACTCCTCCCATGCGTCATCCCAGAACGTTTTGACCTCTGCTTTTGGGACCGGAGATCCCAGCTACCTGCCCCAGACTCCTCCAAGTAAGCAGCTCGAGACATTTTTGTTCTCCTGTAGAGAAATCTCTCAACTCCGACAGCCACCTGAGACTCCTCCCAGGCATCTCCCACAGTCTTCTGTCCTCTGCTTTACCTACCTAAGGGGTCAGGTAGAAGCGCCAGACTCCTCCAAGGAAGCTACCGTTGAGGTTTTTTTCTTTTTTTGGAGGAGCCTCTGACCTCCGGGATCCCCTGTGATTCCTTCCAGACGTCTCCTAGAGTCTTTTGGCCTTTTCTTATAAGGACCGGAGATCCCAGTTAGCAGCCCCAGACTTGTCTAATGAGGCTACCCTAGATAATTCTTCTCTTTTGCAGGAAGCTCTCTTCTCCGGGATCGACCCAAGACTCCTCCCAGGCGTCATCCCAGAATGTTTTGACCTCTGCGTTCGGGACCGGAGATCCCAGCTACCTGCCCCAGACTCCTCCAAGTAAGTAGCTCGAGACATTTTTGTTCTCCTGTAGAGAAATCTCTCAACTCCGACAGGCACCTGAGACTCCTCCCAGGCATCTCCCACAGTCTTCTGTCCTCTGCTTTACCTACCTAAGGGGTCAGGTAGAAGCCCCAGACTCGTCCTAGGAAGGTACCGTTGAGGTTTTTTCTTTTTTGGAGGAGCCTGTGCCCTCCGGGATTCCCTGTGAATCCTTCCAGACGTCTCCTAGCGTCTTTTGGCCTTTTCTTATGAGGACCGGAGATCCCAGGTAGCAGCCCCAGACTTGTCTAACGAGGCTACCCTAGATCATTCTTCTCTTTTGCAGGAAGCTCTCCTCCAGGATCGACCTGAGAGTCCTCCCAGGCATCTCCCAGAATCTTTTCGCGTCTGCTTTTCAGACCTTAGATCCTAAGAAAAGATACCTATGAAGAGGCCAAAAGGCTCTGGAGATGCCTGGGAGGAGACACAGGTGGATCCCAAAGGGGCGAGCTTGCTCCAAAAAAGAAAAATCTCAAGGGTAGTTTCCTTTTAGGAGTCTGGGGCTGCTACCTGAGATGTTGCACGAGCAGCAGGCAGTAACCTAGCCAAAACGGAGCGGAGGAGGCCTGACAAGTGGTCCTGCTCAGTGCTGCAGAGGAAGGCAAAAACTCCTGGGGCCCAGTGCCAATCTGCGCCAGGGTAAAATTCCTTCCTGACCCCAGAGCTGGCAATCGGCTATTCCCTGAGCACGTGTGAGCAAGACCTGCCTCCTGGTCCCGCAGGCCGGTCAGGCCCCCCAGAGGATGCCCAAGCCCTGTTCTCCCTGAACCTGGAGCCATCTTGGGGCTTCCAAGAGTGGCCAAGTGCCCCCGGCCTGATTGACCTTGGGGGCAAGAATCCTTCCCGCGCCTTTGGGCCACCAGCGGGTGCTCCAAAGCACTGGGAGCCCTGGCAACATCTCTGCATCCCACTTCTTACGGCTGCTGCCACTGGTTCCTCAGGGAGTGAGGACGGCGAGCTCTGCAGTGCTCCTCAAGAAGACATTCCCTTGGTCTTGCCACAGCTCTCCATGCAAACAAGCCTGATGGCCTCGGGCACCTCCAGGGCTTGGTGGTTCTTCATGTCTCTAGCAGCCTGGTCCAGCCTCTGGTCTTCCTCCCTCAGCACTGGGCAAGGAATTCCAGCGGCTCCTCACGGACTTCCTCTGGGATGTGTCTGGGCCGCCTGCCAGGCAGACTGGCAGTGGGACAGGGGAGGCTGCCCCTTTTATAGTGCCCCGGGGCATTGTGACTGCTGCGTTGCCGGGTGGTGGCATTGTGACATGGGGTGGGGGTGAGGGGGCCCCCTGTGCGCAGCGCTGCCTGCCGCCCCTCGGCCCAGCATCCTTGGGAGGAAGGCCTTTGGGCTGTGTGGCGTTACTGAGTCCAGAAGTTTGGCAGAAAATAAACTGCCTTGCATTCCAGCTTATCCTCAGATGTCAGAGGGGCTGGGGACGGCTAGGTTTAATTTCTTTCTGAGCGATGTCCAATTCGATGCTCTAAGGGCGGTCGCGTTCAATATGCTGAGCTAAACTCCCTGGGCAACCTGTGCCAGCATTTGACCACCCGGACAGGAAAAAGTTGTTTTCTCATGTGCAGCTGGAGCATATCATGTGTTTTAATTTGTGCCTGTTGCCGCTGGTGCTCTCACTGGGCACTCTTGAGAAGAGCCTGGCTCCCTCATCTTCATTCCCTCCCAGCAGGGATAGATAGATGATAGATTGATAGATCGATAGATAGATAGATAAGAACCCCCCCGGCTTTCTCTTCTCCCCACGGCAGTGTGCCAGCTTAAAAGCACCAGGGCAAAGTCGGCTTCCTTGAGGCTCCTTGTTTTGCAGGTGACCTGGAGACGTGGAGGTGCGTGAGGTTCCCCTGCCAAGAGAGGCAGAGGGCTGGAGGGCACAGCTGGACTCCTGCTCCTGCAACAGCAGGGACTCGCTGGCCAGAAGTGGCCCCAAGGACCCCGGCAAGGGGCTGTGCTCAGTGCTGCAGAGGAAGGGGAAACTCCCCCCGGGAGCTGTGCCAATCTGCCCCGGGGGAAAAAACTCCTTCCTGAGCCCAGCCCTGGTGCCCCGAGCAGGGTCCGGGGAGCTCCTGCGGGGGAGCGCGTTTGGGGTCGGCAGCCAGGGACCTTTTCCAGCCTGTTTGGTGCAAAGGCACGGGTGGGCGTGGGGCATCAGTCCCGGGAGAGACGTGGCTGACTCCTCTTTCCCGGGAAGGGCAGGTCGCTCTCGCCGTGTCTCTGTCCTGCGCCCACCCGGGTTTCTTTGTCCTGCCAGCTGCTGCCCAGCGAGGAGGGTTCGGCTGAGCTCAGCGGGGATGTCCCAGGACCCGCCGAAGGAGAGCTCCTGCTTGGTCAGCATCCTGACCGCTAGCCCCGCTCTCGGGACGGCACGGCACGGCACGTCCCACGCGTGAAGCGGTGCCTGGGCTTGCCCTGGGAGCGGCACGACTCGGGAGCGTTCTCCGGCTGCTGCGGCTCCCGTCCGTGCGATGGACGGAGGCGGCGGTTTCCCTGGCGGCTCTCCGCTGGTCTCGGCCCGCGACCCCTCGGGCTCCCTTTGGGCAGCCCTGACCCGCACGCTGGGGATGGAAAGCGGCACGATCCTGCTGCACCTGCAGCTGCAGCTGCCGCGGGGACAAAGCCACGGGGGAGTGAGCGAGCGAGCAGCCTCGTGGTGCTTGGTCGCCGGCTGGGCTGAAACCACCACAGTCCTTTTTTGCTGACATCATCGCAACTGGGGAGAGAAAGGGCTGAGCTACCAGGGCCACTGCCAGCAGACTGTCATTAGGCACCAGAGTCAACGTTGACTCGAGAGGCCTGGGCAGAGCCCAGACCCCCCTGAAAGCAGCTGCAAGACCTGCCACGAGGTACAGGCCAACTCCTCTGATGCTTCGGGCTCACGCTGGAACCCCAAGCGCTCCAAGCCCCAAAATGCAGCTGCCTCTGCAGCGCAGCAGCAGCCAGTGCCGAGCAGCGTGGGGAGCTGGAGCAGAGAGGGGGGGCGCCCGGGCCGGGCTCGGCTCCGTTCGGCTCATCTCGTTTCTGTTCGGCTCCCTTCGTCTGGGCTCGACTCCCTTCGTCTGGGCTCGGCTCATCTCTTCGTCTGGGCTCGGCTCCTCTCGGCTGGGTTCGTCTCCTCTCGGTTGCGCTCGGCTGCCCTCGGCTCCGCTCCGGCCGCAGCCCCGGCCCGGCCCCGCCTGAGGCAAGGGCGGGCGGCGGGCGCGGCGGGGCCGGTGGCCGTGGCGGGGGCTCCTCCCCGTCCGTGGAGCGGTGGGCTGCCCGGCGGTCGCCAGCGCCGGGGCTGCCCGGGGGCCTCGCAGGCCGGCAGCGGGGCTGAGGCGGCGGCGGCGGCGGTGGCGGCATCTCCCCTCGCGGCAGGCCGGGGCGCCGGGTCCCGGCCTTCCCCCCGCAGGCCCGGCCAGCCCCGGCCCCTCCCTGCCGCCCCCGGGGCTGCGGGGGCAGCAGGGGACTGCCTGCCGCTGGTGGCTGTCCGGCGGAGGCCGGCGGGCACCGCGGAGACGTGCGGCTGTGTGTGGAGAGAAAGGAGTTTCTGCCGGCTGTCCCCGCAGGGAAGGGACCCGCAGCCGCCGGGGGTCTCCCTCCCTCCCTCCCTCCCTCCCAGCCTGGCGTGGGTGGCGGGCTGCGACACAGTCCTGCCCGGGCGTTCTTGGCAGCCCCCGGGGCAAGAGGCCCTGGAGGGAGCTTCAGGGAGGTCGGCAGTGGCGTTTCCAGAGCAGTCGCGTCCCGTTGGCTCTGCTGCTTCCTTCCCTCGGCTGGGAGAACGGAGGACGTCCTCGACAGCAGGTACCTACCTGTCGGTTGCCTGAAACCAGGAGGTTCCTAGGTTCCTAGGAGACCCTCAGTTCGGACGGGACTGGGGGGGCTGCTCTTTTCCTGCCCTCTTTCACTGACCGTGAAAGCGGTCGCTTCCGAGGGGCTACTGCGCTTGCACGGGAGTGTAATGGGAGTAATGGGAGCTGTAAAAAGCGCTCCTGTTCCAGTGCCGTGCGTGGGTTTCGTGCTTCAGTGGGAAAAGAGGCTGGTTTTACTGACGGTGTTTTGAAATGTTGTTTAAAGCGTTCAGCTGAGAAGCTCTCGAGCCTCTGTAGTGGTTTAACCCCAGCTGGCAGCTAAGCCCCGCACGGCCGCTCGCTCGCTGCCGCGCAGTGGGAGGAGGGAGAGGATCGGAAGGGTGAATCAACTCGCGGGTTGGGATAAATACGGTTTAATAAGTAAAAGCTGTGCACGCGAGCAAAGCCAAGTCAGGAATTCAGTCACTGCTTCCCATTGTCTGGCAGGTGTTTAGTTTGCAGGAAAGCAGGGTTCCATCACGCCTAACAGTTACTTGGGCATGTCCCCCCTTCCTCCTTCTTCCCCCAGTTATATTGCTGAGCGTGACATCCTGTGGTCTGGAATATCCCTTGGGTCAGTTGGGGTCACCTGTCCCAGTCTTGTGCCCCCCCCCCCGCTTCTTGTGCACCCGCAGCTGACTCCCTGGTGGGGTGGGGTGAGGAGCAGAAAAGGCCTTGATGCTGTGTAAGCACTGCTTTCAGCACAAATCCAAAACGTAGCCCCGTGCAAGCTACTGTGGAGAGAATTAACTCTCTGCCAGTCAAAACCAGCACAGCTGTGGAGCTCTGTATGCAAAGTATGTCCTTCTTTCTTGGGCTGTCTGCTGGTAGCAATGTGCCTTTTGCTGGCCTGGCAATCTGGCACTCAAGTGTGGATGTGGAAAGAGTCTTTGGAAACTCTCAGTGGCAGCAGTTGTTTGTTGTGCTCTTGGGATTTTTTCTTTCACGAGGTTCCCCTTGCGCTGCCACTCCTCTTTGCGACGTGTTTGTGACAAACCTGTCCTGTTGTTTGGAAAGAAGAGCATGCCTCTGCTGCAGGCAGAGGGGCTGAGCAGGCCTTTTAGGATAACTGCTGCTCTCAGTTTCTAGAAGGCACTGTAGTGTCAAGCCTGAGAAAGGAGAGTGAAGGGAGAGTGTTTTAGTCTGTGGTACTGCTGGCATGCAAGGCAGAGAAAGGAAAGCGGCCTTTGGGTGTGCAGGGGACAATGAATAGGAGGGTTGTGGGAGTTAACAGTTGTGTGGTAAGGCTGCAATGGGAAGTTTGAGTTAGCAGCCAGCAAAGTAACTAAAGCACAGGGTGCTGAGCAGCCTGGTCAGCTGGGGAGGATGTAAAACAAGTGAGGAGGATGGTCCTTTAGAAGTGAAAAAGAGAGTTTCCCTGAGGGTGTTGCCCTGGAGGAATCTGCTTGTGTCTGCTAGTCAGGCAGGCAGACAGAGATGATGGGCAAGTGCTTTTGTGAGTGGGCAAAACCTTGACCAGCTCAGTCAAGGAGCTCTGGAGCTTTTAGTTTGAGAGGGGACTGGGAATTGCCGGAGGCTGCGATCTGTAATAATTCCAGAAGTTTGAGCTGCTCTGAAAAAGGAGCTGGAGCTGCTTAGGTTTAAGGGTTGTATTTTTAAGCAGGTGCCTCTAGATTGGGTCCTGCTGAAGGAGTGTTCTGTAGGGCTCAAACTTGGTCTGAAACTTTATGAGTTGTTGTTGGTGTCTCAGCCTCTGATAAAAAATGAATAATGATAGTATTCATGAGTATTAATAAAAAAGCCGTGGCTCAGCATAATCTGGCTCCCTGTGTATGTTGTTGCAAGGCTGTGATCATCATCGGACAGCAGTTCAAGGTTGATGCCCTCAGAGGCTTTTGGAAAATGTTCTGAACTGTTGAGGTTAAGTCTCTTTTCAGGTGGTGGCACCCGTGCAGAAACTAGGACTGAGATCCTTTTGAGCCAGGAAAGTATCCCTGCATCAGAGGAACAGAACAGTGTCGTGGCATCCCGAAAGGGCTGTTTTCATGCCAGTGAGGTTGCAGCAGGGCTAAAATGCCATAGGCAATGACTCAAGCCTCTGCCTAGAGAGTGGTTTTATGAGTGTGAGTGAATTTGCTTTGGCAATGAGATGTGCACAGGCATTGCCAGGGCCTGGCTTTACTCTGGAAGTGACTGTTGTTAGCTGCTGCAGAATTGAAGAGACTGTGCTATGAACACCACGCCAATTAGGCTGTCTCCAGACCTGAAGCTGCATTAAATCTCGTGCCACACTAGTCTCCTTTTTCCTTTGGAGAAGTAGGCCGAGTCTTTGAAATTCTGCTGCATGACTTTATTTTGGGATGAATTGAAACGCAGTTGTTTCTTTAGCTTTGCTTATTAGCATTCTGCTGGAATAGTGTCAGATCTAGGAGGATTAACCTTCCTCCTTGTTTTGTTCTCTGTGTTGATTTTGGAGAGGAAGGTGTGTTGTCTGTCTTGTGGTGTCGTGTGGTGTTCAGAAGATGCTTGAAATGTTGCTCTTGTCTGTGACCAAGCTCTTTCCCTCAGCGTAATCCCTTTGGACAGCGCTGCCAGTAGTGTGCGTACGTTTCTGAGCAGCCTGCAGGTGTTTGATCTCCTGATGGTAGGGAGAGCACTGCATTTGTTTGAGTTTGGCAGCCTGTCATCGCCCCTTGCTTTCTTCCATTCTTTCCACCCTCTTCAGCGTCCCTTCCTGAATCGTACTTTTGTGTCCCTGGTGATTCATGAAGACTTCATGACCACAGCGTGAGTCTTGGGTGGGTGATATCTGTCCTTCTGCTGTGGCGCGCTGTGTAACTCCTTTCATTAACTTGTTCCATAGTAAGCGAGGAGAGGGCCTTTCTGAAGAGGAAGGAGAGTTCTCATCTCTGACCGAGTTCTGGCTGGGGCCCCTGAATGTGGAGGATATGAGAATGGCTGCCTGCCAGACCATATACCAGAGAACACTTGCATGCCGTAATTCCTTACACTCCACCCTATTTCCTTATTTCCAAGTGACACTTGTGCGACATTTGTTTACTTCTGAATGGGTTCAGCTTTCCTTTGAGACTTTCTCTCCCTGTGCATTTTATTGTTGGCCGATACCTGGCAGTGAACAACTTTGAGAAGCTGGCTTACAAAAGATGTAGTTAATAGTTGGGAAGCTGTGGAAGCCAGGGGACGTTCTTTTAATGACGCCATTACTTTGTGGCCAAGCTTGGTGACAGCTGATGAGTTCTGTTGTTGTCATCTTCTTCCTGAGACAGAAGAAAGCCCCTGCCGTTCCTGAGGAAATGAGACCAATATACTGCTTGTTTAAAAATGCTCCTGTTAGTTAAGTTGAAACAAATCTTCAGAGTACAGTAGTAGCATTGCAAATATTATTGAAGAAAATGTGCTGATCGTAACTGATACAGAAAATTATTGGTTAATTTCTTTTTCTTTTTCAATTTTGAAAATACTGAAAGGTATTCCTAGAAAAAGTTTCCCGTTTATAAAGCAGGAGTTTGTTGGGGCTGAATTACAGTTCCTTTGTAACTGAATTGGGTCAATATTCCGAAAAAGGGGAATATGTTTATTTTTGAAACAGGTCAATACTGCATGTGTTGTGCTGGCAAGGAGGAGGCTTCTTAAATGTAGAACTTGTTAAATTTAAAAGCACACCTCCACTCTCCATAGTATTGCTTCTATGTTAATTCAGGGTTAAGATATTCGTTCACTTCAGTTTCTGTGAATCTGTTAGGGCAGCGTGCTCTAAGGTGATGGGAGGGAGCAGGGGGAAGAAGGGGAGGAGGAAAAGCAAAATATCTGCAACCTGCTCTTCCATGACTCCTGCAAACTGTAATGTTATTTTTTTTTGTTATTTTTTCCCCTACCTTCTGCGCATTATGTGCTCGAGCAGAAAGTAGATTCAAGTGAGGAACTTCCTTTTGAGGACTAAAGGATGCCTCAGTGCCTTGTTGCCATTGTAGCTGTGAGTGTAGCTGTAGTGGCAGACATGTGTTTTCTTATTTTTAATATTATTTTTAGGTTTTGACTTAAACCAACCCTTGTCAGCCTAGTTAAGCTTTTTTTATTGTCTGACCCCAGATCTCACAGGGACAAACACAGCAGCAGTATCTAAGCAAGGGATCAGGCTGCATGTGCTCAGAGGGGTGGTGGGATTTGGTTAAGCAGCCTTAATGTTGTGGATGTCTGCAACTCTTGCATCTCACCTTAGGGCCCTGTTTGCCATGCCCCTCTCACCTCTGGTTTCTCGCCCCAGGTACGGTCCACAGTGAGCGACTTTGCTGTTTTCCTCACCATCGTCATCATGGTGCTCCTTGACTTTGTGGTTGGGATCCCATTGCCGAAGCTCCAGGTCCCCCATGCGTTCAAGGTAACGGGGTGTTTTGGCACGTGGGGGTGCCACAAGGTGATGCTGGGGCAGGGCAGGGCTGAGTCTGGAGGAGATGCTGGTGGTGTGACCATCTCCTCTTCCACCTCCAAGTGCCTTGCTTCCTCCTGGAAACGAGAAGATGGCCCCAAAACTAGATACCTACAGGGGAAGTATCTAGAGCTGCTTGCAAGGAGGAGACTGGCACTGCTGAAGCCCCCGGGAGAGGGGGACATGAAGCCAGGGCTGGGAGGTGCTCTGACGCAAGGAGGGAGGGGAAAATGAAAGCCAGTGGAGTGCCTGGGCTGGGAGACAATGCTGATGTGTGGGCTTTGTTGCAGCCTACCAGAGACGACCGCGGGTGGTTCATCAACCCCATAGGACCCAACCCTTGGTGGACGGTGTTGGCTGCGCTCGTCCCAGCTCTGCTCTGCACCATCTTGATATTCATGGACCAGCAGATCAGTGCCGTTATTGTGAACAGGAAGGAGCACAAGCTGAAGGTAAGGGCCTGCGAGAGATGACTCCAGCCCGTTCTGGGCTGCAGGTCTGGGGAGAAGCTCTTATTCCCGATGCTTTCTGAAGGCATTGGTTTGGGACAAGGTCAGGCTGCGTGGCAGGATGCTCTCCTGGATTAACGATGATGCAGGGAGCAAGTGACAGGGCAGTATAGATGAGCAACCTTTTGGAGGAGCAAATTAATCTTGGAGCAATAGAGAAGTGCGTTTTTGTTTTAAAATGGCAGCAGCAGCAGGTGCGGGGAATGAATTGTTTTGATGCGCTGCCAGGGATAACTCAGAGTCACACCTTCCTCGCAAGTGGTAGAATTTTCTTTGTGAGTGGAAAAAATGGTTTGGTGCTTTTGGGTTGTGGGTTGGTTTTTTTTTTGGAGAAGTATGTATCGCACAAGCTCTGCGTATCCCTTGTGTCTGAACTCCTGCCAGATTTTCATGCCAGGTGCTTGTGCAAAGCCTGCATACACCCTTGCTTGTTTCCATTTCTTGTTTTGAATTCTGAAGAAGTTGACTTGTGCTCGAGCAGGGTTTGAGTCTGACTTGCGACGTTATCCTTGCTCTTGTGCTATGGGATGCTCTGTTTCTTGTTTTCCTGCCTGCAGAAAGGATGCGGGTACCACCTGGACCTTTTTGTGGTGGCCGTGATGCTCGGGGTGTGCTCTGTGATGGGGCTGCCCTGGTTTGTGGCTGCGACCGTCCTGTCCATCACCCACGTGAATAGCCTCAAAGTAGAGTCTGACTGCTCAGCTCCAGGAGAACAACCCAAGTTTCTGGGGATACGAGAGCAGAGAGTCACTGGCTTGCTGATCTTTGTGTTCATGGGCTGCTCCGTCTTCTTCACTTCTGTGTTAAAGGTGAGAGGAAAATGCAAACCACCCAACAACCACGAGCTTGTTGGAGGTTACAGAAAAACAGTCCCCTCTCTGCAGGCCTGAGTAGTTAGTTGTGGAGCGGAGGAGGAGGAGGTGATCCCAACCCTTGGGGCTTGACCCACGGTGGGAACCAGCCTCGGTTAGGCTTTGCAGCCCTTCAGGCCCCCGTTTGGTGTGCTCGAGATGAGCAAGCAATGCAACTGCTTGAATTTTTGGGTGTCTTTCAGGCCCGCCCATGTTTATGGGTTACAGTTGAGCATATTCAGACCAGCACATCTGCTGTCTTTCAAACAGGCAGCCCTTTAGTGGCTGCAATTTGCTCCCCAAATGCCGCGGAGCAGCCGTTCCCAGGAGCTAAACACACTGAGGTCATCCCCGTGGGCTTCCTTGCACGTTCCTCCCACAAAGTAATCTCGTCTCTAGGCTAAAAGGAGGCCTGTGGCCTTTGCCTGTTGCCCCAAGAATAGGCAGAAGTGTTTCTTCTACCGCCAGAGAATGCGGCATAGGGTAGCGCGGGTGAAATCGCCTATTTTCCTCCAACCTTTCTGGAAAATAGGATTATTCTGAGGAGAGGTAACTCCCAAGTTCAGCCTAAAGCAGAGCCTTAGCTCACTCGTGCGCACAAAATGGCAAAACAATGGTTAAAATCTGACCCATCTCTAAGCCTGAATGGAAAAAGCTTCAAGCAATTTTAGGCAGTGCCTGTGGAAGAGGGTGGTAATACTGAAAATGCAATACAGAAAAAGAAACGATTGCATTCTTTCTTTTTTTTTTTTCTTTCCCCCCCCAGTTTATACCAATGCCTGTGCTTTATGGCGTCTTTCTCTACATGGGTGTGTCGTCGCTCAGAGGAATTCAGGTACGGACTCTTTTACAGCGTGCAGCATGTCGGCTCCCTGGTATTTTGTCTCCGTAGCAGCAGGGAAAAAAGCAGTGGCATGGGAAAAACTTCTCGCAGAGCAAGCAATGAAACTCTTTTGTGTAAGAAAAAGATTGGTGGAGGCACAGGAGGTATATAGGGCTGGGAGGACCAGGCAAGTTCAGCGCTCTCTGTTGCAGGGTTTAGGGCAGGTCAGTGTTTGGTTACGTGAAAAGCGGGGGAATTTGGTGCAAAGGGAAGGCAGTTTCTACCACTGGTGGAAATCCTCGCGGGGGGATTCAGTGGGCTGAGAAATGCTAATAATGGAATGGCATGGAATAGTTGCCGTTTGGTGGGCAGCTCTCAGGGGCAAGCCGGTTGCTAGATGGAGCGAAGGGAAAATGGGTGCTGCTCCCAGGAGGAACACGGTGGGATCCAGGATTTCTGACGGCAAGCGAGATGCTGCAAAGTGCCTCCACGTCTCGAGAGGGCCAGCAACTTGCCGCAGTCCCAAGGTGGCAACCTTTCCCTTTTATTTCGCAGTTCTTTGATCGCTTGAAGCTGTTTTGGATGCCGGCGAAACACCAGCCGGATTTCATCTAACTGCGGCACGTGCCCTTGCGAAAGGTGCATTTCTTCACGGCGATCCAGCTGACCTGCCTCGTCCTGCTCTGGACCATCAAGGTGTCCCGTGCCGCCATCATCTTTCCCATGATGGTAAGAGCTGCCACCGCTCGGCAGCGGGGTGTTTGCAGCGTTGGAGTGAGAGGTGGCATCGTCTCTGAGCTCACCGCATCTTCCCTCTTATTCGTGAAGATTTTGGCTCTCGTATTTGTCCGGAAAGCGATGGATTTCTGCTTCTCAAAGCGAGAGCTCAGCTCTCTGGATGACCTTATGCCAGAAAGGAAGAAGAAGTTGGACGATGCCAGAAATGAAGCCGGAGAAGAAGACGAGGTAAGGCTTGCTGTGTCCTCGGGGCTGGACATCTCCGTGTGTCTGTGAGATTGCCTGTTTCTCTTACAGCTTGTCTGGAAACGTTGGGGGAAGATCAGCACTCAATCGAAATAGATCCCAATAGCCTGTAACTTTTGTAACCTTTGTTTCCTCAAGTAGCAGTGAGCTGAGCGCTTGAATACAGGTGTAATTTTTAAAACGAGTCGTTTTTCACAAAGGTCATTATCATTATGATGATTATTATTAGATGATGCTGCTGCTGCTGCTGGCAAGACTTGCTCATAATCGCGTTTTGAACACAAAATCCCCCTGCCCCGAAATCTTTGGAGTGAACGGTTTCTCCCCTGCTGCACTAATACCTATAGCTGCCAAGGGGCAGAAGGGGAGGGCAGACTGCTAAGTTTGTGCTGGGCATTCAGCTTATCTCCACTTTGATCAAAGACAGAGAACGTGATTTGTCCCTTTTTTACATCAGGAGTCCAGGAGCGTGATGGAAGCTGCTGCTGCTGCAAGTTCAGTTCAGCTGAACGTGGGGAAGACCAGTGACATGGATATCCCAAAACAAAGCAGTGACAGGTAAAGCCCCACCAAGCGCCAGGAACCCCGGCAAGATTAGCTTGAAGGTGTTTGGCAGAGTTTTCTCCACTTGCCTCTTTGTGGGGCATCCCACAGAAACCAGCAGGCAGCTTGGTGGGAAAATCGAATTCGGGGGCAGGGCTGCAGGAGGCAATTGCAGGGCTCTGACCGCAAGCAGAGTGGCTGCAGCACTCGCGTTTGACCCCCAAACCTTGCCTCATCAGTGCTTTTACGGTAGCTGGAGATCCTCATACTTAACACATGAGGAGTTGCAGGCGTGATCTGTACCAGCAGTGGCTTAGGAACCCGGACCGGGGCTAAGCCCCAGCAAGAGCCTTTGCACAGAGCTGTTGCTCTGCAGCTCCCCGGCTTGCCTCCCAAAACTCCTCATCCAGCAAAACCTCCCACGCTTATGCGGAGCTTTGATTCTCGGGGCTCCGCTGTTCCTCTTGCTGATGCTAATGCCCTTGGTGGCATCAGTTCCCATAATCACGGATTGCTATGTAAAATATTTATTGCAGGACTGATCCTTCTGAGATTGTTATCCTGGATGAAATGTCACAAATGACCGTATGGAAGGCTCTCACTTTGAAGACAGAAACCCTTTGAATCCAGGGAGGAAAAAGGTAAAGGATTGCACGTGAACGTGACCGTGCTCCTCTGCAAGCGACGGCGCACGCCTACACTTTTCCCACGCTTTGGCCGGCAAGGCTGAGCAAATGGCCTGTCCCTGGGAACAGGCAGGGAGGACCGTGGCATGCAAACCAGCTCCTCTCTGCTGGGGTGGTCCCCCGAACAGGGCTGAATCAGCAGCAGCTGGCAGGTCTTCCACTGATGATGCTCTCCCTCTTTTTCTCTTCCCTTCGCCTTTCCCCACTCCCGCTTTCCACGTTTAGGAATCTTGACTTTGAAGGAGAGGAGTGAGAGCGTGACTCGGGGATGTGCCAACGCAGACAGAGGGAGAAGGCGCTTTGTTTCAGTTGGAGGATTCCCATTAAAGCCATGCAGATGTTTTCAGTTATCCTTGGTGTGCTTCAGGCATTCAGTATCTCTAGACCAGCAAGCTGAGGGGAACGTCACAGTCACGGGGAGTTTGGTGGTGTTCAGTCTGTGTGCGTACGTGCGTGTGGGGGTGTGGGTTTGTAGTGGTAGAGGGACTGCTACTGCTTTATCATTCAGTGCTCTTCTTTTAATACCTAATTCCTCCTCTTTGTTTTCCTTCTCTTTTTTCCAAATGTAAACTGGGAATGTCCAAAATAATTTTCTGTTATATTTGATGCATTCTCCACTTTCTTCTTGATCACGACTGGGTTTTTGGTCTGGTTTGGAGTTCTGGCTTTAATTCACTCTTATGTCTCTTACTGGTACGAGAGGGATGCCCTCTGCAGCAGGGCAGCATAGAGAGCGTCCGAGCAGTTGGCCTAAGGTGAAAGAAAAGCATTTGCTCCCTGCGCTCCAGTTTTACCTTTCTTGGTTGGTTTGGCAAGTATCACAATAATGTGTGATGAACTGACCGTAAACCCCATTCACCGTCTCCCTGTGCCACTGGGGGGGGTTGGTAGGGAATCTGGGAATGAAGTTGTGCCTGGGAAGAAGGGAGGGGTGGAGGGAAGGTGCTCTGAGATTTGGTTGTATTTCTCATTACCCTGCTCTGGTTGATTTGTAATAAATTGAGTTAATTTTCCCCAAGCGGAGTCTCTTTTGCCTGTGACGGTAATTGGTGAGTGATCTCTCCTGTCCTTATCTCGACCCACAAGCTCTTTGTTATATTTTCTCTCCCCTGTCCAGCTGAGGAGGGGGAGTGATAGAACGGCTTTGGTGGGCACCTGGCATCCAGCCAGGGTCAACCCACCACAGGGGGAAATGATGTACTTAAGAAATGATGTACTTAAGCCACACGAAAAAGGCCACAAAGCTCTTGTGAAACAAGATCCCCTTTGTATGATCAACGCATGCCTTGCTAACAACTGTGCCCCTGAAGAAGAACTAAAAAACTGAGAAGAAGGGAACATCCTACTCCAGGAGGCGCCAAAAAGTTGAATAATTGCTAATAGGCATGAAGTCAGAAGCATCTTTGAATACTGGAGGAAAGGTGAAGAAAGGTGGCAGGGGGAGATCATGACCACCAACTCAATTCCACACCAAAAAGACTTACCCCCCCACTCTCCTTGAGCATGTGCTGTAGAAGAAAAGAACACTGGACCTTTAATTCCAAGCAGGGAAACTGTAGCCCAATAGAAACTGTGCAAGATAAGCTACTCCCGGCAATAGTTTTGGGAAGAACTTTGGAAATCGAATATGTATAACTGAACTGTATAAATTGCTTGCCCCTTTAGGCATGAGGGGTGCTAGTGTTGCGGATTACCACCTAGCCCCCATCTTTGCGTAAACATGAACTGGAATAAAATACCTCTGCTCTGCTGTGTTTATATTGGCATTTTGCACCCCGGGTAAACGACCCCACTTTTGGGACAACAGTGGGGCAGGCAAAGCACCGCATCCCGCAGGCCGAGGGGCTCAGGCACCCACGCCGCTGCCGGAGGACTGCCGGCAAGAGGTTTGGCATCTGGCGAGGGGCTGCTGGGCCAGGGTGCCCAGGCACCCACCCCACTCCCCCAGCCGCAGCCACGAGTGCTCTCAGTGCTGGGGCAGAGGCCGTAGCAGCTGCCTGTGCCCAAGCCTGTCCCGAGCGGAGGGAAGACTTTGCTGGCGAGGAGCAATCCAGTGAAGGCATTGCTGAAATTGCTGGGCTTGAAGTTGCTGCCGGGCCAGGAGGGGGCCGAGGGGTCCTTGTGCAGCACGTCCTGCTCCAGGGGCAGCAGCTCTCAGGCCAGCAGCAGTCTGCTGGGGGGGACGCTCAGCAGGGACTCGGGGACGGGGACCCATGATACCGAAAAGCCGGTCGAAGAAACTCTCTAAGACTCATTTTGGAGTTTTAGAAAGTAGGCATTCCTACCCCTACTTCCCACCCCGGCTGGCCAACGCAACGCGCTGCCTACCTTCTTGAAGAACATCAGTGGTCTGATGCTGACGAAGCCCATCTTGTTCTTCTGGACATGTTTTAGGAGGAAAGCATCCTTGGCCAGGTTCTCGTCAGAGAGGTGGAATTCCACCTGGGACACAACCCTCCTGGCCAGCGGCCGGTCAGGGACGGAGTAGCTGCAGTCCAAGAGATCACCCCCCAGAACATCGCTCACATCGCAGAAGCTCCCGGCAAAGCAGCAGGGACACGGGTGTGACTTGGTGGCCTTTGGGATGTGCAGCACTGCCCAGTCCCAGCCACAGCGGTGCAGATGGCAGAGTCTTGAGGAGCAGGGGGGCTCAGCTGCGCTCTGAAATGAAACGGAGTTTTATGCTTTTAGAAGCGCGCTTGCCTTCACGCCCCCAGCATCGGTCCCTGCCACAAGTTACGCAGCAGATGGCCTTGCACAATCTTGCAGCCAGAGGTGCCTCACGAACAGAGCGCAATCTCTTTGATTACCAGGATACAGGCCAGGAGAGATCTTTGGCCTCCGGTTCACGGCAGTTGTCCCGACTCCCCCAGGCCACACACTGTTCACACAGCGGGAGCGAGAGGCCTGTGTCCTTGCTACCCTTGGGGTGTCCTTGCTAGCGCCGAATCCTCCAAGCACGAGGAGGGGATGTACTAACCCCATCCCTGGGATCCCGTAGAGCGCAAACAGCCCCAGCGCCCCGACGCCGGATGTTGGGCAGAATCCAGTCCTTTTCTGGGAGCACGCGGCGGCGGGTACCGTCTCCTCCGGGGTGTCACGCACCCAGGGAAAGGGCCACCCCCTCCCAGGGGGATCCAGAGCTGCTGCTTTTCCCAGCAGGAGACTGAAAGACCTGACAGCACTACTGGAGCGAGGGCTGGGGGAAAGCGTGCCACTGAGCGACACCGCGTGACCTTCCTTCATGCCCTCGAGGTCCTTTTTCCTATTTCTGCCTCGCTCCGGTCAACGCAGCGAACAGAAGCGTGGGCAACCGTCACAAACGCATTTGCCATCTGGCGCAAGGAGGCTGCGGCTGCAGCTTGGTCCCCGCTTGGCTCAGCTGAATCAACTTGTTGTTCTTCCCCCACCGGAAAAATACTGTTGAAAGCCAAGAGCATTTGCACCCGCAGACCCCGAGAGCCGCCTGTAGGCCCTGGGGCCACCCCAGCCTCCCTTAACCCTTTCCCTCCCCAGGAGGAGCTGGGGAGGCTCTTGGGGTGGGGCGGAACACAGGGAGCCCCCACATTCCTTCCGGGGAGACGCCAAAGAGTCCTTGGCAGCCAACAGCCAGAAGGGACCATGGCGCGGCCACCAACGCAGCTCCCACTGCCTGGGCCCTGGGGCCCCCTGGCGCCCCAGCTTTTCCAGCCATTCGTGCTCCCCAAAACTTTCTACCCTTGAGGTAGGGACCGACCCCAACCCCTGCAGCCCAGCGATGCTCTTGGGGAGCAAGAGCAGAGGTGACCGCCGGCCATCGCTCCTGTCTCATTCTCTTAGGCTCAGCCAACCCGTGCCGCCTGCCCACGCGGGAGCAGCCCTTCCCTGCAGCCCGGGCACCCTGGGCCCCCCAGGCACCACCAGCAGGTATGGCACCCCAGTCTGCTCTGGCCCCTTCGCCATCCCCATCACACCCGTTCCCCCGGCACTTTTCGCATGGGGGTTCAGCAAGCCCCGGTGAGCATCCTTGCCCTCGCCCGGGCGGCGCGTGCCCAGTAAAGCCCATCTGCAGAGAATTCCCCAAATATTTGGGGCCACCTCTCCCCTTTCACCTCCTAGATGCCAGTCTCCTCCCCGATTTGCAACCCTGTCCCACCGGCACAGCGGCTCACCCCGTGGGGATCACCCCGGCCACAAGCTCCCCACGCCCCTGGCCCAGAGCTGGGGGATGTCGGCCATCAGGGCCGGCTCAGTGGGTGCCCCTGGACAGCCACCCCGGCCCAGCACGGCTCCCCCTCACCCACACAGGTCTGCAGAGGGCTCCATGTGGCTGCCTCTTCGACCCCCGGGTCTTCTGCATCCAGTGGACAACCACCGACCTGCCTCCACCGGCCAGCGCCACGCTCGGCCAAGGCGCCACTTCTCTGCCGGGTGCTGCCCTGTGGGGTCCCGGGGGCTGCGGGGCCCCCCAGGGCCAACCATGATACCTCACACACTACAAAAATCAGAGGAGTGGGGTGACCCCAGACCCTCTGGAGCTGCCAGTGTCCATCCCTGGCTACCAGCACAGCGAGGGGCAGCTGGCACAGATCAACATCCCCAGCACAGCCACCCCTGTGGGGGCACCCCTGGGCAGCGATGTCCACACCAGCCCCTGCGCTGCCACCAACAACGAAGCCCTTGGGGACACTGCAGGCGACCTTGCAGTGTCCGAGGAGATGGTCCTGGAAGAGGCCCTAAGGCTCTTCGGTTGCTCCCTGGATGGAGTGGGGGTCAGCCAGGATGCTCCCAGCAGGAGCTCCGTGCCCGAGGACGCTGGTGGCACCAGCGCAGACACCCCAGACCGTGACTTCAGCTCGCTCTCGCTGCCTGAGGAGATGCTCACCCCCGACTACTGCATCCCCAAGCTCAGCGACGCCATGCTGAGCCTCAAAATAGTCAACGGCGGCGGGATGGAGCCCCAGGAGCCGTGGCAGGATGCGGGGATGGACCTGCCACCGTCCCCACCTGCCACGGCCGGCAAGCGGAGGAAGAGGCAGGCGCAGAGCTCCTTGCCAATGGCACCCAGCAAGCGCAGGGCTCTGGCAGCCAACGTGAGGGTGTGTGTGGGGGTGGGGATTAGACAGGGGTGAGAGGGATGGAGATGGGGGGAGTGGGGGGGGTGGGAGAGGAGGGGTGGGGTATATGGCAGGGGGGGTGGGCGGGGGTGGCTAGGGAGGGGTTAGACCAGCTTGGATGGGACCTTTTCTCTTGGCTTTTCAATTAAAAGCTGTTTCTCTAGAACCGCTCGGTGCCTATGTGGGAGGGGGAGGGAGCACAGGGGGCACCAAGAAACAGCCCCCAAGAGGTGCAAAAGCCCCACTGAGCCCCAAATCCGAGCCAGCAAGCCACGAGGGGAACCCAGCCACCCCCAGGGCCTAGTCACCACCAGCGGGGCAGGCGATGGTGGGGGGGGGACGGGAACGGGAACAACTCCCCTCTCCCCTTCCCCAGGGGAAGCAGCCCTTTGGTGGGGAAGCCAGGACAGACAGGTCCCTGCAGGACTCACGGACACGGCCCCACGCAGAAAGCAGCACAGAGCCCCTGCGACAACAACAGACCTTGGGGGCCGGGGGGGACACGGGCACACACGACAACAAGGGCTGCAAGACCTTCGTCTTGAACACCACCAGGGTCCCCTCCAGCAGGGACAGGGCTCGGTGCACAGCCCTTCAAAGCCTCAAGACCATCACGGCCTTCCTCGGGTCCCACTGACCTCAGCCCCCAAGAGACCAGCTTTGCCTCACTGACACAGCAAAATAATGCCAAATCACCCTAAGAATGGCGAGGGAGGGAGCTGCAGGCCAGGCAGGGACCCTCCTCCGCTTGTCTGGCTGCACCTTGGGCAGCTGCAAGACCAGCAAGGGGGGAGAAAAAATCAGAAGGAAAAAAAAAAAAAAAAATCACTGCACCGGCCAGAAAGTGCCTGAAAACTTCATCCCTCTTCATTGCCCATTTCCCATGCGAGCTCCACAACCTGGGAGCAACGCAGCCAATAGAACTTCGAGAAGCAGACTCACAGCCTGCTGCAGCTGGCCCTGCTCGAGCAGCCGAGGTGGGCTGGATGATCTCTAGAGGTCTCTTTCAGCATCCATTCTGTGCTGCTGTGACTCTGTCTCTATCATGGTTTAAGCTATAAAAATGAGAGCTATAAAAATGGAACGCTGTGTTAAGAGCACAAGGCTCTGCTAGCAACGACCTTGCTGTGGCTCCTTGCTGTGCTGAGCCCAACCGCGTTTTTAAGAGTAGATTCTTAGTGTGAGCAAAAGTGTGATTATTTTATTTTGTAATTTATGTAAATAAAGTGGGTTTGTTTTGTTTTTTTTTTTAAATAAGACTCTTCCAGAGCTCAGGTCAGGCTGAACCTGAGGGAAAGGGGCAGACCCTCGCAGAGGGCAGAGCCACATCATGATAGGGGGGCCAGCAGGATCAGGGGGCCATGCGACACCCCCTGCTCACGTCCTGCCGGCTCCAGGAAGATGGTTGCACAAAGGACTCGGGGCGCAGCTCCAGGGACAGGGGTTTGGTGACCTGGCTCCAGCGCCTCTGGGGCCAGGGGCTAGGAGCTGTCGGGGGCTTCGGGGCTGTCAGGGGCTTCGGGACTGGGGGCTGCAGCCCTCTGCTTCAGAGGGACGATGCAGATGCTGTTCTTGGCCTCTTTGACTCTCCACCACGAGCCAAGCCTGCAGATGAGAGAGATGGGGGCTACCCTCCGCCAAGCCCTTGGAGGAGCAGGGGGGGGCTGTGCCCCTGGGCAGCACCAGGGAGGGGGGACAGTACCGGTGCTGCTGTCCAAGGCCAGCCACCAGGAAGTCACCGGCTGCAGAGAACTTGAGGCTGTTAACAAAACCCACCTGGAGGGGACAGGGCAGGGTGAGGGGCTCTGGCAGCCTCCTCCTGCCGCCCAGGGAGGGGAGCCCCCGCCCAGAGATGCCCCAAGCCCAGCTCCAATCCCCCACCTCCCCATCCATACCAACGGGATGTCCCAGAGGGGCTCCAGCTTCCGAAATCCCTCACCGCACTTCCAGAGCTTCACGCTGGCGCTGTGGGAGCCTGGGGCAGAGAGAGAAGACTGCCATGCACTCCCACCCAGGTAAGGGAGCAGGACACCCCCCTCTCCACACCCCCACTCCAAAGCAGCTGCCACACACCTGTAGCCAGGAGGTCCCTGTTGCGCAGGGCGGCCACTGCTGAGATCCAGTATGGCTGCTGCAGGCCCTGGGCATCCTGCATGCCATGTGCCTGCCGGGCCAGTGCCAGCGGCTTCTTTTTCGTTAGCCCCCACAGGGCTAGGGACCTGCCAGGGAGGGAAGGGGCGAGGGGGCCGAGGGGGGCACCGCCTGCGCACCCCAGGCACCACCCCGGCCCTGTGCTCACCCGTCATCGGCGCCTGACACCATGTGCTCCTCACTGATGAGCTGGATACAATCGATGGAGCCCCTGTGAAGAGAAGGGGCAACTGCCATCAGTTATGAGCATGCTTTGGGATCCTATTTAGGAGACAAGGGCTCACCGGGGCATCAGCATCCCCACAGTGCCGGCAGGCTCCTAGTGATGCTTGGCACCTGCACACCGCTGCCCCAGCCTGACCCCCCTGCCTGCAGCCCCCTCTCCCGCCCCAGACCTACTGGTGCCCGTAAAACACAAGCTGCGACTCCTCCGGGATCTTCCAGAGCCGCACGGTACCGTCCCGGCCCCCTGCCGTCACACAGCACTCCCGGCTCAGGCTGTCCAGCCCCGTGATGACATCCTGGTGCCCGAACCTGGAGAAGGAGATGGCAAAGTGCTGTGGCAAGCAGGGCCCTCTGCTACCACAACTCCCCCGGGCCTGCTGGCTCTTGTGACTTCTGACATCCCCAGGCAGGAGTGGCTGCGCAGCTGGCGGTGCGGGCAGGAGGCAGAGCTGCCCTTCCTGCTGGGGACGTGGAGGGGAGGATGCTGCTGGAGTCAGAGCATTGGTGGCTTTGTAGCTCCCGAGCTCGGCCACGTCAGCCCAAAGCAGCACAGGATCCTTGGACGGTGGGAGGCAGAAAAAGGGATTCGCCCCGGCGTGGCCCCGCAGAGGGGAGGGAAGGCTTCAGTTTCAACTTTGGCTTCAGCTTTGGCGTGGCCTTCTCCTTCCCTCTGTTTCAACAGCCCAGCAGAGCAGCTGGTGCTTTGTGGCAAAGATGAAGCGCGTGGACAGGCGTTGTCCTAGACCACTGGAAAGAGTGGCTGTCCTGCCACTCTCCGGAGGCTGCCGCGTCCTCCTCCAGCTGAGGTGTCTCCTTTCCTGTTAGACCTCAGGAAGAGGAGATACCCCAGCCTGCAGAGCATCCTAGGGCTGGGGCTCCAGCGTTGTCTCTGCCTGAGCAGAGTCCTCGCTGGGGACTGAGTGTGACCTCATCCGTGCCCTCGTCATCTGTAAACTCAGCCGTGGTAGGTTAAACCTCGACTTCAGCCTTCCTCGTCCCAGGATGAGGAGTGTCTGAGTTGCCAGGGAGGAGACCAAGGGGCTGGTGTCTTTGCTTGGGCCTTGAAGGACTGTGGGGACAAAGCAGCAGAGGTGAGGTGACAGCCCCATATCCCTTCCAGGCAGGGCACATTGCACCTCACGATTCCCAGGGCCAGGAGGGAACCAGGGGGCAGATGGCTCAGCTGGAAGCTGCTGATTAGGAATACGCCCCTCCCGAAACACCCCTCTTCCCACAGATGTGCTGGGAGCAGAGCCCCCCTTGCCCAGGCTGGGGGGGGAGCTCCATGCCAAGGTCCTTCCTCCTCCCCGCTGCCTTCACTCACTCTCTCTGATGTACTTGTGCTCGTTCTCGTGCTCATCCACATCCCGTCCAAGGAGTCCTGGGGGGACACAGCATGTCAGGGACCCACTGGCCATCAGGGACCCACCAGCCAGCCTGTCTGGCCACACAGTTCCCTGGGGAGGGCTGACCCCAGGGTGCAGCATCGGGGAGGGGATGGATGAGCCTCCTGCCAGCCCTACCTGTGCAGGCAGGAGTGGGAGAGAGTGAAGGGGTGCCCCACAGGTCCTGCACTGGGACACAGGGACCCTGGGAGAGAAAGGGACCCTGGGGCTAGGGGCTCACCGATGAACCTGACAGCCTCCAGCCGCAGGGACTCCTGCGGGCTCCGCAGGTAGGTCTGGCTCTTCCACAGGTAGTACGTGGCCCTGCTCCTCTTCCTGGCCAGCTGGAGAGAAGGGTGCAGAGTTGGCACAGAGATGGCCCCCCCGTTGGGCCATCCCTCCACCAAGGACCACCCTTCTTCTCCCCAGCAGGACATTCCCAGCTCTCCGCTCTCCGCATTGGGGTTCGGAGGGAGCAGAGGGCTCCCAGGCAATGCTAGGGTGCCATCCTGGTGGCGGGGTCCCCTTTGGGACCCCGGAGGTGAGGACAGCCTGGAGCAGAGCCTGTTCCAGGAGGGTGCATGCAGCTGTGGGGACACTGCCCTTGGTCCCCTCTGCTGGGCACGGGCAGGGCTTACCCAGGGCAGATCCCAGGGGTGTTCGGGCTATGCTTACCAAGCACTCGCAGATCCTCCATGCCTGCGCCGTCTCGGCCAGTCACACCAGCTGCCTCCACTTCAGGAACTGGCCAGCGCTGCGGAGGGCTTCCTGGGAGGCCTGGTGAGCAGCACAGATGCTACCACCACCATGGGGGGCACAGGACCCTGTGTCCTCCCTCCTGGTGGGGCTCAGAGCCTGTCCTGGCCCATGCAGGGAAGACGCACCAGCTGGGGACTGATGCTGCCAGCAGGTTCAGCACCCCAGGGGAAGAGGAGGGCAGCCACCCTCTCTGGCTGGAAGCCTGTCGGGGCTTCAGCGTTTCAGCTGTGGTGGCCCCAGGCTGCTGCGGAGCCGTAGTCCAGTCTCTGGGGCTGCAGGGACCCATGCCAGGGGCTGTGTGGAGGGAGCTGGGTGGGAAAGGGACCCACCTGCCCATCCACCAGGCAGCAGGAGGAAAAAGGCAGCAGTGGGCAGGGAGGGGGGCTCTGCCTGTTCCTAGGGACTCAACAAGCTAGACCTCACAGTGCAGTGTCAGCATTGCCCTCCCCAAAGGACCAGTCAGGTTGGGAATCCCACCTTGGCCACACTCTCGTCCTGGTCATGCAGGTGAAAGAGCAGCGGCAGCAGGCTGTCCCACACCACCTTCTTCATCTTCTTCTTTTCAGCACCCACCACGAGCCCCATTGCAATTTGGAAGAGATGGATGGAGAGCTCCCGCACCGTGTCCAGCTCCTGGGGGAAGAGGGGAGGAGGACCTCAGCCACAAGCCCATGGCAAGCAAGGGGCTGACATGGAGACAGACATCCCCAAAATGGCTGCAGGCAGCCCTGCTGCAAAAGGCAGCAAGCTGCGGCATGCAGATGGTCTGCCCAGGGAGACTGGGGTCTCCGGGGCTGAGGGCCAGAGAGGGAGGCCCTGCAGAAGGCTGGAGGATGCTGCCAGAGCAGGGTGTGCATTGGTGGGGCTCAGCACGCCTGCTGCCATCCTGCCACCACTGTCCCCCGCTGCGGCAGGGAGGCCGAGCCGGAGTGAGTCCTTGGTGGGGGGTTTGTGACACAGCACGGAGCCACCAAGGGCAGCAATGGGGTCTGGGGACTGCAGGGCAAAGCATCCCCCTGCAGAGCACAGGGGCTGCAGTGGGAGGCGTGAATGGAGGTGCCCAGGAAGGGGGACATGGGGCTCTCCCCCAGCCTTACATTGTTGAAAAGCAGCAGGAGCTTTCCAGCCAGTGCCAGGGCAGTGAGGCTGAGTCTCTTCCCCTCCAGCAGCCAGAGCATGTTGCCAAGCACGGGCAGGGCCGCGGCGCTGGCATCACTGTCATCATCCAGCAGCTGGTCCATAACGTACGGCAGCAGGATAAGGGCTTTCCTTTCCTGTGTGAGACATGCCACCTCCTTTTTGTAAAGGAGCCACCGATCACAGGGGTGAAAACCCTCTCCACGAACACCGGCCTCCCCACTGGGTTCTCTGCAGGCAGTGCAGGTTACGAGGGCAAGGTCCCGGCAGACAGGGCTCACCAGCATGCCCATGGGAAGAGCAGGGCACAGAGGGGGAGGACAGACAGCACTGGCTCCTTGCCAGCCCTTCGGCTGCCCCCTTCTCCACCAGACCCCCCTGGATAGGCTGGTGGGTGACTGGCGCTGCCTGGAAAGCTGCCCAAGCTGCCAGCAGCCCCTGCCATGGCTGCTGTGTTTCACCCTGGGGCTCAACACCTCACGGCCAGGCCCTGCAGACCCCACGCTCAGGCCGGTTGCTCTGCCGCCAGCATCCCTGCTGGGACGTGCTGGCAGTGGGAGCCCGTTCCCGTCAGCACTGCTGCTTCTCTCCTTGGCATGGCACAGCCATGGGGCAGAGGGCCGGGGAGGCAGGAGAGCTGGCAGCAGCCAGCACAGCCCACAATGCCCAGGAAAGCCTGAGCTGCCACGTTACCCACTGTTCCACCCTGGGCTGCTGTCCCGGCTGCCCCCTACTCACTGTGTCAGGCCTCTCGGTGAGCCTGAGGATGGCCCTGAGCACCAGGCTGGGCATCCCCAGGCACTGGCTCTGCAGATAAATGGGGAAGATTTCCAGGGCACGGACCAGCTCTTCACTGATGTTGGTAAAGTCCAGCATCTGAAACACAGGCAGTGGGAGCTGGTGAGGTGTGGTGCTGGCTCCAACCATCAGCTCAGGACAAGGACGCAGGGCAAGACCAAGCCCAGACGGAGAGAGGCAGCAGGGATTGCAGAGAGTCCCCGTGCCCCACACCACAGCACATTGCTTGCTCATCTGCTCCTCCATGGTACCAACCAGAGCCCACCCACTGCCCCAGCTTTCCCCACAGTGGTGGGCATGGGAGAACCGAGCATCGGGGGGAGCTTGGAGTGGTGCCATCAGGCTCACCTCAATGAAGAAGACCATAGCGACCATCTGCCAGGTGGGGTCCTCTGTCCGGAGGAGCTCTACCAGATGGCAGAAGATGGCGGAGCGCAGGCGCCTTGGCATCTTCATCATCTCCCTGACGGGGAAGGAGGCACTGTCAGGCCTGAGCCAGGCAGGCACAGCTTTTGGGGGTTTGCACCAGCCTGGACATCGCCAGTCTGTACCACTTTCTCCAAGTAATGGGGACCCCACTGCCATCAGCCCCAAGGGAGGGGGTGGCATGGGGTACCCTGTCCCCAAGGAGCAGGGAGAAGGGGCTCTCACCTGGCGATAATGCGCGCTCCCATGAGGTGGGTCTGGGAGCTGAGCAGGGTGTCCCAGCCACCCTGCGCCTCGATGGCCAGTACCTGGCTCTCAAAGCCCATGCTGCAGAGCAGCACTTTCATGGACTGCACCGCAGACCTGCACAAGGAGAAATGCTTAGCTCCCACCCTGGCTTGGCTCCGGGTGGTTGGCAGGGATGAGAGGAAAGGGATGGAGCACCTGATGGGAGTGAGCTGATCCTGTCGGTGCTCCGTCCAGAAGATGTGCACTTCCTGCAGCGTCAGCTCCGTGGTGAATGACGCTTGGAAAAGCAGCGCCAGGAAAAGCTGGGGGAAAATTGCCTCCACCTGCCAGAGGCAGACAGACTGCAGGAGGATCTCGCTTATCGCCCTGGTTGCCTGCAGAAGACACCCGGACGCTGAGATGTCCCCTCATCCCTGGGGAGGTAAAGCCTTGGGGCGGGCAGGGAAGGGGAGCAGGGGCCCCGGACAGCTGAGATCAGCCCCGGAGGTCAGCAAGGCTTCGTCCAGCAACTCACAGCCAGGGAGAGGATGCGCGGGTTGTCCTTGGTGGAGGTGGAGGTCTTGCGCAGTGACTGGTTCACCAGCAAGCTGAGCAGCTCCCTCAGCACCTTGTCCGCAGCCCGGAGGTCAGACATCATCGCCCTCCACATGGCCCTGGCGACACTGCAGGGACACGGGGCTCTGTCAGCAGGGACACCCCAGAGGATGGCCGGGCTGAAATCCCTCGGGAGGGTCTTGGGGCCCCTCTCCTCGTGTGAGAGGAGCCCCCAAAGGCTGGTGGTCCCCTTACCGGGTGCACGTCGGGGAGCACTGCAGCAGGCTGGCCACCAACTCCCTGGGGTGTTTGCGCACAAGCACCACCAGGGCCCTGTCCAGGCTTTTGCGGGCTACCACCGCCCTGACGGAGGGCCGGCTTCTGTAGATGGCCCACACGACGTTCAGCACCTGGAGGGGAGACACGGGCGGGAGTGGGGATGTCAGCATGGTGAACGCGGCCATTTCCCCAGCTCCTACTGGGAGCTGCTTCCGTTCCTAGTGCGGTATGCCAGCTCGAGACGGCGTCAGTGCTAGCCAGGCACAGAGCCAGGGGAGGAACAGTCCCCCAGTGGGCTGGAGCATCAGCTGTGCCACCCATGGGCTATTCACCTGCCCCGGCTGGAAGGCACGGTCCGCCACAAGGACATCCACCATGTGGGCAGCCAGCCTGATGCTGTAGGCGCTTGGGTGTCTCAAGCTCTTGATAGCCATGAGGATGATGTCTGCCTGGTCGGAGGACTGGAGGTATTTTGTGAACATCTGCAGGATGAAGGAGAGGAGGGGAGATTTGTTGCCTCACCCAGAGCATCACCCAGAGCATCTTGACTGTGCAGTGAGAGCGGGGCACGGAGCCAGGCTGCGCTGGGGAGGAGACTGATGGTGGGCATCAGGGTCCCGCAGGGGACTGAAGCTCCCTGAGGGCCTTTGCCTAGGGAACAGCGTGAGCCCCTGTCATCCCCACGCATCGGGTGTCCCTTCACTCACACTGAGCCAAAGGCACTTCTTACCAAGAAGATTTTGCGGGTGTGGCTGATTTTCAAAAGCTGCCAGGGCTTCATTGCTTGCCAGTCCTCCTGGAGCTGCAGCTGCTCTGTGCCATGCAGCCAGGGCCACCTGCCTGGGGGGGGAGCAAAAACGGGGTGCTTAGAGAGAGGGTGCAGAAGTGGAAGTGCAGTCTGAGAGCATTGGGCAGAAAAGTTGCTGGCAAAGAAAAAGGGCACCAGACAGGTCCAGGGAGCAGATACCCAGGGAGGGTCCAGGGCTATTGTGAGCGGGGGCAAGGCAAGATGACTTTTCAGACTGCAGGCAGGCAGGCAGGTTGGATGAGGCTTTCTCTCGTCAAGGAGAGTGGCCCCTGACTGCCCATGCCTGGGGGATCCAGCCCGACACAGCTTGTCTTACTTCTCTGCTGCAGGACAAACGTGTGCAGGTGATAGAGAGCTTCTGCAGCCTCAGGACGCATCCCCTTGTCCTTGCAGGTGCAACAGAGGGTGAGGTGCCCCACCAGCTTCCCCAGCATTACAAACTGATGTGTCTTGGAGCACTGATGCCTGCGGACTGTGGCTTGGGCAAAGCAGGGGCAGACCTGGGGGAAGAGAGGCAGTGTGAGCACAACGGGAGCCCCAGCTGCTCCCAGAGCAGCTAGGCAGCAGCCAAGAGCAGGGCAGGGCTGCCGGACCCAGGTTCCTGCCTGTGCCCGGGGCAGCCCTGCCCTGCCCTGCCCTGCCCTGCCCTGGGAGAGAGCATCGACAGGACAGGGGCAGGGCAAAGACCCCTGCTCCCGACCTGCTGGCTGGGTGCCCAGCTTCCCTGGGAGGTGCCGGGGCTCAGGGGCACAGGGACAGGGCACTGGGGCTGCCCAGACCAGGAGCTCGGTACCTGCGGCAGGGAGTAGGTGGTGATGAAGTTCACCAGCCTGGCGATCCGTGCCATGGCCCTCTCCTGCACCTCTGCCAGCTGGGAATCGGTGAAGGGCAGCAGCAGCTGGGAGGAGAAAAGCTGCTGGTGTGCCAGGGAGGTGGCATGGCACAGCATGGCACAGCCAGGCTTGCTCTGGGGCAGTGCCTGGGATGGGGCATGTGTCCTTCTCGCCCCTCACAGCAACCTGCTGCGGGCAGGCAGGTCACTGCATCCCGCTTCTGCTGCTGCCTCTGCTGCCTTCCATTCACTCCCCACCAAAAAACATCCCTCTGCCTCCCACCCAAGGACTCCAAGGCTTTGGGGTGACCACCTCACTGGGGACCTGTGGTGGGGGCTCTGGGATATGGCCCATGGTGAAGCTGGAGGGGGAAAGCCCCAGGGCTGGGCTCCCCTTGCCAGACAGGCAGGTCCATCTGGGAGGCAGTGTTGGGGAGGACGGGCAGCGGGCAAGGCTGCAGAGGTGGCGTGGGCTGGGGCAGGAGAAGGGGCTCTGGCGGAAGCCAGGAGGCAGGGGGGTGGGGGGGGGCATGGCTGGTAAGGAGAGACATTCCCTGCCCCCCTCCTTGCACCAGGTGCTGGGGGTGGGCACCGCTCAAGCCAGGGGTCACTGCCCATGGGGACCCTGTGCCAAGGTCAGACCTCCAAGATGTTCTGCAGCTCCACGATGCCAAGGGTGCCGGCACTGCGTACCAGCACCTGCAGCATGCTGTCCATCGTGGCCAGGGTCTGTGAGGGGGACAGAGTCTTGGGGGCAGCCCTGGAAGCCTGGCAGGGGACGGCCATGGCCCTGCGGTGCCCAGGAAGGGGCCTCGCAGCCAGGGAACTCCCCATGGTTCACCCCCTGGCACACCTTGGAGCAGAGTGAAGCATCAGGGCCCTGAGTGTCCTCCTGAGGAGGCAGGTGGAAGATGTTGCAGAAGCAGGCATACAGGAGGCTGTTCTTCTTCTCCTGCAGAAGCAGCCCCGCTCTGCTGCGGGGACAGAGGAGGAGGCAGACCCTGGGCTTAGAGACCTGAGCTGAGCCCCATGCCATGGGGGACCCCTCAACCCTCCATCACACTGGCACTTGCCTTTTGTGGGGAAAACCCTGTGGCACCCCCTGCCCTGTTCTCTGCCTCCCTCTCAGACCCAGGACTGGGGATGCCCCCCACCTGGGACCGGTGCCATCGGGGCCACCAAGCTGGGGGCTGGGGCAGGTACCTCATGGAGATGATGGCCAGCATGGCTTGCTGCTGCACCATAATGCCCTGGGGGCCAGCGGGCTCCTCTTGCAGCAGCACCTGGGGAGCACAACAGCGTGGGACAGCTCAGGATGGGGCAGTTTCCTTCGCCCAGCAAGAGCCTGTGGGGCTGGCAGAGCCCAGGTGCCCCCATCCTGGCACCCAGTGGTCCCAAGCCCCATGGCTGGAAGGGCTGTGCCCGTCACAGAGCCACAGGCTGGCCAAGGGACCTGCAAACATCCAGCCAGGCCGCCCAGGTGGCTTTGGAGCATCTCCAAGGATGGAGACCTGGAGCAGTGCTCATCCGCAACCCCCCTGCCTGGCCAAGCTCTCATCTGCCCCCGGGGCTGTGTCGCTGCCTGCTGCCCCTGCCCCTGCCTCAGCCTGACTGGCCGTCCCCTCACCTCGATGGTCTCCACCACCTCCAGCTGGCAGAAGTAAAGCATGTCCCACACAGCGGAGTCCACGCTGGTGGTGCTGCAGACGGTGCAGATGGAGGCCAGAAACCTCAGCTTCTGGGCCTCTTGCTGCCAGCCAGGGAGGAGACAGACAGACAGGCAGTGTCAGGGGGGAGAGACAGCCAGGTGGGGGGCCCAGCACAGCCCCCAGCACCTTCTGAGCACGGGACAGGGGCCGAAAGACAGGCTGGGAGACACGGGCACAGCCTCATAGAAGTGGCCACGGATACCTTTGGTCTGTTCCTGAGGAAGGCTCGAATGATGTCCAGGGTATTGTCTTCCTCCCTGGGCAAAGCCAAGGCAGAGCAGCACAGATCTGGCCAAGAGAGAGCAGGAAGGGCTGGGGGGCAAGCAGCAGGGAAAACCCGAGCCCTCTGCCCAGCTCCCAGGGATGCCACAAGCCCTTGCTCAAGGCTGGGACACCGGTGTCCCCTGTGTGCCCCAGGAGAGAGGGTGTGATGCTGGAGGGCAGCACAGGGAGGGGGCCCTGCTGTGGTCTGGTAAGGGATGCGCTGGCACCAGGGCACAGGGAGAGTCCCTGTCCCAGAACGCCAGAACAGAGCTCCCTTCCCGGCCACTGCGCTGTGGGAGCTCTGATGCCAGCCTGGCTGGGGGATGTGAGCCTGGCCCAGGACAAGGCAGGGCAGGCTGGGGAGCCCCCTGCTCCACAGCACCCGCACACTCACCTGCCCGCAGCAGCTGGACCTCGGACATCTCATGGGGCTTTGGCCTGGATCTGGGAGCCGGGGCAGCTCCAGCCTTCTCCACCCAGGCCTGCCTAACGTGGCCAGGGGGTCTCTCCGCCATCCTGCAGGAGGGAGGGAGGAAAGGGGTGAGGAGGACCCCCTGCCACCCCAGGGGTGGTGGGGGCAGAGGTGGCTGTGCTCAGGGGCTCCTCGCTCCCATCCTGTCCCAACACTGTCCTCCCAGACACTGCGGGAGCAGGGCTGGCTGCCACAGGGTGTCGCAAAGTACCCCAATGTCACTCCCCTAAGCCCCCTGATCCCCCCTCCCCAGAAGCCCTCTGGCTGCCCCGGAGCACATGGACCCCTCCTCGCCCTGGGGGGACGGGACTGGCTCCCTCTTCCTCCTCCTCCCGCTATGGGGCTGGGGTTTGTCTGTATGGGGGCATCCCCCTTGTCGCAGACACCCCTCTGTCCTCTGTCCCTTCCCTCCCAGGGCCTGGTGCCACCCCCACCTATGGCCAGGCCGAGCCGGGGAGCAGCCCCCAGCCCCTCAGGCACGCCGAGGCTCTTCCCTCGTCCTCAGGAGGTGCAGGACAAGGCCCGCCGGGCTCCCCTCGCTCGAAGGCAGGTGGGCACACCGGGACACCAGAGGCCTTCCTGTGCGCTCAGCCACAGCGATCTGCGACCGTTGGGGTCTGCTGGCTTGCCCTGGTTACGGCTGCCGCGGCAGGCGGCAGGGTTCCATCGGCCGTTCGCTGGCACGAGGGAGGGGGGGAGTCCCCCCTCCCCCCCTCCCCGGGGCCTACGCCCCCGCTGGGCTCAGCCCGGGCCTGCTGGGTCGTCTGAGCGGGCGCGGGGGCCCGGGCCGGGGTGCTGGGGGGCGCGCTACGCCCGGGGTGGTGGGGCCGGGAGCGAGGTGGCGTGGGCACAGAGGGGTCGGTGCGTGGGGACGGGCGGGAGGTGAGGCGAGAGGCCGGTGGGCAGCGGGAGGCTGCGGGTCGGGCCGTTGCGGCGAGCTCGGCCCAGCAGCGGGGAGCAAGGCGGACGGCAGCGGCGGCGGGGCCGGCAGGTGGGTACGGGTGGGAAGGGGACGGGAACGGGGGAGCGGGGGAAGAAGGAAGGAAGGAAGGAAGGAAGGAAGGAAGGAAGGGGGAAAGGGGAGGGGGAGAGGGGTCTGGTGATGGGTCTGGGATGGGGTCGATGAGGGGGTCAGGGATGGGGTCAGGGATGGGTCAGGGATGGTCAGTGAGGGGCTGGGGGCCACTTGTCTGGGAGGTCCAGCCGTGGGGTGGGCGCAGTGATCAGCTGGGTGGTGCCGTTCAGGTTTGTGCAGCCTGTGCGGGTGTAGCGTGGTTTGGAGTGATGGGGGGGTGCAGGCAGGGTGGGCTGCGCTGTGCAGGGGTGCAGTCTGTTTTGGGTGCTGGGGGAGGTGCCCTGGACAGACGTGTCATTCATGCTGGGGAAGCAGAACCAGGCGCTGGTGAGCCGGTGCAGCGGTTCCTCCTGCGCAACATTCTTAGGAAAACTCTCCTTTTTCTTTCCTTTTCCTTGCTCCTTCGCTTCCAGATCTCCGTGGTCGCAGTTTGTGCTGCCTCACCTCCAGCACAGCGTGCAGAATGAAACGACGGTCACAGAATTCGTCCTCCTGGGGTTCTGCAGCACCCCAGCCCTGCAGCGCTGCCTCTTTGGCCTTTTCTCTGCCCTCTGCTCTGCCACTCTGATGGGAAACGCACTTGTCTTTCTGCTTATCTGCCTGGACTACTGCCTCCCCATGTACTTCTTCCTCTGCCACCTCTCCATCGCGGACATCTGCTACGCCTCCAGCAATGTCCCCCGTATGCTAAGGAGCCTCCTTGGACAAGGCAGAACCCCCTCCTTTGCTGGGTGTGGGGCACAGAGCCATCTTTATTTAATCTTTGCACTTATGGCGTGCGTGCTGCTGGCCATCATGTCTCACGTTCGCTATGTGGCAATCTGCCGTCCCCTGTGCTATGCCCTCATCGTGATCTGGAGGCTGCGCCTCACCCTTGCCACGGTTTTGTGGGCTTTGGTGTTTGTATTTGGTACACTGCAAGCCTCTCTGGCTTTACACCTGCCTTTCTGTGGCCCCTGCGAGGTTGTCCACTTCTCCTGTGAAATTCTTGCTGTCTCAAAGCTGGCCTGCCCTGCCGCTCCTGCCAATAAAGTCCTGATCTTTGCTGTTTGTGTGTGCTTCTTCCTCTTCCCTTTAGCCCTAATCCCGATTTGCTCCCTGGACAGCCTGGCCACCGATCTGCGCATCCGCTCTGTGCCAGGATGGCACGAAACCACCTCCACCTGTGGCTCCCACCCAACCGTGGTGGGTGTCTTTTATGGAAACGCCATCTTCGTGTACGCGGGGCCCGGGAGCGGTAACTCCTCTGGGAGGGAGAAAGTTCTTTCCCTTTTCTACAGTCTCGTCAGCCCCAGTTTGAACCCCGTCATTGACAGTCGGAGGAACAAGCAGGTGAAGGAAGCCTTGCTGAAGCTTCAGAGAAGGAAGAGGGTCTTTCATTCCCTCTAGCTGGCGCTCTAGGCTTTCACCTGTCTCCTGTCTTTCTGCTCTTTCTTCTTGAGCTCTTGCAGTATTTCTCACGGAATGTTAAGTGGTTAAAAGTGTCCTCGTTTCAGCTTGGATAGAGTTAACTGTCTTCCTAGTAGCTGGTACAGTGCTATGTTTTGATTTCAGTATGCAAAGAACCTTGATAACACTGATGTTTGCAGTTGTTGCCGAGGAGTGTTTAGACTAAAGTCAAGGATTTTTCAGCTTCTCATGCCCAGCCAGCGAGAAAGCTGGAGTTGGCACAGAACACAGCCAGGGCACCTGACCCAAACTGGCCAACAGGGTATTCCATACCATGCGACATCCCATCTAGTATAGGAACTGGGGAGTGGGGGGGGAATCGCTGCTCGGGGACTAGCTGGGTGTCGATTGGTGGGTGGTGAGCGATTGCACTGCGCATCATTTGTACATTCCGATCCTTTTATTATTGCTGTTGTCATTTTATTAGTATTATCATTATTAGTTTCTTCCTTTCTGTTCTATTAAACCGTGCTTATCTCAACCCACGAGTTTTACTTCTTTTTCCGGATTTTCTCCCCCATCCCACTGGGTGGGGGGGGAGTGAGTGAGCGGCTGGGTGGTGCTTAGTTGCTGGCTGGGGTTAAACCGCGACAGAGACAGAGTCACAGCAGCACAGAATGGATGCTGAAAGAGACCTCTAGAGATCATCCAGCCCACCTCAGCTGCTTGAGCAGGGCCAGCTGCAGCAGGCTGTGAGTCTGCTTCTCGAAGGTTCTATTGGCTGCGTTGCTCCCAGGTTATGGAGCTCGCATGGGAAATGGGCAATGAAGAGGGATGAAGTTTCCAGGCACTTTCTGGCCGGTGCAGTGATTTTTATTTTTTTTTTCCTTCTGACTTTTTTTCTCCCCGCTTCCTGGTCTTGCGGCTGCCCAAGGCGCAGCCAGACAAGTGGAGGAGGGTCCCTGCCTGGCCTGCAGCTCCCTCCCTCGCCATTCTTGGGGTGATTTGGGGTTATTTTGCTGTGTCAGTGAGGCAAAGCTGGGCTTTCCGCGGCTGAGGTCAGTGGGACCAAGGAAGGCCGTGATGGTCTTGAGGCTTTGAAGGGCTGTGCACCGAGCCCTGTCCCCGCTGGAGGGGACACTGGTGGTGTTCAAGACGAAGGCCTTGCAGGCCTTGTTGTCGTGTGTACCTGTGTCCCCTCCGGCCCCCAAGGTCTGTCGTTGTCGCAGGGGCTCTGTGCTGCTTTCTGCATGGGGCCGTGTCTGTGAGTCCTGCAGGGACCTGTCTGTCCTGGCTTCCCCACCAAAGGGCTGCTTCCCCTGGGGAAGGGGACAGGGGAGTTGTTCCCGTTCCCGTCCCCCCCCACCATCGCCTGCCCCGCTGGTGGTGACTGGGCCCTGGGGGTGGCTGGGTTCCCCTCGTGGCTTGCTGGCTCGGATTTGGGGCTCAGTGGGGCTTTTGCACCTCTTGGGGGCTGTTTCTTGGTGCCCCCTGTGCTCCCTCCCCCTCCCACATAGGCACCGAGCGGTTCTGGAGAAACAGCTTTTAATTGAAAAGCCAAGAGAAAATGTCCCATCAAAGCTGGTCTGACCCCTCCCTAGCCCCCCCCGCCCACCCCCCCCTGCCATATACCCCACCCCTCCTCTCCCACCCCCCACTCCCCCCATCTCCATCCCTCTCACCCCTGTCTAATCCCCACCCCCCCTCACACCCTCACGTTGGCTGCCAGAGCCCTGCGCTTGCTGGGTGCCATTGGCAAGGAGCTCTGCGCCTGCCTCTTCCTCCACTTGCTGGCCGTGGCAGGTGGGGATGGTGGCAGGTCCATCCCCGCATCCTGCCACGGCTCCTGGGGCTCCATCCCGCCGCCGTTGACTATTTTGAGGCTCAGCATGGTGTCGCTGAGCTCAGGGATGCAGTAGTCGGGGGTGAGCATCTCCTCAGGCAGCGAGAGCGAGCTGAAGTCGCGGTCGGGGGTGTCTGCGCTGGTGCCACCAGCGTCCTCGGGCACGGAGCTCCTGCTGGGAGCATCCTGGCTGACCCCCACTCCATCCAGGGAGCAACCGAAGAGCCTTAGGGCCTCTTCCAGGACCATCTCCTCGGACACTGCAAGGTCGCCTGCAGTGTCCCCAAGGGCTTCGTTGTTGGTGGCAGCGCAGGGGCTGGTGTGGACATCGCCGCCTGGGGGTGCCCCCACAGGGGTGGCCGTGCTGGGGATGTTGATCTGTGCCAGCCGCCCCTCGCTGTGCTGGTAGCCAGGGATGGACACTGGCAGCTCCAGAGGGTCTGGGGCCACCCCACTCCTCTGATTTTTGTAGGGTGTGAGGTACCATGGTTGGCCCTGGGGGGTCCCTGTGGCTGCCCAGGCCAGGGGGGCCCCGCAGCCCGTGGGACCCCACAGGGCAGCACCCGGCAGAGAAGTGGCGCCTTGGCCGAGCGTGGCGGTGGCCGGTGGAGGCAGGTCGGTGGTTGTCCACTGGATGCAGAAGACCCGGGGGTCGAAGAGGCAGCCACATGGAGCCCTCTGCAGACCTGTGTGGGTGAGGGGGAGCGGTGCTGGGCCGGGGGGACTCTCTGGGGGCACCCGCCAAGCCGGCCCCGATGGCCGACATCCCCCAGCTCTGGGCCAGGGGCGTGGGGAGCTTGTGGCCGGGGCGATCCCCACAGGGTGAGCTGCTGTGCTGGTGGGACGGGGTTGCAAATCGGGGAGGAGACTCGCATCTAGGAGGTGAAAGGGGAGAGGTGGCCCCAAATATTTGGGGAATTCTCTGCAGATGGGCTTTACTGGGCACGCGCCGCCCGGGCGAGGGCAAGGATGCTCACCGGGGCTTGCTGAACCCCCATGCGAAAAGTGCCGGGGGAACGGGTGTGATGGGGATGGCGAAGGTGCCAGAGCAGACTGGGGTGCCATACCTGCTGGTGGTGCCTGGGGGGCCCGGGCTGCAGGGAACGGCTGCTCCCGCGTGGGCAGGCGGCACGGGTTGGCTGAGCCTAAGAGAATGAGACAGGAGCGATGGCCGGCGGTCTCCTCTGCTCTTGCCCCCCAAGAGCGTCCCTGGGCTGCAGGGGTTGGGGTCGGTCCCTACCTCAAGGGTAGAAGGTTTTGCGGAGCATGAATGGCTGGAAAAGCTGGGGCGCCGGGGGGCCCCAGGGCCCAGGCAGTGGGAGCTGCATTGGTGGCCGCGCCATGGTCCCTTCTGGCTGTTGGCTGCCAAGGACTCTTTGGCGTCTCCCCGGAAGGAATGCGGGGGCTCCCTGTGTTCCGCCCCACCCCCAAGAGCCTCCCCAGCTCCTCTTGGGGAGGGAAAGGGTTAAGGGAGGCTGGGGTGGCCCCGGGGCCTACAGGCGGCTCTCGGGGTCTGCGGGTACAAATGCTCTTGGCTTTCAACAGTATTTTTCCGGTGGGGGAAGAACAACAAGTTGATTCAGCTGAGCCAAGCGGGGACCAAGCTGCAGCCGCAGCCTCCTTGCGCCAGATGGCAAATGCGTTTGTGACCGTTGCCCACGCTTCTGTTTGCTGCGTTGACCGGAGCGAGGCAGAAATAGGAAAAAGGACCTCGAAGGCACGAAGGAAGGTCACGCGGTGTCGCTCGGTGGCACGCTTTCCCACAGCCCTCACTCCAGTAGTGCTGTCAGGTCTTTCAGTCTCCTGCTGGGAAAAGCAGCAGCTCTGGATCCCCCTGGGAGGGGGCAGCCCTTTCCCTGGGTGCATGACACCCCGGAGGAGACGCACCGTGTGCTCCCAGAAAAGGACTGGATTCTGCCCAACGTCCGGTGTCAGGGTGCTGGGTCTGTTTGCGCTCTACGGGATCCCAGGGATGGGGTTAGTACATCCCCTCCTCGTGCTTGGAGGATTCGGCGCTAGCAAGGACACCCCAAGGGTACCAAGGACACAGGCCTCTCGCTCCTGCTGTGTGAACAGTGTGTGGCCTGGGGGAGTCGGGACAACTGCCGTGAACCGGAGGCCAAAGATCTCTCCTGGCCTGTATCCTGGTAATCAAAGAGATTGCGCTCTGTTCGTGAGGCACCTCTGGCTGCAAGATTGTGCAAGGCCATCTGCTGCGTAACTTGTGGCAGGGACCGATGCTGGGGGCATGAAGGCAAGCGCGCTTCTAAAAGCATAAAACTCCGTTTCATTTCAGAGCGCAGCTGAGCCACCCCGCTCCTCAAGACTCTGCCATCTGCACCGCTGTGGCTGGGACTGGGCAGTGCTGCACATCCCAAAGGCCACCGAGTCACACCCGTGTCCCTGCTGCTTTGCCGGGAGCTTCTGCGATGCGAGCGATGTTCTGGGGGCTGATCTCTTGGACTGCAGCTACTCCGTCCCTGACCGGCAGCTGGCCAGGAGGGTTGTGTCCCAGGTGGAATTCCACCTCTCTGACGAGAACCTGGCCAAGGATGCTTTCCTCCTGAAACATGTCCAGAAGAACAAGATGGGCTTCGTCAGCATCAAACCACTGCTGTCCTTCAAGAAGGTAGGCAGCGCGTTGCGTTGGCCAGCCGGGGTGGGAAGTAGGGGTAGGAATGCCTACTTTCTAAAACTCCAAAATGAGTCTTAGAGAGTTTCTTTGACCGGCTTTTCGGTATCATGGGTCCCCGTCCCCGAGTCCCTGCTGAGCGTCCCCCCCAGCAGACTGCTGCTGGCCTGAGAGCTGCTGCCCCTGGAGCAGGACGTGCTGCACAAGGACCCCTCGGCCCCCTCCTGGCCCGGCAGCAACTTCAAGCCCAGCAATTTCAGCAATGCCTTCACTGGATTGCTCCTCGCCAGCAAAGTCTTCCCTCCGCTCGGGACAGGCTTGGGCACAGGCAGCTGCTACGGCCTCTGCCCCAGCACTGAGAGCACTCGTGGCTGCGGCTGGGGGAGTGGGGTGGGTGCCTGGGCACCCTGGCCCAGCAGCCCCTCGCCAGATGCCAAACCTCTTGCCGGCAGTCCTCCGGCAGCGGCGTGGGTGCCTGAGCCCCTCGGCCTGCGGGATGTGGTGCTTTGCCTGCCCCACTGTTGTCCCAAAAGTGGGGTCGTTTACCCGGGGTGCAAAATGCCAATATAAATACAGAGCAGAGGTATTTTATTCCAGTTCATGTTTACGCAAAGATGGGGGCTAGGTGGTAATCCGCAACGCTAGCACCCCTCATGCCTAAAGGGGCAAGCAATTTATACAGTTCAGTTATACATATTCGATTTCCAAAGTTCTTCCCAAAACTATTGCCGGGAGTAGCTTATCTCGCACAGTTTCTATTGGGCTACAGTTTCCCTGCTTGGAATTAAAGGTCCAGTGTTCTTTTCTTCTACAGCGCATGCTCAAGGAGAGTGGGGGGGGCAAGTCTTTTTGGTGTGGAATTGAGTTGGTGGTCATGATCTCCCCCTGCCACCTTTCTTTACCTTTCCTCCAGTTTGCGAAGATGTTTCTGACTTCATGCCTATTAGCAATTATTCAACTTTTTGGCGCCTCCTGGGGTAGGATGTTCCCTTCTTCTCAGTTTTTTAGTTCTTCTTCAGGGGCACAGTTGTTAGCAAGGCATGCGTTGATCATACAAAGGGGATCTTGTTTCACAAGAGCTTTGTGGCCTTTTTCGTGTGGCTTAAGTACATCATTTCTTAAGTACATCATTTCCCCATGTGGTGGGTTGACCCTGGCTGGATGCCAGGTGCCCACCAAAGCCGTTCTATCACTCCCCCTCCTCAGCTGGACAGGGGAGAGAAAATATAACAAAGAGCTTGTGGGTCGAGATAAGGACAGGAGAGATCACTCACCAATTACCGTCACTGGCAAAAGAGACTCCGCTTGAGGAAAATTAACTCAATTTATTACAAATCAACCAGAGCAGGGTAATGAGAAATACAACCAAATCTCAGAGCACCTTCCCTCCACCCCTGCCTTCTTCCCAGGCACAACTTCATTCCCAGATTCCCTACCAACCCCCCCCAGTGGCACAGGGAGACGGTGAATGGGGTTTACGGTCAGTTCATCACACATTATTGTGATACTTGCCAAACCAACCAAGAAAGGTAAAACTGGAGCGCAGGGAGCAAATGCTTTTCTTTCACCTTAGGCCAACTGCTCGGACGCTCTCTATGCTGCCCTGCTGCAGAGGGCATCCCTCTTGTACCAGTAAGAGACATAAGAGTGAATTAAAGCCAGAACTCCAAACCAGACCAAAAACCCGGTCGTGATCAAGAAGAAAGTGGAGAATGCATCAAATATAACAGAAAATTATTTTGGACATTCCCAGTTTACATTTGGAAAAAAGAGGAAAAAAAAAGAGGAGGAATTAGGTATTAAAAGAAGAGCACTGAATGATAAAGCAGTAGCAGTCCCTCTACCACTACAAACCCACACCCCCCCACACACGTACACACACAGACTGAACACCACCAAACTCCCCTTGACTGTGATGTTCCCCTCAGCTTGCTGGTCTAGAGATACTGAATGCCTGAAGCACACCAAGGATAACTGAAAACATCTGCATGGCTTTAATGGGAATCCTCCAACTGAAACAAAGCGCTTTCTCCCTCTGTCTGCGTTGGCACATCCCCGAGTCACGCTCTCACTCCTCTCCTTCAAAGTCAAGATTCCTAAACGGGAAAAGCGGGAGTGGGGAAAGGCGAAGGGAAGAGAAAAAGAGGGAGAGCATCATCAGTGGAAGACCTGCCAGCTGCTGCTGATGTTGCCCTGTTCGGGGGACCACCCCAGCAGAGAGGAGCTGGTTTGCGTGCCACAGACCTCCCTGCCTGTTCCCAGGGACAGGCCGTTTGCTCAGCCTTGCCGGCCAAAGCGTGGGAAAAGCGTAGGTGTGCGCCGTCGCTTGCTGAGGAGCACGGTCACGTTCACGTACAATCCTTTACCTTTTTCCTCCCTGGATTCAAAGGGTTTCTGTCTTCAAAGTGAGAGCCTTCCATACGGTCATTTGTGACATTTCATCCAGGATAACAATCTCAGAAGGATCAGTCCTGCAATAAATATTTTACATAGCAATCCGTGATTATGGGAACTGATGCCACCAAGGGCATTAGCATCAGCAAGAGGAACAGCGGAGCCCCGAGAATCAAAGCTCTGCATAAGTGTGGGAGGTTTTGCTGGATGAGGAGTTTTGGGAGGCAAGCCGGGGAGCTGCAGAGCAACAGCTCTGTGCAAAGGCTCTTGCTGGGGCTTAGCCCCGGTCCGGGTTCCTAAGCCACTGCTGGTACAGATCACGCCTGCAACTCCTCATGTGTTAAGTATGAGGATCTCCAGCTACCGTAAAAGCACTGATGAGGCAAGGTTTGGGGGTCAAACGCGAGTGCTGCAGCCACTCTGCTTGCGGTCAGAGCCTTGCAATCACTTCCTGCAGCCCTGCCCCCAAATTTGATTTTCCCACCAAGCTGCCTGCTGGTTTCTGTGGGATGCCCCACAAAGAGGCAAGTGGAGAAAACTCTGCCAAACACCTTCAAGCTAATCTTGCCGGGGTTCCTGGCGCTTGGTGGAGCTTTACCTGTCACTGCTTTGCTTTGGGATATCCACGTCACTGGTCTTCCCCACGTTCAGCTGAACTGAACTTGCAGCAGCAGCAGCTTCCATCACGCTCCTGGACTCCTGATGTAAAAAAGGGACAAATCACGTTCTCTGTCTTTGATCAAAGTGGAGATAAGCTGAATGCCCAGCACAAACTTAGCAGTCTGCCCTCCGCTTCTGCCCCTTGGCAGCTATAGGTATTAGTGCAGCAGGGGAGAAACCGTTCACTCCAAAGATTTCGGGGCAGGGGGACTGTGTGTTCAAAACACGATTATGAGCAAGTCTTGCCAGCAGCAGCAGCCGCAGCAGCATCTAATAATAATCATCATAATGATAATGACCTTTGTGAAAAACGACTCGTTTTAAAAATTACACCTGTATTCAAGCGTTCAGCTCACTGCTACTTGAGGAAACAAAGGTTACAAAAGTTACAGGCTATTGGGATCTATTTCGATTGAGTGCTGATCTTCCCCCAACATTTCCAGACAAGCTGTAAGAGAAACAGGCAATCTCACAGACACATGGAGATGTCCAGCCCCGAGGACACAGCAAGCCTTACCTCTTCTTCTTCTCCAGCTTCATTTCTGGCATCGTCCAACTTCTTCTTCCTTTCTGGCATAAGGTCATCCAGAAAGCTGAGCTCTCGCTTTGAGAAGCAGAAATCCATCGCTTTCCGGACAAATACGAGAGCCAAAACCTTCATGAATAAGAGGGAAGATGCGGTGAGCTCAGAGACGATGCCACCTCTCACTCCAACGCTGCAAACACCCCGCTGCCGAGCGGTGGCAGCTCTTACCATCATGGGAAAGATGATGGCGGCACGGGACACCTTGATGGTCCAGAGCAGGACGAGGCAGGTCAGCTGGATCGCCGTGAAGAAATGCACCTTTCGCAAGGGCACGTGCCGCAGGTAGATGAAATCCGGCTGGTGCTTCGCTAGCATCCAAAACAGCTTCAAGCGATCAAAGAACTGCGAAATAAAAGGGAAAGGTTGCCACCTTGGGACTGCGGCAAGTTTCTGGCCCTCTCGAGACATGGAGGCACTTTGCAGCATCTCGCTTGCCGTCAGAAATACTGGATCCCACCGCGTTCCTCCTGGGAGCAGCACCCATTTTCCCTTCGCTCCATCTAGCAACCGGCTTGCCCCTGAGAGCTGCCCACCAAACGGCAACTATTCCATGCCATTCCATTATTAGCATTTCTCGGCCCACTGAATCCCCCCATGAGGATTTCCACCAGTGGTAGAAACTGCCTTCCCTTTGCACCAAATTCCCCCGCTTTTCACGTAACCAAACACTGACCTGCCCTAAACCCTGCAACAGAGAGCGCTGAACTTGCCTGGTCCTCCCAGCCCTATATACCTCCTGTGCCTCCACCAATCTCTTTCTTACACAAAAGAGTTTCATTGCTTGCTCTGCGAGAAGTTTTTCCCATGCCACTGCTTTTTTCCCTGCTGCTACAGAGACAAAATACCAGGGAGCCGACATGCTGCACGCTGTAAAAGAGTCCGTACCTGAATTCCTCTGAGCAACGACACACCCATGTAGAGAAAGACGCCATAAAGCACAGGCATTGGTATAAACTGGGGGGGGGGAAGAAAAAAAAAAGAAAGAATGCAACCGTTTCTTTTTCTGTATTGCATTTTCAGTATTACCACCCTCTTCCACAGGCACTGCCTAAAATTGCTTGAAGCTTTCCAGCTTCCATTCAGGCTTAGAGATGGGTCAGATTTTAACCATTGTTTTGCCATTTTGTGCGCACGAGTGAGCTAAGGCTCTGCTTTAGGCTGAACTTGGGAGTTATCTCTCCTCAGAATAATCCTATTTTCCAGAAAGGTTGGAGGAAAATAGGCGATTTCACCCGTGCTACCCTATGCCGCATTCTCTGGCGGTAGAAGAAACACTTCTGCCTATTCTTGGGGCAACAGGCAAAGGCCACAGGCCTCCTTTTAGCCTAGAGACGAGATTACTTTGTGGGAGGAACGTGCAAGGAAGCCCACAGGGATGACCTCAGTGTGTTTAGCTCCTGGGAACGGCTGCTCCGCGGCATTTGGGGAGCAAATTGCAGCCACTAAAGGGCTGCCTGTTTGAAACAGAGCAGATGTGCTCGTCTGAATATGCTCAATTGTAACCCATAAACATGGGTGGGCCTGAAAGACACCCAAAAATTCAAGCAGTTGCGTTGCTTGCTCGCCTCGAGCACACCAAACGGGGGCCTGAAGGGCTGCAAAACCTAACCGAGGCTGGTTCCCACCGTGGGTCAAGCCCCAAGGGTTGGGACCACCTCCTCCTCCTCCGCTCCACAACTAACTACTCAGGCCTGCAGAGAGGGGACTGTTTTTCTGTAACCTCCAACAAGCTCGCGGTTGTTGGGTGGTTTGCATTTTCCTCTCACCTTTAACACGGAAGTGAAGAAGACGGAGCAGCCCATGAACACAAAGATCAGCAAGCCAGTGACTCTCTGCTCTCGTATCCCCAGAAACTTGGGTTGTTCTCCTGGAGCTGAGCAGTCAGACTCTACTTTGAGGCTATTCACGTGGGTGATGGACAGGACGGTCGCAGCCACAAACCAGGGCAGCCCCATCACAGAGCACACCCCGAGCATCACGGCCACCACAAAAAGGTCCAGGTGGTACCCGCATCCTTTCTGCAGGCAGGAAAACAAGAAACAGAGCATCCCATAGCACAAGAGCAAGGATAACGTCGCAAGTCAGACTCAAACCCTGCTCGAGCACAAGTCAACTTCTTCAGAATTCAAAACAAGAAATGGAAACAAGCAAGGGTGTATGCAGGCTTTGCACAAGCACCTGGCATGAAAATCTGGCAGGAGTTCAGACACAATGGATATGCAGAGCTTGTGCATTAAATACTTCTCCAAAAAACAACAAGCCACAACCCAAAAGCACCAAACCATTTTTTCCACTCACAAAGAAAATTCTACCGCTTGCAAGGAAGGTGTGACTCTGAGTTATCCCTGGCAGCGCATCAAAACAATTCATTCCCCACACCTGCTGCTGCTGCCATTTTAAAACAAAAACGCAGTTCTCTATTGCTCCAAGATTAATTTGCTCCTCCAAAAGGTTGCTCATCTATACTGCCCTGTCACTTGCTCCCTGCATCATCGTTAATCCAGGAGAGCATCCTGCCACGCAGCCTGACCTTGTCCCAAACCAATGCCTTCAGAAAGCATCGGGAATAAGAGCTTCCCCCCAGACCTGCAGCCCAGAAGGGGCTGGAGTCATCTCTCGCAGGCCCTTACCTTCAGCTTGTGCTCCTTCCTGTTCACAATAACGGCACTGATCTGCTGGTCCATGAATATCAAGATGGTGCAGAGCAGAGCTGGGACGAGCGCAGCCAACACCGTCCACCAAGGGTTGGGTCCTATGGGGTTGATGAACCACCCGCGGTCGTCTCTGGTAGGCTGCAACAAAGCCCACACATCAGCATTGTCTCCCAGCCCAGGCACTCCACTGGCTTTCATTTTCCCCTCCCTCCTTGCGTCAGAGCACCTCCCAGCCCTGGCTTCATGTCCCCCTCTCCCGGGGGCTTCAGCAGTGCCAGTCTCCTCCTTGCAAGCAGCTCTAGATACTTCCCCTGTAGGTATCTAGTTTTGGGGCCATCTTCTCATTTCCAGGAGGAAGCAAGGCACTTGGAGGTGGAAGAGGAGATGGTCACACCACCAGCATCTCCTCCAGACTCAGCCCTGCCCTGCCCCGGCATCACCTTGTGGCACCCCCACGTGCCAAAACACCCCATTAGCTTGAACGCATGGGGGACCTGGAGCTTCGGCAATGGGATCCCAACCACAAAGTCAAGGAGCACCATGATGACGATGGTGAGGAAAACAGCAAAGTCGCTCACTGTGGACCGTACCTGGGGCGAGAAACCAGAGGTGAGAGGGGCATGGCAAACAGGGCCCTAAGGTGAGATGCAAGAGTTGCAGACATCCACAACATTAAGGCTGCTTAACCAAATCCCACCACCCCTCTGAGCACATGCAGCCTGATCCCTTGCTTAGATACTGCTGCTGTGTTTGTCCCTGTGAGATCTGGGGTCAGACAATAAAAAAAAGCTTAACTAGGCCAACAAGGGTTGGTTTAAGTCAAAATCTAAAAATAATAATAATAATATTAAAAATAAGAAAACATGTCTGCCACTACAGCTACACTCACAGCTACAATGGCAACAAGGCACTGAGGCATCCTTTAGTCCTCAAAAGGAAGCTCCTCATTCGAATCTACTTTCCACTCGAGCACATAATGCGCAGAAGGTAGGGGAAAAAAAACAAACCGAAACCCCCAACCCCCAAACCTTTGGGAAACCTGATTTCCTACTACCTGAGGAGAAGAAAAAAAATAAAAAAAAAAATCAAACCCCAAAAATCTTCAATCTGGGGCAGGTCACGAGGCAGGTGGGAAACGCTACGATGATTTTGCACTCATGGAAATGAGTGTGGGACATCCAAGCTCTTGGAGAGCTTGGCCTGCAAGGCCAATGTTTCCCAGCTTGACCAAGGCAGGGCAAATACTGCTTAGTGCTCCAGGAAAGCCATTTTGGGAAACGAGTGCGGAGATGGACACTGGCCACCTCCTTCTACTTACTCTGGTTGGAAAGTAGCGGCTGGTTTTAAACTTCTTCAAGAAGCTTGACAGGGCAAAGGTGGCGAAGAAGAGGATGCAGCACCAGAAGAATACATCAGGGGTGTAGGGGCCGTCGCGTCCACAGGCAGGTCCTTGAAACTCCCCACGCAAATACTGACATTCCTGGAGAAACAGAGCGTCAGGACACAAAGGCAGTGCACGTGCGGCAGGGAAACCTCGCATAGCTAGGGGGTTTTGAGGATCTTGGTCCAAGATCCACGACCCTGTAACTGCTCCTGCCAATGGAGATTTATATTTAATGAGCAGCAGCAGCTGAACAAGTGACACATCGAACTACACAGCGGAGAAATGAGATGTGAGGAGACACCATACGCTAGTAACACATTACAAGAAACACTCATCCAGGTGACACTCTTCCATCAGTTGCTTGCATTCATAGCACTGTGTTTCCTTAACTGCATCTGGCTTCAGTCCTCACATCTTCCCGCAAAAAACAACATGCCAGGCTCTCCCAACCCTGTGAAGAAAACCTCATTAGCTTTCCTAACTAAAAAGTAATTCTTTTAAAAATTATTTTTAAACCTGAAAAGGACTAGGATTCACAGGACTAACATCATTACATTCACTTCACAGTCCTCCTCAAAATGGGAGAACAAAAGATAATTGACATGACAAACGCCACAGTTACAGACGTTCCTTCCTGGGGGTGCAGTTCGCACACCTAGGAGCTCATGCATGCACGAATGGGTGACGCCAGGCAGCAGCCTTCTTACGTGCCTCTGACCTCAGGAAGAAACAGATAACATGAATACTTTTACTCCATTTGCATCCTGAGGACCAGAGATGAAGCCCAAGATTTGCCTAGATGACACAGTCAGTTCCTTTAAGGGATGAAATTGTTCGTTTGAGTTTGGCTTCAAGGACTCCCACAGCTGGCGATTAACTAAGAGGTATGCTACAGCGAGGAGCCCGACACACAGACTGCAGGACAACTCATCACGCCAGGCCTCTGAGCTTGCAGTTCTCCGCAGGGCCCGGTGCTGCCTGAGCAGGTGGATGGACTTCCCAGTTCCAGAAATACAAGCTCGTGAATCAAACCCTCCTCAAGCACGCAGGCAAAACTGGCTGCGCTTTAGCGAAGCAAACCAACAACGAGGCTTCCTTTGTTTGGGTGCCTCCTGTCTGACGATGCTCTGGGCTACTTTCTCTTCCTGGCAGCAACAGGAATAAGTTGCTCTCATACCTACCAGCTTCTGACAGAGAAAGAGGATGATCTCGTTCTTGCCTGCTAGGACCAGGGGTGGCAATAACGCAGTCTGCCGAGACTGGAAGGGGATGCCTTGGAGGCGGAAACACGCGGGTGTTCATTACTCCTGGGCACTCGGAATCACGGGAGGAGATGATGCCGAAGGGCCTGATCCGATTCACAAACTGACGCACCTTAGGACTGAAAAGGCTTCTCCTTCCACTAACTTACTTTTCTCTGCAACAACAGCCTCAGGAGAGTAACTTCTCCGTAACCCTTTACACTACAGCAACTACAATACTTAATCCTAATGTACCTTACAAGAAAACTACTGCGGTCTTCTCTACTAGAGGGCCAACGCTGCTGCGCCTGTAAGGAGCGCTTTACGTTTTATTAACCTTTTGAAACAACGCACTAGCTTTCCTTGCAATCGCATTACGTGGGCTTCCTGGGACTTTATATATGCACGTTCGTTTTCTCTGGCTAAATCAGATTTGGAACGCAGGGGTGGCCATCTGAAAACACTGCAAAACATTCTTTTTACATACATCAGTTCTCTGGTGAAGGCAACAACTGAGGAGGATCTTCAGCTAATGTAAAACTGCGAAGCTCAGAGGAGTCGTACTCCAGCTAAAGATCTGCGCACTACTAGGCAGGAATGTCAAATTAAGCAATGCCCAACAGATACAAGTCATTGGACCTTTTCTTTTACAAGTAGGAAAGAAAGGGTACGCAGAAAGATAGTGGTCTGTAGAAAATGCATGTAAATCATCAAGATTTCCAAGGATTACTCGAATCGCTTCCTGGAGAGGCCAAAACAAGAAAGGAAGGAAGAATATTAACAAGATAGCCACAATCCCACCGCCAAGTACAGTTTTCAGGCTTGGGAAAAAAAAAATAACATTACAGTTTGCAGGAGTCATGGAAGAGCAGGTTGCAGATATTTTGCTTTTCCTCCTCCCCTTCTTCCCCCTGCTCCCTCCCATCACCTTAGAGCACGCTGCCCTAACAGATTCACAGAAACTGAAGTGAACGAATATCTTAACCCTGAATTAACATAGAAGCAATACTATGGAGAGTGGAGGTGTGCTTTTAAATTTAACAAGTTCTACATTTAAGAAGCCTCCTCCTTGCCAGCACAACACATGCAAGTATTGACCTGTTTCAAAAATAAACATATTCCCCTTTTTCGGAATATTGACCCAATTCAGTTACAAAGGAACTGTAATTCAGCCCCAACAAACTCCTGCTTTATAAACGGGAAACTTTTTCTAGGAATACCTTTTGTTGGGAAGTGGCTTGCTGAAAAAGGACATGGGCCTGTGGAAAAGTTCACACAGAGCAGAGTTCTGTGTGAAAGAATGTCAGTTTGAGCAACAAGACTAGGCCTTGGCTGAAAATAGCTGGCTTTACTGATATTGGGAGGAAAACAACAGCTGGTCTCGCTGTTATCAGGAGAAAGACAGGGACGGTGTGACCTTGGCATAACTTCACAAGTAACTTTTGAAGAAGTTCTCATGAGAAAGTTACTGAACACGCGTAGCTGCCAACCACAAGTGGGTGTGTTTTAGTAATGAATAAACATTAGCAATGTACCAATCATATTAGGACTAGTAGGCATAATTATCGCAAACTGTATAAATATGAGCTATCCGTGCAAATAAAGTTGAATCACTTCTATCACTCATATTGGGTCGACTTATGTGCATTCCTCCGCCGCTCCAACAAATGGCGCCCGAACGGGGACCGAAGAAAGGGGAATTGGAGCGACGGACACTGAGAAGCACCGGTAGCAGCGACCGGGGGGCAAAAGATTAACCGAACGCTGATCGTCTTGGTTGGTGTGTTAACTCTCGTGCCTGGACCGTCCAAAAGGGGTTCGCCGTCACTGAGGGCTACTGGAAAAAGGCTGCAAAGACTTTTTAACCGAGGTGCCTTAATCAAGGTAGCACCCAGGAGTATCAAGAAGCCGGCCGGCAATGGATCAAGAGGTAGCCCTAAAATTATTACAGTGCTTTTTAGAAAAGCGGGGAGTAAACTGCATTAAGCAAATTTCGGGGTTAGTCGCGCTGGGTCGCGTTAAGGGATGCTTTAAGAATCCGGATTTATTATTTAAGGAGAGTGAATGGCGTAGATTAGGAGACGTATTATGGGATATGGTAACTGATGATGATAAATCAGCTAAAAAACTAATGAAGCAAGGACAGAAACCTTTCAATTAGTGTGGGTACAGCTTCTGAGCTTAGTACCTGGAATGCTATCGGAACCTCCCTATGGGATGAAATTAGTGACGGGTCTAAAGAAGTTAAAGATCTTGTAACTTTATGGAAATTGATTAAGACAACTCTGTAAGAAATGAAAGCAGATCGTAAAGCGTCTGCGTCTGCTTTTGCTGCTCTCTCTCTCCAACCGCAAGCGAAAGGGAAAAGCGGGGAGAAAAACATAATGCAGCGAGAGAGACTTTTTGGAGCTTGTTCGCCTACTCTCGTGCCCTTGACTTCTGCTCCACTCCCTGGGACTGCCGATATTAATCAGCCATCCGACAGTTCCCAAGCCTCCCTAACCGTACGATTAAAGGAAACCCTACAGAATCAGGGAGTGAGTAAAAATCTGCCTACGAAAAACCAGCCCTCAGATACCACCGTTCAACATGAACAAATTATACCTAGCATACACCCTGATTCAAATAATGCAAACAAGGACTTGGCTACTCTAATAATAGAACAAAAAGAGACAATGTTAGAATTGTTAAAGGAAATGGGGAAAAGAGACGGGGAAACCAACCGCACCCGTGACAGACGCGGAGCCGCCTGCAATAGCCGCTGCAGAAGAAAGGCAGAGACATTGGAGGGGTGTAATAACAGATGCCATTATAGAAGGGACTATGCTCTAAGCATTCCCAGTTATTGCATCAAATGGACAGAAAAAATGGGAGGTGTTTGACTGGAAGGTCATTGAGAAATTAAGGAATGCTGTGAGTCAGTACGGAATCAAATCTGCGTTAACTCACCAAATACTGCAATTCATTTTTTCTGCTGATACGCTGATACCTCAAGATATTAAACAGCTAGCACAGTTGATTTTGACACCCACCCGAATGTTAGTGTTTTTCTGGCAGTGGGAGAAGCTCTGTGATAGGGAACAAGCAACATCACGACAACAAACAGATCCCCTATGGGGAGTAACCATGCAGATGCCGATGGGTGCTGGACCCTTCGCATCAGGGAACGCTCAGTTACAATGTGTCACTGAGGTTCATCATCTATCACAGATCTTGGCGTATCAAGCTTTTCTTACCGTACCAGACAATATGTACAGCCATGCTTTTACCCAGGTGAAACAGGAGAATACAATTTATGACCACCCTGACATGAACGAGGGCATGAAAGAAAACATGTTCAAAATACTCGCTTTTGAAAATGCTACTGAAAAGACACGCAAAGCATTGTGTAATTTGCCGAAAAATGCAGACATCGTTGATATGATAGAATACACGGATCGATCAGTGGACTCACAGAAAGTAGCCTATGCTGCCACAGCTCTCCAAGGAGCTACAAAGAAACACAAGGCCAGTAAGACACCCTTGGTCAAGTGTTCTAACTGTGGCAAACGTGGACACATTAGGAGCAAATGTACAGGTACTGTTAACAGTAAGTGCTGCAACAAGTGTAAGAAAGATAACCATACCACCAAGAATACAGGAAGAAGGGAAACTTTACACCGACCGCGAAGGCCCCTCGCGCGACGACACGAATGCAAGGGGCTTGAGCTGCCAGCCCTCAGGTAGCCTCGCAACCACCAGATCCGCCACCGCAGGAAGCTCCAGAGTGGATGTGGAAACCGCAGTCAACATAAAGGGACCATTGGGGTTTGGACTTAGTGCATTTTTAATGGGGCAATCTTCAACAGCTCTAGAAGGAATTCTGGTGCTCCCAGGGCTTATTGATGCAGATTATTGTGGGACTGTGAAAATTATGATTCATATTTTAATCCCTCCTGTTTCTATTCCTAAAGGTACCAGAATAGCACAATTAGTTCCATTCAGGTCGTGTGTTCCGAACCCAGCTGAAGTACAACGTGGAGATGGTGGATTCGGCTCCCCAGGGAAACCGCAGGTATACTTTGCCATGGACACAACAAGAGGTAAACCAGAAAAGGTGGTGCAATTGGAAGGGCCCGATGGAGTTGTTGTCAAGAAACCGATGACAATCAATACAGGTGCTGATGTTATGATTATTTCACAATGCATTTGGCCTCCATCATGGCCATCGATCAATCCAAACTTTGGTATTGCAGGGATAGGGGGCACACAAGCCACCTTAGTAAGTCAGCTACCAATTACATTTGTGTTCCCCGATGGTGAACACATTACGACGTGTCCGTATGTCATGACTACCCCAACTGAATTGTTTGGCCTCGTAGGCCATGATTTATTGAGCCAAATGAAGGCAATGTTAGTGACGCATCCTTTTTAGGAGCGGTCACTGAGGGGTAGCCGATTCTGAAAATTAACTGGAAAACAGATGAACCTGTTTGGATTGATCAGTAGCTGCTAAATTCTGAAAGGCTACTAAAAATACAAGGGTTAGTTGAGGACCAGTTGAGAGCGGGACAAGTTGTTCCTTCTACTAGTCCATGGAATACATCAATATTTACCATTCCCAAGAAAAGTGGGAAGCGGAGACTGTTACATGATCTCAGAGCTGTGAATGTGGTGATGCACAGTATGGGAGCCCTGCAGCCAGGTTTGCCATCTCCAGTTATGCTTCCAGAAGAATGGGATTTGTTAATTATAAATCTAAAAGATTGCACCCAGATGGCGCTGAACGGTTCGCCTTTTCGGTACCATCGATTAACAAGGCAGAACCCTATAAGAGATACCATTGGGTCGTGTTACCGCAATGAATGCGCAATTCCCCCACGATGCGTCAGGTGTATGTGGCCTGGGCATCAGAGCCTGTAAGAAAGCAGTTACCTCAGTAACTTGCCACAGGATGAGATTTTAACTCAATTGCAGGACATCTTAAGCCATCGCGGAGTAATAATCACTCCTGAAAAGGTGCAAAAGGCAGCACCTTGGAAGTATTTGGGGTGGCACATAAATGCTAGCAATGTTAAACCTCAGAAGGTTCAAATAACATGAGAAATTTCAATGTTACATCATGTCCAGAAGCTTGTGGGAGATATCCAGTGGGTGCGGAATCTTTGCGGTATCACTAATGGCAATATGACCCCTCTGGTAGAACTCTTGGGTATGAGAACACTGTGCAGATGAGAAACGGGAAATGACAGAGCTGACCAATTGGTTGCAGCGCCACGGGAGCCTCCTCCAGGGAATCGTTTTCAACAAAGCACGGCAATCGCATGCGTTCTTGCACCAACCCGCTAGGATGTTAGCAAAGCAATTTGACTTACCACTTACTGATGCCCAAGGTATCGTTAAAGCATGCCCTGATTGTCAAAACGAAGGGCTGGGCTTGGGCTGTGGGGTTAACCGACGAGGTCTTTTGCCATTGCAGTTGTGGCAAATGGATTTCACCCATGTCATGTGGTTTGGTGCAAAGCGTTCTGTGCATGTGTGTATTGATACCTATCCTGCTGCCATGTGGGCCACGGCACGAACTGGAGAAAAGGCCTTACATATTGAATGACATCTTCACGCTTCTTTTGCAGTACTGGGTGTGCCTCAAGAAATTAAGATGGACAACGGCCCAGCCTATGGTTCTACACGATTTGCTCGATTTTGTAATTTGTGGGGAATTCACCACGGTACCGGTATTCCACATCTTCCCACAGGACAGGCTATTGTCGAATGGGCCAACCAAACCCTAAAAGAACATGCTGCAAAAACAAAAGGGGGGAACCCAGGGCTTACTCCCAGAGGAACGATTGGCCAAAGCCTTATTTGTGCTAAATTATCTTAGATTGACAGGTGATCACAAAGACCCACCAATGGTAGTGCATCATGTTCTTTTACAGGCAGAAAGGACGCAACAAAGTACAGGAATCATGGTAATGTATAAGGACCCAAAATCCAGGAAATGGTGCAGATCAGCAGAAGTAAAACTTACTGGGAGATCCTGGCTAAGTGGGACAAGCCATGGCTTCGCACTGATGCTGGACCCGGAATTGTTCCAATGGCGACTGGCACGGCACCGGCGGGTGCTGGAGCCACTGATCTGACAGATTCTAACTAATAGAGTATTACTAGTGGACACGGAGTCCTTCAGAGAGGTTTTCAGAACAGCGTGCCTTATTGTATATAGAACCTGCTTTAGGTAAAAAGTGTGTAAAGCATAATTTGATTAAACATAGTGTGATTACGGGAAGACAGTGTGGGGTAAAAGTTAGTTAAAGCCAAAATTAGGGGTAAGGTCTATTTCCATTAATAACCTGGGAACGAGGTTGATTGTGTTTCCACAGATACAGGCCCACGATGGACTCCTGTTCGATTTGCATGACCATCATCATCTGGAGCATCATAGATGATGTGGCAATATGAATACTACCTCAGCCAAAAACTAATGTATAGGTCACCTTGGCTAACATAACAGGTCAAGATTCTCTGTGCATCGCAACTGTATCGTAAAGCCCATGAACCAATAGACAAGATGGCTATGACTCGTGCAGCGCGCCTGGCCAGCGAGCGCATGCGTCATAGATTGCAACCGAGGCGGACTTTTGGCACCCGCTGGCCACGTGTGCTAAAACCCGTTCCTCTGCAAATGTATAAATACTGGGATTTTCCGAAGAGCATCGGGCTGGTGTACAGTGAGGCCATCGTTGCCTCTGTGGGGACGCCCACGGAAAGCTGGCACCTACCGATTGCTGGGCTGAGTTCGTGGAGCAAGATGGCACAAGAATGTATAGATGGTTCATTTTCCTCATGGTCTGGGTCATTAGGGGTAACGGGTTGGCTCAAAGAATTATGGGCATTATTGTAGTTACTGTGATTTTAGCTATTGTAATAGTTTTACCTTGTTCAGCTTATTAAGGAAAATGGCATCCCAATTTATTAAGCAAGCCTGGATTGCTCAAAAACAAAAAGAGGGAGAAAGATTTAAACGGAGACCTACAGTGGATTCAACCTTGTTGTGGTATTACAAATACAGACTTACAGCCGCTGCTGGATTTATTGTGGGGCAGCGGTACCTTAACTTCTACAAGACAACTAAGTGCACCGGGATGGCAAGCCTTGGCAGCAATTGGACAAAAAAAAAAAAAAAAAAAAAAACCAACCCACAACAAAAAAACCCCATCACATCCTCCATGTCTGGCAGATACGTTCCTGATTTACCCATAAATTTGAAACCTTATGCTGAGATTGATATGGAACACACTGACTGTAGTAAGCAGCATGACAGTGACACCGGTGATTGATCCACATCGGTTAACACCATGGGACAGTAAGAATGTTTGGGTGTCACTAGCTAAAGCTATTAATCAAACCTCTTTTTGTGTGCTTATGTATTTTATTAGGTATAATGTTGTTTTTACTGTGTTTAATTAATTGTGTTCACAGATCTTTGCAAAGGGCAATACAGCAGGTGTTAAAATTTTACCTCAATCTATATACAAACAAATAGATTGGCTGAAGAAACATACACAAAGATCCAGCAAGAAACTAGTTGGTTTGATGGAGTGTTACAATCAATATTCGGCGGGATAACACTATGGGTAATGTCACTGATTAAGGAAGCCTTATGATGGTTGGGTATATTGATATTAATCTGTGTAATAGTTAGAATTCCGTATGGGTGCATGATAAAAGGAGTCTCAAAGCTGACACACCAAGCTCTACTCGCACAAAAAGAAAAAGGGGGAATTGTTGGGAATTGGCTTCATGAAAAAGGACATGGGTCTATAGAAAAGCTGTGCGAGCAGAGTTCTGTGTGAAAGAATGTCAGTTTGAGCAGCAAGACTAGGCCTTGGCCGAAAATAGCTGGCTTTGCTGATATCAGGAGAAAAACAGGGACAGTGTGACCTTGGCATAACTTCATAAGTAACTTTTGAAGAAGTTCCCATGAGAAAGCTACGGAACACGCATAGCTGCAAATCACAAGTGGGTGTGTTTTAGTAATGAATAAACATTAGCAATTTGCCATTGTTGTCCAGGCCCATTGCCTTTTCCAGTCTGGCCCATTTCCAGCTTGGGGGTGCTCTTAGGATTAGTCTGGAGGCAAAGATCACACTGTTGTGCGATCACACTGCCTCACCGTGGCATATAAATTCCTAGCCACAATTTCTCCTATCAGATGATTATACAGGGCTTCTGTTCCCCAATGTCTTTTCCTATGTTCCTCCCCTATCAAATGCCGTAATAAGCAAGAGGGAACGATTAGCTTTCCCTGTGGGGTATGAGCCCACCCCTCTTCATTATATGACCCTTCTAAACCTGTAATGAGCTTTTGATCTTCCTTAGTGTATTCTGGCTTACCTTCTAGGGAAATCCACCTATCAGGAATTAAGGCCCCTTCTGTTTTTACCTGTGTTTTGGCCACTTGTTTTGCCTCTCTGTCCGCCAGCTCGTTCCCTTTTTCCAAATCTGAGCTCGCTTTCTGGTGTGCCTTAATATGCATAATTGCTACTTTCTTAGGGAGCTGGACAGCTTCCAGTAACTTCAGAATTTCTTCTGCGTGTTTGATATTTTTCCCTTGAGAACTCACTAGTCCTCTCTCCTTCCAAATTGCTCCACGTGCGTGTACAACTCCAAAGGCATATTTTGAGTCTGTATAAATGTTCACAACTTTGCCCTGGGCCAATTCCAGGGCGCGGGTTAGAGCAATTATTTCTGCCTTCTGTGCGGAGGTGTTCCTGGGCAAAGCCCCCGATTCTATTACCTCTTGGCTGGCAGTGACGGCGTATCCCGCGTGTCGATTACTGTTTAGGACGTAACTGCTTCCGTCTGTGAAGCGAGTTTCCCCGTTTTCCATGGGGCCGTCTTTCACATCTGGGCAACTGGCGTACGTTGCTTCGATGGTTTCCAAACGGTCACGATGTACCGGTTCTCCTGTGTTCCTGCTGAGAAAAGAAGCTGGGTTGACAATGTTAGCGACTACAATCTCCACGTCATCCCGCGCTACCAATATAGCTTGATATCTCAGGAATCTTTGTGGAGAGAGCCAGTGTCCGCCTTTTGCTTCCGGTACTGCTGATACTGCGTGAGACACCAGAACAGTCATCTTCTGGCCCAGAGTAAACTTTTGGGCTTCCTGTGTATTTAGTATCACAGCCGCAACCGCCCGCAGGCATCCAGGCCAACCTTTTGCAGTCGTGTCTAACTGCTTAGAGAGGTAGGCAACTGCCCATCGATACGGGCCCAGGTTTTGTGCTAATATTCCCAGAGCAATGCCCTGCTTCTCATGGGAGTAAAGAAGAAACAGCTTACTCGCATCTGGGAGTACTAAGGCCAGGGCCGACATCAAAGCCTTTTTCGGTAGCTCAAAGGCTCGTTCGGTCTCCTTATTCCACTCAAGGTGTTTCTGCTTAGTGGCTGTCAACGCATACAGTGGTTTAACAAGCAATCCGTAATTATAGATCCACAATCGGCACCACCCTGTCATTCCCAGAAAAGTCCATAACTCTTCTACTGTCTGAGGTCTCCCAGTTTGACATATTGCCTCTTTACAGGCCTGTCCCAAAGGTCTTTGTCCCGCACTAATTTCATAGCCCAAATAATTCACTTTGCCTTGCATTACCTGTGCCTTTTTCTTGGATACCCGGTACCCCTGAAGTCCCAGGAAATTCAACAGACTCGCCACCCACGTCGTACAATCTTTCTCTGTTTTGGTGGCGATCGGGATATCATCCACATACTGCAACAGCTTCCCCTCCTCAGACGGGGTTTCCCAGGATTCCAAGTCTTTCACAAACCGATTGCCAAAAACGGTAGGCCTATTCTTAAATCCTTGTGGCAAGGCCGTCCAAGTGAGCTGGGTCTTTCGACCGCTCTTGGGCTTTTCCCATTCAAATGTGAGTAAGTTTTGCCTGGCTTCATGGAGAGGGAGGCAAACGAAAGCATCCTTCAAATCTAAAACACTAAACCAAGTCAATTCAGGTGTTAGTACGGTTAACAGGGTCTATGGGTTCGCCGCTACCGGGTAAAGATCTTCAGTTATCTTATTCACCGCCCATAAGTCTTGGACCACCCAATATGACCCATCGGGCTTCCGAACAGGTAATATAGGGGGATTGAATTCAGACTCACACTCTTTTAATAGTCCCAACTGCAAAAATTTTTCTATCACCGGCCGGATTCCTTCTCTGTCTTTCTTCTTTAGGGGATATTGTTTAATTCTTACCAGCTTTTGGCCTTCCTTGATCCTAACTTCAACAGGTGGAGCACTTTTCGCTCTTCCAGGTGCATCGGTAGCCCATACCCCCGGGTACACTTGCTTTAAGATGTCCTCATTAATGATTCCTTCTAGGGGGAGACTGGTTAAGGTTAGGCTCAATATTTGAATATTTTGCTGATCTTTTACCTCCAGAGTAATTTCTCCCTTCTTGAATACAATTTTTGCTCCCAATGGTTCCAACAAGTCCCTTCCCAAAAGGGCCTTTGGGGAGTTCGGCATATATAAAAATTTATGAATGCCCCACTGTTTTCCTAATTTATATTCTAAAGGTTTACAAAACTATGCCTTTTCACTTTGGCCAGTCGCTCCTTTCACCGTGACATAATCATTCCCCGGGGCATCAAAGCCTGATTCAAAACCGAGTATGTTGCTCCTGTATCTACCAAAAATTCTACCTCTTGTTCTGTTTTCCCTAGCTTAATTATAACCAGTGGATCTGCTAGGGTAGATTCCCCAGGTTCTCGTCAGTCTCCCTTCACAGAGGCTACTGTTCTTCCTGTTTGAGCCCTCTGATGCTCCTTGTTCCCTGGGCATTCCCTCTACCAATGACTGAATTTCTTACACAAAGCGCATTGATCCTTGCCCAGTCGGGGCAAGTCTCGTCTAGGCCCTCTTCCCCTTTCTTCCCGAATAACAGCCATTAATTTCCTTTGTCCTTGCCTATATCCTTCTTCTCTGTTACTAAACACCCTCCGTGCTTTTGTGGTACAGAACAGAGATGTAGCAAGAAAGGAAAAAAAAGAAGGGAGGGAGAACAAAGGGAGAGAGACACAAAGACTGAAAGAAGGACAAAGGGATGGCAGAAGAAAAAAATAGTGATAGGCTACAGGACAGAGATGGAGGAGTTCCAAAAAGACACAGGGAGCATGACAGAACGAGAGTGAGAAACAAGGGACAGAGCAGGACAGCACTGGAGGAAAAAACAACTGTCATTGATAGGCTGTGAGAGAGACATGGAGGAAGAGAGAAAAGAGAAGGGACAGCTAGCTGGAGAGGGGGATACAGTTAGAAAGGATGGAAGAGGGAAGGGAACAGAGAGAAATACAGAAAAGATGGCAAGAGGAAGCAAGGCAGAGGGACAGCAATAGAAGAAACAAGGGACAGGGATCTGGACAGATGAAGAAAAAAGCAGGAGAAACATACAACATGATACGATGGGACAGAAAGTAACACAGAGCGTCAGATGATAATAATGACAAGAGATAGAGAGAGACTATGAAAAGCACAGGAGGTTGGAGAGAGAGAGAGAAGACATGAATGAAAAGAGTAGAGAGCACCACAAAGGGTCAGGGAAAGAGAAGGACAACAGAATAAAAAAAACCCTCACATATTACACACATGTTATCCACTCATCAAGCCCATTTCAGAGTTACACAGTACCTCAGCCCCTTTAGGAAAAGTAACACATGCGCCCGAGCCCATTTCGGCGCCGCACCGCGCCCGAGCCCATTTCGGCGCCACACCGCGCCCGAGCCCATTTCACTGTTCTCTACCTACAGCTCCAATTTCAAAGTTCTGCAATCACTAGAGGAAGGAATGCACCCCCTTTCCATTAACCCAGCAGCAGCTACATTTACCTCAAGGTATCTACAACTCGCCCTTGGATGCCTAATTCCAACAGACACTTTCACTTACTTCAACAGCTAAGTTTACCTATGGGCACTAAACGCCCATGCTTCCCTCTACGCTTCCCTTTGTGATTGCCATTAGTACTGTAATTCCCACAAGGACACATAATTACCTGTCTTTTTTACATTTTATTTTTAGTGCTTCATTTGGTCCATTACTCATTCCACATAGATTCAGCTATGTCAGTATTTCAATCCAATTCTACAATGTACTTTTTCTACAATATATAGAAAAGACTTATGGCCTCACTCGTCAAAGATTTGACACTATTAGATTTAGTCCTCTTTTAATCACTATTTTTACAAATACATGTAAACTCCAAAAATTTAGCATTACCTGAAGAAGAAATGCCACTATTTAGTACCTGCAATGCTCTACGGAGTGGTCTTTTCCACATACCTCGCTCCCATTACATACATCGCTGCACATCCAGAAGTTTTACTCCCTGAGGTGACATTACCGCCATGATCCCTGTTCCCGGGCACCAAACGAGTGACCTCCAATCATCTTGACAGACCGTCCACTTCCACACCTCGACACAAAACCAGAAATTGAAAAATATCATTACATCACAAGCTACAAAGAGCAACCAAATATTTTACAAACCCACCACAGACAAATACAGTTACACTCACGCACTTCACAACCCTGGCCTACTCCATGCTGGCCATCTAGTCCAACTCCCCCCACAAAATCCTCAACTGTCTTCCAAAGACCATCCACCGAACAACATATCTCTCTGTGCTGACTGGCAATTACCAGGTTCCAGGGGAGCGCTCCACAGGAACACCGTTCCCGGGAGCCTTGGAAAAAAAAAAAAAAAAAAAACCAAACAAAAAAATCGCCCTGCCTTTGAAAACCCAGGCCCGAGGCAGACCCCAGTCCAAACATTGGCGATCAACATTGCCTCATGGAGCAGCTGGGACCAGGGAAAAGAAAAAATAAATGGGGCAGGGGAGGACACACCAAAAACCAACCCATATCCCAGCTGGGGTTTTTTATTCTAAGTTTGGGGTTTTTTTCCTAATTCCCTGAAAAACATCTCAACTCTACATCCAACCTGAAAGGAAAAAAAAACCAAAAAGGCTTAACCACAGAACCCTACAAGGTTAGAGACATTCACAACACACCACTCGTTCAGATCACATGAACGCCAGCCCTCACTCTCAACTCATCCATCATACCGTCCACAGGCCTCAAGAGGCCGTCACCCCGTCTGCAGCAGCAAGGGCCTCAAAAAAGCACCCTACCTGCAAAAACCCAGGCCCCAGCCCAACCTCCTTCCAACCAACCTCCCCACAAACTGCCCTTCCGTTACACCAACATTTCAACACGCACCATCATCTCCACCATCCGTGCATTTTCAACCCGATAATTAGCTTTCACAGTGCCACGTGTCACAGTCCAACCTCCGTAGCGCCATGTCACCTAAACACAAGGTTCTTCCAAGCACCTCTCGTGCCCTGTCATCACCTGCAAAAACAACACACAAAGCTTGTCAACAGACACTTCATCCTCGAGAGAGAAGTCCTCCACCACTCCTCTACCCTGCTTCCCACCTATTCCAAAAATAACACATCCTCACAGCCAGTGTCCTCCATGACACTTGAAAAAACCAGAGCATCACAAACACAGAGCTGTCCCAAAGTTACCGATCGCTCCAAGACCCATCACGCTGCTACTTAGACCTCAAGGCCTTGACCATTTCTAGAGACTTGCCACAAAGCATCTGCATAAACAAGATGAACACCATTGCCCAGTTCCTGCCTTACTCAATGCTAGTTCACAGTCCAATTGCGATCCCCTCAACTCTGCATGCAAAGAGCCCAAAGTCATTAAACCTTCTACGCTGCCTCTACAATGCCATACAAGACACACACAAACATAGAGCCATGTAATTCACATGCAAATGTAATGCCATACAAGGCAGTACTCTTACCTCAGTCAAGGCAAAACAACTCAGAGCCTTGCCATACCAGACAAAACAGAACAGGGCCAATGCAAGAGACTCTCACGTGACAGTCAATACAAGTACAGACCAAAACAATAAAAAACCAATACAGAACCATAGAAGGCAAGGCAGTCTCAGGTGGCAATCCATACAAGTACAGAGCACTGCAATACAAAACACAATGCAGGGCCAGGCAATGCGAGACAGTCTCACATGACAGTCGATACAAATACACAACAAAACACCACAGGGCAAAGGCAAATACAGACCAATACAATGCAAGAAAACTGCAAAACACAGCAAAGCAAAGCAGTCTCATAGAGCCACCGGATGCATCTTCCTTCAGAGTCCACTCACGGACTCAACTCCTTACGGTGCTCTGCTGCCTTCCCCCATCGCTCTGTGGGACACATCCTGTCCCTCCACATCTGAAAAAAAAACCAAACAAACATATTGAATGAGTCACCTGGATGCAGAGCAAGAGCTTCACAACTCCAGAGGTCTTGATTCCATCTACAAAGACCATCTGGAATGCAGCTACAGCCTGTCATTTTAAAAACAACAACAACAAAAAAACAACACACAACCAAAAAACAAACAAAAAAACAACAAAAAAACCCAACACACACACACCCCTGCCCACTGTAGGGTTCAATTATATGGAACTTAGTTACTGGCCCTGAAAGTAGCTCATGGTCGCAAGAGAGTTCCAGACACCTTTGAAGGCTCTGAACAGAACAAACAAGAAGATAGAAGAAGAAAGATCCCAATTAGAAAAACACAGGTGCACATTCCACGATAAAGGGAACTTGGCACAACCGACCTCAATTCAGGGGCTTATCTCGACCAGTTGGACTAAGACAAGTTTTGCATGCTCTAACATAGCCAATTATATCCTGTGTGTATGCACATGTACAGAGCGAGTATAACTAACTGTATCTTATGTTTCTACGCGTGGACAGTATCGATGTAACCAATCACCGCTTACGCTTGTGCGCGTGGACACCACATGCTTGCGTGCAGCAGCCAATCAAAGCTTCTAAACAACTTAGAGAATTGTGTAAGAATGATCAGCTAAGCTCAATAAAGGGGCGACTTTGATCATCATACTGGTGTTCTATCATCCGGGCCCCGCACGGAGTAACCCTAAACCCTACACCCCACCAACCAAAAAAACCCAGGGCCAAACTTGGAGCCCATCACGTGCAAGTCTTAACACCTTAGAGACTCAAATCCGCTTCACTGCCCCTCAACAACCCCTGCCACACGGCTCCAATTGTCTCCGTGAAACACTATCGGCACGGCTGTCCGCGCAGGCCGCTGATGGCTACTCGAGCCGAGATGACTGTACAACCCTCGCCTAAACGGTCTAGGCACATCAACGTTTCACCCGTAGACTCTTATCGCTGTTCCACCTACCCCTGACTCCACACCCCCCCAGGCAGAGCAGCTCCAAGCCAAGCACACCGTGTGCAGAACGTCACCACGTGGAACGCCACCAACGAGGTGATTCAACGAGAGAGAAAACTCTCAGCAAGAAGAATGACCCCTGGACGGGAGGCGCCGTCGGGCAAGATGACCTACGGGGCCGCAACCGCGAGGCCAGGAGGCTCCACAGCAGACCCAGAGGAGTCAAACGGAGCGGCCCGTTACAAGACAGCACTGTCAAAACCCAGACGACAGATGCGCCAGAAGCCTGGCGTCGAGACCTAAGGATGTCAGGATGCGGGGAAGAAGTCCCACTCCGAGAAAACGGACGGCTAGAGAGCAGAGCTGCCGATGCAGGCTGAAAAAATGCTGCCATAGAGCACTGACCGGAACCCGCCAAGACCGATCCATGCTTTAGAGCTCCGAGCGCAAGAAAAGAAGCACCCGACTGGCACCGGGCCAATGAGTAAGAGCATTCAAAACCCTAGGGACAGCACCCGAAGCGCATGCCTCGCTCCTCTGGCGCAAAGCGCAACAAGGACATCGAGACCCGAGGAAGGTCTAAGCGCACAAGACAGACTACACAAACTACACGCCACCGCGGACACGGGCTGGAACTGCCCTGCCCGGCACACACGGGTCTTGTGCTGAAAAGCAACCCGCTCCCTTCTCCTGCGCAAAGGCGACTGCTTTGGGACAGCCCTCTCTCCTGCGCTAACTTTAAAACTCCTCCCTGCTATTCCCAGCTTTGTCCCTTCCTCTCAGCCTGGTCCCTCAACTTAGCTTTCAGAGGGCTGAGGGTCCAAATCCATCCTCCACAAAACCACACGGGCTAACTGGGATGTTCCTCAAGGGGAACATTGCTCTTCAACATCTGCAATGAAAAAAACAAACACAAACAAATCAGAAAAGGGAGTAAGCATCCCGCTGGCCAACGCCAACTACTTCCCCAACTCCCCCCTCCTCACAAGTGCCACCGTGTTCACTTCCCCGCTCATTCCAGACTCAGACCCTGCAGCCATCATCACTCGTGGTATCTAAGGTACCGAGAGAAACCACGTTAGCGTGGCACTCGTGAGAAGCCATCGGCCCCACGCTCCTCCTCGCTAATCCACAGCTCACCTGAAACGCTCATCCAATTCAAAGATAGCCCACACAGCACCTCCACAACAGAAGGTAAAGGCTGAACCGAGCAGCCCCATAATACTTTGCTATTCAACACCGACCCGGCCGACGACCGCCTCACCTTCTCGGACCGCTCACTGGCATGCAGCTTTTCGGGAGACCTTATAGCAGACTTCACGGTACGTAAAGGGTGCCTATAAGAAACCTGCAGAGGGACTTTTTACAAGGGAGTACAGCCATAGGACAAGGCGGTAACGGCTTTAGTCCTAAGGAGGGTACATTTAGTTTAGGCGTTAGGAAGACGTTTCTCACTAGGGGTGGCGAGGCACTGGAACGCGTTGCCCAGAGAACCTGCGGATGCTCCCTCCCTGGAAGCATTCAAGGCCAAGTCAGATGGGGCTTTCAGCAACCTGGTCTTGTGGACGGCGTCCATGGGGGAGGGTTGGAACTAGAGGATCTTTATGGTGCCTTCCAACCCAAACCATTCTACGATTCTATGACATTCAAATCCAACTGCAAAACTCCTCTGAGAAGGGCTGGTGAACCCTCCTCCCTTTCCCCAGCAGTCCCAAAACTTAAGAAACCCCTTTTCTTCTCCTCAACTGTCAGGAAAGGAACCCCACTGCTTCCTGACACCTCCTGCCCTCAATCTGCACTCCTGAACCCCCTTCAGTGGCTACTCCTCAAGAGCCGCTCTTCTGAGCAACATCCCAAATTCTGGGGGCACCCCCTAACCTACAGCTCCCCAGAGACTCTGAGCTCTGCTACATGCCCACAAAAGAAAGTCAAGTCCCAAGCCTTGTAATCTACGAGGGGCCTGCCACCAGCTGCAAAGATTCTAAGGACAACGTGGCATTCTGTGGGCAATGAGGAAAGGCACCCCAAACCCTGAAGGGCACTGTGCCTCACGGCCCTTCTGCTTTCATCAGTAGTACTAAAACTCCATATACAAATACATACAAGATGCTCACCCTAACCCCTGCTAAACAATGTCACCATCAGTCCCGTTAAGAGAGATAACAACTTACACAGCAGAACTGTTAAAAACCCAATGTTCCTTCTTCAATAAAGTTGGGAATTGCAGGAAAACACAATGCATGAAGAATAATAAAAAAAAACCAAACAACAAAAAAAACCCCAAACAATGCATACTATTAAACCATCTTTCTATCCCTGAACTGATGCAGAAACTGACACTAGGCCTAGTAGATGTAGAAATAGAACGTATGTTTAGACTCAGTGTATTGCTAAATAAAAGACTCAGGAATTTGTTAGAAGGTTAACAACTGCCTCTGTAAGTTGATTTACGTAGACAAGCCAAGGACATAAAGCACAAGATTCCTGTGTCTGTAATATAAGACAAAATAACATGCCCTCTTTGAGGAGGTATTCTGTTTGATAAGAAAATATGTTCTGTCTCTTGTGGTGACTGAGCCAAAAGCTAGGTGATAAGCAGAGAAGTTGTTTGTGGGGCCCAGAAGGGGATCGTACTGCGCAAACTCGTACAACAAAGTTCAAACAGCGGACAAGTGAGGAAGACTATGGAAGACCACCAGAGGACTCCAGAAGACCACCGAAGACCTTCAACACGCATGCATAAAGGACATTTACATATGCTAATGACTTCTCGGAAAATCAATGAATATGTATATTATTTCTCAGAAATTTTATGAATATGTATGTAAGGCAGGTATTTAACCTATACAATTAGTCCCAGCCAGAAAGCACATTTGGAGGAGCGATCCTCCGTTCTTCCAGCGCTGCAATAAAGAATACTTAACTCCATCACTGAATGCTCATTTCGAGAAACAGAACACTCGAAACAAAATTACTGACCTGAAAAAAAGAAAGGGGGAAAAAAAAAAGCTGCATACAAGTGTGTCGTGGTTTCAGCCCAGCCGGTAACAAAGGACCACGCAGCCGCTCGCTCACTCCTCCCGCCCCCCTCCGGTGGGATAGGGAGGAGACAGAGGAGAGAAAAGGAAAAAAAAAAAGGAACCTCAAGGGTTAAGATAAAGGCAGTTTACTGGGACAACACAAAAACAAAATTGCAACAACAACAACAACGGTACTAACGAAAGAGTAAACAAAAAGAGTGATGCACAGTGCAACTGCTCACCACCCGGAACCCAACGCTCCACCACTTCCCCCACCGAAAGTCGAGCGCTCCCCGGGCCCGATCCCCATTTATATACTGAGCATGATATCACATGGTATGGAATAGCTCCTTGGCTAGTTCAGGTCAGCTGCCCCAGCTATGCCCCCCACATCCCAGGTTCCTGTAAAAATTAACTCTATCCCAGCTGAACCCAGGACAAAGTGTTACTTTCTACCACACATGCTGCTGAACCTTGACTGGTCCTGAAGCTCTTACCTCAGGCAGACACCTCTTCCCAAAGGGCTGAGCCAGCTCAAAAGCTGCAAAGCACTCAAGGAAGAGCTGAGCACCAACACCAGAGAAACCCAGGAGCACAATGAGCTCCCTCAGCAGAGCCTGTGGCTCAAATACCCCCGAGCCCCCACCCACCACCCTTAGCACAATCCCCTGGGAAAGGGGAAGGGCAAACCACCAGCAGCTATAAAGTCAGCTGGAGGAGCAGCAGCACTGTTCTCACCTGCCTTAAATTTACAGCAAATGAGACCCTGAACAGAGAAAGTCACCCTTACTGACAACGATGATACCTGCTCCTGTGCTACAGCTACACCTATTGCATCAGCAATGGGACCAGGTAGGGAATTCAACTTAATTTGTCTGGGGCCTAGATAGAAAACAATAGATGCCCTTCCAAACTAGGTAGGAAACTAGCTCATTAAATGCAATGACAATGTTGTTATCAAAAATGATGTGCTTTAGTTTCCTATAAAAAAGCCAAAACACTCTGGGGTTATGCTTCATTTCTAGCAAGACTGTGCATACCTCCTTACTTCTACCAGAACTACCTTCTGGATAGGAATGAATCAAAAAGCAGAATTAGATCCCTTAAGAATTCCGTCTCCAAAATATCTCTGGTTGCAAAACAAATTATTTCCTGTGAATAGCCAATGATGCAGAGTCCCCCTGAGCATGTCTCCAGCTGACTCCCTTAACAGAGGTACAAGAGCCCCAAAGCACAAAAGACACCAAAAAAACCCCATGGAAATACATGGGGGGGAACAGGCAGCAGCCATGCCCTACAAGGACAGGCCAGGGCAGGGCAGGGGGGCAACAACACCCCCTGCAGTCATGCAGGAAAGGGTCAGCAGAAGCCACACCCCCGCGGTTTGGGGGGGGGGGGGGGGGGAGGGGGGCTGCAGCCACAAATGACACCAAGAAAACATGGAACTTCAGGGCTACACAGCGGGTGGGGGGAAGGGGGTGATGCCCCCACCAATCGGCATGGGAAAAAACTCACAGGGAAGGTGGGTTAGATGGCTAGTTTGCGGTGGTAAGATATGTGCACAAGAACATGCACAGGCTGGGGGGGGTCATGCATGAGGTTTACCTTCACCAGGGGCTCCACCCAGGTAATCCAGAGTAGGTAACCTCATCTGGGATAATCTGCAACAGCAATTCCGCTCTGGGTTCTTGACCCAACACCAGATAATCCACACTGCCTGCCCCATGGAGGGGGTGCTTCCCACAGGATGGGGCATCTGTTGAGCATCACCACACCCTTATGACAACACATCTGAAAAATTAAAATCACAAACTGTATTTCAGCATATTAAGAAAATAACACCAAATGAGTAGAGGAATTCCAGCAAAGGGAGAGGCTAGCAGCTGCCCTAATTAGGACTCGAGCTAAACAGGTCAGCTCACAATACAACACTTCCTTTAGAATGTAGACTGATGAAAACTGGTTTGCTGTTAGATAACTGTATAAGTGAGATTTGATAAATGATCATGTATTAACATTATTGTTGAAACAGTAGACAAAGGGTACCTGGGGACATAATTACAAAAGTGTAGTGAAGTGACTAACTAGTAATTATTCCTAAGTTTTGCAGTTCTTTGCTCTTATGACTAGATGTTCCTGTACGCTAAATGAGAACAATGCTGAAACTGACCACATGTGATTGAAACTGCATTAAGCTTCAAGATCAAAGAACAAGGACAAGAATAAAGACTTCGAGGACAGCCAGCAAGAACTTCAAATGGGTCGGTGGTCACAAAAGCAGCCCTTCGTCTCAAATGGATCCTTCATTGCGCATGATCGGATGTAGGCAGTACTATGATAATCGGTTGCCGTCGTTTTTATGTATATGTGTACTAATCTGATTAATAAGCAATTAGTTATTCTATATAACCTGTTTGTGCTAAAGCTGTGGCATGCACACTAGGTGGAACTATCCCCCGTGCATCCAGCGCTGCAATGAAGAATGCCCGCTTTCTAAAACTCCAAAACGAGTCTTAGGGAGTTTCTTTGACCAGCTTTTCAGTATCAGAGGTACAAGGGAGGAAAGAAAAAAAAAAAAAAAAAGAAAAAATGGGCAGGGGTGTGGGAAAGAGAAGGGACCAGGGGAGGGAGGGGCAGGGAGGGACCAGAACGCCGAAGAGGGGAGACGGGGCCCCGAGGGCCCGGGGCTCACCACAGCTCTTGTTCTTGGCACTGCCAGGAGAATTTGCCAGTTCAGATGCTTCTTTCTGCTCCTCTCCCGCTCCCCACCTCTTCTGTAACTCCGGCAGCACGGCCATCCTCCCCCTAGGAGTAACACAGGTCTTGCAAGACGAGGCTTCCTAGGCACGGAGCCTCGCTCGCTCGCACGCTATGTGGCTGTGCGGCATACGGACCCTGCGGTGCACCTCGGCAAGCCCCAGGGTCTGCTGTATCCCTCTGCATGTGGCATCAGGGTTGCAGGAGCGACAGCAGCCAGTCAGCAGACGCTGGCGAGAGATTTACAACAAAAAATAACGCCTGGTTCAGGTGACAGCCTGAAGGCAGGCCACAAGAGACCCAAAGCTGCTTCGTGCCAGAGGGGCAGCTCTGTTCGGCAGGAAAGGCCGCGGCCCAGCGCACCAGATGCGAGCGGCCCACCTGCAAGCGAGCAATACCCTGGCGACCCTGGGGCTCGGTCGGGGTGGGCACCTCCATGCTATCAGAACGTTGCTCTCCTAATCCTGCACGCACGCAAGGTTTCTTGCGCGGGGCTTGTCTCTTATCGAAAAGACGCTGCACGGTGTTACTTACCGCCCTGCCCTCCGGCGTTCAACGTAATCAGACGTGAAGCAGGGAAAGCAAAGAGGCCTGTCGGGATATTAGATGTCCTCAGCAGAGGACCACAGAGCCCTCGAGGTTCCATCTTTGCTCCCTACAGGAGCGTGGCTCCGCACTCCTTGCCGCTCCTGCCAGCAAGCGTCACAGTTGCCCTTTGCCGCCTGCAACACGGCCCCAGTACTGCCGCTTACAGAGCGAGAGGCGCTCGCTATAAAGCGGCGATGAAGAACAAGGACGGCCCGTCGAGATGGCAGGAGGAACACAGAGAGCCTCCAGCATTAGCCAGGCAGGGTTTGCAACTCACCTCGTGTCCTGGTTTAATGCCAGCCGGCGACGAAGGCCCACGCGACCGCTCACTCGCTCCCCCGCCCCCAGCGGAACGGGGAGACAAGCGGAAGGGCAAAAGTGAGAAAACTCGTGGCTTGAAACAAAAACAGTTTAATCATCATGAAAAAGAAACAACAACAACAACTTGTAAGGAAAAGAAGAAGAACAAATGACAGAGAACAGGGTGCAGGCAGCACACCAGGGGTCTGGAGCCTGATGGATGATGGGGGGGTGGTGGTGTGGAATATGGAGGAGGGAAAGGAGGGAGGCAGGGCAGGAGATAGGAGAGCAGGGTGCGCAGGGCGAAACAACTCGCGTGGGTTAAAAACTCGTGTGGGTGAAGGGGGTGGGCTGGAGCAGGAGATGGGGGTGTGCATGGCGGAGACACGGACCTAGTGGGGAGGGTAGGTGAGGGTACAAAGGTGCACGGGGGGGTACTAAAACCAGACGTGCTGCTTCACAGAAATACGGTCCCACCTGAATTCAGTAGTAGGCTTTCTTCTGCGCTTAAACATTAATCAGGCATTTAAAAGCTTCAGTAGACTTGCAAACTGAAACCTCTGACAATTTACGTAGTCTTCTAATTTCTGATATCCAGGATATGTGAAAATAACACTCTCAATTCAACAGTTTTCACCGAGAATGATATATGTTAACCTAAATCACACAAAGTGAATAATATCATGTTAGCCATGTAGCCTTTATTAAGAGGTTGAAATTACCTTCTCAGGATCTTTTAAGCTTCTAAGCGTAAAATAATTAGTGTAGCTTACAGATGTGGAAGAGAAATCTTTTGGTATCATAACCAAAGTAGTCTTCTCCTCTATGAATGGCAACACAATCTGTAATACTGCATCGACACTTCAAAACCCATTCTGTCTCTCCCCTTTTGTCATCCAATGTTGTCTTTTAAATATTTCAAGAAATTCTTTCATGGTCTATCCCATAAAATGAGAAGTAGATTATTAAGGAAGAGCTCCACAGATAAAAAGTTAATGCATTAGACTAACTGTGATATAAAAATTACTGGAGATCTATTTATGTGTGATGTTCTGATGAATTATCTAGTTGTTTACAATTGCTAGGACTTCTCTCAGCGGTAAATCACTGGCAACGTGCACGAACACAAGAAACTCTTCACGGGGCACATTCATCCTTTATGCAGTTAAATGAAGTTTTTAAATCACAAAAAGATTTGGCTGTTACACAGTCTGTGTAAATTACATGATAGTAACCCAAACCACAAGACCATGTCTCTCCTACTTTGCTCTGTTGCAGAAGAATCTCAGCTTGCAAAACACATCAGTTTTCTGTAACACAGATAACCAGGGTTCACACAGTCAGACTTTTCAGTCAGAAGGCCACAGAAAGAATCATAAAGAGACCGAGTATCTTTTCCTTAAACATCCTGTTTACAGACAGCTATGTTACCTCCAAGTGCTATGAAAGTTACTTTCTCTAAAACTATCTTCCATTTAGTTTTCCTTTTTTTTTTTTTTTTTTCCCTTTTCTTCCCCTGAAAACAATCTTATAGCTTAATCCTCATAGGATTTTTTTCAAGTTTTGTTTTTTTCTAACGACTATCAACACATGAACACTCTAAATAGTTTCAGGAAGGTCAGTATTTGCTACAGTTGCACTTGATCCAACATCCCACTTTTTTTTCCACCAAGCAAAGGAGTTCAACCAAGTTTCTTTCAAGAGCCATACAGGAGAAAGTACAGATTCTGCTCTGTCTGCTAACAAGCAGGCGAAGGAGCTGCTACCGATTTGAAAACTGTAGAGGCTCTGCTGTGCCCATTTTGAACTGGGGAACAAAAATAGTATTTAGGTCCACTTTTTCTCATTTGCAAAGCAGATCCACTGCCTTGGGAGACTGACCAGAATTACCTGGAACAAACATTCTTTTTGCCTAGGATCTGTTTGTTAGTTGAGAAAACAATCACTATGTCTCTGTGATAATATGACACGATTTCATCAAGACATTTCTGTCTCAAGGGGCCCAGTTGTATTTTATTTTCTAGTAACACAGCATCTATCCAATTCCGGTCTCTGACTTAAGAGATGAGCAACATGCAATTTCTTCAATGTCTACTTATCACGTGAGGAAGTCAACAAACCTCTTTTCACAGTTACAAGCACTTTTCAAAGACGTGACAGTTCGCTCCTGTCATCAACTGACCCTGAACAAGTTGCAAAAAGGATCAATAAATGTGAGAAAGACCTTTGGTATGAGGGAACCCAGACAAACCGGTGCAGCAGCTTTCTTCCCTATTGATTGGAAGAGAATGCTGTTTGGCTGCTGCTTCTACGGATAATCCACAAATTATTTGCTATTCTTCTTAGCCAAAGGGCTAAGGCAGTACCATCAGCAACTTCATAATAAACCCTGAAACAAGAAGCAGATATTATAGCTCCAAGTCTGAGGAAACGGCATCAATGATTAAGACAGCTCTAACATGGAAGGCCTGGTAAGTGGCAGTGGTATAAGGCACTAGCAATTTATCAGGGCTCTCTTTCAAATGCTGGCGTTTTCTGTGACTTGGATTTTGCCTATTGTTATGAGATCATTACATCACCTATCACACAAGTGTAGCTTTGTTAACTTTGAAAGAAAAGCTGCTAGACAATATACAACACAAAGTTAGACAAGCAAGGGAAGTACACAGGGATTTCACAGGCAATCTGGAATCCGGCACCCGACTGGAATTCCTGGCTTTGAAAACCTCTCTCCAAATGACTTACCATCCTTTCACTAAGATCCAGCAGCAGTTCCCTCCTGTGCCTCATGCTCTTCTTTAGTCAGCCAAAGCCCACGGAGCTGCACTGTAAGCTTGAAGATGAGGATGCCAGCTGCGTGTCCTATTTCTGTCACCTAGTTTTTACGTACCGTTTCTTGCTAATCAAAAGGCCCAGTGATTCCTCCTCACACATCACACTGGAGTTAGTACGTCCAAGCAGTATTTCTGCAGCGCTACATTTGCACGGATTAGCTGCTGAACCCTCCAGATGATGTACTGCTTTTCAAGAAGGGTGTAGTATAACTGGCGAGGGTCTACAGTAAGTCCAAGAGGGTGCTCAACGATGTACAGGAGTCTGACTTCAAAGCATAAATTGAAAAACAGCCGCTTAACCTGGAAAGGGCAATACTGAAGAGAAATAACAATGTTTAAACTCTAAAAGGTAGCTATAAGGAAGAACTTTTGTGTGCATCCACTGCACACAGTTACACGGAATCATGGGGCTTAAATTACAACCTGAAAAACTTAGGGTATGTGGCAATCTTTGCAACAGTAGTAATAATTACAGGAAATGTTTAAGAATAAATTAGGCAAGCGTTTGTCAAGAATGGTACAGAAAATTGATCATTCACCTCTAGAATGAGAGCAACACTAGACTATCTTTAAAAGTTCTTCTTTCCCCACTGCTGTCCCTCTCCGTATTTCTACCCTCAAACACAAGCATCATCCTCAGCTCTGCACTTACAATTATATCTGCATATGCACATGTCTAGAGATGCACATTTATTTCTTCGTTACACAGGTGAAGGAGAGTACTCATAGGTAAGCCAATTTACATAAACAGCTTCTGAAAGTTAAACACCTCAGCTTCTTGCAAAACGTCAGCCCAACAGAACACCGGGAGCGGTATGTAAATCCTTATGCCAAAACTGCGTTCTCTTAAATCTTATGAAAACCATTTCTAACGTAAAGCCTGACCTGACTGGTCTATTTTCTGACACTCCCCTTCTCTGTCATCAGGTACTTATTAGATAGTAAAACAACTGACGGGGCAAACACCATAACTAGCACAATAGCTGACTTCCGTAGCAGTTGCATATCATGTCTGAAGAAATGTGAGTTTAGTAGGTGTATAGGTAGATACACATTCAGAAATGCACAAGAACTGAAAGGAGTAATCTGTAACTGGTAGACTAAGAACACTGCAATAGCATGCAATGTAAATCAACATGCACCTATAGGGAAGGGAAGTACAGAAACAGTCTTCTGGATTGAAAAAAAAAATAAAAAAATACGCAGCAATGGTAGGAAAAGGTACTTGGAACGTGCCACTTTCAATCCACTGAAACAATGTCTGCAACAGCAGTAAGAACACTGGCAAACTACCTTCTCTGTTCCACAGGGCCTTGAAACCCATACGCATTGTCTGTTGCCACTTGCTGTTAGGAAACAAAGGCACTGTGATCAGTAGAACCGTGTAGAACACCAAAAATGAAACTTTTGAGTATGTCACATGCAAGATCCTCATTCTCCGTACAGTCTACAAGGTTACACAATTGTAAAATTCTTTGTAAGAATGAGAATCCTGACGTTTGCCTTGGATTAAAAAAGTTTTTAAATTCCGTTTCGAGGTTTTTTTCCCCAAGGGTTTTAGAAATAAAAGCATCTTGGTAAAGTGATTTTCACACACTGCACAGACACAAGCAGTGTTTCTCCCACTGCGAGAGGAGTATCAAAATACTCTTATCTAATATGTTAGACAAGAGTGACCGAGGTCACAGGAGAATCTGTACTTTCCCACTGATTACAAGGAACGGGCCAGCTGCTTTGTGCCTCCTATGCAGCTGGAGCATGCAGTTGCCTGGTAACGTGTTCCGAACTATTGCATCTTAATCACATATACACGTAGGAATACCAAGCTGACCGCTTAGGTTTATCAGCCAAAACAGTTTACAGCAACACAATAGTTTAGAGCAATTCAGGAAGTTTAACACTGAATTTAGGTATGTGCTTATATGGTTTGATGAACAGAGCTTCTATAAATGAAAGGGAAACAACAGAAGTTATTTATATGTGATTTCAGAACATACAAAAGGTATAGTCTACAAACCAAGTATCAAGTACTAGCAATATTTACCTGTTCAAAGGGCATCATGTAATGTCTCAGACTCAACAAGCATAAACTGACAGACTGTTATGATTTGAAAATTTTAAGAAAGTTCCAATAGTGTGCCCAAAACGGAGCTGTTTCAGTGTTCAGGCTAGACTCCTTGTCTCCAGTAAATACACATCTTAATTCTAACACAGGATAAAAACCGATTTATAAATGTCCTCTTGTAAAAATGAAACCGTTCCAATCACCCTGTTCACTCCTATTTAAGATATTAAATAGGGCAAATCAGAAGTAACTTGAACCAATCCCTCCCACCCAGCTATAAACCAGGACCATATACAGCCCTTGCAGACTACACAAGATCCTGTCTCATTCCAGCCACATCATTAGCATAAGCTGTGCAAACCCATGCAAATCAACAGGTTTTTCAGGCATAAAAGCAGACTCCAACAGCAGTTAAGCCACTTCTTACAACTGACAATGTCATACTTCCATCACTGATCATAGCACAAGAACAAAAGAGAATGGGTCTTTATTGTCCTTCATGAACTTGAGGGGCTGCAAGAAACCAGTGAAGTCACAAGCCTGGATTCTGTAATGTCGCTATCAGCATAATTTTCAGATCAAAGATCCGGCCTCCTGTTAAGATCATCAAACATAATTTTGAGTTCGGTGGACAGGTCATCACAACACTATGTTAGGTAGAGTATAAAACCTTATCATCAGATTCTCAGCTAGTTTAAGTCAATGTATTCTGTGTGTTCCGCTGAAGTCAATGAAACTAAACACACTATCACAGGAAAGAGGTATTTCAGCATGCCTCAGACCTGGAAAACTATCTTGAAAAATGCCCGTAACTTTTAACACAAATTCTCTGCACTTCCCACGATCTCCCAACAGCGAGCAGTAGTAAGACCCTAACAGTTACTTGCAACCTATTTCTTGCATAGCATTCATTTTTATTTTAATTTTAAAAGGGGCAACTAATACATAAGATTTTTGCAGCTACTCACAAAAATCAATAAGCAAAGACATTTGTTCCAAGATTTAAATTACTTGTACAATTTAAAAAAACTAGCAAAGCTCTGTAAAGTAAAAAAGATACATTTACCTACTAATGTAGGAAACTACAGACAAACTTCAGGAAATGACCAAAGGTGCAGAGGATAGGCTAACAGGCTAAGGTAGAAAAACAACAACAAAAAAAGAAAACCCAGGAGTTCTACAGAAAAATGAGTGAGCAGCCCACAGCACTGGCAGACAACAGATTTTTTTTCTCCCCACTTCCTCCACCCCTTCTTCCTAGTCCCCCCCCCCCCTTTTTTTTTTAAAGGAAATAATTATTCTATTGTGAAACATACTGTCAGTGATGCAGTTGAAGCCAAAAGTTTAAATGAGTTCAGGAGAGGATTAACCGAATTCTAACACATGTGCCAACACAACTGCTATAAAAAGCATCTGCATCATGGTGAAATGCAAACAGCTACTCTGAGAACGACACCTTATTCTTCACTAAATTTGCCTTTTACCCTGTTGTATAGTTACTAATGTTGAAAAGAGTCACTGCTGTGCAAGAAACTAAAACTTACAGCGCTTCATGCTGGGAGAGAACTGTGGCCCATCAGCTCGTGGCTGTGAAGCCTTACAACTTAACACGTTGCAGTTGCACACCAACAAGTTCTGAGGCGGACTGCTGACTGTATTCAATAGTCACAGCTTATGTAGGAGGATATGATAAACCTTACTTATTTGCCTTTAACCGATGCTCCAAATATGTTAAAGTCGTTCTTAAAGCAGGTTACTGGTTTGATTACCCTTCATACAAAATCCTCCTTCAAATGGAGGTTTCTCTTCTCTTCTTTTCAGATTTAAGGCATGAACAGAAACCACACCTGCATCATCACTGAAATCAGTGCCTATTTTTCAATAAACTTTAGCAGCAGCATCAGAATTCGTCCTCAAGTACCATTCATAAAGCAAATGCTTCATTCTTCAAAACTTTTTTTAGCAAAGGTTAGTAATGCTGTACCACAGACTCTCACGCCCAGTCACACATGTTCTTCCCGAGACTGTTACGCAGCTTAGTATTTTAAAAATCGCCATCCTAACTGCGTACCTGATACTACTGGTTCTCCCCTTTTTAAAGTCTGATGTTAAGGAAAAGCTGCAAGTCCTACAAAACCAGGCAGACTTGCTTGTTCATGCCAAAGAGAAAAAGGTTAAGCATTAATAAAAAATAAGACTATTGCCTACCTTTAAGTATCCATAAAGCTATCAACATGAACTGTATGGTGGTTTGTTAGCATCGCTATTTCAACACGGGCATGCAAAATGTCCTTCAGTTAAATTCCAAACTCTATGAATTAATTGGTGGGCAATTCCCCAAGGATAAAACATCTATCAAAAGCCAACAGTAAGCCAGAAATATCTTTCCGTTTCATAGGGTAAAAAAAAAATATACAGTGAATCCTGAAAAAAGAAATAGATACTAGACAGGGAACGCCTATATAGTTACAGGGCAAGTAATAAAACATTTAGTGTTTTGATTTTTTTTTTATTTATTTCTGTCATCACAATAGTTAGACAAACATGGAAACATTTGCAACAGCAATACTTGGGTCACTTTAAAATCTTGGTAACACTGAAATACAGGGCAGCAAAAACTAATGATGTGGGGAGGGGACTTTAGGTCTTATTATTTTCATACACATTCACACACACACACACATATATCTATATACACACGCGCACTCCACAACTCCAAAGAGCTATCTTAACTATGTCTGCCAGTAAACGGAAATAGTAGGCAGAAAGGAACCATATCCATACTAAGACAGTTAGCTGTGTCGTAAAACTGAAGATCACTGCAACCAGTGCCATCTTAAAGAAGAAGAAGAAAAAAAACCAAAACCAACAACCAAAAAACCTGAAAGGAACCATCACTGTGCATGTCATAAGCATGAAGTTATTTTAACCTGATGACTACTCTGCTCTATACTTTAAGAATCATTAAGTTTTTATGTATTTTTAAAGTCTAAGGTTATTATTTTAAATGACCTACTTGTAGTGGCAGCCCAAGTAGCATTCTCCAGAATGCTCCACCACAGTGTCCACAACTTCTACAGGTCAGTGCAGTATGATCAAGCACTACATTTCTAGGGGAGAAAAACAAAAAACCACTACCACTCATTTATTCAATTGAAAAGCTTATTACCTGTACCTTCCAAAGCAACAGGCTACAGGAACACTGAATGCAAAGTAAACCAGACCCATCTGGAATACTTTGACCTCTCAGCTCCAAGTTACACATCTTTCATTTCATATTTTAACGGATTAACAGCATTTGGATGCACAGAAACTGTCTTTACAGTGATGTCTGCAGACCTCCGAGTCAAGAGTTAAAATGTCTTCCTAAATTATAACAGTATTAGCACTTCCTCTGAAAGGAGTGGAAAAAAAAACCACAACCAGGGAAGGCTGAAAGTGACACAACACCAAGGTTTTTTTCCAGAGATGATAAAATCCTGATAGAACAAGATGTTTGCGCTATCAGAATAAAAATCCCCAAAGAAACAAAAGAGTTTACCTTTCCCTTGGAAAAGTTACCTTTGAGTCAAGATCTGCTCTTTTTCTCTCCCAAGCATGAAATCTCTCTTCAGCTTAAGACTGTCTTCTGCTGCAGTAGAAATTTAGTACGCACGCTGGAACCTGGATAGAAACTTATTTAAAAAAACAAACAATACAATAGTACTACAGTGGCTAGAAATCTTTTACATATTCTGATGAAAAGACTCAACTTATTTCTAGGAAATAAAGCGTTTGGGGCTAAAGACAACACATGATGTTCATGTAAGGGTAAATTTTTTTTTTTTTTTAAATTGATATACTGAAAAAAGCTGGAGAAGGAAGCAGGGACAGAAAGGAAAAACCACTCAGGGAGTCAGTGGTATAGATTGTCACCATGCAATCTCAATATTGTAATTGCAGATCACATAGTCAGAACAAGCCAGTCAAAAGTAGCACCCTCCCTGGGAGAGGGGCGGGAGTCTCTCTCCCCTTGTCTTTCAAGCCAAGACCCAACTAGCAGAAGGCAGCTTTTCTGTCAGATAAAGCAAGGCAAAAGGATCATGTACAGCAACTTCCTTGCAGCCTCTTGCTCCTGAGCACCCTTCTTCACCTCTTTCTTTCTTTCTCTCTTTCTTCTGGTGATGGGAAGGCAAAGCATGTTCTGTTCCTGTGAGCCCATACTGCTTGTCCCTATAGTCACAGCAGGCACCTGTGATTCCTCTCCGAAGACATTTACGCATAGAAATCAGTTGAGTGGTGTGTTACGGAAGCATAAGCTGCAGTGGACGTGATTCTGAATCAGTTATTTTTTTGCCCATCATGACAAAATAAAACCAGCAATTTCTTACTTTATAGAAATTCTCCTAAAGTAGTAGTTGCCCCCAATACCTGTCAAGTTTTTGAATCACAGGAGAACAAATGCAGCCAAAAGAACATTTTCTCTAAAAGGACCGCTCCGAACTACACAAGCAGGCAGGCACAGGCAGCTCCCAATTTAATTAAGCGTACGTACACAGCACCACTTAGTGGTGCAAGCGGAGTCACCGCTGACAGGAATGAGAAGCTTGAACACCAACCTTCCCGCCCCGGCCCCCTGGACATGAACGATGTCTGGTCTGTCTGTCCTCACTCGCAAAATACCACTACAATGCCTTTACTACAAGAGAGTACATCTGCCAAGCAAAACAAGTCCAAGAGTGCTGAACCTCAAGGCCAGCAGAACCAACGGCTGCCGAGCTCCGAACAGATGCATCCACTTCGAAGAGCTTTCAGAATTCTACAGCACTCTACCACACGGTTTCTGGCGACACAGCCTGAAGCAGGGTTTAAACAAATGATCCAGCTTAGTATCTGCCTGTAGTGCAAAGAATAGCAATCTCTTGGCCCACGATTTGGGTTTTGTATAGACTTGAGCCATAAACAAATGCAACAGATGTAGAAAAACTGAAGACCGACAGCAACTGGAACGTAACTATTCTTTTTCCACTCCATCAACCCGTTGGAAAACTAACTCACTCGTGCACTTACGTAACTGAGCACAAAGAGAACAAAAAGAAAGGCTTTTATTCAGAACAAATTAGTGTGTCTTTACAGGAAAGTAACGGTTTCAACTTACAAAACCAGCATCATCATTAGTGATGCACCTTTCCTGAAGGGGAAATCCTTCTCTTTTAGCAAATGTCAATTCCAAGAGTCTGTAAACAAAACAAACAAGCAACCCACACCATTACCCCACAAAAGCTCTGTTTAGATTACACACACACACATATATATATAAAAAACCCATGTCTTCACAGATGACAACTGTATCAATTTATACTTCAGGTCCTTCTCCTCCAGGAACCACCTATAAAAGACGACTACAATTTGGTGTTTGTGCCATAGATCTGAGTTTTACAAACCCATACATGACAGTTCTTGCTTCACAACAATTTAGCAGATGGAGACTTCACCGGTAGACCACAAAAGCGGTTTTTCGATTCAATATTATCTTCCTCTCCCAACAGTGGAAGCCAGTTATTGCCAAAGAAGCACAGGACAGAACCTCCAAAACACAAAGAATGTTTAACAAAACACAGAGGAGTTCCTAGATAACAAACATTTTGGTTTTTGTCTTTGGTATTCACCTCAAGGAAATTATTCTGTCTAGAAACACTACAGCTCATTTTTAAAAGGACAAAGAACATCCTTCCTTTCGTGAATAATTTCTCCAATTGCTGATTCCTCCCCAGACTGTCACGGTACTGGGAAGTTGGTTTCCTCTTTCCAACTTCTATCAGTAAGCAGAGCTCAAAAACTGATAAAGAGCCTGAACCCTTCTACAGGCAGCAGGGAGTCATTTTCCAGGGAAGAAAGTAAAGAACTGAACAACAGAAAAAGAAATGCAAAAGGAAAAACATGAATAAGGGAAAAAAGAAGAGGATAACCATTGCTTTTACTGATCCATTCTTAATAGTTAGCTGAGCACTTCTAAAGAGGAAGAACTTTGCTGCTTTCAGGACCGAAGTAAGAAAAAGTCTAAAGCATAGTCTTCCTGACATGGGAGACGTGTCCGCAAGAGAGGCACACGGTCCGATACAGAAACGTATCTACGTCTCGCTGAAAATTTGCACTCTAAGCATCACCAGCTTCTGCTTCAAGCGCAGTATACCACCAGCTTAACCGGATGGTAGTAATTTTACACCATACAAGAAGTCAGAACACGCGCTATCCTTTAAGGAGGCAGAACAATAACCAAAGCAGAAAAAGGCTTAGAAATTAAGGCAAGATGGCACTTGCTCAGACACACAGTGAGAAGGTGCAAGGTGGGAAAGACAGCAAAATGGAGATTGTTCCTCATTCACACAGAGCTCATTTCGACTCGAGTTGGTCGTCCTCTCCTCTTCCCACAAAATTAGGAATGCTTTTACGTAGGAAGTCCTGACTTTGTAGCCATCTACGCCGACAAACTAAAAACTATTCTAGGTCTGCTCTTGTGGTATTTAGGAAGTTGCAGAATTCAGCTTAGGGATGCATAATCACAGTATTTAATTACTGTTGCAGTACTGACCTACCTACACCAGCAGATAATAAACTAAAAATCACAGTGCTTCTGATTTGGTATAAGCCAACAGACCTCCAGATTGTTTTCAGAGCATGTAAAGGTACAGCTCTCTGGGCATCATGGCAATCATAACTGCCAAACGACTTGACAAGCTTGTAAACATCCAAACTGCTGCAAACACATCTATACATACAATAATGGATAAAACGTAGATGCATTCCACCTACACGCTTATGCAGGCAAACACTCGTGAGTTAAAAGCCACTGTATGAACCAGCTTACGGAGCGCTTAACAAAGCCAGTGATTCCCTTGCACACCTGAAGACCAGAAAAACATTCACCAAAATAAAGTTAGGGACATGCTCTTTTTTTTTTTTCTTTTTTTTTAAACTGTAACGTGTACTAAGACAGCAAGATCACTTTTCCAGCGTCCTTCATACACACATATGCCCCAGAAGCTACTTGAAATTACCTTGTGTAATGGAATTGTCTGGAAAGCTCAGCTTAAAGTAGCTGAGCTCAGTGACTGATTGATTTACAGGTACAGAAAATAAATGCATGCAGCATTTTAACAATGCTGACTTACCAGTGTTATGTTATTTCCATTTAGCAAAATCTGGTCTAGCTTTGTGATTCTTCTGCCCTCAGACGGAGTCTCACTGAAGCAGCGTTAAAAACAAATAAGTAAGCACACATAACCAGGGACAACAGTTCCAGTTTTGATTACAGAATAAATCTCTACATTAAGATGGCAGTTGTTGGAACTAAGAAATGAATTGGCCACGCTGCAGCCTGATCTTGACAAATTGACCGCCTGGATAAAGCAAGCTATCTGGCAACTAAAAAGATCCATTGTACTTTTCTGCTCAGTACACCTAAAGATACAGATTTCACCCTCGAAATCTCGGCAATTTCTTGAATACCACCAACACTCAGAACAGGTTTCAAATAGCAACGTGGCAGGACAAAGTAATAAATGCTTATCCTTAAGTCTGCTAACTCTCTAAGCCTTTGCCTAGACCTTAAGGAAATGTAAAAACAAACAAACTACTGGAAAGTTCAATACACAATCCACGCAAAGTTAAGGCTATCAAGTAGGAACCGGATTACAAGTATAAGTCATGCAACAGCTACTCTGTAACATGGATGTCCTGAACAGATCCTCCTCTACAGTTTAAGTCCAAGGTACAAACCATTCAGCTGGCAAGTATTCCAAAAATATAAAACCTCTTTGCTTACAGAGCTTACACAGTATTTTTCCCCAGGAAACCAAATGTTCAAGAGGAACAGGAGGCAGAAACAACACTTGCAATTCTGTAACGTCTTCTAGCACCGTATCTGAAAATCCAGTTTCAAGGAAAATAAGGCCCCGAATTTAAAAATAAAACTATTTCCAGTTATTTCCATGTCACACTGAGCTGTGATTTTACCTGTAAAACAAAAAAATCAGAACAAGACAACTGATCCATACAAAAAAGGCTCTCCTATCCGGCTCTCTTTCAAATGCTGGCATTTTCTGTGACTTGGATTTTGCCTGTTATTATGAGATCATTACATCACCTATCACACAAGTGTAGCTTTGTTATCTCTGAAAGAAAAGCTGCTAGACAATATACAACACAAAGTTAGACAAGCGAGGGCAGTACACAGGGATTTCACAGGCACTCTGGAATTGGGCACCCGACTTGAATTCCTGGCTTTGAAAACCTCTCTCCAAATGACTTACCGTCTTTCACTAAGATACAGCAGCAGTTCTCTCCTGTGCCTCATGCTCTTCTTTAGCCAGCCAAAGCCCACGGAGCTGCACTGTAAGCTTGAAGGCCAGTGTGCCAGCTGCGTGTCCTATTTCTGTCACCTAGTTCTTATGTACCGTTTCTTGCTAATCAAAAGGCCCAGTGATTCCTCCTCACACATCACACTGGAGTTAGTACATCCAAGCAGTATTTCTGCCGCGCTACATTTGCACGGATTAGCTGCTGAACCCTCCAGATGATGTACTGCTTTTCAAGAAGGGTGTAGTATAACTGGTGAGGGTCTACAGTAAGTCCAAGAGGGTGCTCAACGATGTACAGGAGTCTGACTTCAAAGTATAAATTGAAAAACAGCTGCTTAACCTGGAAACGGCAATACTGGAGAGAAATAACAATGTTTAAACTCTAAAAGGTAGCTATAAGGAAGAACTTTTGTGTACATCCACTGCACACAGGACACAGAATCATGGGGCTTAAATTACAACCTGTAAAACTTAGGGTATGTGGCAATCTTTGCAACAGTAGTAATAATTACAGGAAATGTTTAAGAATAAATTAGGCAAGCGTTTGTCAAGAACGGTACAGAAAGTTGATCATTCACCTCTAGAATGAGAGCAACGCTAGACTATCTTCAAAGGTTCTTCTTTCCCCACTGCTGTCCCTCTCCGTATTTCTACCCTCAAACACAAGCATCATCCCCAGCTCTGCACTTACAATTCTATCTGCATATGCACATGTCTAGAGATGCACATTTATTTCTTCGTTACACACAGCTGAAGGAGACTACTCAGAGGTAAGCCAATTTACATAAACAGCTTTTGAAAGTTAAAACACCTCAGCTTCTTGCAAAACGTCAGCCCAACAGAACACCGGGAGCGGTATGTAAATCCTTATGCCAAAACTGCGTTCTCTTAAATCTTATGAAAACCATTTCTAATGTAAAGCCTGACTTGTCTATTTTCTGACACTCCCCTTCTCTGTCATCAGGTACTTATTAGATAGTAAAACAACTGACGGGGCAAACACCATGACTAGCACAATAGCTGACTTCCGTAGCAGTTGCATATCATGTCTGAATAAATGTGAGTTTAGTAGGTAGATACACATTCAGAAATGCACAAGAACTGAAAGGAGTAATCTGTAACCGGTAGACTAAGAACGCTGCAATAGCA